>NC_136978.1:14026859-14136859 GCF_032717465.1 Coenobita brevimanus
TTGCTCTCTTCTTCCATTTCTTATCTTTTATACTCGTTTCTTTTTTTTACCAATATCTTTGCCATGCTCTTATTCATTAGTTATACCACTTCAAGCCGAGGACGTCTTCTCGATAGACACAATTCCCATATTAAGGTATAATTACTATATCCATTCCTCCTTGCTGTCGTCTTCCATTTCTAATCTTTGACACTTTCCTTTTTACCTGCATCTTTGTCCTGCATTTATTTATTACTTTAAATTCTTCAACTCGAAGGTGTCTTCTTTGTAAACACAGTTTTCTTATGTGGATATAAATCTTTCATTAGGCCATTCACCACGATGACGTCTTTTGAGTTTCATTCTTGCTGTCACTGGACGATCTTAATCTTAGGAGAGAGGTCTTGCCGTGAGGGGTAAATAAAGACTGCATCTAACCCCTCCAGTTTGAAAAGTATATTCAAGTTGAATATACTCCTCTGGAGGGAAGAAAACTCTCTCTCTCTCTCTCTCTCTCTCTCTCTCTCTCTCTCTCTCTCTCTCTCTCTCTATATATATATATATATATATATATATATATATATATATATATATAGTTTTCTTTTCTCCAAACGGGTCGTCGGACTGGAAGGGTTAAACAGTTGACTACACTGTACAATCTTGACACGAAAAGCAACTCACTTAAGCTCGTATTTTCGTCGGGGAGGAGGCTCCCCGCTACCTCTTCCTTTCCTGTCTATTTCTGCATTTAGCTCATTAATAATCCTGTACATTTTATTTATGCACTTTATGTTAGTACTGAAACGACTTAAATCACATGCAGAGCTATAGCTAGGAAGTACAGTACATAATGGGGTAGCCAAGTCCCCAGAAGAACTCTTTAGAGAGGTTCGGGGGTATTCCCCTGGAAATTTTGGGTGGCCAAGCATATTTCAGGGGTGGCCGGTGCCATCCTAGCCATCCCTCTGGCTACGCCACAGATAACATACATGAGAATAATAAGGTGTAAAACTTGAACAAAAAAAAAAAAAAAACAAGGAATAGGTTTGGAAATCCTCGGAAGCTGATCGGAACACAGACCGTAAAGACTATTGGATAATAGGTGTGGAAGGGATAATTATTCTCTCTGATGATGGTTCCTATGTATTCTGAAATGTTTGCGAAATCAGAGCATATCATAAAAACTGAGAGCACGAAGGTGTTGGAAAGATCCTAATTTTTGGCGAACACATCTGATGCATGCGATGGTGATGATACAACACGCGTGACCTCTGCATCGTTGTTGACCATGCTCTGTAATTTAAAACGGAGATTTCTTACATCTAACAATTACAGGTGTCCTGAAAACATTAGAGGCTTGCTTACACATTTGTGTCCTCAGTTTTTATAATACGGACATTACTTATATTTCCTCCTCACCCATTGTTAACAAGAAGAGGATAAATTCGGTCTCACCTGCCACTGTCACTGCTATCACAATTATGCACAGCATGACCATGGAATCTCCTGGTGGGGGAGCCGAAAGAAGACCCCACGCCGTATTCGATCCTTATACCAGGCTGCCGAGACTCATCCACGTCGAGGTGTCGCTGTTAGTCCGATGTGCGAGTAAGAGAAAGCATTAGATGGGTATAAAGTGCAGATAAAGTGGCTGCGTGTATGTTCTTGAATATATGGATTGAAAAAGATGTCAAAGAACTGTGTTAATGTGCTAAGCTAAGAAGGGGGGGAAGACTTAATAGGAAGTGCTTGTAATGTGGGTAGGAAGTGCAGATAATGTGGTTACGTTTGTGTGTATATTTGTGTGCTTGTCCTTGAATGAAAATGATGTCAATGGACGGTGATTCTATTCTAGGTTAGTCTTGTGTGTGGGCATCCTGTATGAAAGGAAGTGGTAATGGGCAGTAAATGCAGGGAGAGAGTGTACGTGGGGGTGAGGCAGGGTTGACAGCGCACTACAGGGTGAAGACACAAGGGGATTTATAAGAATGTGACATATACAAGGCACAGACGGTGAAATAGAAGACAGTTGAAGTAGACAATGGTATGGTGTAGGACTGGTTATTTGATTACTGCTGACAAGGCGCTGATTTGTGAGCGTTAATCTTACAAACTCTTTAGTAGTCGGTGGGGCTCGAACCCACCACTCGGAGCGTCCTCCAAATGAGGGGTCAGCACTAAACGGAGAGCCAACGAGTAGCCGTGGCAGTGTTGGGTAAGACAGGGTTGTTAGTGTGGCGGTGAAGCAGGGTTGGCAGTGAGGGGGCCGCCAACTGGTGCCCAGTGCCCGCGATGCCACACTGGTTCAGGTTGGGTTGCCCTGCTCGTTATCAGGACGTCTGCCCTTACCCCCACCCCGCACCCCTCTTTGGCCTCCCTCTCTCTCCATCCATCTCCACCTCTCTCCGTCCCTCATTCCTTACTTCCTCCCTCCTTCCCTCATTCACTTCTTAAATCCTTCCTCCCTCCATTTTTCTTCTCTATCTCCCTCATTCACCCTTTCCGTCCCCCATCATTCATTTCTTCCATCCTCCGTCTCCCTTCTCCCTCACCCACTGCTTCCATTCTCCCTCCTCCCTTCCTTACTTCTCTTTCCCACTGCTTCTATTCTTCTTCCTTAACTCAATCATTCACCCCTTCCACCCTCCCTCCTTCTCTCATTCCTTTCATCCTCCATCATTCATTTCTTCCATCCTCCGTCTCCCTTCTCCCTCACCCACTGCTTCCATTCTCCCTCCTTCCTTCCTTACTTCTCTTTCCCACTGCTTCTATTCTTCTTCCTTAACTCAATCATTCACCCCTTCCACCCTTCCTCCTTCTCTCATTCCTTTCATCCTCCCCCATTCTCTCCCTCATTCTTTTTATCCTCCCTCGCTCTCCCCCTCACTCAATCCTTCCCTTCTTCACCATTCTCCCTCCCTCTGTACCTTACTTACTCCCTCCCATTATTCCTCTCTTCCTCTGCCATCCTAGTCGAACAGATATCTTAGTTATATCGTACTTAGTAACAAATGGCCATGAAACGACGATTTTCTTTTCTTCGTTATCCCCCCCCCCTCTCTCTCTCTCTCTTTGTCTGTCTGTCTGTCTCAATAAATTCCACGTACAGTATAATCATGCTCTCACAATCACTCTTTACACATAATTCATTCTCTCTCTCTCTCAAGCGGAGCCCACATCATTTTAATGTTTTTTTCTTCTTATTTTGAGGGCTGTCACCTATGGCCTCGTTCCTGCTAACGGGGATAACCACTTCACTCCTGTGACGTATTTTATATTTTATTGTCACAATACAATTTTATATAGCATGGTATACCCTTCGCTCTCTAACCTGGCCTAAAATTGCCACCTCTCTATCTTGAATTCCGAGTTTTGACAATGGATTAACACTAGACCATGATGCTAGTCACGAAGAAGTCTCATGTCAAGGATGTATCGTTATATCATTGTCTTTTCTGCCACTGAGCTTTGTGAAACGAGATGCAAAAGGACAAAACTCTGCCCAAGTCAAGGTGAATATAGTGACCTGTTGAACTGAAGGATTTAGATATAGCACTCATTAACCCACTCAGTACCACAGTTTTTTCACGTTAACTTGACCCATATTTTCGCCTTTTTATTGCTCATTTCACGTAGCTCACTGGCAGAAAAGACAGTAATGTGTCTCTACAATCTACATCCTTTTGCATAGCACTTCTTCGTGATTAGCACAATCTTCTAGTGTTAATCTCTTGTTACAACTCGGCAGTCTAGTTGGAGAGACAGGTATATTAGGCCAAGTTAGAGTAAAACGAGCATAGACGTCTGTGTTAAGCTGAATAAAACTTGTCCGGAGGTGGCACGAATAAACTGTCATCCAACTGTGCGAATTCATTTTTTCATGCTGCACTTTCTCACCCTTCATCGTCAGTTTTCACTTCTTCACGTTGCCCTTTCTCATTCTCGATCGCCCCTCTTTTCTTATCCTGTACAACACTCTTTCAGTTACTCTTCTCATTAGCGTTAGTCTTGCTTCACTTACTCTTTTCTGACCAAACACTCTCACCACGATGACGTATGTCTATCTATCTATCTATATACCTAGGCTGCTTCCCCCAAGGAAAGGGACGTAGCCGAGACAGGAAGACACACTCCCCATTTACTCATCCATTCAAACACATTCAGTCATTCGCATCTTAGCCCCAAAGGGGAGAACGGACAGATCCTCACCGTATGTATTATATGTTATTCTTGCCATCTTCACATCATTTTATTCACCTAAGCTCCATCAAAGGACGTAATTTTGCTTTATTTATTTTTTACTACCCAAAGATTATTTTTCAGTCCAGTAAAGCACTCCAGTGGTGAAGTTTATGAAGTCTATATCTTATCCCTGCTTTTCTGTTAACCTCTCCTGATCGGAGTTTGATTGTCTGAAGATAACAAAAAATAAAAAAAAAGTTTATGCCATCAGACTATATAAGGTTTGAGAGATTGTTCACATTTGAAAGGGCTCCCTATAGTGTTCGAATCACATCGTAGTTGGGATCAGGCACTCATGAAATTTTTTACACATACATACATACATACATGCACACATACATACAGTACATGCATACACAAAAACGTACACGATCACAGTAGTTGCGTTTTCGACATGGCTGATATCAGACATACTCGGACTGAAGGGTGTCTCGGTTCACTGTCGTAACCCATAACAGCTCAGGGGTTGTATTCAAAAAGCATCTCTGCCAGTTTATACAACAAACAAGTCTCCGTGGCAGTTAACTATCACTTGGAATCATTTTGCTTGGTCGTGTGTGCCACTATAATATTCACTCTAGTTTGGTTATAAAGCGTCCTAGTACGAGTTAAGTGTAGAAACAAAAGATCCTGACCGTTTCACTATGATAACGTATATTCCCATATCAATGATAAAAAGAGACGATTTAACTTAACTTACAGGAAATCATGATGCACAGAGAAGAACTAAGTTTTGTCTCTAATTCCTTTACTACCTGGTGTCGCACGTCATCGGATGGAAATGAATCACCTCAACTCAGTAGTCAGGCTCCTAAGACTCTCAACAGAATTTAAAAATCTGGTTGCCAGAAAGAAAATATCAAAATTATTCCGATTATATGATGGTTAATGGTATTAGTAATAACATTCAGGCTCATACGACTCTCTCAGTTGAACAAAATCCCCCGACGTAAACACAAATAGAATACGACAGTTACTACGACCAAATTAAGAGAGTTAATGGTACTCAGACTGCTGTGCTCACCACCAGGTGAATAAAATCCCCTGGCGTAAGTAGGACTAGCATACTTGAGTTGTACCGACCAAGAGAGGGCGCTATAGTCAAGAAAGTTTACAATACTGCAGCTGATCCAACCATCAGACGGTCCCAAGTCGGTCCCTAGTTCATGGAAGTTAATAAATACGATGCCATCCTCCCACACTCCCTCCCTGCCACGGTCATTATTCACTCATTCCTCTCTTCCTCCCACTTCACCTCTTGTTGTTCACCAAGTACTTCTGTTGCATTTTTCTTGCTCTAGATCACTCACCTTAACCTTGCGGAAAAATTCATCCTTTTGCAGCTGATTTCTCGTAGCTCAATGGTCCTGCATCGCTTCCATATAACTTTTCCAAGATTAGCACCGTAGTTTGACATTTTGCTACAGCTCAGCATTCAAGACAGAGATATGGCAGTTTACGTCTAAAGTTCATTCGTTTTAACTAGATGGATAATTTCGTCCTTTTACAGTTTATCGTAACTCTGTACCGAAACACACAATACTACATCTCTGCATCCTTTCCATACCACTTTACCGTGAGTAGCACCATATACTCTGGTGTTAATCTTTTGCTATATCTCAGCGTTCAGGGTAGAGAGATGGCAATTTTACGTTTAGTTAAAATGAACAGAGCATACCTTCAAAATGCCTACCTTAGGGAAGATCTTTCGTTGAAGGGGTAATGAAGGCAATATTTAACAATTTCATATTGAAGTCTCTCTCAAACATTCTGAAATCTCTTAAATATAATCATCTGCGGATAGCAAGCGTTAATTATAGATTAGGACAGTACTCTGAGGGCCAGCTGAAGTAGACAGTGGTACGGTGTGCATTTGGCTGTGATAATCTTAGACAGTTAGCTCGTGGCTGTCCACCCTCAGTGGCAGTCGGTGGAGTTCGAACCCACCACTTAGAGCAGCGGTTCTCAAACTTTTTAGTGTGTGATCCTATTTGGAATATTATAGACTTCGCGACCCACAGGGTAGAGAGAGAGAGAGAGAGAGAGAGAGAGAGAGAAACGGTATATAGCCTACCGTAGTCACTGTGAATATTGTAATAGTGTAATAAGGATAATTACAATTTAAATTAAGTAAATAACATATACTGAATGCATTAGGCCTATTCTATGTCCCTGCGACCCATCAAAATTCCTCTCGCGACCCACATTTGGGTGGCGACCCATAGTTTGAGAATCACTGACTTAGAGCGTCCTCCAATTGTGGGACCAACATTAAACCGACCGAACTACCAAGAGGCATGTATCCTACTCACTCCCACTCATGCTCCTTCTCTCCCTCCCTGTTCAGTCATCACTCATTCTCCTTTTTCTCTAATGTCCCCTCTTCTTTCTTTCTATGTTCTTCATTCTCTCTGTTGCTTTATTCTTGCCGTCACTAGACGATTTTATTCAGTTTTGGGAAGATCTTTGGTGGTGAATGGGTAATGAAGGCCAGACTTTATAACCCAGTACAGTTCGGTCAGTCTTTCCTAATCTTAACAAAACAATCGGGAAATAACAAAATCTGGATTCTCTCCCCACTTGCTTTCTCCCTGCTTACTCACTCATTACATTCACTCATTCCCCCCTTCCTCTCACGTCATTCCTTCTTCCTTCCTGTTTTCTTTACATAACCACTTCAGTCAAATGACGAAGCTATTCTCCTGGCTTATTTTTGCTGCTTCTAGACAGATTTTGCTATGCCTGAAAACGACCCTTTGTAGTGAAAGGGTAACTGAAGGCTATATCTAACCCCTTCATTCCAAGTCTCCTACATGCTGAGTAAAATCGTCTGAAGTGGCAAATATAAAGTGGAAAATCAATCGTCGAACTGCAAAACTTAAACATGCTGCCACTAGACGAAAAAAATTCAGCTTAGCAAGGCCCCCCAAGTAGTGAAAGAATTGAAAATATATATAATCCCTCCAGTTCAAAAAAAAAAAAAAAAAAAAAAAAAAAAAAAAAAAAAAATCTTGAACGGAATAAAATCGTCTGGGGAGAGCAAGAACCAAATCCAAATGACGTCATAGGGGTGAAGGGGTCGAACTCTCAACCCTCACCTTGCTGTCAGTCTGCTCTCCCTCACCACTCTGACTCTCTCTCTCTCTCAATTCCAACTGTTTCTCAGAGTATCACTTTCGCAGAAACACTCTATCCCGTAGATTTTCTTTTTCTCTCTCCCTCGCTCGCTCTCGCTCACACACACACACACACACACACACACACGTATTCTACTCGGACTAACGCCATACGATTTTATCCAGCCCAGTGAGTCATAGGAGGCTGAGTTAACCCCTTAAACATGATGACGCACTTAGTTTTTCTTCTTGTTAGCCTCTCTCTCTCTCTCTCTCTCTCTTTATTGCGACCATTTATAGTAGCGGTTTTAAAGCAGTCTCCCGTAACTCCCTAAATTCACTCATATATCCCTAAACTGAAAAAAATTAACAGAGAGAGAGAGAGAGAGTTCTAATTCAAGGGGTTAACAGGGTGCTGGTTAGTAAGAAGGGAAGAGGTTTGGTCGAGCACAGCCATGAGCAAAAGTTCGCTCGCACTTCTCGGCAGGTTGTAGCAATAATATGTGGCACGTGAACCATTTTTATGTGACAGCATTATGAAGACATCAAAAGAGTATGTATAGGAAGGATAGTCTCTGTTGCTTGGGAAGGAACGATGCACAAAGTTGGCAGAGGGTTATTGGATGGTTGTCAGAGCTTTTGCGTATGGCTGTGCAGTAAGTTGAACAGAAAATGACGATATATGTATGGTGTGTAGTGTATGTGCATGATGTGGTTAGTGCTGGGGTTAAACTTTATTATGCCAATTTTTACACGCCTGTGTGTGTTCTTACCTAATTGTATCTTTACAGGAATGAGTCAAGCTCGTACTGTCCCGTGTCTTAAACCATATTTATTGTACATATCCTTAAATTTGTGAATTGTTTTGGCACACACTATTTCATTCGGTAGTGCATTCCATTGATCAATTGCTCTGTTTGGGAAACTGAATTTCCTTACGTCTTTATCACCTCTCCTCTTATGCAGTTTTTTGCAGTGTCCTCCTGCTGATGCTTCTCCATATGTTAAGTAATCATTTATGTCTATTTTCTCCTTTCCTGATATGCACTTATATAGCATTATCATGTCACCTCTTTTCCTTCTCTCCTGTAGTGTTGGTAGATTCAGTTTATTTAGTCTTTCTTCGTAGCTTAGGTCCCTTAAGCTTGGTATCCATCTTGTAGCCGCCCTTTGAACTTTTTCAATCTTGTCTATATGCTTTTTGAGATGAGGACTCCAGACTACTGATGCATATTCCAGGGTTGGTCTAATGAATGATGTTATTATCCTTCTTAGCATGTCTTCATTTATGTATGTGAATGCTATTCTCATATTTGCAAGCAGTGTATACATGTTCCGTACCTTCTCGCTGATGTGGTCAGCCGGAGATAGTCTGTTATTGATAATCACACCTAGGTCTTTCTCTCTTTCTGATGTGTATAGGGTTTTATTTCCTAACTTACAATCCCAATCAGGTCTTTTTCCACTTTTACCAAACTTGATTACATGACACTTGTCCACATTGAATTCCATTTGCCATGTACTACTCCATTCATGAAGTTTATTTAATTCTTCTTGTAGCTCCCTACAAGAGTCTGTGTTAGTAATTCTCCTTTGTATTTTTGCATCATCTGCAAACATATTCAGATAGCTCTCATTTCCAATGTTACTGTTTATATCATTTATATACACTAAAAACATGATTGGTGCCAGCACTGAACCCTGTGGTACTCCACTAGTCACTTCTTTCCATGATGAGTAGTTTCCTCTTAGTAATGTCCTCATTTCTCTTTTTATGAGAAAGTCTTGCATCCAACAAAACAGTTTGCCTCGAATTCCTCCTTGATGGTACAGTTTCCATAAAAATCTTTGGTGTGGTACTGTGTCAAAAGCTTTCTTGAAATCTAAATGGATACTGTCCACCCATCCTTCCCGTTCCTGTATTGTGTTTGTTACTCTGTCATAGTAGCTCAACAGATTAGTAACACATGATTTTCCTTTTCTGAAACCAAACTGTCTTTCTGATATACTGTGTTCTTCTAGATGATTTACCCAAGCTTTTCTTATAAGTTTTTCTAATACCTTGCTGACAACACTGGTCAGTGATACTGGTCGGTAGTTGAGTGGATTTTGACTATTTCCTTTCTTGAATAAGGGGACAATATTTGCTTTGTGTGTGTGTGTGTGTGTGTGTGTGTGTGTGTGTGTGTGTGTGTGTGTGTGTGTGTGTGTGTGTGTGTGTGTGTGTGTGTGTGTGTGTGTGTGTGTGTGTGTGTGTGTGTGTGTGTGTGTGTTTCAGGAAGAATTTTCAAGCTAAAAAAAAAAAAAAGCCACCTTTTGTCCTTTTACTTATGCACCTCTTCCTAGTTTAGGGAGTTATTCACAAAGCATCTTAGTAAATCTTAACAATAAATCTCCTTAGCCGTTATTTATGAAGAACTATTATGTCTTGTGCTATTTTTCCTTTTATATTCGGTCTAGGGTGGTTGTGAAATGTATGATCGCTGTATAAGTGAATATATATATGCATTAATAAGCAATCCTACTCGCATCATTAAAGTCAGGATAGTTTATGAACACGAAACCTAATCTCTTCATGCTGGCCTTAATGAGCCGCCGCCGTCTTTGCCGCTCCTCTCACCTCTCCCACCCATCATTTCTCCGTTCATTACCCCTTGCTCCTGCTCCCTTGCTCAACCTTTACCCTTTCCTTTCTCCTTCCTCGTGGTTGCATTTTTCTTCGCTTTTGACTCATTGATCTTCCAGTTCCCCCATTCTTGACGTCAGTTCTCTTACCTCTGCCTTTCATCTTCATTCATGTATTTGACTGTGCTATAAACAACCCACCTCTATTCAACTGAACCCAATTTCATGCAGCTTCGATCTTTAATGTCATGCTCTGGCTAATACATTCTCAAGGAAAACCCCATTCCTCAAAATATTAAATACGTAACGAGATTTAAAACTTTAAAATACAGGGTACTTGTAAATAATGAACTATAGCGACAGTAAAAATTGTGTGTGTGTGTGTGTGTGTGTGTGTGTGTGTGTGTGTGTGTGTGTGTGTGTGTGTGTGTGTGTGTGTGTGTGTGCGTGCGTGCGTGTGTAGCGCAGCCAAAACCGGAAAAAGCATTATGATGAAACCTGGCAGGGTGGTTGAAACTGGGTTCCTGATGGGCACGTTTCAAAATGTCGATTGATATTTCTGAAGGGGTGTTTTGGACCCAGACAACTTAACTGTCCCCATTGGTGGTACAATACGTGAACGTGGAAGTGGCGGCGGGGCATTTCCGTGGAGTTCCATACATCTTTGGATATGACAGAGAGAGAGAGAGAGAGAGAGAGAGAGAGAGAGAGAGAGAGAGCTGAACAAAAGGAGATTTCCATGGTGGTAGCTGTGATGATGGTATGATGGTGGTGGTACTGTAGCCGTTACGGTGGTGGTGGTAGCTGTGAAGGTGGTGGTGGTGGTGGTGAAGCTGATGGCAGATCTGATGACGGTAGTGGTGGTGGTTGATGTGATGATGGTAGCTGTGGTAATTGTCTTAACTAAAAGTTGTCCTCCTAATCATTAAACGTATCCTCTGTACATTCTCTTTTAGAAATTGTCATATACAATCGCTGTAATTCACCATTACACCACAATATCATTGTAGATCCACCTTATACAAAACATCGTAGATACAGCACCTTACATAAGCCTGACAAAGGTAGAGACCGACGTGAGGAAGGTCAGCATTTACGTGAGCAGGCTGGATGGCAGGTAGCTGCTATTGATTTCACTCACACTCTGACTGGCTACTACTGCACACCACTGTTGTCACAGTTTCGTTACCACCACCGCCATCACCACATCTCCGCCACCACAACTTCATTAATGAATTCAGCCTGGACCTTATTAACCAGTGAGCGAAGAATCGTATAGCCAGGATCAGAAACAGTACTGGGCGGCTACACAACCACTTATGTGAGCAAAACAGACATACTGACAGGAATAATCATATTTATAGAATCCTATCCGGCTCTAATTCGAACATAAATGTGTTTGTCTGAGCAAGTGAATCAATCTAGCCGTAAATGTCTCAGCCTGTCACTGAAAGATCTAGCATATCAATTTTATTCATTCCTGTTCCTGAGTGACCCAGTTTATACCTAAGTGACTCAACCTGTTCATGAGTGACCTGCTTTATCCATAAATGATGTATTACACCAATGACAGACCTAGCACACTGCTTAGTAACCTAGTTTATACCAAGTGACCAAGCCTGATCATGAGTGACTTACTGTATCTTAATAAACAGACTGTATATGAGTGATCCAGACTGTCCAGTGACCTATTATATCCATGAGTGACACATCCTCGAGTGGTCCAGTCAAATAGTGACCGATTATCCTAATTTGCAGCATGTAAGACAGTCTATACCTGATACTTTACTCTTACACCCTGTAGTATTGTGTGACTTCCAGATCCTCCCTCACTCAAAGATGGCAGCAATAGCACATAAGGAAAACCTGTTGAGCCGTGTTAGTGCTGGGTTGGTGGGTCTAATGGAACTTGCTTTCTACAATTACGGTCGTGCTATCGCTCGTGTGCCTGTCCTCTTCATCCTATTGTGTCTACTTTTGACTGCTGCTTGTAGTTTGGGTCTCAGCAAGTTCGTGCAAGAGACACGACCATTCAAACTGTGGACACCTGAGGGCTCAGAATTCATGAAGGCACTTGAGTGGCAAGAAGATAATTTTCCGCAAGATGTACGTCTCAACATGGCTATCTATGAGGCGGAAAATGTGCTAACAAAAAGTGTTCTGCTTGAAATGATGCGGGTGCATTATGTTCTAGCCAACACAGCCACCCGTACCGCCAACTGGTCTTCCATTTGCGGTAAAATTCCAGCAATTCCACTCGCAGTCTTTGGCAGGAGGAAGCGTGAAGCCGGGCAGCGTCAGGCAAGGCAAGCTGATGATGAAGACGAGGGAATGGAATGGAGCCAGTTATTGTCCAGGGACAGTTACTGTCAGTTTCTGGATTCTTTGCAGGAAGTGTGCTTGGAAACTGGTTTACTGGAGGTTTTTGGCTATGATGAGGAGTTCCTGGCCTCACTGACACAAGAACAAATCATCCAAGAAGTAAATGAAGCTGAGAGAAGTGCAGTGACTGGCCTTCCGCTCAATGTGAGCCAGTTTCTGGCACATACGACCCTAGATGACAAGGGGAACATTGTGGGAGCACGTGCCGCCACACACACGTGGTTCACTAAGGTCATTACAGGAATTAATAGCACCAATACACTCATAAATGATGCTGGCACTGGAAGCCACATTGATCCTATTACTTACGAATGGGAACAGCAAATGTTGCAAAATCTGCTGAACGACACTGAGCGTCCCCCCGATCTTCAGTTCTACCTAATGGGGGCATCAAGCTTTGGCACTGTTAGTGGGGACAGCATCAAAGGTGACCTGCAATATCTGAGTCTTGGCTTTGGTGTTGTGTTTGTATTTGTAGTGGCAATGTTGGGTCGCTGCAACATGCTAGAGGCACGACCTCTGCTCTCACTGCTTGGCCTTTCCTGTGTTGGTTTGGCCATTGTTGTATCTTATGGCCTTTGTTCAGCATTTGATGTATTATATGGCCCTGTTAACAGTATCCTACCCTTTCTTCTTTTGGGACTGGGCATTGATGACATGTTCGTGATTGTGGAAGCCTGGCGGGGTTTGAGGACAGAGGAACAAAAGCTTGAGTTGTCAGAGCGAGTGGGACTGGCACTTGGCCGGGCAGGAGTGGCCATCACTGTCACGTCCCTCACAGACTTTCTGGCCTTTGCTGTGGGCAGCACTACTGTATTGCCTGCATTACGGTCCTTCTGCATTTACTCTGCAGTGGGTGTGGCTGCAGTGTACTTCTTCCAAGCCACATTTTTTGTGGCATGGCTGAGTCTGGACCAACGACGGTTAGAAGATGGTCGTCATGGAATGTTGTGGTGCTGGAAGATATCAAACTGGACACCTAATACGTGCAGCCAACAAGACCTTTGTCACAACTTCTTTTCCAAGGTTTATGCTCGAGTGCTGCTCTTGACACCTGTACGAATAATGATTCTAACTGCGACATCTGCACTCTTTGGAGTTTCTATCTGGGGTATGACAGAGCTGAGGCA
Organism: Coenobita brevimanus; assembly: GCF_032717465.1. NCBI lineage: Eukaryota > Metazoa > Arthropoda > Malacostraca > Decapoda > Coenobitidae > Coenobita > Coenobita brevimanus. The sequence goes on from NC_136978.1 coordinate 14,040,334, forward strand.
AGAATTTGATCCAGTTTGGTTCCTGCCACAGGACTCATACTTATTTGCCTTTTTTATGAAGCAACGTGAGTACTACCCATCCTCGGGTGAGCGTGGTAGTGTATACTTCGGGAATATTAGTCTAGTTAAAGAACTGCCAAAGTTGCAAGAGCTAACGCAACGTCTTTTGGCTACTGAGTATGTGGCTAAGGTAGAAAACTGGGTTGATGACTTTATCAAATACTGGGGTGATGAGCTTGACCCTAGCATATTCCAAGACCAGCTTAGTCTATTTTTATTTTCCACAAAAGGGGCGAAGTACCGAGCCAGAAACTTCAAATTTTCAACAGAAATTAACTGTACTTCCATAGCACCACCTGTGACAGCCTCAAGCATAGATTTCCAGCACAGAGTGATGGAATCTTCACAGGAGGAAGTAGTGGCCATGGAAGCTGTGCGGTCTGCTGTAAATGCCTTGAATTTCAGCGGGGTGACATGGGCATGGGCTCGAGCATATGGCGGCTGGGAGACCAACAGAGTGATTGAAGAGGAACTATGGCGCAACCTTGGAGTGGCACTAGCAGTAGTGGCAGCAGCAACACTGGTGCTATTGGCAAGTGTAGCAGGAGCAGCGCTGGTGGTGGTGTGTGTCCTCCTCACTCTTGTTGATGTGGCTGCTTTAATGGAGTGGTGGGGCCTCACCATAGACACAGTTTCCTGCATCGATATGGTGCTAGCTGTAGGGCTTTGTGTTGACTACGCTGCCCACATCGTCCACACCTTCCTCACCCTCCCTGGCACCAAAACTGATCGAGCTGCTGCCACTCTTTCTACCACAGGCCCACCAGTTTTCAGTGGGGGGTTCTCCACCTTCCTTGCTTTTGTTTTCCTAGCAGGGTCTTCATCCCATGTCTTCACTTCATTTTTCAAGGTAATACAGGCTCTAAGGAATTCTACTGCAGCTCTGTCATGCACCTTCATATTAGTTTCCTAGCTTCATCAGTCACTCCATTTGCATACATCCTCACATGAATCTCCCTCTGACATTAGCAACCCTTCATTGCTCAGACTCATAGGCTTTATCCAATTCTTTCTGAGACTTGCATTCTTTAACTGACCACTCCATATTAATCATAACAAGGCACTGAAACCAACACAAACATCACCTACCCCCTTTCCTTCGGCACATAAACTCTGTGTGTGTGTGTGTGTGTGTGTGTGTGTGTGTGTGTGTGTGTGTGTGTGTGAGAGAGAGAGAGAGAGAGAGAGAGAGAGAGAGAGAGAGATTCTTTCACTACAGTATTACAGTTCTTGCCAACTCAGCCATCAATAGTCCATTCAACTCTTTTTTGCACATCTTGTAACATTTAGCCTTTTGCTGTCATGGGCACACTTGTACATTTTATCCCTTCAACTCAGACCATTTTATTCTGCTGAGGGAATATTTAGCAATTCACAATTCACTGCTACAATTCTCAACCATCTGACTACTAACATTCCCCTCTACTGAACCAAATTATCATATGGTAGCCTAAAAATAAAATAACACATCCATAGCTATAAGTCTGGGGCAATAGTAGCCACACTGACTACAATATTTCCTGGTCACAAGGGCTGACAGGAGGTTAGTGAAAGATGATAAAAGCAGAAGGAGCAAGAGTGTGTGCTGAAACACAAATTACTGATATGTGACATAGTGCTGAAAGAGAAGGTGGTGAAAAAAAGGCCCTATGCACCCATGAGGAAAATATGGCAGTTGAAAAACCAAGTACAGTAAACCCTCGATATAACGAACCCCGTTATTGTGAATTTCGGATATAACAAATGGCCAAATCACGACCGAATTTCCCCCGGATTTTGCGAATAAAGGTCGCTAAATGCGGGGGAAGTTCACACATCAGCCCACGGTGACAACAGCATCCCTTCCTATAGTAGCCGCAGCAAGAAATGAACGCTGTGGTGGGGCAGTTGGGATGACCGGGGATTCCCCCACTGTAGCCATATCCACATGTCACCGACCATCGGCCACCGCTGCAGCCCCGCTCCATGATCCTTACCCTGTGTCTCTGGGTTTCTCTTTCTCTCTCGGTTTCTATATAAACTGGTGTATTTCCGAAACTAATTATGAAATTATTATGACTTTTGTTCCACACCACCACTGAGGTAAAAATCAAGGAGAGTTTTCTGTATAAAGGTTCCCCTCCCCCTTGTCTGAGGGCAGGTCAGTTCTGGCGAGTGTATAATTATAGGTCAGGCGGAGGTATCGGCAAGGCCACACTCCCCCGCTCATATGCCACATTTAGGAGGGGGGGGAAACCTTTATACAGAAAACTCTCCTTGATTTTTACCTCAGTGGTGGTGTGGAACAAAAGTCATAATAATTTCATAATTAGTTTCAGAAATACACCAGTTTATATAGAAACCGAGAGAGAAAGAGAAAGCCAGAGACACAGGGTAAGGATCATGGAGCGGGGCTGCAGCGGTGGCCGATGGTCGGTGACATGTGAATATGGCTACAGTGGGGGAATCCCCGGTCATCCAGACTGCCCCACCACAGCGTTCATTTCTCGCTGCAGCTACTATAGCACAGTAAGTGTACTTCAACAGCATCCCTTCCTGGCACAGTAAGTGTACTGTACCAGTACATTATACTGTATTCTTATTACAGGTATTGTATTTATATGTACAACTTCATACAGTGCAGTGTTGTATTTACATGTACTACTTCATAAACCAATGAATTCTCCATGTAAAACATCGTACAGTTAGTTTAGGGTATGTTTGAGCATGCAGGACCAAATGACTCCCCTTATACAGCAAACTGAGTTCGGTAATCCCTCAGAAATACCGACTCCTTGTATATAGCGAACTTTTGGATATAGTGACCCACCCCTCCCCCCAATTAGTTCGTTATATGGAGGGTTTACTGTAGGACAGGAAGCCTTCTATAGTGAGATGAGTAGAGTGGTGGCTGAACAGGGAGCTATTGACAGAAGTGTTAATGAACAGTACAAAAGAACTCTCATGAACAATTTCTTGAAAGTTACTGATTCAGTGTGTGCATGGACATGGGACCCTTCAAAACATAAGGTAACACAATGGAGGGATGAAGGTGTAGAAATGGCATTTATGGAGAAAAGAAGACTTGTCCAGGAATGGAAAAGAGGTGGTAACAGAGAGGAATACATGGCTGCCAAGTGTTGGGCTAGAAAGGAGGAATATAGAGCAAAATCGGAGTCTCAGAGACTTTACTGGATAACCTAAACTGTTATGAAAAGAAGAATATGTATTTAAGGTGGAAAATCAGATGAAGAGGGAAAACAGGGATACCATACATGAACAATGTGTGAAGAACAACGAAGGAAAGGTAGTGGAAGACAGTGAGGATACTGAAGATGCTTGGAATGAGATTTATAACCAATTGTTGAATGAGGAGTTTGACTGGAACAGGAAAGCTTTAGGGTCTGTGAATCCAGTGTTTGGCCCATGGCTTCTGATTGATGCTGCTACTGTGAGCAAGGCAATAGGTAGGATGCAGTTGGAGAAGGTAGTGGGTGTCCCTGGGCTGACTGCTGAAATGTTGACAGCTTCAGGAGATATAGGAATGGGTTTAGTTACTGACTTGAAAAATTAGATTATATGAGTATGTTGTCCCGGATGACTGGTTGAGGACTGTGATTGTAAATGTGTATATGGGTAGGGTGATTCCTTGGAAAGATGAAATTATAGAGGAATAAAAATTTTAGACCATATAATGAAAGTACTGGAGAGTCCAGGAAGGTATGATAATGAGAAAGAGTGAATACTGATGAGATGCAATTTACATTTATGCCAGGCAATGGGACCACTGATGCCATATTCACTCTTCAACAGCCTCTGACGAGAGTCCCTGGGTACGTGGTGAAGTGGGCAATGAGAAAGCTTGGGATCAAGAAGTGACTGGTTAGGGTGGTTATGGTTATGTATGTCAGTGCTCAAACCCTGGTGAGAGTGAAAGGAGATGTGGGTGATGAGTTTTCGATGAATGCTGGCATGCATCAAGGGTCAGTCTTGAGCCCCTTTTTCTCATATAACTTCAGAAATTAACTTCCATGAGAGATGTTGTATGCTAATGACTTGGTGCTGACTGCAGAGATTGAAAGGAAGGCAAAGGAAGGATTTAGGAAATGGAGAGATGGAACAGGGCATAGGGGTTTGAAAAGTAAATGCGGATAAAACAAATGGATAATGCCAAGGCATTGGAGCAGTACTGTCAATGCAGAGGGAGGGTAGCCATGTGCAGTTTGCCACAAGGGTGTGGAAAGTAACCCCATCTTGTGCAGTGTTTGTGATAAGTGGGTGCAAATGGGATGCAATGGTATTAGAGGTAGGCTGTGAAATAATGCTGATTTCGTGTAAGAGGTACATCGAGGAGAGCGTGTAGAGACTGTCACGCATGAAAAGAATGATCTTGCTGGAGAGCCTCTTGAGCGTGTGGAGGTGTTTTGGTATTTGGGGGACATGCATCTAGAGAGCATCACATGTGGAAGGACTGATCTTGCTGGAGAGTCTCTTGAGTGTGTGGAGTTGTTTGTTATTTGGGGGACATGTATATAGAGATTGTCAGGCATGAAAGGACTGATCTTGCTGGAAAGTCTCGAGTGTGTGAAGGAATTTTATTTGGGGAACATGTTATTTCCTTCATTCTTTCCTGTTCCCTCTGCCAGTGGGTAACTCTACACTGAGTGACAAGCCGAACAGTTTCCTGTACACCAGAAAACCATTTACTATGCTGGGTGGTAACCATATAACCAAATATGTCGCCTGATGGTTTAGTGGGTAATGCAATCGGATTGAGCCGGTGAAGGTTTATATCTAAGGGATGGTTGGAGATATCGCTCACGTAATGCCACTCAGGCATGAGTGAGGCTGGTCACTCTCATTTTAAATGTCAGGACCAACTTGCCTAGCCCCAGGCTCCTACGCTCCTTATGGGGCAACATAGGATTGGATGATGATGATGATATGTGCTGGAGGTGGGGCTGAAACTAGCTCTGTGGTTAGAGTAAGGAGTGGCTGGAGGAAATTCAGGGAGCCGTTGCCTCTCTTAACATTGGGATGGCTCTCCTTCCATACCAAGGGATCTTTGAGGCATGTGTTAGGAGTGTAATGCTGTATGGCAGTGAGACCTGGGCTGTAAAGGAAAAGGAATTTTGTAGGCTCAAACATACAGAAATAACAATGATCAGATGGGAGTTGTGTGTCCTTGAATGCAAAGCCTGGGGATGCTAGGATTGTGACTGAAGAGATGAGAGGAAGGATGGGACTAGGATGTACTGGTGTTGTGTTGAGGAAGGGCAGCTTAAGATGGTCTGAGCATGTTGAGTAGATGGAAGACGACAACTGGATGTGGAAAGTGAGAAGTGTGAACGTCGGTGGTTGGGTTGCAGGAGGCAGACCAATAAATCCCCGGGACAAGACCACAGAGTATGATTTGGAGATAACAGACTGAATGGGGAGGCTGCCAGAGATTGAGTAGCAAGGAAAGTTGCCATTAGGTGACAAAGGACAGCATATGCAGGCATGCTGGAGCCTTTATAAACAATACGATACGATATGATGGAATGTGAAAGGGTTAAGTGCCTTAATTTCCCACTCAATATGCAACTCACAAGCAGTTCACTATACCTTCAGTGTAATGTGGTCCCTTCACACCACAACACATTTATTCACCTGTCTTGCAATGTAGACAAGTCTTCAGACTAACTTCTATATAAGATCTCTGGAAGCTCCCAGTTGAAGTGGCCAGTTCCTGCTACCCATCTGGTTTACATCAAGATGAGTCTGGAACAACTACAACAACAAGAAACACAACTTGTCAGTTGATCCTCCTGCATGCTATCTATGTGTAAACTACTTCCATAAGCTTCTCTTCATCCACTCCATTAAATCACACTGAAAACAATGCACTCAGCCTTCAATACCAAACCTTGAAAGGTATTCTCAACAATTAAAGAGGCTTTAGCACTTTTTCCTCAGCTGTACATCTTGCATATAAACCTTAACATTGTTTTCTCCTATATTGTATGTATAGTTTTTTAGTACAAGGGATTATATACACATAAAAAAAAATAATATTAATTTACCAGATGCGGAAATAAACTGGTAAGGAAGAAGTGCTAGCAAAGACTCCTAAGCTTACAAGAGTGCAGCACAATGTTTTTGTTATTGCTTACTCTATCTTTAACCCCTTTACCCTGATGAAATATTTTGTGTTTTACTCTTGTTACAACCAAATTATTTTATTCAACTTATTGGGTGACTTTCCAAACTGGAGGTCTCATTAAGCTCACAACTGCAAGACATCATTCTGTAACTAATTAAACTCATCCAGTGGTAGTAAGGGTAAACTAAAATAAACACATCATGATACTGAAAGATAAATTCTCAGTTCAACTGGTGTTCTAAATCACTTGCATTTCTCTTGCACTCAATTGCCTGTGAAATAAATAATAAAATTATATATTCACAAATTCCCCCTAGTCAATCAATTTGCCTTCCAGCTAAATATCCAGTCACTTATCACTTTTCTACCCAGTCATTTAATTTCTTGTCTAACCATCCACATTTCCAAACTAGTACTGTACAGTACTATCACAGGTAAAAGCACTTGGCAATAACTTCCTGTAAGCATTATGCTTTCAAACTCTTTCAGTAATGACATAAGGCATTTTAACCCCTTAATTCCAGTTACTTAATTTTCTCTTTTATTCCTGCTGTTGGCAGATAATTTTATTCACCTTGGGAAAACCTTTTTGAAATTCAAGCGTCATCTCCATACAATTTTATTAAGCTTGGAAAAGACTTTCTGAACTGTAGGAATTCCATGTTTGTACCTGTATCATTCCACACTAGACTCACTGCAGGGCTGGATCTTCTCAGAAGGAGAGTGAGAGCTAGAATTAATCCTCCCTCATGCTGGCAGTGTGAATGCCGAAGGTGCATCTGTATGAAAAGTGATGCATGATGGATGTGAAAGCCAAAGTGTTGTACAGGCCTTGCTTGTACGTGTTACATCTAGTCAGCATGTGCCAACAGTAGAACTAACAGAGTACAAACATAGCCAAGTGTATAATAGGGAATGCTATCAGTGTCAATGTTTCCCATGACTTGAGTTCAGACCCTACATTCGAGGCAAATGCATCATGAGACAACTACAGTGGACCCTTAAGTCAATGTACACAGCTAATGTATTAATGTGCCATCCTGTACACAGGGAATCCCCATAATTTGGCCCCTTTAATCCATTATATTTAGGCTAATGTGGTATCACATTTCCAACATGACCCCATCTTTCCCCTAGAAACCACGTATAGCCCCAACTTGCTTATGGATATGCTTTCTAAAGAAGTTTTCTGTTATTCATTGGCATTTTTTTTTTTCTTTAACACCATGTCCCTTTTTTCTATAAGGGCTAAGGTATTGCCCATGGGTAGAGGACTTAGGTTTTGGAGAATGTAGCACTTTATGACCAGATACCCATCCTGATGTCTACCAATGACCCTTGGGTGGACTCGAACCTCCAACCCTTCGGTCAGAGCGCTCTACCCACAGAGCTACGGCTGCTATGACAGTAATATCAAAGAGGCTTAGAATAACAAATACACAGCTCAACTGGCTGCACTTTCTCTCTCTCTTATTCTCTCCATTCCTTCTCCTGTCACATTCCTCCTCCTTCATCTCATTTGACTGGCAGCACTTTGTAAACAGTCTCTCTCTCATTATCTGTTTAACACAGGTGTTTTTACTGTTACCAAACTTTAGATGCTTTACTTCTGTTGGTCTACTGTTCTACAATGCTGCATCAATAAAGGTAATAATTTCTCATGAAGTACTGGGTCATTGTTGAGGCTGCCACATAATGAGCAATCTGTATTGGACAAGCACATCTAAGGGGTCTACTAAAAGCTAACCACTGAGTCACAGCAGCTCCTCAGCCTCCACTGACCTCTTCTCTACATGAATACTGTCCCAAGCTGAATAAAACTATCTCACAACAGCAAGAATACAAGAACATAATATGTTATGTCTTCTGACTGGAGAGTCTAAAATTCCAGCAAGTTAATATCTTGATACATTCTTTCTCCTGCATCTACTACAGTAATATCAATTTGAGTTACTCTCATAAGGTCCCCAATTTAGTGCACTTTTCTAAGGCTATAATATCCCATAAGAATGATGATCACATGTTACTTTGGTCTTAATTTACTAACAGGTACTTGTATTTTCCAGATTTTCTTTGGAGTGTGTGTCTTTGGTCTCTACCATGGCCTGGTCTTCCTGCCTGTGGTGCTCTCATTCATTGGACCTGAATCTCATTCCTCTATTCTTGCACAAGCTCCAAAAATGAATCTTAAACATCCATCCCATTCACAACACCCACCACCCTTACAACCAAAAATCAACATAATTCCTAATGCACAACAATCATATTCACCATCACCAAAGACACAGGCAAACATTTCACACAAGCATTACACCAATTCACATAATGACCAAACTAACAACATTCACGCTACAGAGGACAAGTCATTTGCAGATAAAAATGAATTAGTAAACCAACACACTGAAAAATGCAAAGAACAAAACGAAACAGAGAAGATATCCCCTTTAACTCAAAACCTAGAGCAAGGGCAGGAAGCAGAACAACTGCATATACAAGATACAACTGTCCCAATTCTGCCAAACACTCCAGATGATGGCAGCAGGTTCTGAGCACTCATCAAATGGAAGAAAAGCCATAATTCCAATCAACAACATTAACCTACCGAGTTGGGGGAAATCGTTTTCATTTCACTTGCATCATCTCTTGACGAAACTGTTCACTTTATGAAAAACTTTTCTAACTAGGGGGATTGGATGCATTCTCAAATAACCCCTACAAAATGATGGTCCTTTCTTCAGTTTAACAAAACCAATTGGTATCTGCAATACTTGTAACAGACTCAATTGGACATCACCAAAACTGAAGGAGTTAATTACAGCAGCACATTGTGGTATGGCATATGTTACATTACAGCACATCAGATCAGATTTAGAACCAACTGACCATGTTAGCATGTATAGGTCTATTCACTTGATAGCAGCTCTACATGTGCCACAAATGTGCTCTCAACCTACTCTCTCCCCTACCCCAGAGGTCTCCATGCATTACATCAACCCATGTCATCTGTTGTCTATCTCTGGGCATTCCTCCCTCCACATTCATACCAGTGACTCTTTTCAATCAGTCACACTCCCATGTCCTCTCGACATCTCCAAGGAATTTTAACCTAGAGTTGCATCCCTTCTCTATTATTTCATAAGCCAAATTTCTCTCACCATACACTGTTTTTACGGCAGTCAGTCAGTGCAATCTTACTCATCCATCACAACATCCTCATTCCTCTTCATTCCAGTCTCCTTGTAACTTCTCTCAGTGGCCAAATCTCACTCCTATACAGCATGACACTTCTTGCACATGTTTTGTACAGAATATCTTAGCCCCTTCATAGTCAAGAGAGGCAACAGTTCTCTAAACTTCTTCCATCCACATTTCATTTCAGCAATGGAACTTGCCTCTGGTCCTCCTCCCACACTCAACATGTACCCCGGGTAACAGGATACCTCCATGCATTCAGAGTGGCTGTTACCCCAAACAGCACTCTCCACTCTATTGCCCACAGCCCAAACACCTGTACATGCTGTACAGCTCACTGAAAATTTCTCACATACAGTACAATACTACAGTCTACCTCTAACACCACTGCCCCTTTTGTAAACCCATCTATTACAAGTTGCATGTGGGACTGAGTTTCTACCAACTCCCTTATCACACAGCACACATCTTAGTCCACAATATAAGCTCTCTCACACTTAATAACCATGATCATTGTTATATTTGTGTTAATTTTCAGTTCCTCTGCTTTCCTCCCCTTCTGCCACTTCCTGAACGAATCCCCTGAACTAACCCTTAGTATTGCTTCCTCCTGGCACAAAACCAAACTGTATTTAATTTTTACTCACTTCCTTATCGTGGTCTACTAACTGACCATTTTGATAACATTAACTGTTTGATTTAGCAGCTTCGTTCCTCTGTAATCTATCCCTATTGCATCACCTGTACCATTATGAACATTCACATTCACACTCTTCAGCCAATCTTTTTATTCAACTCATTTTACATTTTCACACCTAAATCACTCGCAGCTTTGTGCATCTCAGCCACTATTTCCAAGATACCAGCTCCTTTACTCATCTTAATCCCACCAATTTTACATCTCACTGCCTCCTTTCAGCAATGTTTAGACCATCCATCCCAGCCAAATTTCTCACTCAGCAGGTTGGTGTATAGTATTCAAGTTCTTTATAAGCCTTCACTTGCAACAGCCAACATTTCTGCATCATCCCTGACTGATTATTCAAACAACTTTTTTCTGTTGTCATGTTTTCCCATTTTGCATATCTCAGCTCTCTGACTGGGACAATTTATCTGGTCAGTTAGTTTTTTTGTTTGTCCCTGCAAACCATGGGCCTACCTCATCACTCAGCCACCATTACAGTACAGCTATCTCTACCTTTCTTCTATTAATTAAACTGCTTCCTCCTTCCTCTAAATACTATTTCCACTTCATCATTCTATCATCAACCTATGTCCGGTGGTTTTGCCCCACCACAGGATACAATGGACGTCATTATTATATTCTGCTTTAGTCCCAGCACTCATTAATATTACAATATACCTGTATGTTGCATTTGCTAATCATTATCTGCAACTCAACTAGTATTTTCTTTTTTTTTTTAACACCTTCCTCCAATGTGTAATACTCTCCACAATGGATTGTCTCTGCTTCAGACTACAAACTTGTACTGTGACACACACTGCTTGCCAGGAATAACTTTCACATCCCTATTTCAAGCTCCTTCCCTGAACAAGACCATAATATATGGTTTTTGCCCCATTCTGACTCATAATGTTATCAGTCAGTCTCCCTCTTCTTAAGTACACTGTTGCACACTATCATGTCTGAGGAAACCTCATATTCTAGTACTGTCACCTACCTCCTTCATTATTTTGGTGACATATTAACAGCTGTCATGGATTACACAAATTCCCCAACCTTACATTCCACCATGACCATTCAGGTTCCAACCTTACCTTCCAACATGACCATTCAGACTGCCACCAAACACTGTAATGTACATTAGTCACTTTAGACACAAATTCCATAAGCTATTTTTAAAAATTTATGTAAGTAAAGTAATGTACTGTTTATGGCATAATACAGGGACCACTCACAAGATCCACAATTCAAAATAACTTCCTATAGTACTGCAATTTTCAACAATTAAGTCTGTCAATTTTATATTTTTGTTCACTGAAAAAGTGTGAATGGATCAGGCATTTGCAGCTAGACAGACAGAAACAAAAGTATGTGAGACGGCAGGAAAGTATTTATGGCATACAATATATAGATCTAGAAAAAGTACATAAGGTGAAGAGGGAAGGATAGAAAGCTGATGAATGCTGTAGGTAATTTTTAGTGATAAATGTGCAGGAGTAAGCGAATGCCTAAATGAGTGGTTCAATATCAGTGCTGATGGGAAACAATGGAGTGTAACGTCCTCATGGATTTTAAATGGATGGAGTCATGAGAGACTAAAACTCGAGCTGACGTGAAAGGGGTGGGGATGTAAAGAGTGGAGTACCTCAGATCTGATGTATGCATATGATGCTGTGTTGCTTGTAGTAATGATGAGGAGTTACTCTGCTGACTAGTGCACAGTTTTGTAAGAGGTGTACTTTTAAAGAACTCTACAGTAAATGCAGATATAAGGAAAATGATGGTTGTTTTGTGAGAACTTAACTCTCAGTGTGATGTGCTGCTGATGGTATCATGAAGCATGAAGGCCTTGATGTTAAATATGTCTGCGTGTGGAAGCATCAAGGGAACTGGATGAGGTTGTGTTAGTGTCTAATTCAATGTACAGGTGTGAAGCTAGTATGGCATGAAAGCAAAAAGTATGAGTAACAGCAGTGGAAATGGGTTCATACAGAAATGTGCATGGAGTGCACAGAACTGGCAGAGTAAGAAATAATGTGATCTGCAAAATAAGCGCAGTATGAAAATCTTTTGATAACTGCATAAAGCAATGTGTTTAAATGGTAAGGTCATGAAGAGAATGGGAGTAGATAGGGTGGTCTAAAAGGTATGTGAGAGTTTCAAGGTGGAAGGAGACACAGTAGAAAGGTAGTAGGCTGCATGAGTATGGCAAAAATGAGTGTGAATGAAACCAAGACATAGAAATAGGGCTTGAGAAATGACAGGGAATCAATTTGATTGGATGCATGAAGGAGCATAAGAGGGTTTGGCACCTCATTTTTTACTTAAAAGTCAAAAGACTCACTATCTGGAAGGTGTATATGAATAATATCTATAATGAAAAATAAATTACAAAAAATGTGAAGATGGTTTTGCCTGTAATGTAAAGCCAGGATTCTGAGGGCTTGAATGATGTGTAAATGAGTGTATGGCCCATTTCACAAGGCATGTTGTTAATGGTTCTCCTCCCTCTTTTGTGCATTATCCTGCCCTTGTTTTCTATATCCTAGTTCACCCCATCGTTGGGTGGAATAAAAGGTTAAGATGATGATGAAAAACCATTGTGTAGGCCATGTATGATGGAATAATATTTGTACAGACAACCACTGGAAAAATTACTCATGCTAATTTATGTAAATCTTAAGTAATTACAATAAAAATTCTTGTATTTATACTTGGGAAATACCAAATATTTAAACTTTTTTCTTAACCCATTCAGTCTGTTGACACAGTTAAAATTTTTATTCTTGCTCTATCTAAATCTATCGACCTATCTATCTACAGTTAGATGTTGTAATCCTATAAGGGGTGGCCGTTTGTACCTGAGTTAGTTGTTTTATGGAAAGGGGCACTCAACCTCTGCCAACCCACTTGTTGACACATAGGGAACACAAGTGGGTTGTTATATGGTTACCACCCAGCGTTGTAAATGGTTTCCTGGCTTACAGGAAACTATTAGGCTTGTCACTCAAAGTAAAGTCACCTGATAAACAAAGAAGAGTAATAAGAAGTGACAGGAAAGATGGGAGAAACAAGAAAAGAGGAGGGCAGATACAAAAAAAAAAAAGAATGATAAAGGTGAAGGACAAAGTAGGTAGCACTACATCAAGTAAGTGGATGGTGGTTGCCACCACCTACCACCATAATTTTATCAATGTTATTTAACTTTTGGTGGTAGGTGGGGGCCCTCACCATCCACTCACTCAATGTAATGCTGCTTTGGGTGTCTGCCCTTTCCTCTCTTCCTTCCTTCTTCTGTCTTTCTTTCCCTCATTCTTTCCTCTTCCTTCTACCTACGGGTGACTTTACACTCTCTCTTCTGTCTTTCTTTCCTTTGCTCTTTCCTCTTCCTTCTGCCTATGGATGACTGTACACTGAGTGACAAGCCAAATGGTTTCCTGTACACCAGGAAACCACTATGTGGGGTGCTAACTACATAATCAAATTACAGCACCTGGTGTTTTAGTGGGTAATTACTGCACTCCACTCAGATTGTGCCTCAGTAGGTTTATATTGAAGAGGTGGTTGGAATTCACTGCTCACGTAATGCCACTCAGGGATGAGTGGGGCTGGTCACTCTCATCTTAAATGTCAGGATCAACTTGCCTAGCCCTGAGCGACTAAGCTCCTCATGGGGCAGCACAGGACTAGATGATGGATGGATGGATTATTTAACTTTGGAATGATCTCTCATCCTCATGGAATTGATGAAATTTATATCTAACTCCTCAGTTTGAAAACTCTCCCCTAAACTGAGCAAAATCATTTGAAAGCAGCAAGAATCAAATTAATAATGTCCTTTAAGTGAAATAAATCGAGTACCAAATTACTATTTATTCAGGGTCACTCTACCTTCTGATGCTCTGATAGGGTAGGGAGAACACAACCTGCTTCTCTCTCCCAGAACATGGATCAGAGGTGGATAGGAGGCCCCACTCACACTTTATGGGCTGTACCCTAAACCCCTTCAATCCCATGATCTATTTTATATTTTATTCTTACTACATGCAGATGATTTAGTTCAGCCTCAGACCGACATTCCAAAATAAGAAGGTTAGGTGCAACCTTAACACTCTTTCCACATTAGAGCTGAACAAAATCGGTGAATAAAATCTGGTTTCCTGTACACCAGGAATCCATTTACTATGCTGGGTGGTAACCATATAACCAAATTTTGGCGCCTGGTGGTTTAGTGAGTAATTACGGAGCTCCAATCGGACTGAACTGGGAAAGGTTTATATCCATGGGGTGGTTGGGGTTTACTGCTCAAGTAATGCCACTCACAGATGATTGAGGCTGGTCACTCTCATCTTAGGTGTCAGGACCAACTTGCCTAGCCCTGGGCTCCAACGCTTCTCATGTGGCAATGTAGGATTGAAAAAAAAAAAAAAAAAAAAAAAAAAAATAGTAGCAAGAATAACACCAAAAGTACACATTCAGACTTGTTTTGTAAGATGAATGAGGAAAGGAGAGTGCCAAGTTTTCCAATGACTCTTACTCCATTTGCAAAAATAATATTGATTAAAAAAGGAAAATAATTGTATGCAATATTTGTTTCTGTAGGAAAGACAAGGTAAAGGCAATACAGAATCCTCAAATTTCTGTTGTTCTTCCTGCAAAAACATGCCTGAGTCAGAAAAGGGATATGCTCATAAGTTAGAAAGTGAATATCAACCCTAGGTGGCAGTGGAGTTATGTCCTTGTGTCTGTCTAGTGGTTAGGACGTGCTAGTCAACGTGATGGCCTTGCACAGGTTTGATCCTCAAAAGGTGACTGGAAGTATTTTTCATTTATAGTGTCCTAAGTGAAAGAAGGCTGGTTATTACTCTTGAATGAACAGGAGTACATGAGCCTAGTCTTCGTCCTCTACACTCAAAGGGAATATAATATGGGACTGGCTGTTACCATTTTACAACTCCTGTACTTTTTAGTCACCTTTTATGACATGCAAGGATGAATAGGTTGTAACCTCTCTCTCCTTTCCACCATCAACCCCTTGGATTTGGAGATGTGTTTCTTATTTTTGGTACCACCAGACAATTGCATCCAGCTCAAGAGATCATCTGTAGGGCTAGAGTTAGAAACGGTCTCCATTAACCACTCCATAACCTGATGTCTCTCCCTAAGCTGAATAAATTCATCTGGAGGGTACGATCAGCCAGACTTACTGCTGGGAGGGATTGTAGATATAAGCTATTTTGGCAGAGAAGTGCAGATGGATATGGTGGTGTGGGTATGCTGGTTAAGGAAAAATGTGTGAATATGTCAAGAATGTAATGTGGGTGAATGAACAGATTATAGTGGTGAAAATTTTGCTTGGTAGGCTCACAATTTCATTTATACTGGTGTATGCTCCACAGGTTGGCTTAGATGATGCAGAAAAAGATAGGTTCTGGGACAACTTGATATGAGTAGTAAATAGTACGGGGGACAATGAGATTGCAGTCTTGGGAGGGGACTTAATGGCCATGTGGGTAAAGTAGCTCAGGGATATGAAGGGGTATATGGGATATGCACATATGGTATGAGGAATGTGGAAGGGGCAAGAACACTCGAGTCTGGGGAGACAATGAACAAGATTTGGTACAACATACATTTTAGAAAAAGGAAAGTACAGCGCACCCTCACACAATGAGAGTTTATGGGCGACAGAAACCCTTGCATTACATGATTTCGCATTGTGTGAACCAAAGAACTTATGGGAAAAATGGTACAGTATATAGTGGACAGCCCACCCAGGGTCTGATCTTTGGGTCCCCTTCCAGCCTACTCTACCCTGCTATTACCTTGCCTAATAGTACTTCTAGTTGGAACAACAAATAAAAAAAAACAAAGAGAACACCATGTACCTTTATTTATGTGACTTCTGGGCTTGTTAAGAAGGGAGAGGGGTGGGTATCTGAGGCCCGAGGCGCCCCGTTGTCACTCTGTCACTGCTGAGGTCTCCTGGAGGTGCCATAAACCATCAAAGTTGACAGCTAAGACCATGATGAACAGGTGGATACTGCTATGATGCTAAAAACAGACCTCAGGATGCGAGGTGTTCTAGCAGCATTATGGAGGAGAAGTGTCTGTTTACCCAGGAATGTCCGTAGATGGCGTGCAGATAGTTTTCCAGCTGCCAGCTATTTTGAATATGACTCATGGCCAGGCACCTGCCTTCATGTGACTGACTCGCATTGTCCAGTCCGACACTCATAGTAATGAAGGGAAGTCTATTTTGGCCCTGGAATCATACACATGATTCGCATATAGGGAAGTTCAATTCGCAGGTTTCACATTCGATAAAAATAAGCATTTTCTAGGTTGACCTCGCATTGCAGGTGATTCACACTGTGCGAGTTCGCATTGTGTGGGGGTGCACTGTAGGTTGATTACATACGAGTCTAGGGGGAAATAGTAGCCAGACTGACTATTTCTTGGTCAGGAGGGTTGATAGGAGGTTGGTGAGGGATGTTAAAGTTATAAGGAGAGAGGGTGTGTCCAGCAATACAAATTACTGATATGTGACATGATGCTTATGGAGTGGGTGGTGAAGAGGAGGACCTATGTACCTACAAGGAAAATACGGAAATTGAAAAGTCAAGCTGTACGGGATGCCTTCTACAGTGAGATGAGTAGAGTGGTGGCTGAAAAGGACGCAGCTGAAAAAAGTGATAATAAGCAATACAGAGCTCTCAAGAACAATTCCTGAGAGATACTAAGTCAGTGTGTGGATCTGACAAGGGGTCCCCCATGACATAAAATAAAATGGTGGTGGGATGAGGGTGTAGAAGCTGCAGTTAGGGAGAAAAGAAGGCCTTTTTGGGAATGGAAAAGAGATGGTAGCAAAGATGAAAACTTGGCTGCCAAGCATAGGGCAAGAAAAGAGGTATGCAGGGCAAACTCTGAGTGTCAGAGACTTTTACTGATAACCTAATTAGGACTGAAAGAAGAATATGATATTTATGGTATGAGAGTAAGCGATACGATATTGGTAGTGAAAATTCTGTTCGATAGAAAGATAGCTGTGATTATATCAGCATATGCTCCACAGGCAGGATTGGATGAAGCAGAGAAAGATAGATTTTGGGATGATTTAATACGTGTAGTGGGTGGTATGCTGGATGATGAGATAGTGGTTTTGGGAGGGGACTTAAATGGTCATGTAGGTGAAGCAGCACAAGGTTATGAAGCAGTGCATGGGGGATGTACATATGGTATAAGGAATGCAGAAGGGGAAAGGATACTCGAGTTTGGGGAGGCAATGGACATGATTGTGTGCAACACATATTTTAGGAAAAGAGACAGTAGGTTAATTACGTACGAGTCTGGGGAAAATAGCAGTCAGCTAGATTATTTTCTGGTTAGGAGGGTCGATAGGAGGTTAGTGAGGGATGTTAAAGTTATAGGAAGTTAGGAGTGTGTGCAGTAGCACAAACTATTGATTTGTGATATGGTGCTTAAAGAACGAGTGATGAAAAAGAGGACTTATGGTCTAAGAGGAAAATATGGAAGCTGAAAAACCAAGTAGTAAGAGATGCCTTCTATAGCAACTTGAGAAGAGTGGTGGCTGAACAGGGAGCTGTAGACAGAGGCGTTAATGAAAAGTACAGAGCCCTCAAGAACAATCTCTTGACAGTTACTGATGTAATGTGCGGTTGGACAAGAGGACCGCCAAGACATAAAGTAACCTGGTGGTGGGATGAGGGTGTAGAAGCTGCAGTTAAGGAGAAAAGAAGACTTTTCTGGGAATGGAAGAAGGGTGGTAGCAAAGAGGAATATTTGGCTGCCAAGCGGAGAGCTAGAAGAGAGGTATACAGGGCAAAGTCTGAGTCACAGAGACTTTTACTTGATAACCTAAATCATGGGGAAAGGAAAAATATGATATTTAGGGTGGCAGGTCATGTGAAGAGGGATAATCGGGATATTATAGGTGAGCAGTGTGTGAAGAATGATGAAGGAAGGGTAGTGGTGAACAGTGAGGATCTTAAAGATGCATGGAGAGAGCATTATAATCGATTGTTGAATGAGGAGTTTGACTGGGACAGGGAAGGTTTGGAGCCAGCAGATCCAGTGTCTGGCCCTTGGCCTTTGATTGATGCTGCTACTGAGAGGGGCAATAGGCAGGATGAAGGTGGGGAAGCCAGCAGGTGTGTCTGGGTTGACTGCCGAAATGTTGATGGCCTCAGGCGATATAGGGGTGAGGTTAGTCACTGACCTGATAAATAGGATTATATATGTGTGTTGTCCCAAACGACTGGATGAAGAATGTGAATGTAAATGCGTATAAGGGGAAGGGTGATGCCCTGGAAAGAGGAAATTATAAATGTATAAAACTCTTGGACCAGATAATAAAGATAATGGATAAAGTTCTAGAAAGTATGGTTAAAGAAAGAATGGGCACTGATGAGGTGCTGTTTGGGTTTATGCCAGGCAAAGGGAACACTGATGCCATATTCATTGTTCAACAGCTTCAGACAAAATATACAGGAAAGAAAAGGGAACTGTACACTGCTTCTGTTGATCTGGAGAAGCAGTGATGAGGTGGACAATGAGAAAGCATGGGGTTGAGGAGTGGCTGGTTAGAGTGGTTAAGGCCATGTATGTGGGTGCTCGCACAAAGGTGAGAGTGAATGGAGATTTGAGTGATGAGCTTTCCATGAATGTTGGTGTGCATCAGGGGTCAGTCTTGAGCCCCTTATTGCTTATCATGGTGCCTGAAGGCCTCTCATGTGACTTCTGAAATGGACTCTTTTGGGAGATGTTGTATGCCAATGATTTGGTGTTGATTGCAAATAATGAAATGGGGATGGAGGAAAGATTTAGGAAGTGCAGATATGGTATAGGATACAAGGGCTAGGAAATGAAGATAAAACAAGGGTGATGATATTTAGGGTTGGTGGTGGTACTGTCTAAGAAGAGGGAGAGTGGCCACGTGCAGTTTGCCATAAGGGTGTGGGAAGTAATTCCGTTTTGTGCGGTGTTTGTGACAAGTGGGTACGTGAGAGATGTAGTGGTATTAAAGGCAGACTGCGAGATAATCCGATTTAATGTATGCGGTGTGTCACGGAGAGTATGTGAAGACTGTCGGGTGTGAAAGGATTGATCTTGCTGGTGAGTTCTTTGAATGTGTGGACGAGTTTTGTTATTTGGGAGACATGTTATGTGATGGAGGTGGGACTGGAGCTAGCTCTGTGGTTAGAGTGAGGAGTGGTTGGAAGAAGTTCAGGGAGCTGTTGCCTCTCCTGACACACTAAGGGATCTTTGTATGCGACATGTGTTAGGAGTGCAATGCTGTATGGTAGTGTGACCTGGAGAGTACAGGAACAGGATATTCATAGGCTCAAACATAAAGAAGTGACAATGATTAGGTGGATGTACAGTGTATCCTTGAATGCGAGGTCTGGGAGGTCGGAATGGGGTAGGTTTACGACGAAACAGTTGAGTGGAAGGATGGGACTGAAGTGTATTGGTAATGTGATGAAGAGGGGTAGACTGAGATAGTTTGGGCATGTGAAGAGGACAGGGGATGACAAGTGGGTGCAATAAGTGAGAAGTATGAACATTAGGAGTAGGGTTGTGAGAGGCAGACCAAAAAAAAGACCTGGGACGAGGTCACAGAATGTGACATCAGGGTTACGGGACTGAATAGAGAGACTGCCAGAGACTGAGCACCATCGAGAGCCACCACTAGGTGATTAAGGCCAATGCATGCATGCATTTTGGAGCCTTTATAATTGAAATGATGTAAGCAAAACATAACTTTCACGAAGTTAATAATTGAACTGTACTGACCAATCATGAAGGCCAGGGAAACTATCTCTCTATCTATTGCCAGAAACCTCAATCCCATTTGGGGTGGCCACAAACAAATCACCTCCACGTCACCCCGTCCCCCGCCATTTCACTGCCCTGCTCTCAACTCACACCCCCCTCTCTCATATGCCTCTCCACCCCATCCCTCCATCTCGTCCTCGGCCTCCCCCTCCCTCTTCCCCCCTCCACCTCACTCACATACACACTCTTCGTCAGTCTCTCACCCTCCGTCCTCTCCACATGGCCAAACCACCTCAGTGTGTTCCTCATAATGCTTCCTATCACATCCACATCCACACCACAACGCTCCTTTATATCCTCAATCATCAGCCTCTCTCTCCATGTGACTCCACAGGCTCCTCTTAAATAACTCATTTCCACTGCTCTCACTCTTGACTTCTGTCCTTCCAACAACGTCCAAGCTTCACTTCCGTACGTTAGAGTTGGTATCACAATACTGTCATGTAGTAACTTTTTCACTTCCATGCTCACTTCCCTGTTTCTTATCACTGCTTTCAAAGAACCAGCAACCTTTCTTCCCTGCTGTACCCTTTCAAGCACTTCACCCTCCAAACCTCCATCCTTACTCATCACACTACCCAAGAACTTAAACGTACTCACATTTTCCAATTCCTGACCATCCAACCTCGCTGTATATTCACTGACTTCACCTCTCTCAAAGACCATCACTTTACTCTTCCCTACATTCACCTTTAGATTCTGTTTCTTACACACTCTCCCAAACTCATCCACCAAGCCTTGCAGCTCCCCTTCGTCTTCACTCAACAACACAGTATCATCTGCAAACAACAGTACAGGGAGTTTCCAAACACTATCCTCTCTCACCAGGGCCACTCCAACATCCACTACCCTACCTTGTACCTCTTTTATTACCCCATCCATGTACAGATTGAACAACCATGGAGACATGACACATCCCTGTTTCAACCCAACTTTCAAAGAGAAAAATTCACTTAGTTCACCATCCACATGCACTGCAGCCTTAACACCATCATACATACTCTTCACAACATTCAACAACTTCCCATCTACTCCATATATTCTTAATACTTTCCACAATCCTTGTCTATCCACCCTGTCATATGCTTTCTCCAAATCCATGAAAGCCGCATACAACTTCTTTCCCTTCTCTAGAAACTTTTCCACTAAAGATCTAAGAATGAATATCTGATCTACACAACCTCTTCCCTTCCTAAAGCCTCCCTGTTCTTCTCCAACTAATTCCTCTGTTCTTTCTCTAACTCTGTCAATAAGTATCCTACCATACACTTTTCCTAATATACTAAGAAGACAAATGCCCCTATGATTGCCACACACTTCTTTTTCCCCTTTTCCTTTGTACAAGGGAATAATTATACCTGACTTCCAATCCTCCGGGACTCTACCTTCCTCCCAGGCCAATCTGCACACCTTCCACATCCATTCTACTACTATCTCTCCCCATGCTTCAGCATTTCACCACACACTCCATCAATTCCTGGGGCTTTCCCCGATTTAACTTTCTTCATTGCTTCCACAACTTCTATCCTACTGATTTCTTCCTGTCTTCTCACCTCCCTCCTTCTCCCAGTCAATTATACTCGCATTACTTCCATCCTCTATGTTCAACAATTCCTTAAAGTGTTCTCTCAATCTGCTCACTTTTTCTCCCTTCTCCACTAGTAAACTACCATTTTTATCTTTCACTCCCCTACTAACTTCACTTCCACCTTGTCTTACTCTCTTCACCTCTTTCCAGAACATTTTCTTACAGTCTCTCCACTTTACACTCAAATTCCTTCCAAATTCCTCATCCACTCTCTTCTTACTCTCTCTTACTAATCTTTTCACCTCTCTCTTTCTTTCTACATATAGCTCTCTCTTCTGCCTCTCAACTTCTTCCACGCCCCTATTTCTCATCCATTCATTCTATGCTTTCTTCTTTTGTGCCACAGCCTGTCTCACCTCTTCAGTCCACCACGCTGTTCCTTGCACCCCCCTCTGTCTTCTCTTCCTCCCACACACCACATCACAGGGAAACTACATTCTCAGAAAGGGCAAGTTGGCACCCTCTATGATATGGTTTCTTCATGAAGGCTACCACACATAATCTTGGCTTGTTTCCTACTTTCATTTACTTAATCTACAATGTATGGTACCGCAACAATGTTTTATTCACTGATCTGTCCATCCACCTTCTTTTCCAATAATTATTTGGATTCATTCAGGTCAGGATGCTAAAATGCCTCCCACCAGCTCCAGCATACACCTATGTTATTTGTGCCATAAGTTGGCTGCTGGTCCTTTCCCCTGCCTAATCTCATATAAACCCTATGTTTTCATATCCACTTCACTACTCTGCCTTTCTATGAGTTCTGGTTGTCCTGCTGACTGACACAATGGGCACCAGGCAGCAGGACACACTTTAACTAAGGTGCTGTCAACACTACAGCTGATGATGACGAAATGAGATGTACACAACATTGTGATTAACATTAAACCCTCTAATGACAATATATTTCCCTAAGCAAAATAATGCTGCCTGGCATCAGCTAGAATAAAAGCCTATTGCATCACCATTGCTGGGTAGGTTAATACCCAATGATCCGATTACTATTTAATAACAAAAACATCATATGGATCTTTTTAACATAAGTATAATAATGCAAAATACTACTGTCAGAGGTTCGTGGTAATGATGCAGCTTCCTTATGTACTTATTCATGATTTGTTCCATCTGAATAGGACATTATCAATCGCAAGCTCACTGACCAGCACCCTTCTTCAGTCTTTTTTCAGAGATCCAACTATCACAGTTCAAGTTCAAACAAGGAACTGGTGAAATGGTAGATTGCTTCTTATGGGCGATGGTCAAACTGTGACCCATTCAATCAGGATGAAGTGGACCATGCACCCTCAACATGACTATCATAATCTTCTCAGAAACTGTATATTTTTAGAGCTGTAAAAATTCCACACTAAAGGAAATGGGAAAAACATTTACATATATGCATTCATTACATAATATATATACAGCATACATAAATGTATGCTATATAAATACTGTATACATATATATTATAATATACTGTAATGTATATAATATATACCAAGTATATTCAATATTACAAAATTTATTATTATATATAATTTTCACATGAGATTCTTGACAACATTCCTATGCCCAATACAGTTGTAAGCTGATCATATACCAGTAAGGCAGCTATAAGAGTAAGGGAAAAAGAAAACTTTAACCTAGTAAAATACGTACATTGGTACCAAAGACTAGCAATATTATCAATGAGAGACTGATGATGGGAGCAACTGCACATACAAATTATACTCAAGCTTTAAGTACTGTGACAATGGTATCCAAACATTCTATAAATACCTCTCACCACAGACCTGTACGCTGACAGTCTTACATTATTAAATGGCAACTTATAATACAAGACTCTCATGACAAGCACTAATGTTACGGTATCTTCACAGCTCAAACTTATAACTTCACCCCTACAACTCTATGGCACTTTTAAAAATCAATTCTTCCAACCTCCAAAAACTATCATCCTAAACTTTTTCCCACTTAAGGACTGGGTGATGTTGGGTCTAGAGAGCATATTATACTACTTAGAATAGGTCTCTTAAAGTGAGGGAGATAATGAGAGCTATACCTACCTCCTCCAGTTCAAAAAGTCCCCCAAAGCTGAATTTAAATATCTAGAGATAGCAATATTACATATAAAAATATATCATCAAACTGAAGGGATGAGCTTACTTCAGAGTACTGTATGAAAAGCAAACAATGCAAGTTAACCTCTTAATTTTGATGAAGTCTTACTGGTATCACCATTTGGTTTTACAGTACTGTATTTAGTTTAGGAGACATATCTAGTGATAAAGGGATTCGAAAAGTACTTCAATAACCCCTATAATGCAGTTAAGTACTTTTTATTTTTACTATTTCCTGACAATTTAATTCAGCTCTAGAGAGACTTTTCAAACTGGTGAGGTTAGATAAAGCCTTCATTTACCCCTTTGTTATCAGAGGTCTCCCAATGCTGACAATCATCTGGAAGTGGCAAAAATAATACATAACATGTTACTGGACTGAAGAGTTAACTACTTCACTTTCAGAGATCTCCCCTAACTGAAGAAAATCATCTGGCAGTAGTGAGAATCAAACAAAGAAGGCCTTATTTTAATTTACTGAAATAAATACCCTCCTGTAATACTGAGTGGTAGTGCAGAATAAAATTTCCAATTCAGCTTCACCACATGTGGCACACACTTTCTATGATAAATGTGATCTTACTGCAGTAGTATTGAAACTGAGTGCATTAAGGTGTAAGCAAGCATCTCATATTTGACAGTCATTTATGGAACACCAGTAATCACTAGATATCTTGCATCCTACATTACCATGTATGGTTGGCAAATAATACACAATAATCAGACATGTTCAATGACCATAACATGCCTCAAACACTCTTGTCAAAAAACTGGGTGCTTATTCACATCATGTTCTCAGTTTGGATATACAGTGGAATCGCCTAAATCGTGGTCTTATGAGACTGGGCACATGCCGCGATTTGAGAATTTCGCAATTTTGAAATAACTAACTTTACGGGGAAAATTACTTATGGGTCTATCATATAGGAAAAGCTGCCCCCCTTATCCCCAAACCTACATCAAACTGGTCACCAGCAAACACTAACAACCTTCATGCTTGGTGTGGGAAGGAAGTGCTGTGACTCGCTTATACCGTAATCCCTTGATTATCCAACTTAATACAACCAAAGGAACGTCCAGGTAGTGGCTCTGTCCAGATACTGGACTTCTACCCTGGCTTCCATTCATACATAACCTAACTTTGAAGGCCAGTGTAAAAGGCCACTACAGTACATTGTACAACACTTGTTCCTGTTGTTTAACAACATCCTGTCTGGTCAAATAAAACAAGCAATTACAGGCAAACCCCCGAGATATGATACCCCTATACGCGATACCCCAGCACTGCGATGGTGGTAGAAATATAACCCTACCCCGCCGAATGATGGCCAAACCCTGGTATTATGATGGGTTTTGTTTTTTAAAACAGATTTTTATTATATTTTGGACTTAAATTTTGTGTTTAGGTTGACTGATAAACTGTTTTTAGACTCGGCTTAATGTGTTTTAGTCATAGGTGGAGTGGACATTGTCATTTTGGGGTACAGTTCACTAAGTCTGATTTTTTCCAGTCTTATTTTTGGTGATTTTCATATTTTATTTTTGAGTTTAGCTGAATTATAAACTGATTTTAGGTTTAGTTTAGTTTGTTTTAAACCTATTTGGGGTTTAGATTAGCTAAAACTTGCTTTTGGACTGATTTGGGTGGGTTTTGGACTTGGCTGGGTGGGAAACTCAAGGCTCAAAAACGCATCCCTATACTTTACCTGTTAAATCTACCCCGAGATATGATACTCCGCCCTAGCGATGGGTTTTTACTTAACCAAATGCATCGTTAAACAGGGTATGCCTGTGCCATGGTCAAGCAGACCCATCAACCACAGACAAGCAACATACAACATTCGGACACAACAAAGAAACCACCACCACAGTATACAAACAATACATATGTTCAGTGATGAATTATGCAAGCCCTGCCTGGGCTCCTAACCTCACCAAAACACACTACAACACTCTACAGACCATACAGAACAAGGCCCTAAAAATAATCACAGGCTGCACAGCTACTACACCCACAGACCACCTACATCAAGAAACCAAAGTCCTTAAAGTCAAGGATCATCTAGACTTGAGAGGCACCCAGATTCTTGCTGCAGCCTCCACAAACCCACAACATCCACTACATTACATGGCAGCACATCCACCCACACCAAGGAACACCAAAACAACACCCAGGACACGATATCATACAAAAATACTGTCATCTCTCCCCCCTTGCCCACCTCAGACCAGCTTCCAGAAGCATATCCACACTCAAATCACTCGCCGCTCCATTCAGTCACTTAAAGACAACACACAGCTGCATCCACGACCTCCTGATATCCACCCTTCTGAATCCTATCTCCCTTGTGACGACAGAGTCCACCTGGCCAGGCTCAGCTGTGGGCACCATCCAGCCCTCTTAAGCTACCAGAAGAGGCTGGATGACTCCATTGCTGATGCCTGTCCAGGATGTAACACAGCACCCCATACTATTAAGCACATTATGGAAGACTGCATTGTACACAATCACCTATGCCAACCCCATACTATTAAGCACATTATGGAAGACTGCATTGTACACAATCACCTATGCCAACAACACGACATACACTCTTTGAGAGCTCTATGGGAAAGCCCAGTCTCCGCCATGGCCTTCCTAACGGACTCGGGGCTGTTCGGCCAGACTGCCTAGGGAACAACTACTACTACTACTACTACCATGGACAAGCAATCACCACTGCAGGGCCATACCCTGCAGTGATGTGAAAACACAAAAAAAAAAGGCTACACAAGAAAAATGCAGTGGGCACACAAAACATAATGGTAAAATGGAATAAAATCATGGTACAATAGAATAAAGTCTTGGTACTGTACAGTAAGGCAGAATAAAATCACCATCAACATTCGCGATTCGACCATCCCGCATCAATCTTACCCAGGATCTCCCACTTCTAAGAGTCAGCACTACCCTCTTCCTTTTCCTTGGTGGAGGGGACATCATCACACACACTAGGACGAGGCATGCAAGGAATAGCAAGGCCATGAGCAGGCAGGAAACAACCACAAAAACCAGCACGTGCACCACCATAACAGCTGTCCGAGAGCAGCTGCTTACAGTACTACACTGTTGCTGGAGTGAACTGAGAATAGCCGAGGGGGTCTCTAGTGGACGCTGGGTGAACTATCCAGATACACAGGATCGTGCCACCGGGCTATTCCCGCCTGGCTGGGTGCAAAAATGATTGTGTGGCAATAATTTCCACATGGACGTATGCATTTTGTCCGGATATTATGAAAAAATGTAAGAATAATGCTTCTGAACACCCAGAGCACAGCATCCAGGTAATGGCAGCCCAGATAATTGAGAGATTACTGTAGTAACTGCTATGCTTGAATATGATTAGTCTGGTAATTGCCATGCTTGACTATGACTGGTTTACGTCCAGCTAGATGCGCAAACTTGAGGTAATGGTGGCACGTCACTTCTGATGGCTGCATCTGTGAATTTACTGATGTTGCAAACTCGCATGATGTTGCTGCATATTACAAATTCGCTATTCAGAATTCCATGATTTAGGAGATTCCACTGTAGTAACACTTGTAAAGTCCTACATACTGAAAACACGTCTACAATAAGGGTCAACAAACATTACTAATTAATGCTGGCAAATTGAAGATTTATAATTCTATGCTCTTATCACTTAACCGATACAAGTGGTGGTATAATGTCACAGAAGTTATAAATTTTTAATCCGTGGGCTGCGGCGAGGGGTTGTGCAAACATCCCGTGATGGGTGAAATGCCAATTTTGGTCACTGTTACAGATTTCCATGAAATGCATATCAGTGGCCAGGAAACTGCAATGCGCAAATACCCACGGATTGTTTTTTTTTTTTTTTTTTTTTTTTTTTTTTTTAAATTGGCGTAGTTGTGGAAAAAAAATTGTCAGAAATTGCATCTCTAGCAGGAACACAAAAACTTTGCTATGAGAGAGAGAGAGAGCATAATGCATATTAAGACAGAAGAGATTGGCTGTCGCCAGGCTCCTCTCTCGCCAGGTGGGTTGCCAGCTCACTCCACATGCTGCAATACGAGCTTAGCGTCCTATTTTTACACCCATTATTTACCACCCTACTTTTGTTCCATCTTGCATTAGATTTTATGTTATTCTAAACAATTATGGCCCATGAGTGTCTTTCCTGGGGTGATAATATTGTGGGAAATGCATTATGAAGTGTGTACATTTGGGTTATTTTTGCTGGTGTTATTTAGCAACTGGGCTCAAGATAGGGGGTAGGAATGAGGGTTACCAGTTAACCAAATACCCCATAAATTTTTTGTCGCACTGAACCTTTTAGAACATTTGTGGTGCACTGTTGAAAATTTCGCTCATAAGAGGTATGTCGCAGCTATTCCATACACGCCCAAATGAGGTATGTTGCAGTTCACAGGTTAAACTGTATGTAGAGATGATGTTCTGGGGAACTCACACACATGGAATGAAATGTTACATGATGAATTAATGTACACTAGAAGAAAGCAGCAAACACAATGGTATGGTAGAAATGCTTTAACAGTTTGTTTTCCCTTACACCATCCTTGGGTGGGAAAAAATGGCACATTAATCATAATGATGGAAGATGACAGTGAAAGCATATCTCTGTGGTACAGTATGCAGCATCCTTCAAAATTACTCAAATTATAAATAAGGATGATTACTCAATGAAGTAATTAAATGAAAATGGAAAACAGATGAACCTGGTGAGAGGGATGTGTATACAGAAACAGATTTTACAACAATAATGCTATGCATAATATTATAGTTTTCAATTCTGTGATGTCTTTTTCATTATTAAAGCTTTCAATTCAATGACATCTTTTTTATTTTAATTAGGCCACCATCATATGATTTCATTCAGCTTCAAGATCTTTATAGTGATGGGGCTGATTAAAACTACTGTATATCTAACCTCCCAACTCAAAAGGCCTCTCCAGAGCTTAGGAAAATCATCGGGGGAGGGGGGGGGTCCTCAGACAGATGAGGTTAGGAACAGCAAACTGATTACAGAAGGATCACAATACTAAAATATTTAGCAGTACAATACTGCTTTACAGCTGACACTCATATACCTTTCACTTCATCTGTGCTCTGGCTTAACAGCTGTGATCAAATGACACTGAAGCTACAAGCACTTATTTTACATCTTCATTCACCCATATTCTACCAGATCAGCTTCAATTTATGATGCACAAATTCCCGTTATGTTGTTTTGTCATGCTAGAATCACTTCCCAGATAGCTAAGTAAATATAGCTCCTCATCCCCCAGACGCCAGACTCTCTCTGTACGGGCACTTTCCCCAAAATGGCTTGTTTTCAAACCTTAATACAGGTATCTCAGAAAGTATAGCAGTTAGGGAAACACATTAAATACCATATTACTCAACAACTCTTTTTCTTGCAAATAAAAGCATCCCCAGGTCTGTAGCTTGTCGCGTTGATGAGTAATGAAGTGATGAAAAGGAGTGATTTTTGGCACAAAAGCTGGATGTATTAGTGCGTGTGCTCGCGGCCGGGACTTTGGATTCGCTCTCGACATGATTACTTCATCATTACCAGATAAACCAGACACAGTTGCATCCAAGGCACACTGTATAGCATCATCACTAAGCCCTTTCCTAGTATCCTTGGAAAAAGGCTTGGCAGGGGTGGATGAAGCAAAAGTCCACGTGAGGCAGTAACAGGATTGGATGAGGAGGCTTAAGAAAATATCGTCTTACACCTAGCAAAGTCACAAAGACAACTGAGGTATGGTTGGCTCGGCTGGCTGGACTCTATCCCTAACTTTTGGTGACGAGATCAAGTGATGGCCACTTCAAACTGTGGCGTGAAAACAACTGACGGTTCCTACCAACACCCGGAGGGGACTTGGTGCCTCTTTGCCATTGGTTCGAACCAGCACTTGGAGGTTGGGGGGTTAAAACTGTAGTTCACAGTAAGGTCCCGGATTACATCACTCTCGAGGTTACAACAGTCCACTACAAGGAAATTTTAAAAATAAGGAAATGAAGACATAAACATAAGGCAAGGGTTTTTAAGTGTTGCTGTCTGCTGCGAGATTTATTGTATGACAAAGCAACAAAATTGCTTGAGTAAATTAGTGTTAAGGAATAAAATGTGTTTGCAGTGTGCACGAGTGTAAAAATGGTGGAAGAGTGAGCAAGTGGCAGTGTAATTCAGCTGCCACCGCTGATGCCACAAAAACGACAACGTGCCAGTACCACCACAACCGTGACACATGAGAGGCTCTTGAGGGTTGATGAGGCGGACCGCGAGTACACGATATCTTTTATTCAATAAAAATCATAAGTTCAAAAGTTTGCCTTTCATATCCATACATGTTATTATAAGAGTATTATATGTACAGTATATGATGCATGGTTAAAAAGTCCACATGTGTGTTGACGTAACCTAGGCAATGACGTAAGGTATAAATGTATAATGTACTCTCAGATACTCGAGTTGCAAACATAATCGACTTATGTCAAGTCTCAGGAATGGAGCTCTGATGTAACCCGGGGCCTTACTGTACTGGTCTAAGGTGCCACTTGAGGTAGCCTGGTCATATGATACGTGAACATTCAAATCCCTGAGGGGTGGATGGAGGTTTTTCAATCATATAATGGCACCAGAGGTGTACATCAATCACCTGACCTCAAAAGTTCTCTCCAACTAAGGTAGTCTAGTCTCAGGTCCCTAAACCTAACCATAGCAACATGAACTGGCTGACAAGTCGTTTCTTTAGCTCCATACGCCAAAGGTAGAACAGTCTTACTTTAGATTATATATGCTACCTTCAGGCTTTTTTTTTTTCTTTTTTCCTTTGGTAGTAAAGGAATTATGAAGACTACATTTAACCCTTCCAGTATGAAGTCTCTCCTCAGCTGAGTAAAACTTTTTGAAGATTGGGAGAAAAAAAAAAAAAAAAAAAAAAAAATCATACTGAATGGATTAAAATGAAGATGGGAAACAACTGAAGCTACACTATCATCCAGTACAAGAACTTGTTATGAAGTCAGAAAGTACATGCACCTCCCGTACAATGTATCTGAGTGTCCACTGAATAAATAACTCTTAAATATACTTCTTACATCATTATTCTTAAATATACTTCTTACATCACTCACTACAACAAAGTCAATTAAACACTAGACTCTTTCATAACCAACAACTGTCTCACCTGGGTGCTTGCTGCATGTAAAAAACAAAAAAAATTGTGTAATTCTCAACTTGAACACAAGTATTTCTATGCATGCAGTTAAAAAAATGATCAGCAAAAAATATCTGAATTCCACTAAAAACAGTTAGTTTTCTTCTCAATAACTTAATAATTAATTTTTCTATGGAAATACCATGAGGTACATCAAATGCAGCAGTAAAAACAACACTTACAAAGTACAGTACAGTAATAAATCTTTATGCATCTGCACATGCTTCCAGGATAAAGGTTTGTTCAACAGATAATGCACATTCTATGTACAGTACTATGTTAAGACTTTTTTGAACATGCAATGTGTGATAAAGTCAAGGAAAGGTGTCCTGATTTTAATTTTGGATATGATAACAATAAGTCCAAAAACAACTGCAAACCTACTGTAAACTACAAAAACAACTGTGAAACTACTGTAAATTACAAAAACAACTGTGAAACTACTGTAAACTACAAAAACAACTGTGAAATTACTGTAAACTACAAAAACAACTGTGAAACTACTGTAAACTACAAAAACAACTGTGAAACTACTGTAAACTACAAACATCTGTAAAACTACAGTAAACCAATGCTATAATAATCATGCATACTGCTGAATATACTGTATATCAACTATTACGATTATTTCCTTGTTCATACATGTGAGCTATGCTCAGTAGCCTGTCACCATTAAAGTTAAAGCCTCAGTTCAAAGGTAAACTCTTAGTATGTACCCCATGTTTTTCTCAGTCTCTCAATCTTTCTCCATCCACAAACAAGTTTTCACACAACTGTGTTTTCTCATCCTCTCAACATGTCCTCATTCCACGTCAGCCCACCCCTATGGAAAACCTCACTATCTGTATTACCAATCCTACTACTTTGTCTGTCTTTCAACCACTATACAGGAAAACAGTCTTTCTGTCTTATTCAAACAACTACCAGGTCATTTTATTCAGTTTATGAAAGACTTCAAATGAGGGGGTATCATAAGCTTGCTACATATATTTATTTATTTAGTTTTTTGACAGCCCAGTCAATACTAAGAGATGCTAGAGAAATAAAACTTTGTTTGAAAAATGGAAAAGCTAAACAGAAAAACAGAACTAAAAGAAAAACATGAAAAAAGGAAAAACTGCCATTTAACCCTTCCAATCTGAGGATGAATTTCCTTCCCCCCCCCCCATACAAATGATGGTAATTAGGATAGGTTTTCTGAACTGGAAGTGTAAGATATGGCATTTATCAGCCCATTCACTATTAGAAGTCCTTCTCAACTATAGCAGAGTAAAGTCATTCCGCTGGTTACTAGAATGAAACGTGAGATGATCTCCAATTCAAGATGTTACATAAATTTCTTTTCTAACTACAAAATCATTGCTTCTCTGTCCAACTTTTTTTTCTTTTTCTTATTGGTGTCCTCATTTATTACTTCTTTCACCGTTACTGCTTGTCTGCTATCCTTCTTTCTTCTATTGCTTCCTTTCATCCTCATTCTCTTACTGATTCTTTCTGATCAACCAGCCCCTGCACTTTTTCGCTCCTTGTAATTTTTAATGCAGTAATTCATGGTATTACACCACTTTTGCTCCATCAGAACTGCTGGGGCCTGGGGCTTGGTTTCTCAGTTCAAAAGCCTAAGAGAAGAAAGAACAGTTGCTAATCCCTGAGTAGCAACAAGTGAGCTGTAGACCTTGAATGTCTCTTGGATTTAAACCCTCTATGAACCATATCATAAGCTGTTACTCTCTTCTCTGTCTCGTGTTGTATCGTTTATAAAGGCTCCAACATGTCAGCATGCATCCACCATCGTCAACTAATGGTAACTCTCCATGCTGTTTGATCTCTGGCAGCCACCCTATTCAGTCCATTAGCCCTGTGGTCACACACAATGACCTTGTCCCAGATCTTTTTTTTTTTTTTGTCTGCATCTCACAACCCAGCTCAATATTCACTTCTCACCTTCTGCACCCAACTGCCATCCTCCATCCTCTCAACATGCCCAAACCATCCCAATCTACCCCTCCTATTCACAACACCAATACAGTCCAGTCCCAGGCTCCCTCTCAACTCTTCAATCACAATCCTAGCCACATCAGGCCTCAAATTCACGGACACATTATACATCCATCTAATAATTATTCCTGTACATTTGAGCCTATGAATATCCTCTTCCTTTACTACCTACATCTCGCTAACATACTGCATTATGCTCTTAACACATGCCACATACCAAGATCTTAATGATTCTTTCTGATTGCTCAGATCTGCAGTCCTCCTCCCAGTGTCACGTCCAGATGAGCCTAGAGTTGTAACAACAACAGTTTTACAAGTAACAATTCCCTCCCCCCCCCAATGTGTGAACTTGCACCCCATCGTTTGTCTTACAATGTCAAAATGGTGATTATGATGAGCTCTGATTACTGATGAACTATACTTTTTTATTTTCTTCTTTTCTTTATTGAGGCAAAGATGCACTTGACAGGTTGGTGATGACTGGCTGAATGCAACATGTCTGAATAACATTTACTAACCCAAATTTCTCCCCCAGGTATTTGTTGTCAATTAATAACGCTAACAACTAATGAGATTATGAAGTAATGTTGCATTCAGCCAATAATCACCAACCTGTCAAGCGTATCTTCACCTCAATTTAAAAATATATACAGTATATATATATATATATATATATATATATATATATATATACACACACACACATATATATATATATATATATATACACACAATATATATACATATATATATATATACACACAATATATATACATATATATATACACACACACACACACACACACACATATATATATATAGTTGGCTCGCACAGTGCGCGTCACCGCTGTGCGCGATTCGCCTTCTGCATGAGTGACCAAAAATCACAACCAAAAACCCTTTAATGCGTGAGTTTACCGCACAGAATGCGAGGCAGAGGCAAGGAGTGGCTCAAAAATGCCATTTTCTATTAGTGCGCGACCACCCCTCACAGAGCGCGTCACGTGTCGTCATGTTGATGCGCAGAAATTCCCGGACATTCTACTGCACAGCTTGGGGTACAAGAGAGCGGGCGCGCCATAACAGTTCTGGCTCGTGCACTGTGCGGATCCACTCTCTACAGCTAACCTGTCGTGTACAACGTGTGGTGTTTTTTGTGCTGCCTGTACTTCACAGCACCATGGCTCCAACCCCAAAAGTTAAGAAACTTCTGACGCACGCCACCAAGTTAAAGAAAATTAAGATGAAGGAGGAGGGTCAAGGAAACACGGCTATCGGGAGAACCCTGGGACTGGCTGAATCTACAGTGAGAACTGTTTGGAAGAACTGTGAAGCCATAAAGGCTGTAGTGAAGACGTACGGTGCCTCTGACCTAGACGGCCGTTCGCGGGTGGGAAATCGTGCTATGATATTAATGGAGCGCTATCTTGCCACCTACATAATGCAAAAAGAAAAGGAAAGTGTTCCACTCAATGGAAGATTTATTCGGAACCAAGCCCAGCTCTTTTACAAGGCTGCATCTCAAAGGTTAAAAGTGGAAAAACCGTTCAGGGCATCGGTTGGATGGCTGGACCGTTTTCTCAAGCGCAAGGAACTCCGTTACGTGAAATTGTCTGGTGAACGTGCCTCTGCCGATGAGCTGGCCGCAAGAGACTATCCTGCAATATTTAAAACGATTATTGAAGAGGGACAGTACACCAAGGACCAGATCTACAACATCGATGAAACGTCCTTATATTACAAGGCCATGCCAAAATCAACTTACAATGCTAAAAGACAGAAACAAGCCCCTGGTCGCAAGCTCCAGAAGTGTAAGATGACGGTAATGTTCGCTGTAAACCTGTCTGGGAGCCACAAGATGAGGCCAGTTGTTGTACACACAGCTTCACATCCAAGGTGCTACAAAAACCTCACGAACATGGATGCTAGTGGCGTGTATTGGTACAAGTCCGTAAATGGTTGGATGACTAGGAACATTATGGCAGACTGGTTAACGAGGCGGTGTGTCCCTGATGCGAGAGCCAAGTGTCGGGAACAGGGCGTTCCATTTAAGATGCTCCTTGTGCTTGATAACATACCAAGTCACCCTCCATACCTGGAAGATCTTCACAAGGATTGTCGTGTTGTGTTTTTGCCGCCCTGCACAACGTCACTAATGCAGCCACTCGATCAAGAACCAATTGCCACAGTGAAGCATTTCTACCATAAGGAAGTGTACGACTACATACGCAGGAAGACCAACACACAAGAGGAGCTTCATGCCCTACAAGAAGATCACGACAAAGACCTTGATGAGGCATCTGCTCCCGTTCCATCTCCACCAGCAGCTGTATCCCGACCTACCACAGATGCCATGACTGTTGAGGCATTTTGGCGTAACTTTATGGTGAAGGACGCAGTTGAATTTCTCCTTCAAGCCTGGCACCAGATTACACCTGCAATGGTGAACCATGCGTGGCGAATGCTCGTGCCTCACCTGTGCATCACCCAGGAGATGGCCATTCAACCACTGGCCGATGCTGAGGCAGCAACATTGACAGCAGCACAAGCTGTACCAGGTTTCGAGGACGTTACATTGGCGGACATACAAGAAGTGCACACTGCTACTGAGGAACAGCCTCCCGAGGAAGTGTTGCGATGGATAGACGAGGCTGACGCAGAGCCCGACGCAAGACAGAGTCAAGTTGAGCAGCCTAGCGTGATGGAAGGCAGGACTGAGCTGTGTATGTCCAACATTAGCAAGATCCTTGCTGCCATGGATAAGCTCAAGGAAGAGGTGAAAGCACAGGAAGTGAGCAACCTAAGAACGGAGGAACTTCTGGTTGGTATCGACAAACTCTTCCGTTTCTACACAGACAGGCACAGGGAAGAAATAAACAGGAGAAGACAGACGCTCATAACAAGCTACACACGGCGGGCTCAAGTTGGTGAAATTGCGGAACCATCGACATCGTCTGCTCCTGATCCTGTTGAGGATGAAGAGGATGCAATGTCAGAAGTGTCAGCATTGGACTTTGAAGGGTTTATGGCCGAAGTGAGTGACTTGGATGCTCATGGGGAAGGTGATCAAGAGGAGTCTGCGGAAGGAAGTGTTGGTGCGGTGGGAGGTGCGGTGGGGAGTGCGGCGATGTAAGTTTTGCTGCGCCTCGGAACCCCTGTTATTTAAGGTCATCAGGCCTGTTGTCTACTGTTGTTAAGGTGACTACCCATATTTTTGTTATTGTAGGTATAGCTTTAGTACAATGTCTGAAACATATGACCTTTATTATGTCTCTAAGGGCCAAAAAATGTCCAGGTATGAGGGGGTACCTTCCATATGTAATTATTCCCATAAGATTATGTATTCCTAGTACGCGAATTCCCAGTGCGCGAGCTCGTGCACCGCCCAATCTCTCGCACACTATGCGAGCCCACTGTATATATACACACACACACACACACACACACACACATATATATATATATATATATATATACTGTAAATCAGGCTTGTCAGTAGCCAGATAACCTGATCTCTTTCCTCTTTATGTATATCAGTCTAGCACTCTCCCTCCCACCCACATTCACACTCAGTTCTCATGCCACACTGGTCCTAACAGCATAAAATGACAGGAGGTACAATATAAGCAGCCTTTATTATGTCAAGGATATGTTCCATAATAACACACTGTTCTATATGCAAAAGTGGCACTTAGGGAAATGGAAAATAAGCTTCACGAGCGGTAGCAATGAATGTATCAGGTAATCATTCTGCAATTTACTGTGGACTCCTGAACAAAACGAATGTCGAAATGGTGACTTATAAACAGGACTTCCTGTATCTCACATGATTTGCCTCCTGTCAGTGTGTGCAGGCATCCTACATCTCCCCTTCAAGGTGTCACTGCAAGGCCTAAAATAATAATCTTGATAATTTGGATTTCTTGAAACCATTTACTACACTGGATGATCATATCCAAATGATGCCTGCTGCTCCATACAACTGGGATCTGCAAAGACTTACATCTGTGAGATGGTCAGGGTCCACTGCTCACATAATGCCACTCAGGGATGAGTGAGGCAGGTTACACTTGCCCTAAATGTTGGGACTCTGCAACCTACCCACTGGCCATTATGCTCATGATGGGGACTGGCTGATAGATTGATGGTTCTTTCAGTAGTAAAAATTTTTATAGTGTGGTAGTATGGATAACTACTTTTCCCAATTATTCAGGTAATGTGGTAGTTTACTGTACATGATGATACTGTTGCTGCTGAGGTCCTTGGGTCATGTGACTGTGAACCTGATGGACTGTAGATGTCCAATCACTTCAACTTAACACTCCCAGAGATGTTTTGTTAGGCTAGGCTGAAGGACTTTTTGTATTGTATGAGTGTGTTGCATTATTTACAGAGAATTCCATATGCTAAAAAAAGCCTTGAAACACACTGGGAACTCATTCAGACAATCTCAAACCCAGGTGCACAATTTACTCGAGGCAGGCTTAACAAGTTTGTCTTGGTTAATTCTTGAACCGAGGCTCAAGTCTGACTTGACTAAGTCAACCTCAAGTTAAAAAAGCTAACCCCTTGTACCCAATGACATCCTTTATAGCTCACTAATATTTCTAGAGATTTTATGCACCTTAAAATAGACTTAATCAAACTCGAGGGGTTAGATACAGGATTCAGTAACTCCATTACAACTAAAAACCCATCATATACTGTTGTCACTGTTGCTGCTCAATCCCAGTCATGCCTGGTCCACCAGATCCCTTACCACATGTAAACATCTGCTTCTGTGGAGTCGTCCTACATATACGGTACATCACAGTACATACACCATGACAGGATCCAGCACCCCATTTTGCCTGTGAGAATTTCACCAGAGCTGGACCAGGGTAAACCTCGTCTGACATCAGGAAGTTTAAAGTTTAAAAAATATCCCTTTGGGCTGAAGGAGTTAAGATATCCTGCTAGCCCAATATAAATATCTCAGAAAATCTTATAATGCATTGTAATCAACACTCGCAGTTTTTGACCAAGAAATGTAAGCGAAAGAATGGTGAGAAACTCATGTTCTGTACCATATTTCACTATAACCAATGGTAATGAATAAACACTACAATAAATGGGTAGTGAAAAAAGCCAAACATACACTATAATGTGCCATGTCATATGAGTGGAAGCACGATACGGAGGGAGAAAAAATTAGTGCACAAAATACATGAAGACTGCAGGGTGATCCATACAACAAAGCTTGTTCAAATATATCCATACTCCCTCTAGGGAAAATTATGTTCATTTCAGTACAGTGCATTATTGTTATTTAATCCTCAAATCAGATGACATAATTACAGTAAACCCTCAATATGCTTAACCCACTTTTAACAAATTTCGGTTTTAACGACCACCTCGAGCTGGCCGGAGGTAATATTCACTTAATGAATTTTATTCAATAAAAGAATGGACGTGCGGGAAACATCGACCAGCATGGCGTCCACACACACACACACACACACACACACACACACACACACACACACACACACACACACACACACTTCCACATCCCCAGAATGCAGCATCAGTCTCCAGGTGACCAGCATTGTGAAAGGAGCCATAAATAGACCATTTGTTGAGCAAAAGAGCCATCTAGACCTAGCTGTATGATAGTCTGTGTGACCATGCAACTGAACAACATGCTATATTTAATGATCTTTGCTTGGTAAAAGCCATGACACCTGGGAAATTACTAAGCAGCATGGTGTTTGGCTTTAACGTCATAGGACCAGTACCAATTAGTTTGTTATACTAAGGGTGTGCTGTATTGTTTATTCTTGTTCCTTCCTGGAATTTCAATCAACTTAGGAAAGGTCTTTCTTACTAGCAGGGTCAATGAAGGCTACATCTCAGCCCCTCAACCTCAAAAAAAGTCTTTCTCCTGTAAAATGATTTGATAGGAAGCAAGAATAAAATACAAAAAAGTCATTGCAGTGATGAGGTTTAAGTGAGTGGTGAAAGAAGAGCTCTGTCCATATGGTATTTATAAGGTAACTTATTTTGGATGGTGGTGCTGGGTGAGGATGCTTTCATGTGTTGGCATCCTCCATCCTTCTTTCCTTCCATCCTCTTCTGTCTTTCTTTCCTTCATTCTTTCCTCATCCTTCTACCCACGGGTGACTTTACACTCCCTCTTCTGTATTTCTTTCCTTCATTCTTTCCTTTTCCTTTTGCCTATGGGTGACTCAACACTGAGTGACAGGCCGAATGGTTTCTTGTACACCAGGAAACCATTTACTATGCTGGGTGGTAACCATATAACCTGGTGATTTAATGGGTAATTAAGGTGCTTCAATCGGGTTGAGCCAGTGTAGGTTTATATCCAAGGGATGGTTGGGATTTATTACTCACATAATACCACTTAGGGATGAGTGAGGCTGGTCACTCTCATCTTAAATGTCAGGACCAACTTGCCTAGCCCCAGGGTCCTACACTCCTCATGGGGCAATGTAGGATTGGATGATGGATGGATGGATGGCATCAATACAACCAAGCAGTGGACCTGTTCAGTTATTTAACCTGCCATGTGTCGGCCAGCTTGGGACCTTCATGGCACCCCAGTGCCAGCCATTTTTTTTTTTTTTTTTGCTAGATAGGTTAAGAATGATGAGAAAGCATGGAGAATAACCATAAAAGTGCTCACAAAAGCCTGAGAGGTCGATTTTGAGGTTGATTCTCAGTGAGTGGCTCAAATGTTCGGAGTAACGCCTGTAGACTTCAGTGGCCGCTGCCGACACCAAGCAATTTGAGGTCCGAGATCTTCATTTTGTAAGTATCCCAAATGACCCAAGGACGCTCTCAGAAGGTACAGTATATAGATGACGTGGGAACTGTCCCCAAGCATAATTATGTGCGGGCGAGCATTATGACATTTGAGTGAGTGAGTAGCATTTTTCAGATAATGTTCGTATTATTGATTTTTCCAGTTTTCACATAAGTGTTTGCTCACACATATGTATTTTACATTTGCATCTTTTTTTTGCACAATGAATTATTCTTGCACTTTGTACTCACTATGTGTCTCTTCTCGAACACACAAGATATATTACAAA
The DNA here is from genome assembly GCF_032717465.1 of Coenobita brevimanus. Lineage (NCBI taxonomy): Eukaryota > Metazoa > Arthropoda > Malacostraca > Decapoda > Coenobitidae > Coenobita > Coenobita brevimanus. The sequence continues at coordinate 14,080,307 of NC_136978.1, forward strand.
AGTTATATGTGAAGTACTTACTCTGCACTTATTATGAAATCGCTTGCACTAATTTATATATACATTTCAGTTACTTATGAAATAATTTACTCTAATTTATATACAGCAAGCTCGCCCCCAACGTGTTGGTTTCGTTCCTAATGTGGCGCGTTCGGTGTGAAACCGCGTAAGTTTCAACTACTCCTTATTTTGCTCCCTAGATCTCCTAAACGTGGTCTTTTGCTGTTATCTGCCATTGGTAATCAATATGAAGCACTTTAAGTGGTTAGAAGGTTTATTTAATGTTATGACTTACAAATACAGTACTGCACAGCAAAACTTCAACATACAAATATGTAAACAGAAGACAACATTCCGATGCCGAAACCAATCGGCGTCGGAATGTTGCCTTGTGTTTACGTATTTGTATGTTGAAGTTTTGCTGTGCAGTACTGTATTTGTAAGTTATAACATTAAATAAACCTTCTAACCACTTAAAGTGCTTCATATTGATTACCAATGGCAGATAACAGCAAAATACCACGTTTAGGGAGTCTAGGGAGCAAAATGGTTTCGGGACTATTCGCTGTCAAGCCAGTTCGCCGTCACAACAATAACAAGACAACATAGACTTTGATGGATCCCCCTGAAATATAGTTATTAAAGTACTGATAATTAACAATAAGTATATTTATAAAAGTATTGATTAATTAATAAGAGTATAATTATAGAATGACAGAGAATCATCCAGGGTGCGAACTGTCCTGACGGGGAATTGACATGATGGCGAATTGTCTTGGAACCCACCGATCGTGTGTAATCTATAAATCAGGTTAACTGGTTACAAGGCTTTATTTAGTGCTTTAACTTTCTTTAAGTGCTTTAACTTACAAGTGCATACCAGAATATTAAATATTTACCTTACAATTACAGTACTGTAGAAAAGCAGTACAGCAAATATTTAACACAAATAAAAAAGGTAATATTCTGACGCCTATCAGAAAACTGGTTATAAGACTTTATTTCTTGCTTGAACGTTATTTAATAATACTTCAACTTGCACATAAACTTACCAGAACAGTACTGTAAATATTTAACTTACAAATACAGCACTGAGGAAAAGCAGTACAGCGAATCACATCACATGATCAAAACAAACCGTGCGTGCTGAGCTGATGTTCGAGGATTTGGCCTTTCAAAGGCCTCTCTTGCGTAAATTTATAGTTTTCATAATGGTTCTTTAATCTTACGTTGTCTTATACGTATCCCAGCACTAACCGTGTATAATTGCGAGCGCGTTCGGCGAGAACGTGTTCGGGGCAAGTTGACTGTATACAGTACATTACAGTAACACTCACTGGCATTTTTTTTCACACATAACACAGGTTTCTAACACTTAGAAGTGGGGATGGGTGTGATATTCCTCAAAGCATGGGATTAGGCACAACCCCATGTCACAGTCCAAACACTGGTGTTAGAGAGGAAAACAATTCTCAATATTAGCTCCCTCATACAAAAATTCTTGAAGAAATCGATTGTCCTTGAAGTGTGAGTCTGTTCTGGCACAGTATGACCTGCCATATCACCACCTGTGAAGGGATGAATGATGGGAACGAAACTACTCCCATCTTCCCACTCCCACGTAACTTCTTCCCCTCCTTTGGTTACACCCTAATCACCAATGAGGCCATCTCCTTCGCCGTCGTCAGGATGGGAAGGAAATTCGGTAGTAGGCTGGGGAATAGAGCTTGCCTCCTCACTTTCCCCAGGATTCGCACATTTCTTCCCCCTGCCTTTTCGCTTCCCTTTTACTTAAACTTTTGCTCCTTTCCCCACTGTTTGAGGCTGTGGGGAGAAAGCGTGGGGAGGTTCAGGTGTGGTGGAGGTGCTGGGTTGGGGAGACAGTGCAGGGAGGTTCAGGTGCAATGGTGCTGGATTGGGGAGAAGCAGCGTGGCATGTAGCAAGTACTTTCGCACACCACATCAATAAAACAAAGAACTATTCACCTTGTACTTTATACTAAATAGTTCTTCCCTGTTTTTCTTGGGCGATCCTACTCACAAAGGCAGTCGATGTTCACCGAAAGGGCTTCATATTCCTCATCACTAGAGGAATCATCCATGGAGCGAGAGTGGTGTGGTGACGTGGGAAGTGGTGGTTGTGGTGGTGGTGCAGGGTGAGATACAGCCATGTAGACAGCCATATACCTCGCCTTTCTTGGGGATGGAATCTCGTCGTTGCTGCTTGATTCTGACTCAGGTTGGACGTAGTCTCAATCAGCAACATAACCATCAATGAGAGAATCGCTTTCTCCATCATAGGAGATGTTCAGGAGCTCATTAATCTTATGTTGGGGAATACCACAATGCATCATGGTGCTCACTCACTCACTCACAAAGTGGAACCGAGTTGGTGGGGCCCCGAGCAGAAGGAGGGATGCAGTGATGAGTCAGAGCATGGGTATTAGGCCTTGACCAGTGCGGGAGTATCCCTAGCAAATATCTTGCACTAATATTGAATTTTTGAACTTCAAATTGATGACATATATGTACAGTACATCATTGGCATTTTGTGCGCATGAGGAGAGGTAGATTGAGGTGGTTTGGACATGTGGAGAGGATGGGGGATGATAGTTGGGTGAGGAAGGTGAGAAGTGTTAATATTGGGGGTGGGGTTATGAGGGGTAGACCGAGAAAGACATGGGACGAGGTCATTAAGTGTGACCTTAGGGTTAAGGGACTGAACAGGGAGGCTGCAATGGATCGTGCAGCATGGAGAGCCGCCATTAGGTGACCAAGGCCGACACATGCAAGCATGTTGGAGCCTTTAAAAACGAAAACGAAAAACGAAAACGAAGGCCGGACATATATATAAATCGCTGGCACGGGGTGGGATTAACATACCTCAGCCTCTTCCCCATCCTTCAAAAGGAAGATACAGTAGTGGGCTGCAGAAAAGCAACCTTGGATTGCAGTCCACTTCCAGATGATCATCTGGTTGCTAATACTACTAAAATGGATGGTGCACTTTAATCCTATGACGTACTGTATTTTAATTTTATTCTTGCCTCTTCCATCTATCTTTCCTTCATTCTTTCCTCATCCTTCTACTTATGGGTGACTTTACACTCCCACTTCTGTCTTTCTTTCCTTCATTCTTTCCTCCTCTTTCTGCCTATGTATGACTCTACACTGAGTGAAAGGCCAAATGGTTTCCTGTACACCAGGAAACCATTTACTACACTAGGTGGTAACCACATAACCAAATTATGCCTGGTGGTTTAGTGGGTAATTAAGGTTTTCCTGTCGGACTGAGCCTGTGTAGGTTAATTTCCAAAGGGTGGTTGGGATTTACTGCTCATGTTATGCCACTCAGGGATGAGTGAGGCTGGTCACTCTCATCTTAAATGTCAGGACCAACTTGCCTAACCCCCCTTTGCTCCTCATGGGGCAGCATGAGACTGGATGATGGATGGATGGCTACAACTAGCAGTGTTACTCAATATAGGAGATGCATTCCAAAGATGTGATTAGACAGTTACAGCCATCAACAACCACACCACTATTGGGGGTCCTTCCTACATGAAATAAAATCACATGGTACCAGCATGAATGAAACATATAAGCATCTTTGGGCTGACGGAGTTATGGAACTGACCCCAAGAGATTCCACAATATTCTACTGACAGCCACTCCTCCCCATACTTTTTTACTTTTTCTTTCTTGCAATGGATTCTACCTACCCCTAGTGTCACTGGAAACTGGGATATGAGTGACGACAACAATAATGATGATGATGATGATGAATACCATACAGTATTATCAACAGCAATTAATTTTCTCTTATAAATACAAATATCCCTTACTCAACAATATTCCAGTTAACATACACAACAATAATCCAGTTAACATACTTCAGCTTTATGATATCAATATCTTAACACCATTTTTTTGGTCAATGACATCCAATTTTGTCTCAGATTTCTATGAGATAAATACAGTACCAGGTATATGGTAACTAGTACCTTTTGTAATAGTAAGTGAACTATACTGCATTTGCTTATGATAGTAGCACTGCTGGGAGTAAATGTGTGTGCAGTTTGACCTGGAAAGCCTTTAGTGTAACATTACCTCGTATCACCTTTCAATAATTTATGACTGATATTCATCTACAGTAACTAACTGTGGTGCTTTTTAGGTGATCATGAACTAACTTTATTATACTGATTTTGTACTTTGATTGATCTTGTACAAGGCTAACCACAGGGCTTACAGCAACATTTTGCATTGTGATTTTGGGCAACAGAACCCAACAATTAGGTAAGGTACAGTGTGTACAATTTTCTTAAAGGACATGCTTTCCAGTTTGTATTAAATGGAGCATTTAAGGAATATAACTATAGCATCATAAGCGGGTTAACAGTAAAATAATAATTAAGCTTAATTAAATAATGTTTCAGTACAGCCCTGTGATATTGATTTACTGTACTAATACTGTACTACACCTGAGTTTGCTGGACATACTGGGATGCATCATGGTGATGGCACATGAGTTACACTACAGTCATAATAATGTAAGGATGAAGTAAAAGTTTCAGCTAGAATCACTACACTACTTCATAAAGATGTTTGTTCTGGTACTTGTAACATTGAACAATTTTCCTCCTCACCCTTCATATTTGCTTCTGGACTGGTAGGACTCAAGTCTTGACAGAGCGGTGTGTCCCTTGCAACGTGTTCTTCTTGATGAGGGTGTGAGTCATGAAGGTGATGAACATCCTGGGTGGCACTGGGGTAGGGTGCAGGACCTATGAGGGACAACAACACAGGCAGGAACACCAGCCCATGGAACAGACCATACAATACCACGCCAAAGAAGATCTGTCAAAGAAAAGTGTACTGGTAATCAATTTATACTTTATATCACAATGGATTTTCTGTCACATATAGTACAGTACTTGCTAACACCACACGATTAAATTCAGTATGAGTGATTTTTATATATATATATATATATATATATATATATACTATTGGGGTCTGATATGGCCTTCAACAACCCTTTTATTAAAAGGCATATACCCTAAGCTGTCTGGACATAACAATCTACCCATCTTTCTATAGCCACATGCCTTAATCCCATAAGGAGTGGCCACAAACAAATCACCTCTATATTGCCCTTTCCCCCGCCATTTTGCTGCCCTCCCCCCACCTTACACCCCCCTCCCTCAAGTACAGAACTCTTTACACCATCCCTCCATCTCATCCTTGGCCTCCCCCTCCCTACCTTCCCTCCACCTAACTTACTTACTCTCCTAGTTATTCTCTCACTCTCCATCTCCACATGGCCAAAACACCTCGAAATATTTCTCCTAACGTTTTCTATCACATCTACATCCACACCATAATGCTCCTCCACTTCCTCATTTGTCAGTCTGTCTCTCCATGTAATCACATGCTCCTCTCAAATAACTCATTTCCACTGCACACACTGCTGACTTGTGTCCTTCCAACATGATAACAAGACAATCAAATATGTCCTTGGACTGAAGAGGTTAACACAATGAGAAAATGAGAATATCTTAGAGTAGGATTAAAATGAATCTTTAAATATTTTACAAATACTGTAACCTATACATATGGCACAATACAATAATGTACCGTACAGTATATTACTGTGAAACTTAAGTAGGACAACATGTAATTGTCATCTTCATATAAAATATAATAATGTAGGCTATATTATAAGTCTGACAACAGGCAACTACAGTCTTTAAATTAAATATGTGGTTGTGGTAGGTGGTGGCGACCATCATCCACTCACTTGATGTAGTGCTGCCTACTTCCTTAGCTTTTATCATTCTTTTTCTGTGCCTGCCCTCCTCTCTTCCTATTTCTCCTATCTTTCCTGTCACTTCTTATTCCTTTTCTTTCCTTTACAGGTAGCTTTACATTGAGTGACAAGCCAAATGGTTTCCTGTAAGCCAAGAAACCATTTACAACGCTGGGTGGTAACCATATAACCAAACCATACGTGCTCCCTACGTGTCAACAAGTGGGTTGGTGGAGGGTTGGTGCCCCTCCCTGTAAAACAACTAACTCAGTGTCAAATGGCCACCCTTTGTGGGATTGTGGTGTCTGGCAATAGATAGATAGATAGAAACTTAAGTCTGATAACATGCAACTGCAGTCTTCAAAATACAGTAGCTACATACTGTACTTTTTCTAACAGCCTCATTACCCCCCCCACCCCACCCCCCCAAAAAAAGCTACTACTACTAAGCCTAAACAACTGCAAGGCTTACAACAGGAAATATACTGTATCTCACCTTAAAGAAGGTAATGAAGACATGAGAATCCGAGTTGGCTAAGAAGACAAAAGCCAAAAAGGTGGAGAATCCTCCATTAAGGACAGCAGGGCCAATGGTTGCCACTGCCTTCCTAGCTCTCTGGTTCCTGCTGCCAACCTGGATCATGAATGCATGAGCCACATGAGCTGCATAGTCCACACACAGGCCAATGGCAAGTACAATGTCAATACAAGACACAGTGTCTATGGTAAGCCCCCACCAACTCATAAGGGCTCCAACATCAACCAGCGTCAGCAGAACACAAAACAGCACCATCATACTGGCAGGCAAGTTAGCAATAAGCAACAGGGTAACCAGGAACACCACCACCATAGCTAAACCCATATTGCGGTACAGCTCAACTTCAATTATCTTGTCTGTTTCCCATCCACTGTAGGCTCGGGAATAAGACTGCACATACCCACTGAAGTTCATGGCCCTAATGATATCCTTGATCTCATCCATTCCAGCAATTTTTTCTCGGGAACCAGACAGTAACCGATGCTTGTATTCTACACTTGATGCAAGTACAGGTGGTGCTGGATCAGTACAGTTCAGGGTCCCATTGAATAGAAAGTTTCGCACACGGTATGGTGACCCACTTGGGGAGTGAAGGAACTGGCTCAACTGATCAGGGAATTCCATATTTTGTTCTGTGGCATTCAGTATATCATAACCTTGCTTATTCCAGTAATGTTTATACTTTAAATACCAACTACTAACTTCACTAATAAATTCACTCTCTCTCATTGCCACCATTAATGCATCAAGTTTTGGTAGTTCTTCTGTGTAATTGATATTGCCAAAATAAATTACTCCACTTTCTCCAGATGTTGGGTAGTAGTATTCCTGTTTCATGAAAAACTTGAAGAGGTAGCTACTCTGTGGAAGAAACCAAATTGGGTTGAACTCCTGTCGAAGGGTGGTCAGTCCCCAACAAGAAACACCAAACAAGCCTACAGTCAAAACTAACACAGTGATCTTTACAGGCAGTTTGAATAAAACTTTCGCATATACATCACTGAAGAAAGTCTGACATAAATCCCTCTGACTACACAGATTTGGTGTCCAATTCTTATGTTTCCAGCACCAAAACAGGCCATTACGTTTATCTTCCAGTCTGCGCTGGTCCAGAGCAAACCATGCTACAAAAAAGGTGGCTTGAAAAAAGTATACAGCAGCAATGCCAACAGCAGCATAAATACAGAATGACTTAAGAGCTGGCAAGACTGTACCACTACCAATGGCAAAGGCAGCAAAGTCAGTGAGTGAGGTTACTGTGATGGATACACCAGCATGCTTCAGGGCACATCCCAATCTCTGAGGCAATTCTAACTTTTTCTCTGCATCACTGAGGTTATTCCAGGCCTGCATGATCACAAACATATCATCTATTCCAAGACCCAGTAGAAGGAATGGCAGGACATTATTCACTGGCCCAAATGGCTCACCAAGCATTGAACAAATTCCATAAGAGACAAAAATGGACATTCCAACACAGCTCAGCCCCATTAATGAAAGAAAAGGTCTCTGTTCCACCAAGTTAAATTTCCCAAGCATCACCTGGATATATATAAACACAACACAAAATCCAATGCCCAAAAACTGTGCATCTCCTATTATGGTGTCACCGCTGATCATGCCAAAGCTTGAGGCTGCCATAAGGTATACTGAAACACCTGCTGGTCTCTGAGTTTCATTCAGGACAGCTGTTATTAATTCCTTCTCCCATTCAAAACTGGCTGTGTCCACTTCCATACCAGTTCCTGTGTCATCAACAAAGTCACCAACTGCCACAGCTGAGAGGTTGATATGAGTAATCCACATCTGCTTTGATGCTCCTGCTTTCACTACACGTCCACTGTTATCCCGTTCTATTTTACCAAGGTATTCAGTGAAATTGGTTGGGAAACCATACACAAAACTAGTTTCAATTTCATTGACATCATCAATAATATCTTGAGTTTCCAGGCTATTAATATAATGGTAGTCATATCCCCAAATCTCCAGAATACTATGCTCAATACACTCTTGTTTCATATCCTGTAGCACACTGCAGTAATAGTCTCGATTCAGCACTACACTCCAGTCCACTCCTCCCTCTTCATCCCCATCTCTCTTGAATCTAGCTTGTGGCAATTCACCCAAAACATCTGTCACATCCGATAAACCAGTTTCACTGGAAACATCTGTTCTTTTCTTGCTTGCTCTTCTCCTTCTTTTCCGAGTAAAGTATGAATCAGTTATGGATGGCATCTTGGCACACACTGAAGGCCAAGTAGCCTTTTCTGTTTTTGCATTAGCGACAGCTTCATGAACTCTAAGCATTTCTAAGAGTACAGTTTTGTTAAGCACATTCTCAGCCTCATAAATGGCTGCATGTACACGAAATTGGGGTGGGTAATTTGCCTTCTGCCACTCCATTACTTTGATGAAATCAGAATCCTGGGGAATCCAAAGTTTGAAAGGTCTCTCTTCCATGGTGAACTTCATCAGGCCAACAGAAAATGCAGCAGTCACAACAATGCACAGCAGGATGAACATAGCAGGGCGGCGAGCAATGGCACAACCGTATTTATAGAAGACAAGCTCAAGACTTGTAACAATGCCAAGGCTAACACGGTTCAGAAAAGACTGATTCTTCATCTTGGCCAGACTGTTCTTGCTGCCATGGTTATCAGCAACGCCATTCATTGTGGCTTGGTCCATTCACACATCACCTGAGAGAGAAAAGTTACATTAATCATCAATATTGTACATAAATGGAAGCAATGAACAGATTAACATCTATGTTGAAGGTCACTGAAACTTCCAAACAATATATAAATCTGTCTATCTATCTACTGCCAGAAACCTTAATCCCGTATGGGGTGGCCACAAACAAATTGCCTCCAAGTCATCCTGTCCCACACCATTTCACTGCCCTGCTCCCACCTCACACCCTCCTCTCTCATACGGTAGGCCTACTTCTCCATTCCATCTCTTCATCTCATCCTTGGCCTCCCTCCCTCCCCCTCCACCTCATTCACACTCTCCTCATCAGTCTCTCACTCTCCATCCTCTCCACATGCCCAAACCACCTCAGTTTGTTTCTCCTCATGCTTCCTATCATCCACATCCACACTACAATGCTCCTTCACTTTCTCATTTGTCAGTCTGTCTCTCCATGTGACTCCACATACTCCTCTCAAAAAACTAATTTCCACTGCTCTTACTCTTGACTTGTGTCCCTCCAACAAGGTCCAACCTTAACTTCCATAGGTTAGAGTTGGCATCACAAAACAGTCATGCAGTAACTTTTTCACTTCCATGCTCACTTCCCTGTTTTATATCACTGCCTTCAAAGAACCAGCAACCTTTCTTCCTTGTTGTACCCTTTCAAGTGCTTCACCCTCTCAACTTCCATCCTCACTCATCACACTACCCAAGTCCTTAAATGCACTCACATTTTCCATTTCCTCATCATCCAACCTCACTGTACATTCAGAGGCTTCATTTCTCTCGAAGACCACAACTTTACTTGTCCCTACATTCACCTTTAGATTCCGTTTCTTACACACTCCCAAACTCATTCACCAGGCCTTGCAGCTCCCCTTCGTCTTACACTTAACAACAGAGTATCATCTGTAAACAACAATACAGGGAGTTTCCACACACTGCCCTCTCTCATTAGGGCCACTCCAACATCCACTGCCCTACCTTGTATCTCTATTATAACCCCATCCATATACAGACTGAACAACTATGGAGACATGACACATCCTGTTTCAATCCAACCTTCAAATAGTAATATTCACTCAGTTCACTGTCCACACGCACTGCAGCCTTAGCTCTCTCATAAATACTCTTCACGGCATTCAACAACTTCCAATTTACTCCATATATTCTTAATACTTTCCAAGTATCCCTGTCTATCCACCCTGTCATATACTTTCTCCAAATCCATAAAGGCTGCATTCAACTTCTTTCGTTTCACCAGAAACTTTCCACTAAAACTCTAAGAATGAATATCTGATCTACACAACCTCTTCCCTTCCCAAACCTCCCTGTTCTTCTCCAACTAATTCCTCTGTTATTTCCCTAACATGGTCAATAAGTATCCTATCATATACTTTTCCCAATACACTAAGAAGACAAATGCCCCTATAATTACCACCCACTTCTTTTTTCCCTTTTCCTTTGTACAGAGAAACAATCATACCTGACTTCCAATTCTTCCTTCCAAGGTTGGAAAAAATCCGGGTTTAAAAAAAAAAAAAAAATGGGTTTGGGGGGGGGTTTATTGAGTTTTATTGTTTTTTTTTTCCTTATTCCTCATATATATATATATATATATATATATATATATATATATATATATATATATATATGTGTGTAAATCATTTAAAATAAGCAATTAAAAAGTAATTTAGAGTGAAACAGAATGTTTTAAGTGTTATCTGAAGAACAGACACTTGTTTAAGGCATGTTGCTTTCGTTACAAGGGGGTCCGGTTGGACAAAGCCTCTGTTAACTTGTACGGTACCGTACAGGAAATGGATGGGTGAGGTAGGTTTGACTACTCCTGAATCAGTACTCAGTGTCTCAGTCTCAGTTTCTCCTTGGTAGTGAAAGGACGACGGCAACAAAACGCCTGCTGGCAGCAGCAGAAAAAAGGCAACAGAATGAGATGAAGTTGATATTTTAGAAAATGATAAACAGAAAGCAGCCTGCAAATACTGCAACCAAATAATATCTTAATGGGTTTTAAAATTTGAATGTATATGTATGTAGACCTCATTTATCAATATGACGTAAACCTATATTTTGGTATGTAAAATTTTACTTTTTTTTTTTTTTTTTTTTTTTAAATGCCAACCCTGCTAGTACCTTCCCTCCAGGCCAATATGCACATCTTCCATATCCTTTCTACTACTCTATCTCCTCCATGCTTCAGCATTTCACCACACACTCCATCAATTCCTGGGTCTTTCCCCATTTTGGCATTCTTCATTGCTTCCAATACTTCCATCCTACTGATCTCTTCCTCCCTCCTTCTCCCAGCCATTCTCCAGCCACTTATACTCACATTACCTTCATTCTCTATGTTTAACAGTTTCTTAAATTGTTCTCTCAATCTGCTAACTTTTTCTCCCTTCTCCTATCAATCTACATTTTTATTTTTCACTCTCCTACTAACTTCTTTATCACTCTGTGCAACTCTACCTCCTTCCAGAACATTTTCTTACATTCTGTTCACTTTACACTCAAACTCCTTCCAAAATCCTCACCCACTCTCTTCTTTCTCTCTTACTAATCTTTTCACCTCTCTCTTCCTCTCTACATCTCTCTCTCTCCCTTCGGCCTCTCAACTTCCTGTCCACCCAATATATGTTTTCTTCTTTTGCACCACAGCTTGCCTCACCTCTTCATTCCACCAGATCGTTCCTTGCACCCCTTTTTGTCTTTTCTTCACCCCACACATCACCTCATATGTTGCATGGATTTCTTCTGTGAATGTCCTGCACACACCTTCCACCTCTCCCACCTACTCAGAATAATATTTACCCCATTGCTCCTCCAACTCCCTCTTATATTCTGCCTTTCTTTCATCCTCTTGCAACTTTTCCACCCTCCTTAAAAGAACTATGGTACTTCCTCCCGTCCTTCCCTCCTCCTATTCCTCCATCGCACTTGAACCCTGACTTTCACCACTACTTGGAAGTCCACTCCCCCAACCTCTGTATGCTCTTGCATCCATTACATACCTTCCCATTCTCTCATCCACAAACACATAATCAATCATTGCCATCCATTCATTCAGTTCACCACCCACCCTTCTCCTTGCTCACCACATATATCTGTGGATCATTTTGTGCCTAACAAGGACATTGGCTATCACCAACCCCCTCCCCGGACGAATGCTCGCTAGAGCACAACCATTCTTATCCACTTCCATAAGTACACCCCACTCACCAACTACTCCATCCACCTTCACATTCCCTACTCTTCCATTCATATCTCCAATCAAAAACATTCTCTCATTCCTCTCAGACTTTTCCACGCATGCTTCCACATTTGCCCAGAACTCTTCTTTCACTCTGTTTGCATGACCTTGCACTGGTGCACACATAAAACACAATTGCCCACATTTGTATTCCTACTTTCAATCTCAACCACACAAGCCTTGAACCAACTGATCCATACTCTCTTATTTTCTCCTTCCATCTCTTGCACACAACAATGCATACACTCTCATTTACCCTCTCATTCTCACTCACTCCCCCCAGTATACCCCATTCTTACTCCCACTCTCTCATACTCTCACCTCTCCATTTAAGCCTAGTCTCAGTTAATCCACATATGTCCACTCTTGCACTCTCAAGAACCTGGAAAATTTCTCTTTCTTTTACCTCATCATTCACATCCTTTACATTACATTTTGCAATCCGTACCATGTCCTTTGTCCAGTCCTTGGTCGTCACCAGTTTGTCTATCCTGGTTCAGGGCTTCTCATTTGTATTTATAGTTAGGCTAGTTGTTTTCCAGGGAGGGGCACTAACCCTCTGCCAAGCTGCTAGTTGACACGTTGGGAACACGTTGGTTGGTTATGAGGCTACCACCCAGTTTATAAGAAATCATTTGGCTTGTCACTCAATGCAGTCACCCTGAAACTGAGTACCACTACACTGAGTGAGTGGATGATGGGCACCCCCACTGACATGAAGGTAAAGTTGAGATTTGCTTCAGTTTGGAATAAACTACTTGGGGTCTACCAGTAGGTTAGGATATGTGGTGTCAGGGTAGGTTAATACCCAAAATGGCTTGTAATTTAATTACGTTGAGGGAGGGGGGATCATATATTTAAAAAAAAAAAATCATTCCCTAAAGTAAAAACTGAATGAATCACATACACACACACACACACACAAACTGCTGACTATGAACTCTTCGATGGATTGCGCAGAAAAAATTACATTACTGTATATTGTCGTTCCGATGCACTGCTTTCCGTTCTGAAATTATTGTTGTCACTAATGTAGTTGCTTTGCTACTTTTCCACTACCAAAAGCTCTGCATTCCCACTGTCCCCTTCCGCCCCCATTACTGTTGGGATGGGACACTGCCATTTCCAAAGGACATGAAGGGCAATACAACAAGATTCACATATCAGAACACCTTGGTTTAGAAACGTAATACAAGTGCCCAAACCCAAAAATTTACCAGTAAACATGAATTATCAGAACTTTTCCATACAAATGGTACCTGTGCCATATATTTGGGAAAATGGCGAATCAGCTTCCATCAAGCAATGGAATGTTTACAGACACAATTTCTGCCATTTCATTTAGGCATAGTTGCGCACACACACACACAAAAAAAAACAATTATGTAACAGGATACCAGTTATCGTACTGAAACGTTTACCGACACAACGGAACCACCTAAACTATTTTTGCACCCCTGCTTCCACGAATGACATCTGCCGCACAGGAAACCGTTCTCAATATTGTAATAGATCTTACCCAGGCTACAGCTTTTATAACGTAGCAGAATACACTGGTGCGATGTTTGTAAACACCTCCTTCAACGCGTGAAGGCCGACATGCGCTTTCACTTCTCAGTAAACTGAAAAGTTTTCCCTTTCCATTTTTTTTTTCAGCCACTGCCTAATTGGCAGCCTTCTGCCACAACCTTCGTCACAGCCTTTGATACAACCAACATGATTTTAGAATTAAAAATAATATCAAACTTCACTGTGTTACTGTATAATATGCGTAAAATAGTGTCGTGACCGCAAACAAAGGTCACTGACCTTTCTGGCTGAAGGCACGAAAGCAAGTTAAGTTTTCTTGTCTGGTAAATCCACATTATGCAGGTTCTTTCATGGATACGGGTCTGTTAAGGCTGGATCTGAGAAATATGGGGAACGATCGGCCGCCAGGACTGGAAGGGTTGCCCACCCGAACTTTGATGTCCAATGCCTGTAGCAAAGAAGAGACCTTGTCATCAAAGCAGGAGACTTGCTGATGTAGTAGCCGAATTGTATTTTACAAAGTAAATCTTTACCTCGCCAAGGTTATGTTTTTGCTGGCGGTGGTTTGTTTGTTTTTCCGCCTTGGCAGGATTACTTAAAAAGTTATAAACGGATTTTAACGAAATTTTGTGGAAGGGTGGGCCATGGGCCAAGGAAGAAATTAAATTTTGGGGTGGATCCGGAGTATCTCGCACAATATCTCCAAAAGTTCTCAATGAATTTCAATGAAATTTGGGGAGAAAGTGGCCCACGGGCCAAGAAAGAATTCATTAAAATTTTGGGGCGGATCCGGATCTTATATCCACAGATTTGTTGGAAGGATTACTCAAAAAATTATGAACGGAGTTTGATCTAATTTTGTGGAAGAGTGAGCCATGGGCCAAGGAAGAAATTTGGAGGCGGAAATGGCTCCGGATCCGTAGTATCTCACACAATAATGAAATTTTGTGGAATGGTGGGCCATGGACCAAGAAAGAAATTAAACTTTGGGGCTGATCCGGATTCGGATCCTTTTTAATGACAATGGCACTGGCGGAGGTATGCGCTCTTTGAATGCTTTCTATTTTTTTTTTTTTTTCAGTTTAAATATGTTAAGGGATATTACGTAACGTAACGTAACCTCTCCACAAGCGAGGAATGGGGTACGGTGGGGCCAAGCCTTGAGGGAACCCCATTGCTACAGTGGAAAAAAAAAAAAAGTCAAATGGAGGGACCAGTGAGGAGTCAAGGGACTGACGGAAGGAGGGGGGTGTCGGCCCCCTCTCCCCCTCCAGAGCTACGCCACTGGTGTGTTGACTGATGACCCATTGAAATGTTTCCTGTTAACTAATGAAATGCCTCTTACTGTGAAGGTGTACAGAGTACATATACACCAAACGTAAGTGGTGAGTCTTTCCACATATCCTCTTCAGCGGACAGAAATCTAGTAACAAACACTTAGTTGGTACAGTACATACTAGAAAGTGAAAAGGGATCCATAAGCACTAGTAAAGTGGCAACGGAATATCACGTAAGTATAAGCAGAGCAACACTTCCCAAAGCCTGGGACCACCTTGCCTGGGACGAGGACAACGCGCATCGCCTTATCCCCGAGTCCTACTGTCACACAATTGATTATGTTCATACTTATTCGTAAATACTACACAGACCTTCTACAAGTCTCGGATGACGGCTGAGAGGGTGCGGCTCAACAAACCTTGCTACGGGCAAGTTGGCTGGTGTGGAGAACAGTCAAATCAACCACTCATTTAACTTCACGTACGTGTCTCTTAACTAAGCTGAAATTTTATGCATCTTGGTCAGGAATGGCGAAAAATGTGCCGTAATAAACAGTCACTATGAAGACCCACGCGCCACACCTACCACGATAGTCACCAACGTACTGTCTACTCCACTCAACTCAACTCCCGTGACTTGTCCAACGGGTAGCCCAGAGTGGCCTTGAAATATGACGGGCAACTCTACACCGTGCAATCCCCCCCCCCTCCTCCTGGGAATGATGTGATCTTGTCTTGCACGCTATTCATAAAGGATCTTTGCAATTTTTTTTACACAGACATGCATCCAATGCCTAAAATGTTAAGATGAAATACTGTTTTATGTGATCGTATTTTTCGCGCCTTGATTAGTTCCAGTCTGGATGGGTAGTAGTTGGTAGCAGCGAGTGAAGACAATTAATATTATAACGAGCAATATTTTGTTGCGCGACTTAACCCAGTATGCCAATATAAGGGACTTCGTAGCACATCTTCCTTGGCGACTTATTCAACAGATAACACCTTCATACATCTTAATATTTTCTTACATGCAATTTCTATAATTTGAATATCGACATAATTCGTATCAGTAACATACAATGGGATAATGAGGTGCGATATGCAGAATAAATCGCTAAACCAGAGGTGCTACGAAGTCTTCAGTGTCACTTTACGGGCCTTAAGTTCAAGCAAATGTAACTCCTTCCATTCTGTGACTTTCTTATTCTTGCTACCGTAAGAGAATTTTACTGAGCTTAGAATTTTCGAGGGGGGGGGGTTGATATGGCATTTATTTATCCCTTTGTTATTACATAGCCTATCCTTCCTATGTTGAATAAAACCGTCTGGAGGCAGAAAGAATACAATGGAATTACGTCATTGGAGCGAAAAGGTTAAAAATACGGGCAGGACGTGGTAGGAAGGACCAGCACCGTTTATGGCAACTCTTAAATTTAAATCAGGTGAATGGCATTATCCTGTCTAACTCCTAAGAAGATGTCGGCTGTTTTCATTTACTATACCCTTTTCACTCTAACTTGGCTTAAAATTGCCATCTCTCTTATTCCTGCAGCCTCCAGATGGTTTTATTTAACACAGAAGGGATCTATAACAACAAAGGGAGAAATAAAGGCCATATCTAACCCCACCCCTTTTGAAAATTCTCTTCTGAGCTGAATAAAACTATCTTGAGGTTGCAAGAATATGAAACTCACCAACTGGAAGAGGTTAAACTTGCTTGAATTTTAGGTCCGTAAAGTGGCACTGAAGACTTGGTAGCATCTCTGGTTTGGCGATTTATTTTGCAGAATATGATGTTAATCACGAAGCGCTATGGAAAGGGTGTAGAGCCATAGTACTGTCTTCTCTGTCACTGACCTACATGAAATACGTTGCGAGAGAGAGAGAGAGAGAGAGAGAGAGAGAGAGAGAGAGAGAGAGAGAGAGAGAGAGCAATTTCGGTTTGTTTTCATCTGATGGTACTGGGCCACTCCAACAACATAAATACAATGTCGCTGTTGCATGAAATTCGACATGCCTTAATTATGAGGGAGGAATGAGTCTCCTTGGTTACTAGTCAAATTTATCCTGCAATCTGACTACACTGGGCCTTTAACTAAGCTGAAGAGGATTCTGTAACTGCCAGATGAAAACAGAATATAATAAAAGATATAGTGTAATACTGTTAGGTATTATTAATGGCTGAGAGTAGGTCTGTTTCCATAACATTAATTCCTCCATTCCGATGACAGATTTTTTTTTTTTTTTTTTTTTTTACACTTTTGCTACCTTCGACAATTAATAAGACCCTTGCCCCTTAGTACCAACGGGGTTACAAAGTCTCCATCAGCGCCTTCACACAATGTTCCTCTCTAACGGTAATTAAATCGTTTCAAAAGAGCGAGCATAAAATAAACATGGTCACATTCACAAGGGAATGCAGGATGGCCTCCACACACATACAAGTACTGTAAACTATGGATTTCTGTTGCCTCATTTCGTTATTATCTCCGCCAACAAAGCTGGAGGAGGTTATGTATTCACCCGTGTCTGTCTGAAAGTTTCTGTACAAATATCTCAAAACGTTATAGGATTTCAATGAGAAATGATGGATGGATGGGAAGTGAACCAAGGAAGAATTGGTTAAATTTTGAGGTGAATCCGAATCTGGATGCAGGAAAAAATCATTAGAGTTATTGGTGCCGACGGAGATATGAGATCTCTGTGATTCAGTAACAGGGTAGACTAAGACTGTAGAATTAGCTGACTGGCTATGTAAGACCGTAAAATTATTCGTCTAGTAGGAAAGATAACTTACAGGAGTAAATCTTACATTTCATTGACTTTGGCAGAGGTGTGCGTTTCAGTGCTTTCTAGTACTAAATAATTTTTGGTGTGACCTGATCTTTGATCCTATAATACCTTAAAGTGCCTTAATCCTAAAAAAATAAGGCAATATACTAAGTATCTGCCTAAGGAACAATTGTAGGAAGTTTGATGTAAACAAGTGAAGAAATGACGGACTGACACCAAACTAAAACGTGTCTGGAACATAGAAGAAACTTGGCAGATGCAGGGTTTTCGTCCAAGTGTAGAGAAAGAAGAAAGAAAATGTAATCGGACTGGCGGTGTTAAATGCACCCTTCATCCCTCAAACCATGATGGGTGACGGCTACATTCTGAATTATTTTAATACTTCACTGGACTGTGTTGGTAATATTCTAGTAATTTTATTGTGTACAGCTATTTATTGCAGTTTCAATCCACATTATAATTACCGACTGCGATGACAAATTACTTTCATTACAGATTACGATTTCAGTGTTAATTCAGTGTTGCATATACTCATGTTCTTAATATAAATACAGGGTTACCCATAAAAAGGGCTCCGCTGGAACTCGCCTGATTTTCTGTGTTCCGGGGAGGGCTCAGTCTGCTGCTGTGGGCGTAGACGTGACAGTGGGAGTAAGAAATGAATAAATGATGTATATTAGACACTGATAACGCTAAGTCGTCCCCACAACACACTACGAAGAAACTGTCGGAGTAAAAGAGGAGGGTTAAATATGAGGCCATCCTCTATAATTCTGGTCTAGTATTCAGACGTTGATATGGATACTGTACTCTTCTTACTCTAACTTGGCCTCAAACTGCCACCAATCCAGATTCAGTGTCGGATTGTAACAAGATATGAACACAAGCCACGAAAACATTCTATGGAAGGGATGTAGAGCCGTGGCATTGGGTTTTTCTGCCACTGAGTCACGCGACACAAACTAAAGAACGAAAATCTTATCTCCAGTCTCAAACGCAGCGTGTCCAGGCAACTCGAAATGAACGGATCTTGAATTTGGCTCTGTTATCTTATTTGCAGGCCTTTGGTTCCTTCTTCCTTGCATTAAAATAAAAGTATAACATGGGTTTTGACATTGAATTACGATGGAACGTGTTTGACGAGGGAAATGAACAAAACCTAAACGTATTTATTTCACTTGTCTATCTATCTATCTATTGTCGGACGCCTTAATCCCGTAAGGGGTGGCCACCTTGGTGGCTACAAACAAATCGTCTCCAGGTCGCACTGCTGCCCTTCCCCCAACTCAAAACCCCCCCTCTCATATCTCTCTCCAATCCATCCCTCAGTCTCCTCGTCGGTCTCCCCCTCCACCTTGCTCACATACTGTTCTAGTCAGTCTCTCACTCTTCATCCTCTCCACATAGCCAAACCATCTCAATGTATTTCGTTAAACACTATAGTCGCAGCGCACGACTCTGAGGTTGTCATTATCGTACCCTGGCACCCAATCACTCAAAAGTGCGTCCGATTTCAGATCACATTATACGCGAATCATACTGTTATGCGCGAATATATTATACATGAATATTATTATGCACGAACATATTATACACCAATCACATGCGTCTCGTATTATTATACACGAACATATTATACACCAATCACATGCGTCTCATATTATACAAGAAAAAAGACGCACTTTTGCATGGTAGGTTCCCAGGGCACGATAATAACCTCAGAGTCGCGCGCTGTGACTGTAAGATGGTGTGGCCATGATCAGAGAATGGAGAATGAGAGACTGACTAGAAGAGTGTATTAATCAGAATTATTTACAAACATGTCGAGTGTGCCAATATTCACGATGCCATGGAAATCCTTCAACGGGACAAGGGAGTGCGTTGACCACGTGACCTGCGTCGCACCAGGAAACGGTCGAAGGGGAGGGGCGTGGTAAACAAAGGAATGGGCTGGATGGGCTGGGAATTTGGTGGGAGGTGAGACCGGAACAGAGAAGTATAATTCGCGAAAATATGAAATGGGATGTGGGATCATGTGGCAGGATCAGTGAAAATTTAGTGAGAGGTGTGACTGGAGCAGGAAAGCGTAGCCTAGTCCGTGAAAATATTAAATTGTGTGTGGTTGGATTAGTGGTTTGAGTGATGTTTAGGATAGTATGCTTAAACCCGATTTTGACCATTTTTGAAGCACTTGACAATTTGGAACGTACTTGACCGTCCTATATGGCTGCTGACTGCGTTCTGTAGTATGGGATGCAGGCTGACTATACGGAATAATCACAGGAGTTCCATAAACGACCGTCATAAATTAGGGTTTTGCACTCCACTTTGCCACATAAAATTTAGGCATACGATCTTTAATTTCGACACACCCTCCATGCAAGAAAATATAAGTAGGTGTAAATAAATGGGCGTAGAGGGCATGGAAATGGGTGGGATGAGCTGGGACTGTGGTGGAAGGTGGGGAGGGGATTATACTCTGTGAAAAAGGGGTCTTTTATTATGAATGGTTTGAATGTAGCGAAGCTGTATTTCAAAGTTTTCTTCTAAAAGAACAAGCTTAGCTGGCGTTGACCTCAGGACGCATGGAGAGAGAGAGAGAGAGAGAGAGAGAGAGAGAGAGAGAGAGAGAGAGAGAGAGAGATCTTCACCAGTAGGTAAGATCAAGAGAGAAAAGTAAGACCATAAGCGAACATATGTTTACCAAGCAACCACAATGAGGACACCTTCCTTGCGCGCTGTGGTGTGAGCAGGGTTGCCAATCTAGCGCTTTTGCCACGATTTACAAACACAAGAGCGATTCCCTGCCGTAACTTCTGGAGGATGAATTAGAGACAGAGATAATTGACAAGCTGTGAGTTTTGGGCTGCAAGGAAGTTCAAACTATCGACCATATCGGCATTTATGTTATTCGCAGTATTTGCACACACCGCGTCTGAAATAAACATCGTGTGAAAAGAACTTTGGCATGATACCAGGTAATTGCTGAACAATGTTATGGTTCCATTTTGCCGTAAATAAGGAAAGTACGATATCTAAGACAGATCTTCTTTTCAGTGTCTGATAAACTGCTTACGGTAGTCTATCTATCTTTTTATACAGTATACCTAGGATGCTTCCCCCAAAGAAAGGTGGGTACCCGAGACAGGATGACACTCCCAATTTTCTCTCTCTCTCTCTCTCTCTCTCTCTCTCACACACACACACACACACACACACACACACACACACACATATATTTATTCGTATCTTAGCCCCGAGGGGAAGAGGGACAGACCCTCACTGCACCACACCGCACAAGTATCAACAGTGCAATCAGCGACATCCACAGCAATTTCCTCATGTTGCGGATGCGGAAATTGCTTAGTATTTTCCCTATTTACGACTAAGCCGAAGCACAACATTGCTGAACAAGTATATGGTATTAAGTCAAATATATTTTTACACGATACTGATCTATTCAAAACGTGATTTGTGTTAGTACTAGGAAAATTATCAATGTCGATATCTTGAAGACCAAAATGAGAGAGAGAGAGACCCCCCTACGTTCCTTGTGGGTCGTGCAAAAACATTATTGCCACTTCTTGCCTTTGGTTCCTTCTTCCATGTATTAAAAAATAAATAAATAAATAAATAAATAGAAATAGCAGCACACAAAAGAATGTTAAGGTGCAAGATAAAATAAATAAAATAAATAAAGCGCTAAAGAAGTGCTACGAAGCCCTCTGTAACCCTGATACGGCTCAGTTATAACAGGCGTGAATCATCAGCACGTGTTAACACAGTGCTAGAGAGGGACGCCTTCACGTGGTGGCACTGATATAACCTGGTGGCTCCACTGCCTGGTTGCACAAATGTTTTTAATACTCATCCCTAACACCAAGAGGAGGAAGGTGAGGATGAGGAGGAGGAGAAAGATTTTATTCAGCTTAGAAACTTTTTGAGCTGGAGGGGTTAGTTTCAGTTTTCATTAACCCTTCACTACCATTCATTAACCCTTCACACTACCATTCATTAACCCTTCACTACCATTCATTAACCCTTCACACTACCATTCATTACCCCTTCACACTACCATTCATTAACCCTTCACTACCATTCATTAACCCTTCACTACCATTCACTAACCCTTCACACTACCATTCACTAACCCTTCACACTACCATTCATTAACCCTTCACACTACCATTCATTATCCCATCACACTACCATTCATTAACCCTTCACACTACCATTCATTAACCCTTCACACTACCATTCACTAACCCTTCACACTACCATTCACTAACCCTTCACACTACCATTTATTAACCCTTCACACTACCATTCATTAATCCTTCACTACCATTCATTACCCTTCATTACCATTCATTAACCCTTCACTACCATTCATTAACCCTTCACTACCATTCATTAACCCTTCACACTACAATTCACTAACCCTTCACACTACCATTCATTAACCCTTCACTACCATTCACTAACCCTTCACACTACCATTCATTAACCCTTCACACTACCATTCATTAACCCTTCACACTACCATTCATTAACCCTTCACACTACCATTCATTAACCCTTCACACTACCATTCATTAACCCTTCACACTACTATTCATTAACCCTTCACACTACCATTCATTAACCCTTCACTACCATTCATTAACCCATCACACTACTATTCATTAACCCTTCACACTACCATTCATTAACCCTTCACTACCATTCACTAACCCTTCACACTACAATTCGTTACCCCTTCACACTACCATTCGTTACCCCTTCACACTACCATTCGTACCCCTTCACACTACCATTCGTTACCCCTTCACACTACCATTCGTTACCCCTTCACACTACAATTCGTTACCCCTTCACACTACCATTGATTAACCCTTCACTACCATTCACTAACCCTTCACTACCATTCATTAACCCTTCACTACCATTCATTAACCATTCACTACCATTTATTAACCCTTCACACTACCATTCATTAACCCTTCACACTACCATTCATTAACCCTTCACACTACCATTCATTACCCTTCACCACCATTCATTAACCCTTCACTACCATTCATTAACCCGTCACTACAATTCATTAACCCGTCACTACCATTCATTAAACCTTCACACAACCATTCACTAACTCTTCACACTACCATTCGTTACCCCTTCATACTACCATTCGTTACCCCTTCACACTACCATTCATTACCCTTCACTACCATTCATTAACCCTTCACTACCATTCATTAACCCTTCACTACCATTCATTAACCCTTCACACTACGATTCACTAACCCTTCACACTACCATTCATTACCCTTCACTACCATTCATTAACCCTTCACACTACCATTCATTAACCCTTCACACTACCATTCATTAACCCTTCACACTACCATTCACTAACCCTTCACTACCATTCAATAACCCTCCACTACCATTCAATAACCCTTCACTACCATTCACCAACCCTTCACTACCATTCATTAACCCTTCACTACCATTCATTAACCCTTCACTACCATTCATTAACCCTTCACACTACCATTCACTAACCCTTCACACTACCATTCACTAACCCTCCACACTACCATTCATTAACCCATTCACTACCATTCATTAACCCTTCACTACCATTCATAAACCCTTCACACTACCATTCATTAATCCTTCACATTACCATTCACTAGCCCTTCACACTACCATTCATTACCCTTCACTACCATTCGTTAACCCTTCACACTACCATTCATTAACCTTTCACTACCATTCATTAACCCTTCACACTACCATTCATTAACCCTTCACTATCATTCATTAACCCTTCACACTACCATTCATTAACCCTTCACACTACCATTCACAACCCTTCACACTACCATTCATTAACCCTTCACACTACCATTCATTAACCCTTCACACTACCATTCATTAACCCTTCACACTACCATTCATTAACCTTTCACTACCATTCATTAACCCTTCACACTACCATTCGTTACCCCTTCACACTACCATTCATTACCCTTCACTACCATTCATTAACCCTTCACACTACCATTCACTAACCCTTCACACTACCATTCATTAACCCTTCACTACCATTCATTAACCCTTCACACTACCATTCATTAACCCTTCACTACCATTCATTAACCCATCACTACCATTCACTAACCCTTCACACTACCATTCATTACCCTTCATACTACCATTCATTAACCCTTCACACTACCATTCATTAACCCTTCGCACTACCATTCATTAACCCTTCACACTACCATTCATTAACCCTTCACACTGCCATTCACTAATCCTTCACTACCATTCAATAACCCTCCACTACCATTCACCAACCCTTCACTACCATTCATTAACCCCTTCACTACCATTCATTAACCCTTCACTACCATTCATTAACCATTCACTAACCCTTCACACTACCTTTCACTAACCCTTCACACTACCATTCATTAACCCTTCACTACCATTCATTAACCCTTCACTACCATTCATTAACCCTTCACATTACCATTCATTAACCCTTCACTACCATTCATAAACCCTTCACACTACCATTCATTAACCCTTCACACTACCATTCATTAACCCTTCACATTACCATTCACTAACCCTTCACACTACCATTCATTACCCTTCACTACCATTCGTTAACCCTTCACACTACCATTCATTAACCCTTCACACTACCATTCATTAACCCTTCACTACCATTCATTAACCCTTCACACTACCATTCATTATCCCTTCACACTACCATTCACAACCCTTCACACTACCATTCACAACCCTTCACACTACCATTCATTAACCCTTCACTACCATTCATTAACCCTTCACACTACCATTCATTAACCCTTCACTACCATTCATTAACCCTTCACACTACCATTCGTTACCTCTTCACACTACCATTCATTACCCTTCACTACCATTCATTAACCCTTCACTACCATTCATTAACCCTTCACACAACCATTCACTAACCCTTCACACTACCATTCCTTACCCCTTCACACTACCATTCGTTACCCTTCACTACCATTCATTAAACTTTCACACAACCATTCACTAACCCTTCACACTACCATCCCTTACCCCTTCACACTACCATCCCTTACCCCTTCACACTACCATTCGTTACCCTTCACTACCATTCATTAACCCTTCACACTACCATTCACTAACCCTTCACTACCATTCATTAACCCTTCACTACCATTCATTAACCCTTCACTATCATTCATTAACCCTTCACACTACCATTCATTAACCCTTCACACTACCATTCATTAACCCTTCACACTCTCATTCATTAACCCTTCACACTACCATTCATTAACCCTTCACACTACCATTCATTAACCTTTCACTACCATTCATTAACTTTTCACTACCATTCATTAACCCTTCACACTACCATTTATTACCCTTTATCAGTCATTAACCCTTCACACTACCATTCATTAACCCTTCACACTACGATTCATTAACGCTTCACTCTACCATTCATTAACCCTTCACACTACCATTCATTAACCCTTCACTACCATTCATTAACCCTTCACACTACCATTAACTAACCCTGCACTACCATTCATTAACCCTTCACACTACCATTCATTAACCCTTCACTACCATTCATTAACCCTTCACACTACCATTCACTAACCCATCACTACCATTCACTAACCCTTCACACTACCATTCGTTACCCCTTCACACTACCATTCGTTACCCCTTCACACTACCATTCATTACCCTTCAATACCATTCATTAACCCTTCACACTACCATTCATTAACCCTTCACACTACCATTCATTATCCCTTCACACTACCATTAACTAACCCTTCACACTACCATTCACTAACCCTGCACTACCATTCATTAACCCTTCACACTACCATTCATTAACCCTTCACACTACCATTCATTAACCCTTCACACTACCATTCATTAACCCTTCACACTACCATTCACTAACCCTTCACACTACCATTCACTAACCCTTCACACTACCATTCATTACCCTTCACACTACCATTCATTACCCTTTACACTACCATTCATTACCCTTTCACTACCATTCATTAACCCTTCACACTACCATTCATTACCCTTTCACTACCATTCATTAACCCTTCACTACCATTCACTAACCCTTCACACTACCATTCATTAACCCTTCACACTACCATTCACTAACCCTTCACACTACCATTCATTAACCCTTCACACTACCATTCATTAACCCTTCACTACCATTGATTAACCCCTTCACTACCATTCATTAACCCTTCACACTACCATTCATTAACTTCACTACCATTCATTAACCCCTTCACTACCATTCATTAACTCTTCACAGTACCATTCATTAACCCCTTGAGAATGAGCTTTTTCTTCTATATTGCAAATATGTGGTAGGTGGTAGCGACCATCATCCACTCACTTGATGTAGGGCTCCCTACTTCTTAGCCTTTATCATTCTTTTTCTGTGTCTGTCCTCGCCTCTTCCTATTTCTCCCATCTTTCCTGTCACTTCTTATTGCTTTTCTTTACAGGTGGCTTTACACCGAGTGACAAGGAAAATGGTTTCCTGTAAGCCAAGAAATTTACAACGCTGGGTGGTAACCATATAAGCAAACCATGCGTGCTCCCTACGTGTCAACGAGTGGGTTGGTGGAGGGTTAGTGCCCCTCCCCGTAAAACAAATAACTCAAAGTCAAATGGCCACCCCTTACGGGATTATGGCGTCTGGTAATAGATAGATGGATAAATTAGTGTGATAGCAGAAATAACGAAACAGACGTCCACTGGCTGAAGGGATTTACTATGCTCACAGGTCAGAAGCCCCTCCCCCCCTCTCTCTCTCTCTCTCTCTCTCTCTCTCTCTCTCTCTCACACACACACACACACACACACACACACACATCGTCGGAGTTAGACGTCCGTTACCGGCGCTCCATACCAGCTCAACACGGCCAGAGGCATTACCTAAATAAGTATCTTTGAATGAGTCAAGCTCTGTACCAGGTTAGACTAAATGATTTTTCATTATTGAAAGGAAAAGAAATAATAAGTTTAAATAAGACTGGTTCAAACAACAAAGAACCACGATGCGTTGTGTCAGCTGGGTTTGTTTATACTACAGCAACACGCGGAAAGTGTAAGTACATACTCTTCATTTAGTATTACAAAATGGATACATACTTCAGTAAAACAAATTTGGAAAAGAAAAGGGATAAAAGTAAAAAGCAAAATGATGATTTCTACCAAGAACTGGTTGAAGTGGAGACTCACAATAGACTGGCTGAACGTGTACACAAACTAGAAATGGCTTTCAAAAATGAAATTGATGAAATAAAGAAGCAAATGCACTTGCAAAAGGATGAGATAGAAAAACTGGGAAGGGAGGCCAATAAGAAAGACACAACCATCAGTGAACTAACAGTGGAATTGAATACGCTTAGGAATAAAGTGAGTGAAATGGGAAGTACAGTAGTTAATCACGAGAGTGTTATGGAAGAGTTAAAAAATGACACAGAGACAATTAGACAAGCAAGCAGTCTTATGGACCAGAGCAGTGATATTGAGGAGAAGATAACACAGGTGAATGAAGCTGTGCAAAGCTACAAAAATGATGTAGAAACCACGTATGCTGAAATGGTGAAAGTAAAGAAAGACTTAGAAACAAGGGTGGAGGAAAAAAAAAAAATTAAAAAGGAAGTGAAAAGAATAATCCAAAACAATCCAAAGTTGGTCAGAGATTCAGTAGAAATAAATAAATCAAGAGTAATCACTGGTATAGAAGAGGAAGAAATTAAAAACAAAATCACTAGAGACAAAAAAGAGATGGCAAATGTAATGAGCTTACTGAAAGAAGTATCAGAGGAAATCTGTAGTAAAGACACAGAGGAACACAAAAGGTTAGGGAAATACGAGAAAAGCAAGACAAGACCTCTAAAGGTGACTTTCCAGAGTGTAAACACTGTGGAAGAGATACTAAAAAATGCAAAGAATCTTATGGAAAAAGAGGAGTTCAAAAATGTATGGATAAAAAGATGCCTAACACAAGAGGAACTGGAATTACTGAAAGAGAAAAGGGAGGAAGCAAAAACAAAAAATGAGGGAAGATCAGACGAGGACAAGAAGAAATTTTTTTACAAAGTAATAGGATTGCAGGTACGAAAGTGGTACACAAACAGGATGGAAGAAAAAGGAGGAAGTTAGTAGAACCATGTCATGACACGTATATAAACAAGATGATAAAGTTGATGTACTCAAATGTGGATGGAATGGTATCTAAATTACTAGAGATGAATGATTATGTCAGAGAAAATGAACCACAAATAATATGCCTAACTGAGACAAAATTAACACCAAGGATATCCAATGACATACTAAACTTAGAGGAATACAATATATGGAGAAGAGACAGAAATTTAAAAAAAGGAGGAGGAATTATAATATTAACTAAGAAAAATCTAAAAGTCAAGGAAATAAACCTAGATATACCATCACAAGTAGAACTGATTGCAGTAGAGATCAACACATCTGAAGGTAAAGTAATTGTAGCCAATTTGTACATGCCACCAAGATCAAACACATGGGAAAGAGACGAATATGAGGACCTGGCGAGAGTACAATTCAAAGTATAAGATCATTACTACATAAAATGGAAGAGAAATCGGAAAGACTTATACTAACTGGGGATTTCAATACAAATATAAATTGGAATACTCTAGATATAATTAGCCAAGAAAGCTGTTGGGACCAAAAGCTCCTGGATCTAGTACAAGAGTTTTTCCTAACGCAACATGTGAGGGAAACCACCAGAAAAAGAGAACTTGATGTACCTTCAGTGCTACATCTAATATTTACTAGGCAAGAAAATGACATTGACAGTTTAATATATCACCCTCCACTCGGCAAAAGCGATCATGCAGTACTAAATTATAACTTCAGGATAGCATATGAAATAGTAAACAGCAATGACAGTTACAAAAAGAGCCTAAACTATAAAAAGGGAAATTATCAAGACCTAAAGAAGTATTTCTTAGAAGTTGATTGGGAAAATGAGCTTAGAGGACAAGATTTAAATGCTGTATATAAAAAATTCTGTGAAATTTATGAAATAGGAGTCCAGAAGTACATCCCACAGCACAAAGAAGCAGATAAGAAAATACAGAAATGGTTCAATACAGAATGTAAAAAATCAAAAGAAAGAAGAGATTTGTTGTGGAATAGATACAGAAGACACAATAGTGAAAGGGCGTATAATAATTACAAACAGGCAAGAAACGACAATACAAGAATAAGGAGGGAAGCCCAAAAACAGTTTGAGGAGGATATAATAAATAAAAGTAGTGATCAACCAAAGCTGTTTTACAGCCATATCAGAAGCAAAACCAAAGTAAAAGATATAATACAATCCATTAAGGACGAGGGAATCACTTATACACAAGAGAAAGATATTTGTGAAGCACTAAATAAGAATTTCCAATTAGTTTTTACAGAAGAAAAAAATTTTGAGAGGGACTATGTGGAACACGCATGTCCACACATACTACCAGATATACAAATAGCAGAAAAAGTAATACAGGAGGAGTTAAGTAGATTAGACAGAGGAAAAGCAAGTGGTCCTGATGAAATTTCATGTTGGGTATTACGAGAATGTGCAAATGAGTTAAGTAAACCATTATTTTTAATTTTCAAGAAATCCTTGAGTCAAGGTAAACTACCTGATATTTGGAAAAAAGCAAATATTGTCCCCTTATTCAAGAAAGGAAATAGACAAAATCCACTCAACTACCGACCAGTATCACTGACCAGTGTTGTAAGCAAGGTATTAGAAAAGCTTATAAGAAAAGCTTGGGTAAATCATCTAGAAGAAAACAGTATGATAACAGTTTCAGAAAAGGAAAATCATGTGTTACTAATCTGTTGAGCTACTATGACAGAGTAACAAACACAATACAGGAAAGGGAAGGATGGGTGGACAGTATCTATTTAGATTTCAAGAAAGCTTTTGACACAATACCACACCAAAGACTTTTATGGAAACTGTACCATCAAGGAGGAATTCGAGGCAAACTGTTTTGTTGGATGCAAGACTTTCTCATAAAGAGAGAAATGAGGACAGTACTAAGAGGAAACTACTCATCATGGAAAGAAGTGACTAGTGGAGTACCATAGGGTTCAGTGCTGGCACCAATCATGTTTTTAGTGTATATAAATGATATAAACAGTAACACTGGAAATGAGAGCTATCTGAATATGTTTGCAGATGATGCAAAAATACAAAGGAGAATTACTAGCACAGACTCTTGTAGGGAGCTACAAGAAGAATTAAATAAACTTCATGAATGGAGCAGTACATGGCAAATGGAATTCAATGTGGACAAGTGTCATGTAATCAAGTTTGGTAAAAGTGGAAAAAGACCTGATTGGGATTATAAGTTAGGAAATAAAACCCTATACACATCAGAAAGAGAGAAAGACCTAGGTGTGATTATCAATAACAGACTATCTCCGGCTGACCACATCAGCAAGAAGGTACGGAACATGTATACACTGCTTGCAAATATGAGAATAGCATTCACATACATAAATGAAGACATGCTAAGAAGGATAATAACATCATTCATTAGACCAACCCTGGAATATGCATCAGTAGTCTGGAGTCCTCATCTCAAAAAGCATATAGACAAGATTGAAAAAGTTCAAAGGGCCGCTACAAGATGGATACCAAGCTTAAGGGACCTAAGCTACGAAGAAAGACTAAATAAACTGAATCTACCAACACTACAGGAGAGAAGGAAAAGAGGTGACATGATAATGCTATATAAGTGCATATCAGGGAAGGAGAAAATAGACATAAATGATTACTTAACATATGGAGAAGCATCAGCAAGAGGACACTGCAAAAAACTGCATAAGAAGAGAGGTGATAAAGACGTAAGGAAATTCAGTTTCCCAAACAGAGCAATTGATCAATGGAATGCACTACCGAATGAAATAGCGTGTGCCAAAACAATTCACAAATTTAAGGATATGTACGATAAATATGGTTTAAGACACGGGACAATACGAGCTTGACTCATTCCTGTAAAGATACAATTAGGTAAGAACAATTAGGTAAGAACACACACACACACACACACACACACACACACACACACACACACACACGCACACACACACGCACACACACACACACACACGCACACACACACACACACACACACACAGCTGGTAAGTGTGACAGGATACGAGTCATCTGATAATCAAACTGTTAAAAATAGATTTGTTTTTATACTATAATTAGGGAGAGAGAGAGAGAGAGAGAGAGAGAGAGAGAGAGAGAGAGAGAGAGAGAATCCATGTACAGTGAAAGAACGCTTCGAACTAATGCCTAGCGACTGCAAGGGTCACTGAGGGAGACAATATTTACCAAGCCACAATCTTCCCCCAGAACACGACACGCAGCAATTAATTTCACATCCAGGTCCCCGAATAAACCGCTGGGTGAAAAGATATACGGGAAACAAACTATATCTAAGAGTCTAAACACCAAGAATCGAACTCGAGTCTTTTAGGTCGCAGGCTAGATTAAGGTTCAGTAGAGGAACAAATAGTGGGTGGGGTGGGGGAGGAAGAGTGGGCGGGATGGGCTAATATGGTGGTGGGTGGGATGGGTGAGGATGTGGGCGTGATGGGCTGGAGTGGTGGAGGGTGGAGTGGTGGAGGGTGGAGTGGGTGAGAGAGTGAGTGGGATGAGCTAATATGGTGCTGGGTGGGGTGGGTGAGACAGTAGGCAGGGTGGGCTGGAATGATAGTGGGTAGTGGGTGGGACAGGTGAAGAAAAGTGGGCGGGATGAACTGGTATGGTTGTGGGTGGAAGGTTCAATACGCACTGTGAAGACGGGCGTTGTGTCAGGTGCAGTGTAGGGGTTAAAAATAACTCCTTACAATTTTAGGGCGGGAGTGGGGGGCGGAGGAGGTGCATATTATGGGTAGAGCAGGTGGACAAGTAGGTGGAAAAGTAGGTAGAAAAAGAAGAGAAAAATGTGCGGGAAGGGAGAGGTCGGAGGTGGGGGTGGGTGGGCGAGGGGGGGGGGGAGCAGGACCAGCGTTGTATCATGCAGATAAAAAAAAAAAAAACGGGAAAAACAATACCGTAGTAATGAATATGATGTAGTCTCTCTCTCTCTCTCTCTCTCTCCTAAATACTTGTAGGAGATGTAACAAAACTGTATTTAAAACGCAGGCAAACACTTACGACTGCAGTGTCATGAAAATCGACAATTCTCTGGCCTCAGGTTAACCGTGGGTAAATGGTTCTGAATACCATCCACCACCACCACTGAATACGACCGCCATAAAAATCGCGAATATTACAAAATTTACACTCAGGTTCCCGTGACTCATCCCCAGCTGAATAAGGTAATGTATAGTACAAGACGCGCCCATGAGAGACTTCCTAACGCCCAGGCTTCTATGACCCACTCTCAGTTCAACAAAGCTCGGCGTTAGCGAAAATAAAACACTGGACAAGATGCCATCGCGAGATGGTTAATGTTAAGTGGGTGGTACCTTAGTCCCATATTCGGCGGTGTCCCACAGCTGAACCCATTCCGTACCCTAACCTTTACCCTAAGGACACAAGTCCGTACCAACAGTATTATCGCTGTGCGTTAGTTAGCAACGCACAGACTGAACATAGGTAAGGCAATAGTGGAAGCATTAATAAACAGGAGAAAAGGCAAGTGTACTCACCCTAACAAGACTTTTACATGCATATAACACCATTCATCAAGCTAAACTTGTGCCCCTGTTATAGAAAAAAAAATACGGTATGCTTGGTTGAAGGCAAGTAATCAGGGACAAACTCTAACGTACTATACCACCACGTCTGCTTCACACCGATGGCGTGTCCGTCACTGTCCCCTCTGATATCAGAAACTCGCTTACGGCCTGAGAAACACAGCAATTCACCCTCACCTTACGAATTTTGTCCCCAACTGATGATCGCCAAAATGGCCGCTAACAACTACCGCTCGGTCTGCGCATCCGCCGATATTCCCGCAAAAGGCATCAAGGGTGTTTACGTCGGCTTCCTGCGTATGAAATGGATTCTGCTGAGATTATAATTACGAGGATGGTTAAAAAGCTGTTTCCTTCCGATAAAGTTAAGCACGGATAAATTTTACGCAGATATGCCAAGCCAATTATACTAGTGAGCATTTACTCTAACTAACCAAAGATTTTTAACTCCTTTCTGCTCAGTTAATGGCCTGGTTTAGTTAGACTGGAGGATCGAGTTGACTAGTAACAAAGGATACTCATTTCTACTTCATCACGAAAGCTCATCGAATTTCACGCACCCACAACTTCGTAGTTGAGTGGCCAAGTTCCGTCAGATGAAAACAAGGGAAGTATAATACTGTGTGTAAAATTATGATATTACAGCCATTAAACACAGACAGCCAATAGACGTAATGTTTTTGTCATTTTTATAAATCAACAGGTGATACGGAAGTACTTGACAACTTTTGAAAAAATTATTTTTGGGAAAAAAAAACCACACACACACACACACACACACACACACACACACACACACACACACACACAACGTTATGGCATCATCACAGTTCTACCTGACCCTGAACAGATGGGTCAAAGGAGCGACTTACGAAGATATAACAGTGCCAAATGACACAATGCTCTTTACTGCATTGTCCATGATATTAGTTAACACGGTACAACGCACATACATTATATACGGTGTACTGCACTACATACCGAGTGATTTCTATAGTGGATGGTAATATTAAAATCAACAAATACTGGTAACCATCCGTACATAATTCACACATCTATCCAGCTATAGAAGATTCACGTAATACTAAATCCTGGTTATATGCTGTCTTGTTTTTATGCCACTTTTGCAATTAAGTCTTCAGTATATGGCAGAAATACTAACCATTATATTCACTACAACTTATAGTTACCTATTTACCCAGCTTAAAGGACAAGTTGTACGCAGAAGATTGTGATATTTCAAACAATTTCTATTTCATTCATTCATCATCCAATCCTATGTTGCCCCATATGGAGCGTAGGAGCCCGGGGCTAGGCAAGTTGGTCCTGACATTTTAGATAAGAGTGACCAGCCTCACTCATCCCTGAGTGGCATTACGTGAGCAATAAACTCCAACCATCCCTTGGATATAAACCTTCCCCGGCTCAATCCGACTGGAGCACCATAATTACCCATTAAACCACCAGGCGCCCTAATTTGGTTATATGGTTACCACCCAGCACAGTAAATGATTTCCTGGTGTACAAGAAACCATTTGGGTTGTCATTCAGTGT
Organism: Coenobita brevimanus; assembly: GCF_032717465.1. Taxonomy (NCBI): domain Eukaryota; kingdom Metazoa; phylum Arthropoda; class Malacostraca; order Decapoda; family Coenobitidae; genus Coenobita; species Coenobita brevimanus. The sequence continues at coordinate 14,114,641 of NC_136978.1, forward strand.
AGAGTCACCAACAGGCAGAAGGACGAGGAAAGAATGAAGGAAAAAACAGACAGAAGAGGATGGAAGAAATGAAGGAGAGGAAAGGGCAGACACCCGAGAGCAGCACTACATCGAGTGAGTGGATGCTGAGCACCCCCACCGACCACTACAATTTTTATTATAATGAGTAACTATATGCGCCTCAGTCTCTTTAACAGCAAACCAGGGCGAGTGGTGTGTGTGTGTGTGTGTGTGTGTGTGTGTGTGTGTGTGTGTGTGTGTGTGTGTGTGTGTGTGTGTGTGTGTGTGTGTGTGTGTGTGTGTGTGTGTGTGTGTCTCTCTCTCTCTCTCTCTCTCTTTGTGTGTGTGTGTGTGTGTGTGTGTGTTTTTTTTTGTGTTTATCAGAGTCAAGACATTAATCTTGAAACATATTTCTTCAGCTCAACTGTAAATAACAATTCCTTTCGTTTCACCTATACTATGGAATTATGAAGTTGGGTGGTGAAAAGCATGAAAGTATTTTTCCAATGGATGTGTTTCTTGTATTTCTTTCGAGTCACTGATATTTATATTATCACATATCATTTTTGCTAAAATGCATAATGACTATGAAAATAAATTAGATTACATTTTTTTTCTTCCCTTCTCCGGAATTAAGGATCTGGAGATGGACAGAGAGATACAGTGTGCTTTTCACTCTCAAGGGACTTTACATTACAGTTTCTAAATATTAGTTTAATTCTGGAAGGAGGATGTCACTGGGGGTACAAGAATATAACTCTTGTCTTGACGGGGTAAATGCCTTTTTAAAAAAATGGGAACCACATGTCCTTAGGGTTATGTTTGATCTGGCTGGTGGTTCAAGGACGAGGAGCTAGAATACTGTCCTTCCAAAGCGAGATTTTAAAGAATAGACTGTGGCTTGCTACGCATATGGGTTAATTTGGCACACGACACTTGGAAACTAAGTACGGCTCCAGTGAGGTACTGACTGATCTGCGGTCAAATGCGTTGGGAATGGCAGAGAATAAGTCCGACTTGCTGTAAGAGAGCAATGTTACTCCACACCCTGACAATGTAGGCAGGGAGAACTGAAAGTTGCTGGGAGGTAGAGTGTAGTACATTACATACCATCTCAGATGGTCAGTATGTGACATGCTGGTGTCTCAAACTTGGAGAGGATATGGTTATTAGAAGCTCCCAATACATAAAAAACTAGCTTGATATTAAAGACAAGGATTGGCAAACACTTTTAGGCATAAGTTATTAAAGATGTGATCGCCACTGAATAATCTGCCATCACAAAGTCGGCAGCGACAGAAGTTCAACCTCCCTGACTCTGGGAATACGGCTGGAGGAAAAGGGCTGAATACAGGTAATTTCCTCCTTTCTGATTCATGTTCTTGGAGATGAAACGGACGTGAGACAACTTTCTAATAACACACTCCAATTCCTCCATATTGTTTAAGGAGATCTGCCTGGGAGACTCGCTGTGATGGGGGCAGACTCACAATGGGGAATGTACAGTGAGACACAAATATTTTTCCAATGTTTGATGAATATATATAAAAAAAAAAAAATGAAACGCACGAGTAAACACCGGGTTTTCATTGAGCTTCGCCAGCTGTATTTTTTTTTTTTTTTTTTTTTTTTTTCCATACGAAACTGGGAAGAGTCGTTTCTCTGATTGTGCGTGTTCCTCTCTCAATCGTGCAAGTCGCCTTTGATCTTTTATTCTAAGCTGGAGGATGGCTGGCTGCTATATACATAAATAAATGCAGGTATATAAATAATCCCAGCATCTCTGGCTAGTTCTCACAGCTGCACTGTTTTCATCGACCTCAACGGCATGTCAAGAGGAAGAAAAAGAAGTCGGTGGTGTTGTGGTTAGCACTTAAGTCCAAAACTATTTAAAAAAAAAAAAAAAAAGTTCGATTCCAGGGCCAGTCAGACTCTGGGAAAAAGTTTGTTTCCTTCATGTCCCTGTTTACTCAGCAGCACAAATGGGGACCAGGAAGTAAATTCGATTGCTGCTTACCGTGCTGCAGAAAAAGCTGTGACTTGGTAAAAAAAAAAAAAAAAAAAAAAAAATGCCAAGGTGAATCCCGTGCAGTTGATAGGCACTGATCCAAAGTTTTCTTCTTCGTCGGTTGATATGCAGGACCCAAGAAATAAGTGGTATGGAAGTTTCCTATAACCTCTTCCTTAGCGATTTATTTCTGGATATGGACGGTTAATATCCTCTTTTCTGTTATGCAGAGTATGGCGATATTGGGAGAAATTATGTAAAACAAGAGGGCAGTAGGTGTAACAAACAAAATAAAGCACATATGAAAAGGTGTTAGGGAGCTGCCTTAATCGACGAGAATACGGATCCAGGGCTGCATGAGGGTGTATAGAGTGGAGGCATCAGGACCTTATAGGGATGGGAGTCAACACCTAACCTAGACTGAATGAAATTACCGCCCTGCACACCACTCCGGTTGTCCTCAGGTGGTTATTTGAGAAGTAGTCATGCTAGTACTGTCTTGAATGGCAATAACCTCAACGAAAATACCTTGTGTAGGGTGTGCTGGACTAAAATCTGAAAAAACCCTGCCACGACCCACATACACAGAACTCGTTATTAAGTATGACGGTCAGGGCGACTTATGTGAGTTCTGGCCGAATTTAGAGCTTAATTTCCCATGCAGATTTTTCCCCCATGCTAAACCGCTAAGGAAGTGCAAGACAGCCTCCCAAGCAGACGAGAATACGGAGTAAAGAGAGAGAGAGGTCCCCTTCACGCTTTCATCCACGGAACGTCGTATTAATCTTACTTTCTATCTCCAATCCAATTCATTCAGAGTGTGATTGATATTTCGAACTGGGGGGTTAAATACAGCCTTCATTAACCCCTGGTAGCGGCGAGAATGAGGTGAAAACGGCGTCTTTGGGCTGAAGAGGTTAATAGCAGGGAACACACCGGACACGGACGAAAAAACAAAAGACAGCTGGAGAGAGAGAGAGAGAGAGAGAACCAGGTAGACTGAGGACTTCCCGGTTTTCACTTTACGTCTGGGCCCGGTGCAGACAGGTTCCTCCGTCCCTCGCTCGCTCTCCATACCTAACACAACACAGGTGAGTCGCCGCCTACTACTACCCTCCATCTTCATACCACCTCTTCCTCACCATTTTTTGTACCTTACACTGTATTTATTAAACCTCTCATCGTCGCCACAACACTATACCGTATTTTTAATTTTTTGAAGCGTGAAAATAAAGGTGGCAGTATCTTCACCGCTTCAGTAAAATCGAAATATGGCAATGTTCCCTACGGACTCTACAAAAATGAAATCACTCTCTAAGGACGGTATTGTTGGTGATTTATTTTTCATTGTTCATCTAAAAATTCTCCTCTACGCCACCTACACCATCAACATTATACAAGAGAATACTGGCGCGCTGCATCCCGAAAAAATCATGCACGGAAGTGATGCTAGAGAGTTCCTTATGCCCACGAGAACACGGACTTTTGTGGCCTTGCTCGTCTGCGGGTAGGAGGCGTTTACATGTTAGAAACTGGTCTGGCTGCTTGCTCACATTTCTGACCCCGATACATGTCCTTGGTGGCTGACAAGAGCGGGTGTTTGGTTACTGGCTATAGAGCATGTGTAGTTCGCTCTAAGGCAAACCATATAACTCTGATCTATACCTGGCCCGTAAAAGGTGTAATGAAAGAAGGCTTGGTGGACATCATAGTGCATCATGAAGAACAAGCCTTGGGACTACATAACGACTGTAATATACTGTAAGTACGGTGCATATAATATAATGAAATTCTACTTAAACAAACTTTCAACAATACGTGCCCATCGGTATATGACCGCTGTTCGAGAAAACAAACATGGTGGAACTGGCTACTTAAAAAGAAAAAAAGGAAAAGAGAGAGAAAGAAAAGAAAAAAAAATTCACCTCTAAGAACTCGATCAATCTGAGCACAACCCCACCACATGCCCAATTCCAAACATTCTGAAACAATTTGCTGCAGCTCATCATGTTAGAATTACTACCCTATGTTACGCCAATGGTAAAACAATACCGGTGAAAAAAGCAGTCAACAGGAAGGAGTAAAAGACAAATAAACAGCAGATGAGGAGGTACTACAAACACTCGAAATAAAGAGATACCGAGTCTTATCTTATCCAGTCACTTCAAGACGAGAGGGTGTGAGGTTAGTTTTTCTTATCTAGCCACTTCAGGACGAGAGGGTGTGGGATCAGTTTTTGTCATCTACAGTTCTCTCACCTTAACCTAACCCAGATTTTCGTCCTTTTACAGCTTACCTCACGTAGCTCAGTGGCAGGAAAAGACAACGCTATGGCTCTACATTCTTTCCACAGCACTCCTTCGCAACACCATCGTATTTTAGTACTAGTCTACTGTTAGAAGTCAGCAATGAAGATGGAAAAATTGAAATATTTGGGCAAGTTTGACAAATGAGCATAATCACTTGGATAAGATGCGTTTTTTTTTTTTTTTTCTAATCTAGTCACTTGAAAAGGAGAGGGTGTGAGAAGATGGAAAAATTGAAATATTTGGGCAAGTTTGACTGAAATGAGCGTAATCACTTGAAGAAAAGATGAGTTTTTTTTTTTTCTAATCTAGTCACTTGAAAAGGAGAGGGTGTGAGATATCCTTCATTCTCTTTATTTATTTATTTTTTATTCAAGGTGATAATACCGCTCACTCCTTCTTCCTTTCTCTATTTTTTTTTCATTCTTCTTTTTCCCACGGTGATACTACGGTTTGAGTGTGTTGTGCGATCAGTATGGGAGTGAACAATTATTTTCCGGCCTCCTATATAGTTTACTGCACGTAGTGAGTTTCGAGGGATTAAGTATATTACCTAAACAATTCTTAAACTCATCATCCAGCGGACGTCACTCACTCATTCTCTTCACCCATACCAGACGATTTCATTCAACTTGTTGGGCAGAATTTATGTTATATATAATCCCTTCAATTCTCTCCTACGCTGAATAAAATCGTCTGGTGGTGAGAGAGAGAGAGAGAGAGAGAGAGAGAGAGAGAGAGAGAGAGAGAGAGAGAGAGAGAGAGAGAGAGAGAGAGATAAGCACAAAATAAACTGCGACCCAAACCTGTGCCTGCGCAAAGGGGATAATAAATTTTGCCTGGAAATATTAGAGCTGAGGCAGAAATAAGCTCGCCCGGATGTAGTACAGCCGAGGTAGAAATAAGCTTGCCTGGAAATAGCAGAGCTGATGTACAAATAAGTTTGCCTGGAAATATTAAGAGATGAGGCAGAAATAAGCCTGCCTGGAAATATTAAGAGATGAGGTAGTAATAAGCTTGCCTAGATGTAGCAGGGCTGGTGTGTTGAATGATCTTTGGCTGTGACGTGACTGTCCTGCCCGACAGAAATAATACGTTGTTTGAACAGTCATCTCGTCCAAGGCACTGACATTTCCTCCTCCTCCTCCTCCTCATCATCATCATCATCATCATCATCACACAAAGACGCTCAGTGTGTAAAGTAGGTTAATTGCTGCCCATTTTCACCATGATACGTGGGATCTTCTATAATTCGCCAAACTCCCTATTATCTCTATTATTTCTCACTGCCTAATCACACGGCATTAAGGCGCGTAATTATTTTAATATTTCTCGCGTGACTTACCACTGTCTTATACATTCATATTAACCCCTTCTGTACCAGGATCCCACGTTTATCCTCTTCTTTCTCATACTAGACGATTTTATTCATGATTTTATTCAACTGGGACGATTTTATTAAGCTAACAGACGATTTTATGAAACTGTCGACTTTATTCAACTAACATGATTTTACTCAACTAACAATTTTATTCTATCAACAGAAAATTTTATTCATTGAACAAACGACTTTATTCAACCAACAGACGATTTTATTCAAATAAAAGACGATTTTATTCAATTAAGATTTTATTCAACCAAGACGATTTTATTCAACTTTTATTCAATCAACAGACGATTTTATTTAACACACGGTCTTATTCAACTAACAGACGATTTCATTCGATTAACAGATTTTATTCAACTAACAAACGATTACATTCAACCAACAGACGATTTTCTTCGACCAAAAGACTATTTTATTAAACCAACAGACGATTTTATTCAACTCTTCAATTCGATGACGTATTATTCAGGCTATTTTCTTCAGCTAACCCCTTCAATCCAATGGCGTATTTCTAAGTATCTTCCTGCTGCCTCCAGACGATTTTATTCAGCTCCCTACCGAAGAAGAAATTAGATACAGAATTCATTAACGCTTTCTCTACGACTGATCTGTGCTACGTTGCTAATAGAAAAAAAATCGCGTGAAGTTAGCGGAAATGAAATACAGAATAAGTCGTCGAATGGAAGGGGTTAAGAGCGCATCCTAGGACTGAAGATGTTAATGAAGGCTATTATCTAACATCCCTAGTTCGAAAATTGAAAAAACAAATCTAAAAATGACTGGAATATAAAAATGAAATCACACTCACAACATTGTATTTACTGGCACGTGATGTGTCTGTAGGACCCAATATTAGTGTCACAGAGAGAGAGGGAGAGAGAGAGAGAGAGAGAGAGGAGTCCCGTTGCCCCTCCAGTTATGTTTGTGTGACTGATTTGCCCTTCCTTGCTCTGTGTGTGTGTGTGTGTGTGTGTGTGTGTGTAAGTGTGTCGTAAGGAAGAAGATATTTTTGTCCCCATCCTCCCTACTGACCTACTTTCTTCCCCTCTCCCTCCCTCCCCTATCCTGACTTCCGTACATACATACATATTTATTTACCTGACCCCATCCCCCCCCCGTGTGTGTGTGTGTGTGTGTGTGTGTGTGTGTGTGTGTGTGTGTGTGTGTGTGTGTGAAGTGGTATAAGCAGAAGAAAGCAAGTTTTGAATGTATGACACACACACACACACACACACACACACACACACACACACACACACACACACACACACACACCTTGAGTTCCGAATGCCAAGATCGCCACGGTCCAGCTATGTTCTAGAATGATGGTGATGACAATGATGGCAAAATGATGTCCGGAAAACAATAAAGAGAGAGAGGAGACGAACACCTGTCTTCTATAGGCTCCACTTTATTTTATTACCAGTTTTTTCGTGGATAATTTACCCGCTATCTGATCGTGCCACCATAACAGCGAATATATAACCGTTTGCCTCCCTGACATCACAAAGGAATGGGATGTGTATAGTCCAGTCAGGAACCCAAACACTTCAGTGAGGCAGACTCGTCACAGTGAGGTTGGACTTTGACATACACTGATGCCAAATGTCTGATCGTGTCGGTCGAGGTAAAAGCTGGAATAAGATCACCTCGATTTATTTAGGTCACCTTCTGGGCATTCCGTTTCTCAGTACCAGACATGATGCAGGTGACTGAGAAACAGAATACCCAAAACGTGACCCACAAAGATGAGGTGTTCTGATTCCACATTCTTATCACGACCTACGCACTCTGAAAATCTGCGTTAGTGTTTGATTCCAGCCTCAGTGTGACCAGGCCCGAAATGTTATCGACTGGGTCGCTAGGGGCCGCCTCCCCAGTCCCTGGTTTTTGTTAACATACCAAACAAGGCCTTCACTCTTACGTTTCCGCCTCGACGATTACCTGGCGATGATGATGGCCAGCGCACGAACCATTAACATGAACGGTATTAAAACGGTTACCATGGATTCCTCAGTAAGCTACATACCTCCCGAATGGAGCTAATCATGCTTAGTATTTTATCGCTGACATGTACATAAATTAATTCTAAAAGTGATCCTTCATATTTTGTTCTTGCTCCAACCAGACGATTTATAATAGGTCTGAGGAGCCCCTTCTTAGCAAAGGAGATTAACGGAAATTGTTTCTAACCCCTTTAATGAGAGGTTAAAGGAAATCATCTGGAAGTAGCAGGATTTAAAAAAAAAAAAATCATCTGACTGAACATGTTAAGGTGCATTACGTAAAATAAACGACTAAGAAAGAGATGTTAGGGAATTTCTCTACCAACAGTACGGCCCAGTGAGGAACATCTCAGTATGTGGTGGTCACGCCCCCGCCACCATACCGACCCTCAGCATCACCACAGACTCACCAACCTAACCTCCCTACCCCAGTGTTACCGTGATGTACTGCAAAAACCTGATTTACAGACATTTACAATAGGAGGAGGAGATCTTCGAACAACTTAGGTTTTCATGACGACATATACAGAGCGTGAAGCAGATACAATTTGTGAAAGTGATACAGAATTACTATAGGTATTAGGTATATCTTAGTATATTAGGGTTATATATTTATTTGTACAGGATGTCTGTACAGCTACCCATGCCTGCCACCTGCAAGTAAAACGCTCAGTTATTTCTGAGGATCCTCTGAAACTAATACACTCGTGCATACTGCAAAATCGCTGATGCAGAAAAAAAGTATAAGGAAACCTACAATGGCAGAAAAAAAAAAAAAAAACTTTGGTGACAACTGTTATCCTCAATAGAGAGTTGTTTTTATCTCTTATTCTCTATTATGGGGAAGGGGGGACAACTGACGCAGAAACTGTTTAGAAGAAACTTTTCGTTTGTCATTGTGGTTGTTCTTCTCACCAGTCACCTTGAGAAACATAGGTCATGTTGGGATAGTCTTGGATGGCGCGTTCCTACGCCTTTATCAGCCTCCAGTCATCAAAGCATTGTGTTACTGTCATCTCCACTCACACAAATAGACCATTAAGAAAAAACACCTTCTGCATGCGCTGATGTCATACAGTTACAATAACGACTGGACACAGGTCACATTATCAACATGTGAGGACGCAGCAGGCTCCAGGGAGTTAATCTGCAATTACACACACACACACACACACACACACACACACACACACACACACACACACACACACACACACACACTTTCATGACAAAGGGCGGCTGAAAAGGTGTAATTAAAAAAAAAAGGCAAAAACGTTGATTACAGGGTGAAAGGTTTACATGACGACCCACTTTAAACAAACTTTGCTCCACACCGCAGTCTGAAAGTATATTGTACACAGGAAGACCCCTACGAATAAGAGGAGGGTGCGGTGGTGCAATCGGAAGAGTTCTTGACCCGCGACTAAGGTTTCGAGTTCGATTCCCCGGACCGACCACGAGACATCTGGGAAGGGTCTCTTTGCCCCATTTCTGTCTGTGCCCAGGACTGAAAGAGGGATCTGGACTGTAAATCAACGATTGTGTGTTGTACATACAGCCTCATCAGGAGCTCCTGACACTGGTATCATATTTATCAAGAACTATATTCGGTTTCCATGGTAAACAAGTCTCCATATACGTTTACATTTATCAGATACTGTACTGCATTGCTTTTAGTATTTTTTCCCATTATCCCTTACACAAGGCTATGACACTAAGCGGAATAAAATCGTCTGGCGTTATCAAGATTGAATTTGTAAGACTTGCTTATTCGTCAAAGGGTTACTGGAAAATGTTTATAACTCCAAGACAATGAAATGTCATTCTTAAGCTGAAGGAAACTGGCGGTAACGAAAGTACAACAGTTAAGATTTTTATCGTCGTCAAAGGTTAACATTCACTGCAAGTTTGTTGGAAAGTGTATGGCAGCTACATGAATGATGGCAAAAACATGCCTGTGTGGCCATTTCCTGACTGGTGGTGGCAAGGCAAGTGGAACACGGCGGGTTGTTGCCATATGACGGTCGTGTCAGTGCGTCGTCTCGTACCACCACCACCACCAATGCCACGCCTGCATACATTACCCTACTGACTCACAACTTCACCTCACCTCACCTCGCCTCCTTCCTACAGCCTTGGAATCCATTCTCCTCCCAATCTGGTTGCAGATAATTTAAAACTAGCAAAATCTGACCAAACCAAAGGCTCAACTGGACAAACGCGTTACTCCGATGTTTAGTTTATTGCGTGATGTGTTCACCACACCTTACGTCCAGGAAGTTCCATAACTGTGTACCAATGCCACGCTTAGAAACAGAACTCCAACTTGCTTCTCCTTGCTCATACCAGTACCAATGGACGAATTCTCATGGTTTTGAAGCATGTACAATATATACATCTATCTATCTACCTATCTACTATATATCTATCTATCTATCTATACAATAAATACAAGGCTTAGTTGTGGTTCATTTCATTAATATAGTGGTGCCGCTGAGGGAAGTGCGACTGGTCATTCTTGTCTTAAAGGTCTAACCTGGGTCTTTAAACAACAATACAATTCTAACGCCATAAATAACCTTGTAAAATCTTCACTTACACAGCTACCAAACATTTCACAGCTAAACAAGAATAATAAAATTAATAACACAAAAGAGCAAAGATTCATGACTAAACTTCTACGGAGACCTCTTCACTTGGAAAGTTGGTTATAAGCCTACATGAATACGACTGCTATGGCGTGACGAGGGTGACATGATAGGGATGACGATGGAGGTGACGTGATAAAGGGCAACGTGATAGAGGTGATAAGGAATGACGTGACAGGGGTGACGTGATGGAGATGACGTGATGGAAGTGACGTAATCGGGATGACATGATAGAGGCGACGTGGTGGGAAGTGAAGTGACGGATGTGACGCATGGGTGACGGTGCAGCGTGACGATGGGATAATAAGCCATGCAGTTTTCTCCATAATAGCATGGGTGTGCCAAATAGGAAAACTGCTGGAGAGAGAGTTTTGGATGAGAAAGCGTGTGGACGATGCTGAGATGGTAAGAGTGGGGTGGATTAAGGCATGATGGTGACATGTGAAGGTGCGTGGCACTTACTGGCCCTCGGGGAAAGGATTAGCAAGTCTAACACCCCAATCTGAAAATAATCATCTGGCGTTAAATGGAATTGAGTACAGGACTTATCGAGACCATGAGTGTGCTAAGAGGTGCCAGTGAGGGAATGTAAGAAGCAGGTGACGAAGTAAAGCAGAAAGGGAGGCCGCAACTCGCGAGGCAAAGTCTGTGCTCATCCTATTTTCCCTCCAAACTTCCTTCATCTTCCTCCTTCCATCCTCGTCCCTCCTTACCTCTGCTCCTCCCTCCTTACTGCTACCTCCCTCCCCTCCCTCTTTCCGCCTTGGTTTCTCCGTACCTCTTCTCCCTCCTTACTTCAAACCTCCCTCCCCTCTCTCCTTCAATCCTCCTCCCTCCGCACCTCTTCTCCTCCCTTCCCTTCCTCCTTCCATCCTCTACTCCCTCACTTCCCTACTTTCCTACCTCCCCACCTCCATGCACTGGTCCTTATACGTACACTCGCCAGCCATAAATCTTGCCCTCCCCCCATCTCGACCCCTGAAGAGAAACTGAAGTTGTTTTAAATCTTATTTACTTATTTATTAACCGGTACTTATTTATGTCCTTTTCTTTATGACTGCACAATTAACAGCATCCTCATCAACTCATCCCCGTATTTAATTAGGCGTAAAACTGCCAACTCTCCCTCTTCAACACAAATCTATAACAAGAGACTGATATCAGGATTTGATGCTTGTTAGCTGCAGTCGTGGTTTTGTCCTATTCTGCCAGGGAGATATTGAAAATAAGGTTGGAAAGTAGTGAAGTGGGGCGTGGAGAATGGAGGGGGGGGGGAGTGGATGGAAGGAAAAGGAGGTGGATGGAAGAAGAAGGAGTAGGAAAGGAGGGAGAGGTGGGAGGAGGAAGAAAGGAGGGAAGGAAAAAGGGAAAAATGAAAGAATGAAGGGAGGAGAAAAGAGAGTGAGGGGAAGGAATGACGAAGCCATGAATAAGGTAGGTAGCCATGCAGGTTAAAACAGTAAAGAAATGAGGTGTGGAGAAGGGGTAGGAAAGGATGGAGGGAAGAGAGGAGGAAAAAAGGAGGGAGAGGAGAGAGGAGGAGGGAAGAAGGAGATGAGGGAGGAGGGAGAAAGAAGGAGGGGCAGGTAGGGGAGGGGGGGGGCAAGAACGGTTCGGTGGTCAACTTACCTACTTGGCTCCCATCCAGCTACACCTCCTCCCACAACGTTCATCATTCCACACCTTCCAGCATCATCATTCCACACCTTCCAGCATCATCATTCCACACCTTCCAGCATCATCATTCCACACCTTCCAGCATCATCATTCCACACCTTCCAGCATCATCATTCCACACCTTCCAGCATCATCATTCCACACCTTCCAGCATCATCATTCCACACCTTCCAGCATCATCATTCCACTCCTTCCAGCATCATTATTCCACTCCTTCCAGCATCATCATTCCACACCTTCCAGCATCATCATTCCACTCTTTCCAGCACCGTCAATCCTTCCCTCCACCTAGATAATTCCACTCCTTTAACCTATCTATCATTCCTTCCATCACCGTCATTTTACTTCTTCCATCCAACTCCGTCATTCCACACCTTCCATCCACCTTCATCATTCCACTCCTTCCATCCACCTCCATCATTCCACACCTTCCATCCACCTCCATCATTTCATTCCACTCCTTCCATCTACCTCTATCCTTCCACACCATCCATCCACCTCCATCATTCCACTCCTTCCATCCACCTCTATCATTCCACACCTTCCATCTACCTCCATCATTCCACTCCTTCCATCACCATCACTTCATTCCTTACATCCAACTCCATCATTCCACTCCTTCTATCCACCTCCATCATTCCACTCTTCCTATCCACCTCCATCATTCCACACCCATCCACCTCCATCATTCCACTCCTTCCATCCACTTCCAACATTCCATTTCCTCCATCCACCTGCGGTCACTCCACATCATCCACCTCCATCATTCCACACCTTCCATCCACCTCCATCATTCCACACCTTCCATCCACCTCCATCATTCCACACCTTCCATCCACCTCCATCATTCCACACCTTCCATCCACCTCCATCATTCCACACCTTCCATCCATCTCTATCATTCCACTCCTTCCATCCACCTCCATCATTCCACTCTTCCACCTACCGCCATCATTTCACTCATTCCATCCACCTCCATCAATTCCACTTCTTCCATCTACCTCCATCATTCCACTCCTTCCATCACCATCATTCCACTCTTCCACCTACCGCCATCATTTCATTCATTCAATCCACCTCCATCAATTCCACTTCTTCCATCTACCTCCATCATTCCACTCCTTCCATCACCATCATTCCTTCCATCCACCTCCCTTCTTCACTCGTACTCACACGGCATAGCAATTAGGGATCTGGCTGTAACATTCGACTACCGGGGCTCGTATTCTCGGCGAAAATTTGGACTTAGAAGAAATTGGCTGTTGTCTGCCTTTATGGTCCTCGTGGAAGCTTCAACTATTTCTTCTTCTCTCCTTGCCCTCCTCCTCCTTCCTCCACCTCCCCTCTCTCTCTCTCTCTTTCTCTCCTGATCTCTTCCCACGTTTCTTTCCGCCATCTCTTTTCATCTAGTTATATTCACTTTCTGCTGTCTGTATGCTCTCATTTTTATTTTTATTTTTTACTTCATCTCTCTCTTTTCTTTTTTCATCTCCCAGTTCCTAACCCTTTTTCTTCCTGCTTCACTCACCTTTTCCTTAGGCCTAAACAAAACTTACTGGTGTACGAACAGAAGCGAAACGGTGACTTTTGGCGGGTTACATTTTATTTTATTTTTATTTTATTTATTTTTTTTTTTTACATTGTCTGACGAAGGTTATTTGACTTTCTGTGACGGATGATCTGATTTTAAAACCTTCTGACTAAGGTTAATTGAGACAGGTTATTTCAGCAGGTTTTTTTGGCTCTTATTTTTTCTCTTCTGCCTAATGTTACGCGAGTTTTTTTTAAGAGTTCTTTGATTTTTTTTTTCCCCGACAAAGGTTACGCGAGAAATTTTTTGGTCTCTATACGATTACTTGAGACAGCTTCTTCCATTCTTTCTTTTTTGTGACAAGTTTTCGAGTTTTTTTTTTTTTATCTCTTCGTTTTCATAATCCCTGACTTCTTGAATTTCTCTCAGTTGAAGAAATCGTCAGTGTTAGCTTGAATAAATTACCCTAGTTCACCAGCCACAGCGAAAGGGTTAAGTCCTTCAATCCCGTTACGTAGTCTATATTCTTGTTACATCCAGACGATTTTATTCAGCTTAAGAGAGACTTTTCAAACGGGGGGGGGGTTAGATATAGCCTTCATTAATCCCTTCAGTACTTGTGTTATTTCCAAAGTTGAATAAACTAGTCTGGAGGGCAAGAATAACACACACACACACACACACACACACACACACACACACACACACACACACGTGTATATATATATATAGGTCATCGAAGGGAGAGGGTTTAGGACAGACTTCCACATTAGTGTTTTTTTCTTGATGTCTGAATGAACTGGAGTGAATGGCAACAGACAGTAGAGAAAGTTGGAGGGAGAGAGCCGCGGAGGGAGGGGAAAAGTGGAGGGAAGTGCGAGGGGAGGAGGTGAAGGAAGCGGAGGATGAAAGAAGGATGGAGTGCAGCGGGAGAGGAATGAAATGAAGAAAAATGGGGAGGAAGGGGAGAAGGAAGGAGAATGGAGCGAGGTATTGGGAGGAGGAAGTGGAGGGGGAGAGGAATGAAGAGAGTGAAGAATGAGAGGCGGAGGAGGGGGAAGATAGGGAGAAGGCTAGAAGGTATTAGACCAAGGAGGTGAGAGTGGGAGGCGGAGGAAGTGGAGAAGGGGAGGAGAATGACTGGAATGAAGGGAAGGAGGAGGAAAGCGACTGACTGAATGCTATGTGTACCGAGATGAATATGAATTTTTGTAGTGGTAGAAGGATTACACAATCTCAAAAGGAATGAGGAAGCATGCACAAATCTTCATGCCTACTAACTGTTTAGATGCAATAATTATTTGGCTTTACGCTTTTACAAATTTTATCTAGAATCCCTACATTTAAGTATATGCTCCTCTCCATAATCACTGGCATTGTTCCAGCTGTATTCTATTACATGAACGACCCCTGCACGACGATGATTTTTTTTCTTTACTATTTCCAGACGACTTTTTCAACTGAAGGAAATAGACGCAACCCACATTAACGTCCACAGTAGCAGACGCCTTTCCTAACTTAAAATTATCTGGTGGCAGCAAGAATGACTAATAAATACGTCATGGGGCTGAAGGGATTACTACAGTATAAAACTACATACAGTGACTAACAGTACTTCAATTACCATCCCATGCCAGAACAGTTAAATATGGTGGCATACATTTACATTCTTATCATGCGTACCTGCTCCCATACATATCACACCACAGGACACATGACGACAAGCATACATACCACATCTAGTAAACCTTCTATTTAAGGGAAGGCCCAGGAGGAAAGGGAGGGAGGGAGGGAACGGAATGAAGAGAGGCAGGGAGATGGATGGAGAAAAGAAAGAGGGGGAAGAGGAGTAGACATGAATGGATAGTGGGATAAGGGGGGAAAGGAAAAGTAAAAGAGGGAGGAGAATGGAGAGGGGAAGAGAGGAAGGCAGGAGAAACGAAGGACAGAGGAGGGACATGGGGAAGGGGGAAGGGACTGGAAAGTGAGAAGAGGGGGGTTGAGAGGAATGAAGGAAAGGAGAAGGGAGGTAGGGAAGAGGGAGGGACTCAGTCAGCGACTAGCGGGGTGTCCCAAATTCTCAACCTGGGGTGTCTAGAGTGAAGGACACACACACACACACACACACACACACACACACACACACACACACACACACGCTACCTTCTTGTGTGTGTGTGTGTGTGTGTGTGTTCGAAACAAATACTGTATAAGGAATGTACTGTATAATAAAATAGTGAAACAAGTCTTCACATTACGAACCTGACTCGTCCTGTAAAAACATCACACACACACACACACACACACACACACACACACACACACACACACACACACACACACACACACACACACACACACACACACACACACACACACACACACACACAACGAGGAAGATCAAGTGAGTCAAACTAACTGGAAAGAGAACGGTATTGGTGGCTCTGTGTACAAAGGTGATTCTCACTAGTTTGCCAGTGACTTAACCACACACACACACACACACACACACACACACACACACACACACCTTTTCTCTCTCTCTCTCTCTCTCAATACTTGATACTGTGATATTATAAAGCTGGAAATGTGTGTGTGTGTGTGTGTGTGTGTGTGTGTGTGTGTGTGTGTGTGTGTGTGTGTGTGTGTGTGTGTGTGTGTGTGTGTGTGTGTGTGAGAAAGAGAGAGAGAGAGAGAGAGAGAGAGTGCACGTGTACCGTAGTGGGGCTGTGCGTGGGCATGAATCAGGCCATAACAATGAGATCAGAGTCACATGTCAGAGCTGTGATCACTAACACGTCAAAACTATATTCCTTTTACTCCAACTTGGCCGAAAATTCCCATATCTCTACCTCGAATACTGTGATTAATACTACAATGATACTAGTCACGAAGAAGTGCTGTCAAAGTGAAAATAATCTGCACAAGGACGAAAACCTGGGCTAAGTAATGGCATAAGAACTGTTAATAAGTTTTTTTCTTCGTATTCTTCCAGCCTTCAGACGATTATACTCAGCTTGGGAGAGAATTTTGGGACTGGAAGGGTTAATACAGCTTTTCACTAACCCCCTACACAACGAAGAACTATTTTATATTATGTTCCTGCTACTATTACTACTACTGCTACTACTATTACAGACGATTTTCCTCATCCTGGTGGACTCTTGGAAATACACCGATTCGATCTTTGTCTTCTGTAACCCCTACGATAAGATTTTTTTTTTCACTTTATTCTTGCGACCTCCAGACGGTTTTAGCCAACTTAGGAATGTCTCTCTCTCTCTCTCTCTCTCTCTCTCTCTCTCTCTCAGTCTCCTAAACTGAATAAAATCGTCTGGAGGCAGCAAAGACTACAGTGAAGAAGACAAAGATGATAAAGGCTTAATACTGCGTTAGGCTTTCTCACTCTCATTCTCTCTATTTTAAAATCTATCTTCAATTTTCTTGCCTTTTCTGTTCAAAGCCTGTATTGCGTTACCTTCTTTCGCTATTACGTATTATATCTCTAATATCCTGGTGACCTTTAACTGTGTGTGTGTGTGTGTGTGTGTGTGTGTGTGTGTGTGTGTGTGTGTGTGTGTGTGTGTGTGTGTGTGTGTGTGTGTGTGTGTGTGTGTGTGTGTGTGTGTGTGTGTGTGTGTGTGTGTGTGTGTGTCTTCAATCATCCTGTCTAAATTTCTATTAACAGAGAGCAACACTTCCTCTCTTTATGAAGGCCTTATCACTAGAAAGGATTTTGATGTGGTCTGTATATCTATGTAACTCTTGACATCCTCTCTCTCTCTCTCTCTCTCTCTCTCTGGATAGAAAGCGTGAGGAAATGCCCACGAGTTTTGTAGTCATGGTCGGTGACGTCACTGGAGAAAAAGTTGTGGGTATGACTCTCTCTCTCTCTCTCTCTCTTTACTTTATGATGTCTTCTCTCTCTAGTCCCATACATCCGCCCCATTTTCTCTTGTCATTTCTTCCTCCTCCTCCTCCTCTTCCTCCTCCTTTCTCCCCTCTTCTTATTCCTCATCCTCATCCTTTTCTCCTCCTCTTCCTCCTCCTCTTCCTCTTCCTTCTTTTTTCCTCTTCTTACACCACCCACTTTCCTCTCCCTTCCTTTTCAGCAAGAGGAGGCCATATCAATTTTTGGTATATCCGGATGATTATTTTCTTCAGAATCACGAGAAATTAAGAAAAAAAAATGCAGTGGCTGAATACCCGTTTACTACCGTCTGTCTCTCCTGCTCTGAATAATCGTTTGCGGGTAGCGATTTTCTCTCTCTCTCTCTCTCTCTCTCTCTCTCTCTCTCTCTCTCTCTCTCTCTCTCTCTCTCGCGAGTGTACCCATGTGGTTAGGAAGCTTATTAACACCTCTTCCTTACCGGTTTATTTCTATTTCTGCTCCGTTACTATATTCTTGTGTGCTATTCATGCAATCTATGTTGACATTAAAAAGATGGGACGAGCAAAATGGGGGATATTAATGGAGGGTTTGTAAAATAAGTCACTAAGGAAGAGATGATAAGAAGCCTCCTTACCCTACGAGAATACGGGCTTAAAAGACATTCATGTAATCTACGTCGACATTCAAAAGATATAAGAAGCAAAAATGGGACTATTAATGCGTAGTCTGAAAAATAAATCGCTACGGAAGAGGTGCTAGGGTGCCTCCTTATCCGACGAGAGTACAAGCCTAAAAGTGGTACAGGGGCTCCGTAACGCCGTACCATCCCCCGTCACAAGCGCGTCACTCTGCACTGGGCCGGACAATGACCTTCACGCCCCACTCCACTCCACAAACAACCGCTCACTTACTGATGGTTCGCGGTTGCACAGGATTCAGCACCCGACACGTGACTCAAAAACTCTAACTTGGACCCGTATTTTCGTATGAAGCTCCCTAACACCTCTTCCTAAGCGATTTGTTTGGCTTGATTACACCTTGCTGTCCTCTTCTGTGCTACCAAAGTCCTTCAAGTATCACCATCTCTGCATAACGTACAAAACGATTTCAGCCAGTCGTATACAAAAATAAATCGGTAAGAAAGAGGTGTTAAGGAGCTTCTTTAACGGTCGGAAATAAGGGCCACTGTAACTGCTATCTCGTCATCCTGAATGCCGAGTTGCAACAATAACTTAACACTAGAATAATGATGCTAGTCAAAAATAAGTACAATGGAGAGGATGTAGAGCAGCGGGATTGTCTTTCTCTGCCACTGACCTACGGGAAATTGGCTGCAAAAGGACGAAAAGGTGGACCAAGTGAAGGTGAAAAGAGTATAGCTGGGTTGTTGTTGTGTTTTAGCGTCGTTCATTGTTCTGGAGAAATAACATGAAACTCACATACTGTAACTGTGTGGTACCGAGAAGATAAATACTGAATTGTGTGTGTGTGTGTGTGTGTGTGTGTGTGTGTGTGTGTGTGTGTGTGTGTGTGTGTGTGTGTGTGTGTGTGTGTAAATATTAGTCTTCAGCCCGACTCGATTCTCCTTGAGTACTGCACGATGAGGATACAAGTCGAACAGAAAACTGTTCTGTCTTCACAAGAAACAGTTTCACTATGTGGGTACGTGTGGGTGTTGACGCGATTTAAAAAGGGGGGAAAAAATCGTGTGAAAAATATCTGTAACACTGTATCAAGTACTTAGTGTGCAATGTTATGCTTCAATTTAGTCACAAATAAGTAAAATATCCCCCAAAGAGGATGGCTCACTTCAGGAGATGGGCAATTTCAGCATATAGTCCACCGGGTTCATATTCAGAGGAGCCTGGGGTTGCAACTACAATTACTAATATTACTACTACTACTACCACCACCTCCACCACACCACCACCTCCACCAATACTACTACTACTGCTACCACCAATACTACTACTACTGCTACCACCAATACTACTCCTACTACCACCAGTACTACTACTACTACGACTACCACCACAGCCACTACTACTACTACTACTACTACCAACACAGCTACTACCACTACTACTACTACCAGCACCTCCACCACCAATACTACTACTACTACTACTACTACCACAACCTAGTACTACTACTACTACACTACCACCACCACCACCAATACAATACTATCACCAATACTACTACTACTACTACTACCACCACAATTACTGGACGAACACGATAACGCGTGAGAGGTGTACGTGTTTGTGGAATAGTGAATGTGATCGAGAAACCAATGCCACACTGTCGTTGTCGCGCATGAGAGCTTCAGAAAATTTGCGTTGTATTTTGTGTTTTTACTGATTGCATGGTTTTAGTCATCACTGGCACAAGACAATCCCTGTTATTATTAAGTTTCAAGATTTCTCTCTCTCTCTCTCTCTCCAAAAAAAAAAAAAAAAAAATACACTTCCTGTTTGTCTGTTACGCACTTCGACTTTTCAAGCAATTCCCCCCTCTTTCTTAAAAAAAAAAAAAAAATACACCTCCTGTCTCTTTCTTACACACTACCACTTATCAAGTAACCCTCTCTCTCTCTGTCTAAGCTACAGTGCTAAATATATCCATAAAAATACAGAGGCCAATATACAGTATAACGCTGCTCTTGTACTCCGGCAGTCAATTTCTCTTGTGTTGTAGGTACGCCTGTCAGTGTTATCAATGTCTATCCTGCATCATGTATTCATTCCCTGCTCCCTCTGCCACACTCACGCCCACACCAGCATACCCAGCCGTCTCCACAACACACAAGACACCACCAGATACATTTCTAGTGAAGTGCTATTAAAGGGCCACCCTCTATAGTGAAAAAAAAATAAATAAATAAAAAAAATAAACGTCCCAGCCGCGTCTGAAGAAAATATAAAACTGGCGAAACACAACGAAAACCCCGCCTCTACAACTGCGTGTTTCAGAAGGCTCGATTTTTCCGTTAAGTATTCGTCAACCCTTGGGAAGATACTTGTGTCTGGCGATGTGGCCCAGAGGAAGGTCACAGGGGCCATTAGAGGAACGTACTTTTTTGTTTTTTTAATGCAAGGAAAAAGGAACCAAAGGCCAGAGGTCCGCATGCCCCCTCTCCCGACCCAGTTTACAACATAAATAAAATAAGTAAATACATAAATAAATAATAAAGTAAAAACGCTATATTCTCCACGACCACAGACGAAGTGAAAAATCAATAAGCAGGGGTGTAATTCTGAAACACATTTACTATCGATTCCTTGTTGTAACCTGGATTTGTTTTTTGTAGGAAGAACTAGAGACGAGGGATGACTCCACCTCACCCATTCTGGTCCTTCCTGGGAAATGAAATCCTGGTTACGACATGGAATTCAACAGACAATAGCCCGTAGTCTCGTCGGTTAAGGAAGCCCCCTAACACCTATTCCTATGCGATTTACTTTCCTTAATGCACCTTACTATCCTTTTGTCATTTAATTATTCTACTACCACCACACTCAGCATAATTAGCAAACACACTGATAATAACCAGTCATATCCAAAAATAAACCGCTAAGGAGGAGGTAACAGGAACCTTCCTTCACGGCCCCCGGTACCACAGAAACTACAAGCTTGGGAGTTGGGGGAGAGGGGGGGAACAGACCTTGATCCCTAACACCATCTATGGAAAAAAAATAAAAATAAATAAATAAAATAATAATAATAATAATAATAAATAACCATTTTTCACAATGAGGGATTGGAATTTTGTCACTATATTTAAAACCCAATTAAGTTAGAGATAAACCCATTAGCAAAAGTTCGCCGATACTCCTCAGCCGGTAGTGGCAGTGATGGTGTTACGTGAAGTATTTTAATGAGACTGCAATATGGAGCACACACACACACACACACACACACACACACACACACACACACACACACACACACACACACACACACTCAGAATGAAAAATAGCATCCGTCGTTTGAGCAGGAATGAGAAATAAGGTAACTCGGACACATGAATGGCAGAAAATTGTCAACGATATTTCCTCATGATTGCACCACCACACGAATTGTACATGACGGTTCGGGCACAATACCTATCCACGACCCACTTTCTTATTATTCACAGTTTTCAAGATAAAGGAATGAAACTACGTAGATGTATGGATGAAAGCCCAAGCAGGTTAGGAACATTACAGGAACTAAGTATGGAGGGTAGGGAGGAGATGCAGCCCCCCCACCCCCCGACTCCTCCCCCCCCACACCGCGAAAATATTCCAAACTTAGTTAACACGCAAAACGCCAAATAACACGGATTTTTTCTTTTTTATTTCGCGTTTCAAGGTTTCCGGGTACCAGACTGAAGTTTCTCCAGGTGACATGAGAAAGCGTTTCGGATAAAAACAGCAACACCCTGCAATCCAGCACACACACACACACACACACACACACACACACACACAATAAATACAGACCTCATATTTCTCTCTCTCTCTCTCTCTCTCTCTCTCTCTCACACACACACACACACAATAAATACAGACCTCACATTTCTCTCTCTCTCTCTCTCTCTCTC
Organism: Coenobita brevimanus; assembly: GCF_032717465.1. Taxonomy (NCBI): domain Eukaryota; kingdom Metazoa; phylum Arthropoda; class Malacostraca; order Decapoda; family Coenobitidae; genus Coenobita; species Coenobita brevimanus. The sequence goes on from NC_136978.1 coordinate 14,136,684, forward strand.
TCTCACACACACACACACACACACACACACACACAATAAATACAGACCTCATATTCTCTCTCTCTCACAACCTTCTTTCCTACAACCCCTCCTCCCTCCCGGATCCAGCGCCGCCCCACACACTGACTCTCTCTTAACGCTTTTCCCCATCACTTTACTGACGCTTTCCCCGACGC
>NC_136978.1:14139359-14176859 GCF_032717465.1 Coenobita brevimanus
AGGATTTTGAAGATGGAAGAAATACATGAGGACAGGTAGTAAGGCGGCGACAGTTTCTTTTACATTCTCTTGGTCTGTTTGATTTGAAAGTTAAATTACTCGTCGAATGATGCTATAAATTAGTTACAATGAATGTTTGCATGGCTATAATAACCACACACACACACACACACACACACACAATCATCATCATCATCATTATCGCGATCTCCTTTCCCTCTAAAAATAAGGAACACTAACAGATTACAAGTCCTCACCTATGATAACAGTACACATGTAGCCAGCCTCCTAGCAAGCAGGACTACAAAAATCTGCGGAACTCACACGCCATATTTCCCGGTCTACATGATTACTGGTATTTGGTAAAAACTAACACTTAAAACATCCATAAACTGATTCATCGGGGAAGATTTGAGCTGTAATAAGGAGCAGCATCATATTTTATCATACGTTTTTGAAACATGTGACAAAGTAAAAATAAATACATAAAATAAAGAAGGAAACAGAACAAACTGCAAACGTAGATTTAGTGTATGTTAATAATAATAATAATAATAATAACAACAACAATAACAACAACAACAACACGAAAACTCCAAGATGTGCTGTTGCTTGAGTAGAAACTGACTTTCATAACGGTGCTGCTGGCCAGATGTTCCGTTACGAAGCAGATGATCTTGAAAACTACCGCCCTGACTGCTACATAATGCTCCTACTTACACGCACATCGCCGCAGATCTGCGCCATATAATATACGATGCGCAAACTGAATAAAAGTTCCGTCCATCTTTGTTATGACTGCACAAATACTTTTATGGCTGGGGATATTTACACTCGACCGCGAAAGTCACACTGTTATCTGTACCCAACTCTCCTATTTACACTCGACCGTAGAACACCCATTCTTATTTGCACCCAATTCTCCTATTTACACCCCACCGTGAAGGTAGGGCACTGCTACTTTCCCCGAACTCTCCTATTAACACTATACCGTAGAACACTTACGTTTTTTGCACCCTACCCTCCTATTTACACCCGACCGTAAAATCACCACGTTGCTATTTGCCCGGAACTCTCCTATTAACACCCGACCGAGAAAATGTCACACTGTTATTTGCACCCAACTTCCCTATGTACACTCAAATGTGACACTGTTATACTGTTATTTGCACCCGACTCTACCATCAACATTCCACCGCGAAACAAGCACCCCTTCTACCCGACGCTCCACGGGTCAATTTTGTATGCGTCACCTGCCACTCATCCCTATATATAGTTGGTGGGTTTTCGCCTGACAGATGTGGCCGACTTATACACCTTGAATGTTAAATCGTGGCACCATGAAATTCGGTGAAGCTTAGTATGAGTCTCCTTGGTTGCTAGGGTTGGTCTGCTTTCACTTGACATATCTGGGCCACTCCCTCCATCTGAATACTAAATCCTGGTTGCATAAAGTTTGATAAACCTTAATTTTGAGGTAGGAGTGAGTCTCCTTGGTTACTAGTCAAATCGACCCTCCAGTCTGACTACATCTTGTGACCATCTGAGCTGAAGGGGGTTAGAACAAATAACTAGACTAGAATTTGTTATATTTATAGTTTGTACTACGCAAATGAAGGAAAATACTGTAAAAAGAATCGAATGGGAGTCTGAACTATCTATCTTTCCATCTATCTATATCTATCTGACTATTTACCTACCCACCTATCTCCAACCCTCTATTTATCTGCCTGTCTACCTATCTATCTGTCTATCGATCTATTTATATTCTGGAAGGGGTGGCCAAAACAAATCGCCTCCACATCACCCTGTTCTTCCTGCAATAAGCTGCTCTCTCTCCAACTCCCCCACACACCCCTCACTCATATACCTCTCCACCTCATCCCTTCATCACATCCTCGATCTACCCCCCACCTCACTCACACACACTCTCCTAGTCAGTCTCTCAATCTCTATAATTACGAGGTATATATGGAAAGCGATAAGATAGCTGTGAAGGCCTTTAAATGAGAAGCGGAAACAATATTCGATACTCCTTTCACCTTTACTTGGCCTAAAACTGCCACCTCTCCATCCTGAGTCCTACGCTGTAACAATAGATGAACAGAAGTGCCACGAGAAGAATGTAGAGTCGTATCGTTGTCTTTTTCTGTTAATGAGTTACGTGTACTAAAGTGCACAAGGATAAGAATCTGGGCCAATTTAAAATGAAAGGAATATAGTGCTGTTGGGATACAGAATAAAACAGAGAGAGAGAGAGAGAGAGAGAGAGAGAGAGAGAGCAGCCAACATAAAGATATGATTCCTATTAATAGTTACTGCACAACAAAGCAGGATAAACTCAACCCCCGAACCAATCAACGTTAAGGCCTCTCGTACTAATGGGCTTACTGAAAGCCGTATTTAAGTCCTCTAGTGCTTTAAGTCTCTCCTAAGCTAGATAAAATCGCCTGGAGATAGCAATAATAACACTTGTAATTAAAACAGTCAAAATTGCCAAGGGAATGCAACATGGTCTCCACGCACCTACATCACGCTGACATAATTCCGTGCAAACTGTCTTGATAATTAATGAATATACAATAACAGACGATCCTTTGCCCTCATAAATTCCTAAATAAAAATAAGAAAATTCCTAAAAAAAACTAATTAAAAAAGGGAAAAATTAAAATTGTGTTTAGGGGTGTCTGCCCAAGGAACAACTGTACCAAGTTTGAAAAGAGCTGGTGAAGAAATAAAGGAATGACGACAAATTGATAAGTGTTTGCGAGATGGAAGAAACTCTCTGCATAAAACAGTATTCGTACGCCATCTTACTGAAGAGAGAAATTCAGTGCCAACATCTCCTCTCCATCACAGCTATTAGTAGGGAGAATCTAACATTAACATCTTCAAACATGGAACAGAGTTCTCGTATAAACACTTTGAATCAGGGTGACGTCCTTCGTGTGTGTGTGTGTGTGTGTGTGTGTGTGTGTGTGTGTGTGTGTGTGTGTGTGTGTGTGTGTGTGTGTGTGTGTGTGTGTGTGTGTGTGTGTGTGTGTGTGTGTGTGTGTGTGTGTTCCTGCTACCAGACGATTTCACTCAACTTCAGAAATGCCTCTCGTACGGAAGGGGTTTATTATCAATGCCACATCGAACCTCTCCAGGTCGAAAAGTCTAAGCTGAATAAAATGGTCAGAAAACGGCAAGAATACAACGATAAAAACCTTCCCGGACTTAGGCTACATGGTTAAAAGTCATATACCGCCTCTTCAATGGAAAAGACCCTCCTAAGCTGAATTAACTGGACTGATGGTAGAAAGACTATACTATGAATGACGTTACGGAACTGCATGGGTTACCGCTGAAATCATCTGCCTCATCTATATCGCAGTCATTTCATTCTGTGTATCCATCACCATTATTTATTTCATGCGGGACAACCACACAGATATATGTTACACTGTTTATCGTAAGTTTAGTACCTGGTAAGTGCAGTCAGGGGTCAACTATAGCGCGTTTGTTATAACCTGACAATGATCCCTAACTTCTTTCCGCATAGCTGATTGCTCAGTGTACTTAGACTCTGACTACTGTATAATCTTTTTACTCTAACTTGGCCCAGATTTTCATACTTTTGCAGCTTACTTCACACAGCATATGGCAGAAAAAAAATATTACGGCTATAAATCCTTTCCACCGCACTTATTCGTGACTAGCATCTTAATATACTGGTAATTTATTGCTACAGTTCTGAACTGAAGACGGAGTGGTGTCAGTTTTAGGCCAGGTTAGAGTAAAATGCAGACTGGGATCTACACTATTCAACTAGTCACTGACTAGTAAATTCTGTGATGGACTAGTAAAATTCTGGAGTTACAAGTCCGGATGGACTATGAAATTTTTTTTGACAAACTTGTCTGGGTTTTTCTGGCTGGCACTTGTATTTTCTGGCTTGTTCCAAATGTGCGTGTCTGTTCTGATCTACAGCTTTCCAGAAAAATATGAATATCCTGGAATATTTTGGAGCATGCCATTTCTGATTTACATCTTTCAAGAAAATTTTAAATGTCCTAGAATATTCTGGATGCATGATTTCCAGAACAATCCTTTTCCAGAATATTCCAATGCTGGGTGTAAATATCAGAGCTGCAATGACCAGCATCACCAGTTGTTTGGAACAGCTCACGGAACACACATCTTGGAATAATGGATTACACCACCAGCTATAATGAACTGTGGACTGGTGCAGCAGGCTGGAGACTCTGACTATGACAAAGAGTCAAATTACAATACTGATGTGGAGGAGTGTGAAGATGTTATTGATAAGACTGCTAATTAGTGAGATGTATCATTGTGTGTAAAAGTGAAAATTGGTGATTGTTCAGATCAACTGTAACCTAAAACTGAGCTTTACTATAAGACTAATGAATCACTATTGCAATACACTGCAACGCTTTTATAGTTAGTTCAAAATTATTAGTACATTTACTAAAATTGGCTGGACTAGTAAAATTTGGCCCGGACTAGTAAATTTGGGGGGTTACTAGTCCGCTTGGGCTAGCTGACTTTGATCCTTAAATCCCAGTCTGAAAAGTGAAGTGTAAACATGGAGACTGTCCTGCCTCTTCACTAAAGCTTATCGAACTTCATGCAACCACGACTTAGTATTTAAGCTGTAATAATGGTTCAGCCCCGTCAGGAATATATATATATATATATATATATATATATATATATATATATATATATATATATATATATATATATATATAAACGAGTAGATCACACTCAATTCCTGCATTGTGATGACGTTCATTGCGATTCATTCTTGCTGCAACCAGACGATCTGATGCTGCTTAGGTGTGTCCCTGGGCAGTGAAAGGATTAAAGAAGGCTGTAACTAACCTCCTCCTTTCATAAAGTCTCTCAAAGCTGAATAAAAGCGTCTGGTGTCAATAAAAATAACCTACAGTATGACGTCATTATAGTGAAGCGAGTTGAGTAGCTTAGGGTTGGAACTTTAATATGAAGAAGCTTCCCGAATAACAAAAATTCGCCGGCACCTTTTCGCTGCCTGTTGCGATGGAAGGTGCTACATGATTTTTTATGTGATGGGTATGTGCTGCACACATCAAAAGAATGTGAGAAGGAAAGATATCATCTCACGTTCGGGGATGAGAAATATGGAAGGCTGGACACAGTGCTGGCAAGGGACTATTGCCATACTTTTGCTCGTGGTATTACATACAAACATTGTTTCAAAGATTTATGCGAATCTGTAAGCGATTCTCATTAACTGTTATGTGTATGATGCTTATGTCACCCTCGCAGAGACAAACTGAGTCGCGTACCAGTAGTGGTGGTGGTGTGGCTGGCATAAATAAATTTTAAAGAGTACTTCACCTGAGATCTCACGTGTATAATGCTGCTGTTATCTCCGCAGACAGAATGGGTCGCCTGGCAGTGCTGGTGGTGCTGGTGGTGGTGATGGTGGCAGCTGTAACGGCACAGGAGGCGGCCCACACCACCACTACGGTGCAGCAGCAGGTCAGCACACTCAACACACACGCGCGCACTCCAGTTACATATTAGCGACGGTGCATTCCCACGCTGTTCTCACTGCAATGAACACACAACATAATTATGTAGCGTAGGATTTTAAGCAAAGATGGCGGTAATAATAATTCACACACACACACACACACACACACACACACACACACACACACACATTACAAATTAGCAACATTATATTCCCACACTATTTACCACTGCAAAGAACACATCAAATACATAACAAAACATTATGCTCGTACATATACGGTATATACATAAATACATACATATATAGATAATAGATAGATAGACAGACAGACAGATGAAGGCTCACTTAATACATATCTTTATTTCACAGTACCGTGGAGTGTTCAAATGTCAGGCCTGTATTCACATACGGATACCTGTTTGCTCAGACGTTATGTAGTTATATCAGCTCTGGTCGACTGGACTCTCTTCAGAAAACCTAACCTAACCAACCCTTGCCTAAACCTAACCAAACCTGACCCAATACGACAAAATACATCCCAATCTGACCCAAAATATCGCAATTTAATCCAAATTAACCCCCCCGCCCCCGCAGCCTGTAACCCTATTCAACTTAACCCAACCCAATTTACCGTACCCTACCCTACCCTAACCTAACTCAACCCAACCCGCCCCTATCCCAACCCAATCTAACCCAACACTTCCATAACTTAACCTAAGCTACCCCAACGCACCCTCCCCTCCTCTAACCTAACCCCACCCAACCCTCCTCTAACCTAACTCCACCCAACCCTCCTCTAACCTAACTCCACCCAACCCTCCTCTAACCTAACTCCACCCAACCCTCCTCTAACCTAACCCCACCCAACCTTCCCCTAACCTAACCCCACCCAACCTTCCCCTAACCTAACTAACCTAACGTAACCTTCTCCTACAACAGACACCCGGGCTGCTGGAGCGACTGATGACGCAGTACGTATACCCCCTGCGTGAGTACGACTGGCGGGGTGCTCTGCGGAACATCATCAACTCCGTCATGAACTATCTTGCGCCCACCACCAAGGAACCCAAGCTACTCAAGGTCAGTTATCAGCTCCCTGGTAACAAGCCTATAGTCCTTTCACCTTAACCTGACAGATTTTTGTCGTTCTGCAGTTTATTTCACGTAGCTAAGTCATCTTAACTTGGCCAAAATTGTTGTCCTTTTGCAGTTCATTTCACGTAGCTCCGTCAGTTTAACTTGGCCCAGATTTTTGTCATTCTGCAATTTATTTCACGTAGCTCCGGCCCTCCTGTCAAATTCACCTATGGTCCTTTCACCTCAACTTGACCCATATTTTTGTCCTTTTGCCGTTTACTTCACGTAGCTCAGGCGTAGAATAAGACAAGGCTCTACATACTTTCCACAGCCCTCCATATCTAGTTATCAACATATTCTAGAGTTAATCTATTGTCGTAACTCAATATTCAAGATGGAAAGATGGCAATTTTAGGCCAAGTCAAAGTAAAAAGCGTATAGGGCCAGATTCACAGACTTACGCTCTTGTATTCTGGATCGGGATACACAAACGCACTTACGATCAACACTTACGATTAATTCCCTGTCGTAACTCGGGTTTTAATATGCAGGAGGGACAAGGAGGCTGTAGAATATTCCTGTGTCCTAACTTCATCAATAAATCACAAGCCACGACATGAAATTTACAGCAGGTCATGTTTTCTGCAGGAAGATCAGGGAAAGATGAGCAGAATCCCACACTGTTTAGTTCTTCCTGTCAAAACATATTGCACATTACAGCCGAAGTCGGTCATAAGTATGTCTGAGAATCCCACCCTTTGTAACTCAGGTTTGTTTGTAATAGTAGCTGTAGCCCCAGGTTCATTCCTAGCGTGAACCTGGTGGACTGCAGGCTGACGCTGCCCTTCTGAGACGGTTCACCAGCCTCCTTTGGGGGATGAGGGAAACTGGGGGACGTTTGTGTATGCAGACAGTTAGGCCGAACAGTCATATCAGTGCCACTACATGAAGGCGTCCCTCGCCAGCACCTAACCAAGGAAGAGAGGAAAGCACTGAATTTCCTATCCTGTTCCTACAGTAAAATAAATAAATTATCATCATCTTCATAATACTATAATACTTATAAATAAATAAAAGAAAAATGAAAATGAAATGAAGAAATAAGAACATCTTAGTTACGAAAGAATAATTGTAAATGATTTCTCTTTCCTACAATATGAAAAAGAACAAAGGCGGCAGAATCTCGTGTCTCTAGTTCTTCCCTGCGAAAGACCAGCTCAAATTTAATCCAACTTAATCTACTTTAAAAAATGTAAATGTTCGAATGACCCCCAGCTTAAAGCAATATAATCAAGACGAATTGCACTGAGCAGACACACAAATACAATAGTGTGTATGGAGGCGGCGAGACATTAAGACAGTATGGGAGTGGCGGGAGAACTAGCTAAAGAGGGGAACACCTTCAAGGCCGTCGAGAAAACAGAACCGGGTGTAACGGAATCTTAATAATAATCGCCAGACCTCAACCTTCGCTGGAGATGTTACGTAAGTCATTGCCCTAACTTATAATAACCAACCTTCTTAATACAACGACGTCTTTTCACTATTCGTACTACCTCTAGATGATAAATATGGCCTACGACATACCTCTTGCTGTGACTGGGTTAATGATGCCTACAAGCTAAACATAATCGTCTGAAGACAGTAAGAATCAAGAAAAAATCTCTCTCTCTATCTCTCTCTCTCTCTCTGTTCATTCCAATTTTCTCCAGAGGCGAACTAAACATCAATTTCCTGTTATAGCTAGATTCAGTTTTGTGAGGAGGATCAAGAAACTGAAGAAATTTGAGAAGATGGCGACTCCTCCTCCTCCTCCTCCCCCTCCTACTCCTCTTTCTCCTCCTTCTTGCAAAAACATATCTCACATACGAAAAGGAATCGATCGTAACTGTGAATTAATCCCAATCCTTGAATCCAACATCCTCCATTGTTACAAGAAAACGATCGTAAGTGTAATGACGGAGAATGTTATAAATATTTCACAATTACGCTGGTGATGAGAGGGAAATTATGTAAGTTTGTAAGTCTAGCCCATGCAAGTTACGACTGGGAATTGATCGTAAGTTTGTAAATGTACCCAAACCAAATTACGACTGGGCATTGATCCTACGTATGTTTTTCAATCTAACCCAACCCACTTACGATAACTGAGTGTAAGATTGTTTATAAATCTATTTCAACCCAGTTACAACAGGGACTTGATCGTAAGCAAATTTGTGACTCTAACCCAACCCTGTTATAACAGGAAATTGATCCTAAGTCTGTGAATGTAACTTCCTCCAGTTACGATAGGGAATTGACAGTGTTTTGTGAATATGATCCTTTTACACAGCCCCGGTGCCGGAGAGTGACGCCTTCACGTGGTGGCACCGACATTACCGGTTGGTTCCATTGCATGGTTATACATAAAACGTTCCTCACCTTCCTATTCCCCGAAAGGAGGATGGTGGACTGCCGGAGGGGAACTTCAACCTGCAGGCCACCGGGTTCACGTCCACATGAGCCTGGGGTTATAACAACAACGACGACAACAACAACAATAACAACAACAACAACGCAGTCCCACCCTCCTGTGCCCTAGCAAATTGTATACTGTATACATATAAACAAGGAACAAAAAAAAAAAAAAGTCAGTCATTATAAGTCAGGTATATTCCAAAAAATCATCCCCCCCCCAAAAAAAAAAAAAAAAAAAAAAGAGGCAGCTTAACACTTTCATTTCAGCGACGAATATTTATTACATTCCTGTTTTTTCCATGCGATTTTATTCAGCTTAAAGGACACTTTTCGAACTGAAGTATTTAGATAATGCCTCCCCCATAGTTCTTACACTTTAACTTGCCCCAGATTTTCGTCAGTTTGCAACTTTATTCACGTTGCTCAGTAGCAAAAAAATAGGACAATGTTATGGCTCTACACAGCACTTCTTCGTGATTAGCATCGTATTCTTGTGCTTATCCACTGCTAAAACTCAGGGCTGAAGGCAGAGAGACGGCAATTTTACTCCAGGTTAGAGTAATATGGGTACAGTCACGAGGAGGTGCTTTGGAGCGGATATAAAGTCGTTGCATTAGCATATTCTGCCATCCAGCCTCGTGAAATAAACCGCAAAAGGACGAAAATCTGGGCCAAGTTAAGGTGAAAGGACTATAAGCTCTCTAATACTAAGGACTATCAATCCCTTCAGTCCGAAGACGTATACTATAGCCTTATTCCTGCTACCACTAAGATGATTTTATTCAACTTATGAGAGACGAAGTGAAGGAGTTAATGTGGGCAAATATTCCGCTGCAGTTTGAAATGTCTCCCACTGCCTAATAAATAAATAAATTAATTAATTAACAAAAAAATAAGTAAATCAATCGTCTGGTGGTTGCAAGATTCAGATGTATTTAACGTCCTCGTAGTGAAGGGCTGAAGCTGAGCAAAATTGTCTGCTGGTAACATGAATTAATAAGACACCGCCGTAAAGGTTTCAATCGCAAAAACTAATGAAAAAAATATAAAAACTGACTTATAATGAAGACTTATTGTACAATCGGGGACAAAAGTTCGCCTACTGTTCTACCATTTCACACTTAGGGTTGTCCGTCACTTTCCTTTCTGACGCATCATATCAGAAAAAATCATCTGCGGGCAGAGAAACATACGAAGCCTCACTCAGGTTAGGAATATTAGCAACCGTAGGAAATTGAGAAACAGAAGAGGCAGAATATTAGCCAGCAAAGGGTAGTGAGAAGCAGAAGAGGTGGAATATTTGCCTCTCTCAGCTTAGAGGTGAAGAAGGAGGGAGGTGGAATATTAGCCAGCAGAGGAAAGGGAGGAGAAAAGATAAAATATTGGTTTCTCTCAGCTGGGGAATATTAGCCAGCAGAGGAAAATGAGAAGTGGAAGGGGCGAAATATAAGACTTTCTCAGTTTAGGAATATTAAAGGAAAGTGAGAAGAGGTGGAATATTAAACGAACTTTTGTGGCTGACCGTAGCTTGCACGAAGGCAGTGTTGGTTAGCTAAGGTGCATGGGGTTCGGTGGGGTTAGGTGACAATGAAGGAGGTTGGGTTACAATGGTGGGTGATCGGGTTATTTCACTCTGTCTCTCTCTCTCTCTCTTCACCTCTCACTATGCTGCTCTCCAGTGTTCACCTCTGACACCCTCACACCTCTTCCACTTCGTGTTCTCTCCCTCACACTGTTCAACCCCACTGTGCTCTGTCCCGTCACCCAACCGTGTTCACTGACCGTGTTCATCCTTCACCGTGTTCATCCCTCACCATGTTTCTCACCGTGTTCACTCATCGTGTTCATCTCTCACTGTGTTCACTCTCCCCGTGTTCATTCCGCCCCGTATTCATCCCTTCCCGTGCTCATCCCTACTTGTGTTAATCCCTTCCCGTGTTCGTCCCTATCTATGTTCACCCCTGCCCATGTTAACCCCTCACCGTGTTCACCGTGGCCGTGTTCTCTCCCACAGGGGCAGGAACGAGCTGGTGTTCTGGTGAGAAGAATGTTGGCCCGCGCTGTGCACTACGCAGAGTCCCTCCTCGCCTAGACTCACCCCCCTACTCCACCCCCACCAGGCCCCTCTCCCCTTCACCTCAACCCCAGGAGGCCCCTCTCCCCCCACCCCAATCCCAGGAGGCCTTTCTTCCCCCCACCCCAGCCCCCTCACTCCAGCTCTATGCCCCTCCATCAGACATCTCTCCCCCACTAACCCCCACCCCCCCGTCAGCTCCCTCATTCAGGCTTCTCTCCCCCTTTCTGTTCCTCTCCCCCTCACCCTCCTCCTCTCCGTCACATGGCTTCACCTCCCCTCACCCTCCTCCTCCACCACGCTTGTTGCGTCTCCATCGCCTCCCTCGCCCTACCCTCTCATCTCGACCTTAATACACATCATCTTTTCCACTAAGTCTCCACCACACCCACACTACACTCCTCTAGCTACCCCTCTCCCTCATTCTCTCACAATCCCACACTTTCTCACAAGCCTACACTCTCTCACAAGCCCACTCACTCTCTACATCGCAAACTCTCTCACAATCCCACACTCTTCTTACAATACCACACGATCTCACAATCCTACACTCTCACAATCCCACATTCTCTCACAAGCCCACACTCTCTCACAAGCCCACACTCTCTCACATGTCCACATTCTCTCACAACCTCTCCGACCGAGTACCTCATTAAAAGCCCCCAAAGAAGATCAGCAAGTCCACTACTTCAATTCCTCGCCAGTGAAATACTGCACACTACCTCACAACAACACTATCAGTCTATCTATCTATCTATTGCAAGACGCCCTATCACGTTAGGGATGGCCATAAACAAATTGCCTCCACGTCGCCCTGTCCTCTGCCATTTGGCCATCCTTCCTCCAGCTCACATGCCCCTCTCTCACCACCCCATCCCTACATCCCATCCTTCGCCTCCCGCTCCTCCTCTCCCCCTCCACTTCACTCGCATACATTCTTCTCTTCAGTCTCTCATTCTCCATCCTCTCCATATGGCCAAACCATCTCAAAGCATTTTTCTTGGCATTTTCAGTCACACCCGCATCAACATCACAATGCTCCTTTACAAGCTCTCACAGAATTCACCACGCACCTTCCTCTGACAAACCTCAACGTCTCTCCCTTCCTTACAGCCACTCTGGGACTCTCACTCATACGGTCGTTCATGGCAATAATTATATACACATCCATTCATTCCCTACTTATTACTTCCACAGTAAACCCAAGTGTTCATGCTCCACACACCTGGCCTCTCCACATCCCTCCAGCCCACAGCATACACAGCCTCTCCACGTCCCTCAGCCCACAGCATACACAACCTCTCCACGTCCCTCCAGCCCACAGCATACACAACCTCTCCACTTCCCTCCAGCCCACAGCATACACAGCCTCTCCACGTCCCTCCACCCCACAAGTTTCCGCCAAAATTCTCAACTTCTTTCTTCCCCTCATCGTATCTCTGTCTCCTCTGTATTATCCTACCTTCATTGTTCCTCGCTTTCCCTTCAACTAACTACGTTTTTAAATGACCAGCGTAATCGACAAGGAAAGCACCTAAATATGGGGCTTGCCGCCATGTCGAAAGGCTGGGATACATCTCTCTGTGTGTACATATCATCAATGCTGTCTTGCCCATTTAGTCTTAACTCCTCCTTTGTTTCACTTCGCTTTTAGCGTCAAACTTACACCGTGCTTCTTTGGAAAAAACCTGTGTACAGTACACTGCGGGAAAACAGAGATAACATAGTGTGACACAGAGCTGAAAGATATACAGAGACTGAGGTGAAAGGGAAGACGGTAAATTCTAATGTATGAGTAGAAAATGCATAGTAGTGAAAGAACAAGCTGATTACAAGTTCTACGAGAAAACGGCAGCTTGAATAACAACAATGGTAAGCCGTAATGAAAAGATTAATGAAAGTAAATTAAAGTAAACAGCCGCCTAATGAAACCAAACACTGAGTCGATGAATGGCAGACTGAATCAAAGGATGTGTGAGACAATTACAGATCAGCATGCTGATACATTAAACGGAGCAACAGATGAGAATTCTGGGAAAGAAGATAATTCTACTAAGCCATAAAAAGGGTAAGGATGAAAGTGGATTGATTTGGTGTTGGTATTCAAGGTAGTGGTGGTTATGTGATAGTTTATAGTGGTTGTGTGTGATGGTTGGTGGTGGTTGTGTGTGATGGTTGGTGGTGGTTGTGTGTGATGGTTTGTTGTGGCAGTGTGTGATGGTTGGTGGTGGTTGTGTGTGATGCTTGGTGGTGGTTGTGTGTGACGCTTGGTGGTGGTTGTGTGTGATGGTTGGTTGTGGTTGTGGTGCTGGTGTGTATTAAGGCTATGTGACAGTGAGGGCTGGACACACACTAACATTCCACAAATGTTGCACAGTTCATTTGGTTCCTTACAAACTTATACCAGTTTAACTCACGCATCCCATCGCTCTCACACACTTACATCTTCCCATTTACCATGTCTGCCTAAAATCACTCTCAGTCACTCCTCTTTAAAATTGTTTACCTAAATCACAGTTACTCCCCTTAAAATCTTTACCTAAATGACTCACTCATTCCCTTCCCATGTCTGTGACACTAACCCCTCTGTGCCCCTGGTTCATCCCCTACCCCTGATGCCCTCACAGCAGACGCCCTCAGACACAGAACTCCCCCGTCTGCTCCTGGGCCCTCTGCTGGGATGGGGCCCCACTACCAACACCCACGTTAAACCCGCGTTGGCTGGCTGGTCCTGGGACTTTCTGGGCTATATGTTGCTCTATGCCGGGATCAGCATTGCCAGCGCGATCGGCACTCTAATCAAATACATCCCGAAGGAGGAACTACTCTATCCCAACCATGAAGAGGATGGGAAAAAGGAGAAGAAAATGCCTCCACCTGAGATGATGTCATACTCAACCGGGCAAGATTACGGAGCACAAGGAATGCAAATGTCAAACTCCACTGGGCCACATTCCGGAGCACAGGGAATGCAAATGTCATACGGCACCGGGCAAGATTCCGGAGCACAAGGAATGCAAATGTCATACGGCACTGGGGGCCAAATGTCATACTCCAATGGAGGGCAAATGTCACACTACACTGGGCAAGATTCTGGAGCACATGGAATGCAAACGTCATACTCCAATGGGGGTCCAACGTCACATTACACTGGGCAAGATTCTGGAGTTCAAGGAATGCAATCGTCATACGCAACTGGGGGAAACTCTGGACTACAAGGAATGCAAATCTACTCAAATGGAATAGATTCAACCAACCCGAAGGAAATGGAACCACCTTCTTCACAAAATACAGAGTTTCATACACCTGACCACCACACACACGGCGAAAATTACTACATATACTACACTTACGACGATCAGGGCCACCGCAAGTGATAGGAATTAGAACATACCGATATAAGCGCTATGCATCCTCCTTTACTACCATCCATGACAAAGGTCTTAGTCACATAACAGAAAACTTATATTACCAGACTCTTACATATCAGTTACCATATACTGACACCGTTTCGAGGCTCTAGCATCAAACCCGTTTTCCCATATTTCCGTAAGGGAGAAAGTTGGTCAAAATGCGTTAAGTTACCGTATTTGCACTCTTTCTCGGACACTCATTTTCATGCTAAGTGAGCGAGAATTCAGGCAAAATCACCTTTACATTATGCTAAATTGACTTTACGTGCACTCAGTTTTGCTCTCTATAAACATTCTACATCAGTCAAATTAATCACTCCTAATCCACCCTTTCAACGATCAGATAACTAAACAAACATTATATAGCCAGTATTAACTTCCTGATTCCAACTGCGTTTTTTTTTTCTTTTGTTTATTGATTCTCACTACCATCAGGCGATTTTCATATACTTCAGAGATACATTTTGAAGACGAGGGGTTGGATACAGCCTCCATTAATCCCTTCACTGCGAGAGGCCTTTCCTAAGTTGTGTAAAATTATCAGACCGTAGCAAGAATAAACGAAAGGGGACGTCACCAGATTCAAAATATTAATAACTGTAGAGATATCTATGAAACACTACAGACCAGTTTGTGAGAGGAAAGTCGATCATCGCACAGAACTAATCAAACCCCGAGAGAGAATTTGAAAAATGGAAAAAGAAAATAAGAAGAGAAAAAACTACGTACCTTAAAAGTAGTCTTACTAAAAAGGTATGAGATAAGGCCACGTAGTCAACCTCAAAAAAAAAAAAAAAAAACAGTTATATCAGGATTACATGAAGATCCAGTTACAGTATACCAACTTTCTGTCCAGTCACCCTCTTGGAATCATGTGACGTATGAGACTTTTATGCTTCCTAAAGATAGATGATTTTTTTCACCTTAGGGAAAGCCTTTTGTATGATGGGTCCACTAGTATGTCCATCTAAACCCCCTCCCCCCTAGTTCGAAATCCGTCATCAAATGTGAATAAAATCGTCTGGAGGTAGCAAGACTGGAATTAGGAATAGGTCACCGTATTGAGGGAATATTTCTTCACTTCGATGACGTATTTTATTCCTGCTAACATCGGACGATTTTACTCAGCTTTGGAGAGAGAGAGAGACTTTATCGACCTGGAGAGTTAGAGAGGAGTTTGGATGGTCTTTGGTAGGTGGGCGGAGGGTGGGGTACTTGGATTCCTACGGTATTTACTGTTACTTGAATTCCTATGTTATTTATTTTACTTGAATTCCTACGTTATTTACTGCTACCTGAATTCCCACGTTATTTATTGGTACTTGAATTCCTACATTATTTATTGTTACTTGAATTCGTACGCTATTTATTGTTACTTGAATTCCTGTTAGTATATTTTACTTGAATTCCAGTGTTATTGTTACTTGAATTCCAATGTTATTTATTGTTACTTGAATTCCAATGTTATTTATTGTTACTTGAATTCCTGTTATTTATTGTTACTTGAATTCCTGTTATTTACTGTTATTTGAATTCCAACGTTATTAATTGTTACCGGAATTCGTATGGTATTTATTGTTACTTGAATTCGTAAGGTATTTATTACTGAATTCTTGTGTTATTTAGTTACTTGAATTCCAGTTATTTATTGTGACTTGAATTCCCTTGTTATTTACTGACTTGAATTCCTGTTACTTATTGTTACTAGAATTCCTACGTTATTTATTGTGACTTGAATTCCTCTGTTATTTATTGCGACTTGAATTCCCATGTCATTTACTTACTTGAATTCCAGTTATTTCTAATTAATTCCTAAGCTATAGTTACTTTAATTCCTACGTTATTTATTATTCATTGACTTCCTCCGTTATTTATTGTTAACTCAACTCCTGTTATCTGCTGTTACTTGAATTCCTGATATTTATTTTTACTTGAATTTCTAGGCTTTTGTTACCCGATTTCCTACGTTTAATTGTTACTTGAATTCCTAGGTTATTTATTGTACGTTAGGTAGGCACTAAGTTATTTACTGACATAATTTATTGCATTAATGTCTTGTGATACTTGTTACTGTTGTTACTGTTATTGTTGTACCTAAGATAATTTTGTAACTTATGAGGCAACAGTTGTGACCAAATCCATGACACTTCTCAAAGCTTGTTTCTGGTATAGTATCCCCTTAAAGGCTAAACAGTATTAGTTTTCTCTCACACATGTATAATAGGCTAGATGGCACGTTCAAGATAAACTCACCCCGTACTGCACCAGCATTTGAAGGTGAACAAAACACGGGGGTTGTTTTGGCGCCTTGAGATTTTGCACACCCCCCCCTTTTGGACACTATTTAGGCATCAACTCCATCTTAAAGGCTTAAATTGACAATCTGAGAAAGAGGTCTTAAAGTACCAGGTAAAGGTAAGTTTCAAGCCAGTTCCGGAAATAAAAATCGTGAGGCTGTGGCAAAGAGAGCTGGTAAGAAAAGAACATCCACACGCAGAAGAAACGCCAACACCCAGATGAAACCAATACCCAGAAGAAACACCAACACCCATGGGAAACACCAACACCAAGAAGAAACACCAACATCCGGAAGAAACACCAACACCCAAAAGAAACACCAACACCCAAAAGAAACACCAACACCCAAGAGAAGCACCAACACCCGGAAGAAACACCAACACCAAGAAGAAACACCAACACCCACAAGAAACGCCAACACCCAGAAGAAACACCAACAACTAAAAGAAACACCAACAACCAGAAGAAACACCAACAACGAGAAGAAACACGAACACCCAGAAGAAACACAACACCCTGAAGAAATAAGGGGAAAAATGAATCATCTCTCCTTTGGGGTATAAACACAAGTGAGATGATGCATGGTAATAAAAAAACGTATCTTATTACAAACTTCGTGAGAGTAAATGACAGTCTCAATAACACTAAACTATAACATAACAATAAATGCACGCTAATATAACAGAACACTAATGAAAACGAACACTGACTGAATGAATGGCAGATTGAATAAAATAAAATGGATGATATACTGTATTTTAAAGGAATGTTGGTAATAAAACTAAACTTACAAGAAAGGGAGGGGAATGTTGGGAAAGATCACTCAACTAATTCATGACAATAACATGAAACGAGTAAGGGTTGAGGTGGACAGGTGTGGTGATGGTAATAATGTTCCTCTGCGATTTATTTTCTATGTTATACCTTTTCATCTCCTACGTGTGGCAAACTAAGTCCCTACTAAAGACATACATAACACAGAAGGGAGAACTGAGGTATAAAAGACAAAATTAATCGCTGAGAAAGAAGCGCTACGAATGATATCTTAAATACGACTCATATATCAGTGTGTGAGGCCTGGACACAACCTAACACTACACACATCGGAGCTTTTATATTCCCTTACAAACACAGAATATCCCGCGAATCTGTGACAAAACTGAGGGGTTATTTTCTGGCTAACTACTCTATCATCATGGGTTCAATTCTTAGCCGTTCCGGAGCAACAATTATTAATAACCTTATGGGGAAAATGGTCTCCCTTATCATTCTCGCCCACAATGCCATGAGTACCCGTAGCTCCGTAATGGTTAAGATTTGGACTCATGTTGGTGTAGCATTTTTTTCTTTTCTTGCTTTTTAAAACTCAAAAATTGGCCAAAAAATCACCCGAAGGTTCTCATATATCTCGCGGAACATCCTACATATACCAAATTAATTCACGCATACCATCTCCCGTATATACAATCTGGTCCACATAAAACGCTCCTCTTCCATTCCGTCGGGCGATTTCTCGTGTGTTGTGGGGGCGGTTCTGTCAGCGTTCCCAATGTCTACATTGCACCTTTTTTTTTCATTTCCTACCGCCACACCCACGCCCACACCAGCAGACTGACCGGCCCCCGGAACATACAAGATATGGCCAGTTGGGTTTCCAGTGTAGCGCTATTTACGGATCAGCCTACTTCTGCCCCTTCATCAATTGTACGGTTTGGGACATTTTTTTTTTTTTTTTCCGCCAAATACTTCCCTGTTTCTACTTTTCCATGTCCTATGCCGGCTAATATTTCTTTCTGAGGATGATCTTTTCTGATTATGACTCTGGTAAGATAGGTGTCAGGGAGGAAGACAACTGACACACCTCAACATTTTCAAGCCGGTGATTTACTTATTTTATTATTGCCACCTTCTGACGGTTTTATTTAACTTACGACAGATCTCTAGTTATGACGGGGTTAATGAAGGCTATATCTAACCTCTCCATTTCGAAAAGTCTATCCTGAGGTAAAAAAAATCGTATAGAGATGGTAACAAAAAAGAAACACATACTGCACTTAAAGTGTTCAGTATGACGTAGACGCACTGAAATATCATGACATGTTGAAGTCCCAGACTGTACCCAGGCTACACACACACACACTTTACCTGCTCTCTCTCTCTCTCTCTCTCTCACTGATCCTCCTATCCCTCTGGCTCACCCCTTTCCCATACCCCTGCCCATACAGCCGGGGGGAGCATTTGAAGACTTCCTGCGTAGGTTCCTGATGCAGTTCGATATCATCGGCTTCGTCACCAACTCCTACGTTACCTCTCAGACGGCGGGCTTCTCATGGACTTATCTGGGCCACATTTTGGTCTACTCGGGGATCTGTGTGGCCAGTTTCTTCGGCTTTTTCGTGAATTACACACCGCTGGACGAGCTGCTCTTCCCCGAAATTGTAAGAGATAAGAAGATGATGATGGAGATGATGAAGATGATGGACATGGTTAAAGAGATGCAAATGATGATGGGGATGGAAATGTCTTCGCCCGATATGCAAGACGCTGGACCACAAGGAATGCAGCCAAATGAAGCACCCACACCGGTGGAAATGGGAGCATCATCTTCGCCCGATATGATACCGTCCCCTGCTATGCAAGACGCTGGACCACAAGGAATGCAGCCAAATGAAGCACCCCAACCGATGGAAATGGGAGCATCATCTTCGTCCGATATGAAACCGTCCCCTACAATGCAAGACGCTGGATCACAGGAGATGCAACCACCTGAAGCATCGAAACCTGCGAAACAGCGATCATCTTACTCTTCTATATCACAAGGACTGCAACCAAATGAGGGATCCAAACTGACAGAAATGGTGTCATCTTATTCTTCTATATCACAAGGAACGCAACCAAATGAGAGATCCAAGCCTATGGAAATAGTATCATCTTATTCTTCTGTTTCACATGGAGCGCAGCCAAATGAAGCATCGAAACCTACGGATATGGGATCAACTTATGCGCACAGTAACGAGATTTATGCGCCAGTACACGACACAAACAGGGAGAACCAGCACCCTTACTACACTTATCACCACCAAAACTACGGCAGCAGAGGAGGTGGGAGTTAAGGTGTGTGTGTGTGTATCCTCAACTAAAAACTCTCATGTCAAAGTTTTATGCCTTATCAATGGAAGACTTTGCGGTCACCAGCGGCACACGTATGAACCATCCCTGTACTGTACTGTGCAATTTATACACCATAATCAGGTATCAAAGTAGAAATGGTAAAATTGGTGGGAAGAGTAGAAATAATAACTTAGGATAAATGACAAAGATTTTTTTAAAGTAATGCAGATCAGTCTGAGCGAATACTGATCTATTTTAAAAGAATTAACAGGAGGGTCGATAATTAAAAAAAAATAAAAAAATACATGGGCCATTTTGAGAGAGAGAGAGAGAGAGAGAGAGGAAAAATGTCCGTGTCAGGTCAGGTCGTCAGGATGGGCAGAGAATAAGTTTGTAAGCGTAAGAATATTTTATAGCGGCAGTAGCTGCAACCCCAGGCTCACCTGAACGTGAACCCAGTGGACTACAGGCTGCCCTCCTCCTGCAGTCCACCATTTCGGGGGACAGGGAGAGCGGTGATGGACGTTTGTATAGCCAGGGAACTAAACTGTCTTGCTATATCAGTGCCACGATTAGAAGTTGCCCCTCTCCACCATCCTTATTTCACAAAGACCCAGTTACAAAAAGTCAAGTCACTTATGTCAACCCCTTCAATATGGAGACGCATTTTTAATCTGCTTTCCTCTCTCCCCAAACGATTTTGCGCAACTCAGGAAAGATCTGGTAATGAAGGGGTTAACTAAAACTATACTTATCCCCTTAAGATAGAAAAGTCTCTTCTAAGCTAAATAAAATCGTCTGCGAGCAGGAAGAAAAACCTGAAAACAACGTCATCAGATTGAAGTGATTAGTGAATGGTGCCGGCGGGTGACTGATGGAAGTTAGTGCTGGGGGAGAGGGGGAGGGGACACTCACATTCCTGTTGTCATTTGTTAGTATCGTAAGCACTGTGTTATTTATTGGTGTAATTTATTTCTTGAATGTCTTACGGCATTTGTTAATTGTTGCTGCGGGTCTCTGTTGTTAATATTGTACCTAAGATTATACTGTAATAAAGCACTTTGAAGAAACGCAAGTGTTTAACTTCAGTGGCCATTCTAAGAAACTGCCATATATGATTTTGACGAAAACAATAAACAATACATTGTCATATAAAGAGTTAGTAGTAATAAAGGGAAACAGTTTTATTCACGCTTAACATTAATGCATCAAAATCAACGCGTTTATTATTGCATCTAATAAATATACCGTCAATCGTCAATAAACTACTCATGTCAAGTTCTCAGTCTTGTTTCACGGTATGGTCACAGAGTCAATGCTGGTCCCGAATTGTCTTCATACTTCACAACACAAAACCTGAACGTCCTCTTGTCCATCAAAACCCTGCAGAAAATGGATCCCAGACAGTCAGGTACCATTGGTTGCAAAAGTAATTGTTGCATCGTTGATATTCCTCACCTTTTATTCGTTCGGTAGGCTTGATGTAACTGATGTCAAGGTTTTGTGCTTGACTCTGACTCGCGATCTGTGACGTGAGTGTTTCCAAGTGGCTTGTGGACGATGAAGCGGCGCCTCTTGATGTATTTGTGCATCGTGACGTTTATCTTGGAATGTGGTAGTCGCTCCTGCAGCCTGTGTGGGTGTGTGGCCCTCCTGCGTGTGATGGGGGGGCGTCCCGACACCAGCCAGTACAGGTAGTCGCTGATCCGCCGCAGGTATTCCCCCACCTGCTGGCCAAGGTTCAGAATGGGGTTCTTGGCACCAGCCGACTTGACCGGCCGAGATGGAACCTGAAACGCACACATATTCAATACTGTACATCGTACAAACACACTCAGTATCTTTCTTTCTATCTACCTACCCATATATATACATATACCGGTACACACACACACACACACACACTCTCTCTCTCTCTCTCTCTCTCTCTCTCTCTCTCTCTCTCTCTCTCTCTCTCTCTCTCTATATATATATATATATATATATATATATATATATATATATGTATATATATAATATTTGGGCTTAATTCACAAAGCATTCAACGACATTAGAAGGAGGATGAAAATAAGAAAAAAAAATGTTAGACTAAACTGAAAAAAGGTTAATAAATTAGTATCGTTATTGCTGCAATGCTTTTAACCACATTATCACAGTCTCCAATAATGCCATGAGTATTATGCATAATATACTCGTTAAGATGATTTTGTAATCGACCAAAGCAAGATAAGTACAGAGGTTTATGCTGTATCTGACATAATGGACCGTGTTGTAGTCAATACATTTCCTAACATGTCTGCCTTATCGACTGTCTTGGTTATCAAACCTCCTTACCCTCCTGTACGGTACTGAGGCAAACTATGTCACTACTTCAAACATTCCAATAACATAAAAGCGCATATCAAGGAGTAATATCCATATATAATTGTTCAAGAAAAAGGTTTAACAGAGTCTATCAATGCCAGTCACAATACCCGGACTCCACACAAATAATATATATTATTTTTCGTTGCATCTCTTCCTTAAAGATACATTTTTATATTACAGTTTTTATCATACTCTTCAATGGGATGTGTGTATTCTTAACATCGCATTAACACTCCTCTGACTCATTTCCAGCTGAATAAAATCGTCTGGTGTTAATTACATACAATACTAGAGAGAGGTCACCACCATGAGAGGGTTCACATGGCTTTATTTTTTTCATCAGCACACAAGATGGTATTTGGGTGTACTGTAGCTATACTCCTTTTACTCTAAATTGGCCCAGATTTTTTCTCTCACTTTTGCAGCTTATTTCATGTAGCTCAGTAGCAGAAAAAGTTAATACTATGACTCTACATCTTCTCCATAACACATCCGTCTTATTAGCATTATATTCTGGTGTTAATCTATTGTTGCAACTCAGTATTCACGATGGAGAGATGGCAATTACAGGCCAAGTTAGAGTAAAACTAGATCTGATTTACTCACACCTGACAGAAATACGTGCAGGCTCTCTCCATATCGAATGCTGGGCTGTCATGGAGGATGGATGAAAATACGGTGGGCTACTACAAGTACACTATTTTTACTATATCTATCCATCTATCTGTCTATCTATCCACCTACCTATCTATCTATCCACCTACCTATCTATCTAACTACCTGTCTGTCTATCCAAATATCCATCCATCCATATATCTATCTTTTAACTATAATTTGGCTCAAAACTACCATCCAGTCATCTTAAATGCTGAACTGCTCCAAAAGATCGACACTAGAATATAACGCTAGTCACGAGGAAGTGCTATGGAAAGGATGCAGACCTGCCACTGGGCTAAGTGAAATAAGCCGCAAAAGGACGAAAATCTGGGCCAAGATAAGGTGAGATGAGTAGAGCAATGAAAAAATAGTAAGGGAATGATCTATGGATGTAAGAGCTTATTCTGCCGCTAAATAACTGATCAGAGAGAGAGAGAGAGAGAGAGAGAGAGAGAGAGAGAGAGAGAGAGAGAGAGAATAAATGAATCAGGTCAGAATCTCGTTATCCAATAAGGGAATGCAAGTCTCCGCCAGATATGATCACTCTGACTACAGGCAAAATTAAATCGCTTTGGAAGAAATGCTCCAAAACCTGCTAAGAATGGAAGAACTACGTCAATATATGGAACGTTAACTGAGAAGACACAACCATTTCGGCCCGACTTGGACCCTCAATAACCCCTTGACTCACCCGCATCTGCAGTAGTCTTCTCCTGAGGGCGGGGCTGGAGGAGGCTCTGTCGCTGTCCCTCCATCTCCCGCCAAAACGTGTCTCCATGGCCATCATCTCTTCCAGTGACGCCATCGCCCGTACGCCTGCAACCACGCACATCATAACTGACGTCCTGTAATAAGAAGGAAGGGATCAGTTTATCGTCATCGTCATCCCCATCATTACTATCATCATCATCATCATCAGCAGCAGCATACTCCTACCACCACTACTACTACTACTACGACGGAAATAATAATTAAAAAATAATAATAATGAGGTAATGATAAAATAATAATAATAATAATATCAAACATCCTCCTCCTTCTCCTCCACATCCTCCTCCTCCTCCTCCTCCCCCTCCTCCTCCTCATCATCATCATCAGAACCCCTCTACGCCAAGACCGTATTCTTGATTCGATTCTTGCTACCTCCAGACGACCATATAAATCTTACGTAATATCTGTTTTAGCGTAACCCCTTATAGTTCAAAAAGTCTCCCCTAAACTGAATACAATCGTCTGAAGGCAGCATGAATCAGAGCAATACTAGGTTATCGGGTTGAAGAGGTTGAGAGAGAGAGAGAGAGAGAGAGAGAGAGAGAATCAGGTTTGAATCTCGTTGGGGAAGACACGCTCGAAACTGCAACAATTGGTCTATGTTTTTTGTTCTTTCTATGACCACTAATTATCAAGCATTCTTTTGCTTCCTTTATTTTTGAGGCAGGCTAGGCAGGGTTCAGGTGGTGCCGGAGAGAGACGCCTTCATGTGGTGGCACTGATACAACTGAAGAACCCTTCTGCCTGGTTATACAATCATCCCGCAACTCCCCCCTTACCCCCTGAGAAGAGGATGGCGGGTTACAAAGGGGCAATTTCAGCCTGTAGTCTACTGGGCTCATGCTTTAGAGGAACCTTGGCCACAACAAGAACAACAAAACACCAACGAAAAACAACAAAACAACAACAGGGTTGACAGCCATTCAACTGCTTTTATAACCCCTATATTCCAATGACGTATTTTTCATCACCATTATACCCATTTCATTCTAACCTCTCCCTCTTGCCTGCTGAGGTGTGACAACAAATTAACACTAGGATGCAATGCTAGTCACAAAGAAGTGCTGTGGCAAGGATGAAGGGCCGGAGTTCTTTTCTTTTCTGCCACTGAGCTACGTGAAGTAAGCTGTAAAAGGACGGAAATCTGAGTCAAGTTAAAGTACAAACAGTATAGAAGATTTTAGTCAGGTTATGGGAGATCTCTTATACTGATGGTCGAACGTCTCAATGAAATGAACTGGAAAAAAAAAAAAAAGCTTCACCGTAGTGGATGGAAACAAGAAGAGCATATATCTTTTTTATGCTAGGAAAAAGGAACCAAAGGCCAAATAACTGGCATTTATTAATGACGGTCAAAGAAGGAAATATTACCGGTACTGTTACCAAACCAGCACAGGAAAATACTTCGTTATGATTAATCTGCAAAGCTGGATACACTCAGTAACAAGGGGCACTCACAGAATGTAACATCCACCTCCAAAAGTTGGTGTAAGACCGAATACTTGACCTGCCCTGCGACCATGACCTCAGAACGATTGTTTTAAACAACAAATGACTCCTTGCTTCACTCTTAACCCTTCTACCAATTTTGGTCCACAGTGAATGAAAACTGAGCTATAGGGGTAAACCACTGATCTTGCCCAATGACCCTGACCTATCGCTGATTGTTCTAAAAATCGAATCACCTCATCTTTGCCTGACTCTCACCCTTTTCACCAAGTCTGGTTTTAATCACATCAGAACTGTTTATGCTGACCTTACCCCGTCGATCTCACAAGTAAGAGGTCAGACCCTGGGAAAACTCTCAGCCCTTCCACTAACCTTTGATCAGAATTTAATTCTCTCTCTCTCTCTCTCTCTCTCTCTCTCTCTCTCTCTCTCTCACACACACACACACACACACACACACACACACACACACACACTGAACAAACCAATTCCCCACCCCAGTTTGTAAAGTCTACCTTGGGAATAAAAGTCCGGAGCAAAGATGAGGAAAATAAATATACGTCATCTGACTGAAGAGGTTGGCAAGCAATTTTCTGTAATTCACTGTAGATTAACGGGAAAAAATATAGTAATAATGATAAAGGTGATTTATGAATTCATTGTACTATAGGTGATCTAGTGATACAGGAAGCATTAACTTATCACGTAAAGGATGATATTCACACTTAAAATATGCCGCTATATTTATGTGCTGCTGGAGAGGGACGCCTTCACGTGGTGGCACCGATATGACTGAGTGGCTCCGATACCTGTTCATACCAACGACAATCGATTCCCTCCCTATCCCACAAATGAAGGATGGTGGCCTGCAGGAGAAAGGTAATTTTAGCCTGCACTTCACCGAGTTCATATTCAGAGGAGCCTGGAGTTACAACTGCTACTACTACTACTACTACTACTACTTCTGCTACTATAATATTTTCAGATTATAAAAGGGTGGGAGGGTACAGACAGAGAAAATTTTGTTTTTCACCTCCCCTGCCTCTCACTTTCCTCCCCTGGCTAACATTCTTAAGCTGGGAGAGGCTTGATACGTTTCTCTTCCAATACATCATACTCTGAAATTATGCCTCAGGGAGGGGCGACGGACATGCCTTTAAGTGTGAAGTTGACGCAGTGAAGTAGCAGACGAATTTTCATCCCTGCGTGTACAGCCATATGCAAAACTTAGCCGACAGTCCTCTGACAGAATTGTGTTTAAATATTTCTCAATCCCCCCCACACGACAGACAGTATCTTTTTCATACTGACGATCTGTTTTATATAGCTATCACATAAAAATACCCATAGTTCATGTATTTTCCTCTTTCTTTCTCTTTCTCTCATCTTTTCCCATTTCTATGTGGGATCGACGTGTTTGTTGTGTGTGTGTGTTTTTTTTTTACTTCCATCTCATAATAACAGATCATGTCTTTGTTTTTCTTTTACCTTCTTCCATGTCCATTTGTTGTTGATGTGTCTGAGGAAATCTTCGCCATACAGCTCACTTTACATCAAAATAATTCATGTAACTTTTTTTTTTTTTTTACTCTAAGCCGTTAGAGAAGTGTCAGCGAACTTTTGCTTACGATTGTACACGCTTTCAACACATCTCTGATGCAGGCCACGACCAACGCCAACGCCAAGATCAAGAGCAACAGGAAATAAAATAGAAGGTTAAGTCGGCAAAAAACACGAGCGGAGACTGACGAAGATGGAAGGACAAGTTCATCTCCAAGGTCACCAGGTCATGGGACTAAAGAGGTTGTGTTCGGGTCGTATTAGGGTACCGGTAGTAGACTGCGCAACACACCTTCTTTAGCGATTTATTTGCACGGTACACTTTGATATCCTCTTGTAGATTTCGCAACACCCCTTCCTTAGCGATATATTTTGCACCTTACACCTCAATATCCTCGTGTTGTAGATTTCGCAACACCACTTCCTCAGTGATTTATTATGCATGTTACACCTCAACATCCTCTTCCAGATGTCGCAACACCTCTTCCTTGGCAATTTGTTTTGCACGTTACATCTTAATATCCTCTTCCTGCACATTTCGCAACACCCCTTCCTCAACGATTTATTTTGCACGTTACACTCCAGTATCCTCTTGTAGATTTCGGACCACCTCTTCCTTTGCGATTTATTTTGAACGCTATACCTCAATACTCTCTTGTAGATTTCGCAACACCCCTTCCTTAGCGACTTATTTTGCACGTCAGCACAGTGTAACACGCATACGAAACTTTAAAAAACTATGAAGTGTCCTAACCACAACATGACGTGACACAAGGATCTGTATTCTTGTCGAGGACGAAAGCTCCCTAATATCTTCTCCTCAGCGATTTATTATGGATATTGGACTTCATTATTCTTTTGTGCGTTATTCCATACCTCTTATATAAGACATTGCTGAACTCTCTCTCTCTCTCTCTAAAAAAAAAAAAAAAAAAAAAAAAAGAGGTAGCTATCACCAAAAATAATACAAATTTCAATGCGATAGTATTATTTTGTGCTTGTTCTTGATGTATGTGTCTGTGTTTACTCGATGTCTTTTTCTGTTTATTCTTGATGCATTTTGCTGTTTATTTTAGGTGTATTTTTTTCTTCTTTATAAATTTTTCTGTTTATCGCAATTTTCAGGCGACTTACCTTCTGCTTAGGCGAGTCTTCAAGTTCAGTCGTTAATTTTAAGAAATTAAGGAGAGACTTATAGAAAAGCTTCCTAGCACCCCTTCCTTAGCGATTTAGTTTTGGATATGGCTGGTTAATATCCTTCTGAACGTTATTTATGTAGAGTATGGCAATATGAGATGAATTTACAGATCACAGAGTAGGACAGTAAGGTGTAATAAGCAGAGGAAATCGCTTAGAAAAAAGCGTTAGGGAGCTTCCTCAGATGAGAAAACAAGAATAAGCTATAAAAATAAATTAGCATATTAAGCGACCCCTTCAGTACGATGACGTATTTTCGTATTTCCTTACTATACTGTGTTCATTTCACCTTGGTTTAATATTATCCTCTCTCCATTTTTAATGCTGAGCTACAGTATTAGATTAACACCAGAATATGATGCTAGTCACGAAGAAGCGAATAAAAAAGAAAAAGGAAAGCCACATTATTGCCTTTTCTTCTACCACCGAGTTATGTGAAACAAGACGCAAACGGATGAAAATCTGGGTCAAGTTAAAGTGAAAGAATTATAGCTGAAGACGATTTTATTCAGCTTACGGCATACGGTACCTGTATTAGTGAAGGGTTTAATATTTGTTCAGCGACCGTCTCCAGGTCCAAAAATCTCTCCTGAGCTTAATAAAATTGTCTGGAGTCAACATAAATTAAAAAAATTATTCAGCTATTTAATAAGCTACAATGCCGAGTCGAGGGATTCCGCCAATCTGGGGTAAACTTCTTCCCTTTCGAGATCTTCATCTTTGACCCCTGCCCTCAATTTTTAAGGTCAGCCAGGACGTGGTCAGTTGCTACAGATCTACGTGTATTATCCTTCTGATCCTTCTAACAAGTCCGTATTTAATGCTTTACTACCTTCAGACGATTACATTCTGCTTCGAAGAGATTTTGGAAACTCCAGGGCTAGATAAATAATTCATCAACATTTTCAGTAATAATTAGTCTTTCCTGTGTTGGATGAAGTTGTCGGGAAGTATCTTTAATAAACCAATAAAGAACGTCATATCATACGGGTTGAGAGGGTGCTTTTGCTACTTCCGGCCAGATTAGAACCCGGATCCTAGATACATCACTCATTAACGTTTTCCGAAATAATTAAAGTCCTTTCTGTGTTGGATGAAATTGTCTGGAAGTATCATTAATAAATCAACAAAACCCGTCATCATATTAATGGAGTAGAGTTTTTGCAACACCCGGCCGGAGTCGACCCTGGATCTTTCCGATTTGCTGTCAATAATACTAAGCCAACCGGCACACAACAACTTACTTGTCTGGCAGCTTTCCAGCGACTGTTCGTTGGTCAAGCATACATTACAAGCGAGATCACTGTAGCATTACATGTTACAAAAGATGAAGTTTTTAGGTCAAGGCTTTAAAAATTCGAGCCATAACACACACACACACACACACACACACACACACACACACACACACACACACAAGAAAGCATTTGACACAGTACCGCAACAAAGACTTTATGGAAACTGTACCATCAACGAGAAATCCAAGGCAACCTGTACTGTTGGATGAAAGATTTTCTCAGAAAAAGGGACGAGAACAATACTAAAGGGAAATTTTTCATCAAGGAGGGAAGTGACAGGGCTCAGTGCTGGCCCCAATTATGTTTTTAGTGTATATAAATGACATAGAACACTGGAAGTGAAAGCTATCTAAATATGTTTGCTGATGATGCAAAAATACAAAGGAGAATCACTAACAGACTTGAGAGCTACAATATGAATTAAATAAACTTCATGAATGGAGCTATAAATGGAAAATGGAATTCAATGCAGACAAGTGTCATGTAATTAAGTCTGATAAAAGTGGAAAAAGACCAGACTCGGGTTATAAGTTAGGAAATAAAACCCTACACATATCAGAAAGAGAGAAGGACCTAGGAGTGATTAATTATCAATAACAGACTATCTCCAGATGACCAGATCAAGGAGAAGGAACGGAACATGTATACACTGCTTGATAATATGAGAGTAGCATTCACATACATAAATGAAGACGTGCTGAGAAAGATAATAATATCATTCATCAAATCAACCCTGGAGAATGCATCAGTAGTCCGGAATCCTCACCTCAAGAAACAGATAAGATTGAAAAAGTTCAAAGGTCCGCTACAAGATGGGAACCAAGCTTATCTAAGGCACGACAAAACACTAGAAAAACTGAATCTGCCAACACTCTAAGACAGAAGGAAAAGAGGAGACATGATTATGCTATATAAATGTGTTTCAGGGAAAGAGAAAATAGACATAAATGAGTATATAACCTATGGGGAAGCATCAGCAAGAGGACACTGCAAAAAACGAGAGGTGATAAAGACGTAAGGAAATTCAGTTTCCCTAATATGGCAACTGATCAGTGGAATGCACTACCAAATGAAATAGTGTGTGCCAAGGCAATTCATAAATTTAAGGATATGTATGATAAAAGTGATTTAATACTCATTCCTGTTGAGACACAATTAGGTAAGCACACACACACACATACACACAATATATATATATATATATATATATATATATATATATATATATATATATATATATATATATATATATATATATATATATAAATGTGAATGTAGGGAAGAGTAAAGTGATGGTCTTTGAGAGAGGTGAAGTCAGTGAATGTACAGCGAGGTTGGATGGTGAGGAATTGGAAAGTGTGAGTACGTTTAAGTACTTGGGTAGTGTGATGAGTAAGGATGGAGGTTTGGAGGGTGAAGTGCTTGAAAGGGTACAGCAGGGAAGAAAGGTTGCTGGTTCCTTGAAAGCAGTGATAAGAAACAGGGAAGTGTGCATGGAAGTGAAAAAGTTACTACATGACAGTATTGTGATACCAACTCTAACGTACGGAAGTGAAGCTTGGACGTTGTTGGAAGGACACAAGTCAAGAGTGAGAGCAGTGGAAATGAGTTATTTAAGAGGAGCCTGTGGAGTCACATGGAGAGACAGGCTGACGAATGAGGATATAAAGGAGCGTTGTGGTGTTGATGTGGATGTGATAGGAAGCGTTATGAGGAACACACTGAGGTGGTTTGGCCATGTGGAGAGGATGGAGGGTGAAAGACTGACGAAGAGAGTGTATGTGAGTGAGGTGGAGGGGGAAAGAGGGAGGGGGAGGCCGAGGATGAGATGGAGGGATGGGGTGGAGAGGTATATGAGAGAGGGGGGTGTGAGCTGGGAGCAGGGGAGTGAAATGGCGGGGGACAGGGCGACTTGGAGGCGATTTGTTTGTGGCCACCCCAAACGGGATTGAGGCGTCTGGCAATAGATAGATAGATAGATATATATATAAGCGACCTAAAATATTACCTGCCCGCTACACGTGAGAATATGGATTATCCCATAAAATATCTTTATTATTATTTTTTAACTACAGTACTCGAGGGCTGAGAAGCATAATCGGTATGCAAAAATGCTACTACTGTACATATATTCATCATAATTTGCAGTACACAGTGCGCCATTAACTAACAAACATATATTTGTTTCATTTACTACATGCTCAAACACCCTGGGGGACGCTGACGCTGACGGTCAAGCTTGAAGGGTACATGGGAGCAAAGGGATACTGTGACGCACACGAGGCAAAAGTGATCATACGGAGTACAAACAGTAAGAAAATACTGTAGTGTGTCTGCGTTTGGCCAGCTTTTACGTTTTCTAAAATGATTTTTAGTCAGAGAAAATGGGTAAAAAAAAACACGAAAGCAGTCTCTTCACAAAATTCTTTTCCTCATCTTGAATGATTTTCTGTGACATTATTCATTCATTGGCGGGGCCTGTGGTAAACAGTGAATAATAAATGCCCCATAGGCTTTGTCTTCATGGACTCGGTCAAACTGCCGTTTCATTATACCACTCTTTACAACAGGCTACATCTTACATCTTACCCCTGCCCTATTTCTAATGCTGAAGAAAATTGACTGAAGGGAGCTAGATCACCTGTTTCAAAGACGTCAACGAACTAAAGGGGTTAAGAGGTGCGAGCAAGGGAGAAACTTGAAGATACAAAAGAGAAAACTCCTTTAATCTGAGATGTCATAGTTACTGATTTTTACTTAGGTCAGGATGGAACTTTCAAAGTGGATTGGTTGAATAAAGAATAAATTAACTCTTTCACTACTACAGCTCTGTCTTAAGTTTAATAAAAATCGTCAAGTAGCTGGAAGAATAAACTTGAAGGGCGTCAACTGGATTTACTATTGGAAAGACAGTACACCCGAAAGCGATGAAACCAATTAAGAACACGGGGAGGGAGTGAGAGCAGACAAGCAGGGGTGCAAAGAGAGGTTAATATTGTAGTAATTAAGAAGCACAGAGGGTAGAGGGAGGAAAAATCAGGGAGGGTAAAAGAAGAATAAAAGATACGGTAGAGAGAAAAATATACGTGTTGTCAACGGGGTTTTATAATTTAAGAAATGTGCGTAATCCAAAATTTAATGGAAGTTTAATGATTAATAAATTTATGGCAAATAGATCGCCATTCTATTCCGACTGTGGGACTAGTGAACTGTGGGGGAGTACCCGTACTGGTAGGGACGTGACCACCGTGCTGCTGGTAAGGAATGAAGTCTGCGTTCGCCTCCTGCCTCCTATACACTGATTGACCTGACTGAGGGTTACGTGGCTTGTCCTTGTATTGCTGCTGCTGCTTGGGGAACTGCTGCTGGTTGGGGTGCTTGTTGTACCGCTTCCAAGCAGGTTGCTGTGTATTTTGCCCCTGGTCCTTCTGCGGTTTGCTTGGACCATGGCCATTACTCCGAGAACGGTCTTGGTGCTGGGATTCATTCTGAGACGGCTTCCCAGACTTGGCAGTATCTTTTCTGCTGTTCCAGGTGTTTTGCTTACGAGTTTGGTACCCGTAAGCAGTGAAGAATGCATCAGCCTTTTCCACCATTTGGCTGGCATCTTTCACCTGGCAGATCTTAAGCTGTGCTATGAGCTCAGCAGGCCACGACCTCTCTAGCTGTGTACGCAGCATGAGGTCAATTATCCCCTCTAGCGCGCGAGCGGTCTGATCTTTTTCCAACCACTCACCTAAGTAAGCAGTGAGACGGTCGAGGAACTGAACAGCTGTCTCCTCGTCTTGGAGACGAGCTCGCATGAACTGAGCTTTGGCGTCGTCTACTGTGAGACCATACGCCTTAATGAGTGCAGCTTTCATCATCTCATACGTGAGATTGTCTCCACGAATTCTGCGGAGAATATCGAGGGTAGGGCCCTCAAATAAACTAAGAAATTGGGGCCGCTTAGCTGCCTCATCCAGTTGATACATGTCTGCCATGTCCTCAAAACGAGCTATGTACGGCTCGATTCGCTCGCCTTCCTTGTATGAAGGAAGCTTGATGCGTGGGGTTGCCAGGACATGTGTAGGAAGAGCGCTAATGGAGCTTGGGTTGGCTGCAGCAGATGTGCCTGAAGCCAAGGAATCTCGCTTGAGCTTCAAAACCTCAAGCTCATGTTTTTCTCGTGCCTCACGTTCAGCACGTTCATGTTCACGTTGTTCCCGCTCGTGTTCACGCTCTCTTTCATGTTGTTCGCGATCGTATTCGCGCTCTTTCTCACGCTGCTCTTGCTCATATGCACGCTCTCTTTCACGTTGTTCGCGCTGTTCTCGCTCGTATTCGCGCTGAATCTTACGCTCTTCATGGGCATCATTCTCACGCTGCTGCTCCTGATTATGCCGAGAGAGTATGTACTCTTTAATTTCCTGGGGATCGGTAAGCCCCATGTCTTTGGCTTCCTGAAAAAATACGGTGGTAGCCATGACGCTAATTTACTACGCCAAAACTGAGTACTGGCTGCTGCTTCGCAAACGAATGCTAATAAACACAAGAAAAGAATACAGACACAAGCTAGTGGTGACCAGTCTTATCTAGTTAACTGGCAAAGAATAAAGCAAAAATGCAAATGACTGGGAAGACTCAGTAATTAACGCAATGGGTACGGCGACTTCCCAGGAGCGAATAAAATCGTCTGGCGTTACCAAGAATAAAGTACTCAATAGAGTTAAGTACTCTATGGATTAATAAAGCAGAAATTCACTTGCTAAACTAACGGTAAACACCAGTAAGCTTGTGCCTATAACCTGTAGTTATTATAACTAATAACTAACTAGCTGAGTGAGTTTTATTTTGTTAATAATAGTACTAGGAGTTAAATCCTGGCGAGGTCGCCAGTTGTCAACGGGGTTTTGTAATTTAAGAAATGTGTGTAATCCAAAATTTAATGGAAGTTTAATGATTAATAAATTTATGGCAAATAGATCACCATTTTATTCCGGCTGACTGCCGATTCTCAAAAGATGAGAATTAACGCTGTCTCTCTCTACAGTACACAGTGGAGATTAATTACTCACAAATGCTGTACAGTCGGTACTGCAGGCCCCTGAGAGTTTTTACCCCCTGACAATCAATATTTAATATTAATAACAGACAGGTTCTTGCTGAAGCTTAACCCCTAGCTAGCATAACGGATTTCAGAATTAATATGAAAGAACTGCTTTAAGTACAGTTATGAAAAATAAGTAAGTTGTGCGAGCTAAGATCAAGCTCGTGGTGAAATAAAACACGAATAACAATTAAGCTCAAAGGAAAGAACTGTAAATTTATTGATTACAATAAATAAATTTACGTTACATAGAGCAAAATGAATTCAAATATTAAACGGAATGAACTCACTCACTCTTTCACAAAGCTAGCTAAAATAATTTTTTTAAAACTAAGAAAAAACTAAAGAAATATTGGTCAATGCAGCGTATCACCAAGGAAGGGTGGGAGCCTGGAGAACTGTAGATCTAGTGGAGTCTGGGTGCTAGAAGACCTCTCTCACTCTCACTACTGGAACACAGAACCACACTCTGTCGCGACATATAAAAGACTGATCCAAATTCGATGTGTGGGGTAGGATGCCCAGGCCAGCCGGAAGAAGGCGTGGCCAACGGTTGAGGCAAGCAGGGGCGAACAATATAGAAACAATAATATAGCTCAGTAGAGCACTTAATGACGTGCATTAGAACGGTCACTTTTGAAACAGTGACGAATGTTTTGAAAAAAGTATACCACCGAAATGGAGAGAGAAACGGTTAACTGAACGATACACAGTGAGTTTTCCACTAAAGTTTGTGGTTTCTCACAAAAGGAAAATGTCGCGAATTTGATTTGTGACACGTGTTATATAAGGAAAGAGGGTGAAGTAATAAAGAAGAAGAAGGTGAGGGAATAAAATGGAAAATTTAT
Organism: Coenobita brevimanus; assembly: GCF_032717465.1. NCBI lineage: Eukaryota > Metazoa > Arthropoda > Malacostraca > Decapoda > Coenobitidae > Coenobita > Coenobita brevimanus. The sequence continues at coordinate 14,174,556 of NC_136978.1, forward strand.
ATAGAACTTGGAAGTGAGGAGGAAGCAAGAGAATGTCGGGGGAAGAGAACACACAGGAGGAGGACGAGGATGAGAGACTGGAGAAGGGGAAGGAAGGAGAGACAGACAGCCATTGTTAACAGGAAGGTAGAGACACAGGTAATGAAAAATACAGTATGGCTTGTTCGCTTTCACTTGGCCCAGACTTTCGTCCTTTTGCAGCTTGTTATACGTAGCTCAGTGGCAGATCAAAATAATGCAACGGTTTTATAGCCTTCCCACAGCACTTCTCCGTGACTACGACCATTTGTTCAAGTAGCTCACTGGCAGATCAAAATAATGCAACGGTTTTATAGCCTTCCCACAGCACTTCTCCGTGACTACGACCATTTGTTCAAGTTAAACTGTTATTACACATGAGCAGTCAGTACAATGAGATGACAAGTTTAGGCCGAATTCAAGTAAAATCAGTGGAGTAACAGTGGATACGAATAGAGATGAAAGCAGTGGAAATTTAATAGTGGGAAATGGGACGGAACAGAGAGGGAGATATGTGCATGAGGGGAGAGATTTCTTGCAAATACAAAGTAAATAAAAAAAAAATAGGACCCAAGGACAGTTTTCCCCGCAAAGTTATCCCTTCCGCAGGAAACTGAATAAAAGAACCAAAACTCAAGATATTACCAGTTCTAGAAGTTTGGATAGTGTTCGAAAAATTGAGGGATGTAGGGGTGGAGGCGCAGGAATAAGAGTGACCACGACTGTTAGAGTTGACTAATGGTGTAATGAAAAGACAGTTTGTTAGTTAACTCTGGCATCAGTAAGGTGGACAGGAAAGGGATGAAAGTTTATGGATAGACAGGTGCTGTATGACTGCCGTCATAGCGAAGACATGGACACAGAAACATTAGATGAAGTGTCCTATGTGACTACACTAGTGAAGACTGTGACGTAACAACGCAGCGCTAAGACACTGTATGACTGGTCGAGGTGATGAGAGGAATAGTCTGATTCCACACTGTTTACGAGAGCAGTAAGTAGTGGATTTTCCTTCATATAATAGCTGCTATCCACACATGGATGAATATGGCTCCTCTACACTCAGCAAACTAAGTAGGTGTCAAAGAAAACTGGAAGATGGCAGCATGCCTACGACAGCATTCACACCAAATGCTTGCTGGGGCGGGCGAGTGTGGAAGGGAATATTGCTCCACTGTAAAAGCACTAAGCAGCTCATTCTGCAACAGAAACAATGCGATTTTTTCAATATAAATCATGAGAAAGGAACACTGACCATTGTGAGAGACGATGGAGGGTCGGAAGGTGATTCACTTTGAGAAGGTGACTAAAAGGAGAGAAGTATGGTGTCGATATGAGAGGTTTTAGATGAGGAAAAGGGGAAAGACATGAGCATTAGACACAGTGGGAAGGTCATGAAGATAGACATGATTATAAGACAAAGTGAGAAAGTCAAGAAGAAAGACAATAAACGAGAGAGAGAGAGAGAGAGAGAGAGAGAGAGAGAGAGAGAGAGAGAGAGAGAGAGAGAGAGAGCGTATTAGCCTTTACAGTACGATGACTTGCTAGCTTCAGACTATTTCATTCTGTTTAAGATGGACCTCTGCTGATGAAAGTATCAACCAAATCAGTCTGGGGGCGTATTTTCTATTACTTTTTAATTTAATCTCTAGACTATCTTATTTATATTAGAACAAACTTATCGACCTGGAGGGGTTGGATATAGCCTTCATTAACCTCTTTAGTAGTGGTGTTCTTGTGTAACTTTGGCAGACAAAAAAAAAAAAAGTACAAAAAGAGGATACAGTATTGAAGGGGTTTGAAAAGCTGTGCCTCACCTCTGCAGTTCCAAATGTCGCAACACAGATAACGAACATCGTTTGGAAGTAGCAAGAACAACAATGAAAAGACTTTATGCAATACAGAGAGAACCAAAGACGAAAAGATGGAGAAATAAAGCAACTGAAACTGATGATGCAAGTAGAGGTGGAAGGGAAGAATGAGGAGAGGATGAGGGAGAGATCAAGTAGGTGATGGGGGAGAGTAGAAGTGGAAGGGAGAAGATGATGGAGAAAGGGAGAAGGGACGAGAGATTAAACAGGTGGTGATGGAAAAATTACATGGAAGGGAAGAAAGAGGAAAGGAGGGAGACAGGAGGGAGGGGAAATGCAGAGATGGAAGGGAAGAAAGAGAAAAGAAAGAAGGAGACAAGAAGGGGGGGGAGATGCAGAGATGGAATGGAAGAAAGAGGTAAGCAGGGAGACAGGAGGATGAGGAGATGAAGAGATGAAGGAGAAGAAAGAGAAG
>NC_136978.1:14181859-14219359 GCF_032717465.1 Coenobita brevimanus
AGTGTGGAAGAGTGGCAGAGAAGGGGTGAGGAAAGGGGAGGTGTGGGTGTGAGGAGGTGTAGGGGAGTAGGAAGGGAGGCAAGTGAGGCAGAGGGGAGGTGTAGAGAGCAGGACGGGGTGGAGAGGGGAGGAGGAACACAAAGACACGGTTTTGGTGGGTCTGTCTCGCAAAGCCCGTATCATTCTCCAAGGTTTTCTCTTTCCAACGGTACAATTGGCTTTGCACTTCCAACAAAGGCTTTGGAGGAGACGTGAGATTTTCAAACACGAGCAACATTCTGGAAGAGCACTAAGGCAGGAAGGAAGAAAAAAATGTAGTGTAAAATCAGTAAAAAAATATATGAAAGAGGATTAGATGTAATGCTGTCAACAGTATATATACAGAAGTGAAAAATCATGACAATGCGCCAGCCTCACAAATAATGTCTAAATTGTATACAGAAGACCCTACAGGTAATATGACAGAAGTGGTTTTATCAGCCAAAGATTTGCAATATGAATATGCTATGTTTTCACGCCATTCCACAGATGATTGGCTACGCAAACATAGATTTACTGATTATATAAAGAAGGAAGAAGTGAAGATTTTGCAAAACTCATACACAACTGATAAGTTATCATCGCCTTCGTCATCCTAACTCGGACATACAAACTGACGAAGTGGTGAGATCTAAAGCAGCATTCCCCAACCTTTTCAACACCGAGCTACTGTTCCCAGCTCCTTGGTTGCATTTCAAGTTTGTCATCTGAGAAATGGCACTGCTACTTTGAAAATTTCTGGTGATGTAATTTCTGCATGGATATATAAGTACAATTATGCAGTTACGGTGACAGTTCTTCACAGTACAGAGAACAAAATAATTCACATGTACACGTACACTCGTCCAGTCAGGCCTCATCGGATAAAATAAATTACCTGCGATAATTTCCGTGTGATTCTTGCTGCTGAACACTTGCATAAAGCAAGCTGAACTGTTACAAAACTTCGTGTCGCTGTCACTAACATCTAAACATCACCATCCCTCCCATCCTCTGACTCATCTCGCTTGTGATACGGGAGATGTAAACAGATAATTAGATATAATACACTGGTAGTTCTATGACGACACACATTAAGCAATATCAAGTCGCTTTTTGCTGAGTAATGACTGACAAGGTGAATACTGTATGTTCAATGTTAAGTAAAAGTTGCTGACACACTGACTATTGCCAATGAGAATGTATGTGCTCACCTGAGTGTCCGCGAACAGCTCGTGTGGAGGGCGAGAGGAGACACACACACCACTCACCCACCCATGGTCACGCTGGAGCCAAACTGAACACGCCCGTATGCTCGTCCGCTACGGAACCTCCCAAACATTTCTCTCTAACCCGCATATTTCGGAACTTAACACGATCGTAATCTCTTGCATGCTGCATATCTAAATTATATCGATGTTGAAATAATATAAATAACATACAAGAGGATATTTACATCTGCGTAGCCCCGTATATTCGTCTACTACGGAACCTCCCAAACATCTGCTTCATATCGGCTTATTTTGGGACTTCGTTAGTATTCTCCCCTGTTATATAACTAATATGTATCGATGCTACAATGAAATAAAAAATATACAAATTAATACGTAAAGCAGCAAAAATATTGCTATAGAATATGTGGTAGAAAGCCTTGCTAGATGAATAGTGTGCCAGTAAGGTGGTGGGAGCAAGCCCCATACTGCAGCGCCAGATGTCACCTACTTACCCACCACTCTGAGGCAGCGATATTATGATCGTGTTCCACTCTCACCTACAGCGAGGATAAAAATTTCGACTCCTGTTCCACTGCGTCTACTCCACACTTAGGCATGTCCGTCACTTTCCTCTCTGACGCATCATATGAAAGAATTATCTAAAAAGCAGAAAACATACCCCGGCATATTAGCCTACAGGGGAAGTAATAACACTTGGTGAAATACTCGTACAGTACTGGGCAAACTTTCGTACCCTAATGTACTCCCCTTGCAGCTGATCTCCTCTTAAGCATTGTTAGAAACATGCTGTTTAATTAACATTAACACACTTTTGCTCACTCGTAAGCTGAAGTTCAGTGTACGTGTTGCTGCAGTAATCTAAATATACAAAATATACATACATACGCACATTTATATATATATATATATATATATATATATATATATATATATATATATATATATATATGCACAATGTGTGTGTGTGTGGGGGGGGGATACCAGAAAAGGTCGCAAGGGCCGCTTTCATAAGAAATCTCAATTATATAACTGGGTCTGGGCTATACATCAGTAAACAGTACGGTATGCATTATTCATTTCTGGCAAAAAATTGTATCCGCACTATAGTTCTAGGAATAACTGAAGACACGATGCATACATATTTATATCACCCTGGCTGTTCACCAGAGTCCTTCTCATTTACCAATGGCGTTTTTGTATGCTCTTTCTGAAAGGAATGTTCAACACAATCTCTGAAGTGGTAAAGAAAAAAAAAATATCACGTCCTGCTAATAATTTTGTATCTCGAACAACTGAAATAACTGGTTCACGGATACAAGTGCATAAAAATCACCTTATGTACACATGGATAAGAATGGGTACACTAAGCTTTTTGCCAACATACAGAGCGAGGGAAGGACACTGTAGAGAGCTTGCCTATTCACAACCCGCATGGCCCAGTCAAAACCATTTACACACACACACACACACACACACACACACACACACACACACACACACACACACACTGGTGCAGGGAGTGGAGGTCAGTATAAGGGCTGGGTGGCTACAAATTACCTACAGCACAACAACATATATGATTACGTTCAGGTCTAATTATCCCACAAGTATTACACTGTCCTGCCCTACAACACGGTCATATGGAGAGAAGGGATGGAGACAGGGTGGTGAAAAGGGTGTATATGAGTGTGTCTGAAGATGGATGGATGCAGACAGGGTGGTGAAAAAGGTGTATGTGTGTCTGACGGTAGACAGACTTTAGACAAGGTAGTGAAATGGTTGTATGTGAGTGAGTCTGAAGGTGGATGGACTTAGAGTGGTGAAAAAGATGTACGTGAAAGAGTTTGGAGGTGGATGATATAGGGAGAATGGTGAAACGGATATCATGTGAGTGAGTTTGTACGTGGGAAGAGGAGTGGTACGCCAAGATGAAGCTGGGTAGGATATGGTATACGAGTGTGTGAGAGAGCTAAGTATGGACACTGATGAGACTGGGGAATCAACTGAGGATGGGGCTGGTTGGACTGTGTGTGGAGGAGCATATAACAAGAGATTAGCGCCCTATTTTACTTAAACAGTCGATGGATTAACTCTACCTGTTGGGGAAGCTTATTTGCAAGAGTGACCACAAAATAATCTCCATGTCACCCTGACCTTCGCCATCAAATTGCCTTCTCTCCAGCTCGCACCCCCTCACTCGCCATACCTCTCTACCCTATCCCCCACCTCGTCCTCGATCTCCCTCCTTCCCTCCCCCTGCATCTCACATACTCTCCTAGTCAGTCTCTCAAAAAAAATGTGTGCAAATGGTACGGCCTCTGAGGTGCAACCGTAAGATTATGCAGAATTAACCACTTCAATACGATGGCGTACTTTTAACTCTCACTATCTCCAGACGATTTTAATAAACTTACATGAGATCTATTGCAGTGGAGGAAATGATCAGTGCCATATCTAACCTCTCCAGCTCGAAAAATCTCTCCAATGGTGTGTAAAATTGTCACGTGATGGCAAGAATAACATCACTGGTAGGTCAGGGGATTCAAGGTGTTAACTGGTGCGTGAATGAGTGAGGGCCATTTGTCATGTTGATAGTGTTCACACTTTTCTTTCCTTGTTGCTGGATCCTACCGCACCCCGTCCTTAGGTGGAAAAAAATGATGATGGTGATGATGATGATGGTGATGATGATGGCATTCTTTACAGCTTTAATGAAGATGATATTCTTTAATGTTGTTGATGATGCTGATGACTTTCTCTTCCTGCCACTATTGTTCCCACCCTACCACGTCACCGTAAATTTACTACTACCACCTATGCTCCTAACACCAACGCAAGCATCACTTCCACCATTACTACCATTTTACCACCACCATCACCACACTAACTGCTACCAACCTCAACCGATGGCAGCAGTCTCCACTACCACCACCACCACCATTACCATTGTTACTCCCATCACCACCACCACCATTACCATCGTTACTCCCATCACCACCACCACCATTACCATCGTTACTCCCATCACCACCACCACCATTACCATCGTTACTCCCATCACCACCACCACCATTACCATCGTTACTCCCATCACCACCACCACCATTACCATTGTTACTCCCATCACCACCACCACCATTACCATCGTTACTCCCATCCCACCACCACCATTACCATCGTTACTCCCATCCCACCACCACCATTAACATCGTTACTCCCATCACCACCACCACCACCACCAATACCATCGTTACCCCCATCACCACCACCACCACCACCAATACCATCGTTACCCCCATCACCACCACCACCACCACCAATCACTACGACCACCACCAACCCTACCACCAACACCACCACCATGAGTACCCCCATCATCACCACAATCACTACTGATCATTTTCACCACCACCATTAACTACTACTACGGCCATCACCACCACGGCCAATTACCACCACCATTACCTCCCCCCCACCATTACCTCCCCCCCACCACCACCACAACCACCACACCACCACCGCATCACCTCCGCATTACTTAATCCTTTCAGCAAGAGAGTCGCATTTAGGAATCTTTCTTCTGATTATACCACCAGGTGAACAAAAATATCTTGGCCACAACCACCCCACCACCACCACCACATAAAGCAACTGGAGCATTAATAAACATATAAACTCTCGATTCCTATGATATCGTATTGGTCTGTTCTTACTACTCCCTGACGATTGTATTACCTGCAGCGAAGCCGACAGGTAAGTTGTATACCTGGGGGATCTTTTTTTTTTCTTCTTTTTTTTTTTCCTCCTTCAAGTTTGAATATCTGCTCTTGGGGAGCTCCCAACAATTTTCTAATGAAATACAAAGTTGCTCAGCTTGAAACGTTGCGCTGATATGAGATATGAACCGATGCATCAGATGATTATTTAGCAATTTTCATTTTTTTTTTTCGCAGGTCTACGACAATGGTCTCTCTTGTTCAGATTAGGAAATGTCTCTCCCTCTCTCTCGTCATCCATTTCTCCAGCACGACAAAACTCTCTCTCTCTCTCTCGTCATCTATTTCTCCAACACTACTGAGCTCTCTCTCTCTCTCTCTCTCTCTCTCTAACCCCTCCATTTTGTATTAGTGTTATGCTGTACTTAACAAAATCGTCTGGAGACAGCAAGAACTAAATAAACGTTACCTAGACCACGCCAACTGCCACCCGACCACCTCCCTCTCTCTCACCATCCTCTCCTCTCCCTCTCTCCTCTCCTTCTCCCTCTCACTACCCCTCCTTCCCTCCCCTCCTCCTCCTCCTCTCCTTCCCCTTTCCTCCGCCTTCCTCTCCTCTCCGCCCTTATTCCCCCCCGCCTCCCCTTTCCTATTTCCCTTTATCTCTCCTCCTCTCTTCCCACTTATCTCCCATTTCCTCTTACCCCTCACCTACCCTTCCCTGTTCCATCTCGCCTCTTCTCCCCTCCCATCCCCCTCCATTTCCTTCTTTCCTCCCCCTCTCATTCCCTCCTGCCCTACCATATCCCCTTCCTTTCCCTGCTTTTCTATCCTTGTCCTTAACGGGTAGGCTAGTTTCGTTAGTTACAGCCTTCCCTATACCAAACAGCCACGAAAGGACCAACACGACTTCTGCTGTTTGGTTTCCTTTCTACTGCTTTGTATCCTTTGTACTCCCCCCTCCTTCCCCATTCTCTCACCCACCCTCTCCCTTCACCCATCCCTCCCCTCCTCCCCTACACCGCTCCACCTCCCTCCCCTCTCGTTTTTCCTCACTACTTCTCTCTTCCTCCTCCCTCCTCTCTACCAACGCTCTCGCTTGCCTTCCTGTCCTACACCACCGTCATTCTCCTTCCCCCCCTCCCCCTTTGCCCGCTTCTCCACACCTCGCCTCCTTCACCCCATCATCTCCTCCTACTTCCCCTTTCCCCTTCCCTCTTTTCCTCCACTTCCCCTTCCCCGTCCCTTTCCTCCAACTCCCTCCCCCTCCCTCCTTTCCTTCACTTCCCCTTCCCTCTCCCTTTCCTCCAACCCCCTCCCCTTCCCTCCTTTCCTTCACTCCCCCTTCCCCCTCCCTTTCCTCCAACCCCCTCCCCCTCCCTCCTTTCCTCCACTTCCCCTTCCCCGTCCCTTTCCTCCAACCCCCACCCCTTCCCTCCTTTCCTCCACTTCCCCTTCCCCCTCCCTTTCCTCCAACCCCCTCCCCTTCCCTCCTTTCCTCCACTTCCCCTTCCCCGTCCCTTTCCTCCAACCCCCTCCCCCTCCCTCCTTTCCTTCACTCCCCCTTCCCTCTCCCTTTCCTCCAACCCCCCTCCCCCTCCCTCCTCTCCTCCCAACCTCCCTCCCTCCCCCACATTAGCCTAAGTAACCCCAACACAAAAACCGCCGCTCAGATAATGGCGCGGAAATCGACGGCTTCATTCTTAGTCCTCAGCCTCTGATGAAGCGGTTGTTGTTGTTGCTGTTAGTGGTGGTGTGGTGCGGTGTGGGGCGGTGCGGTGCGGTGCGGTGCGGTGCGGTGCGGTGTGGTGTGGGGCGGTGCGGTGCGGTGCGGTGCGGTGCGGTGCGGTGCGGTGTGGTGTTATTGCTATTGTTGTTAGTGCTGGTATTGGTGGTGGAGTTCATGTTGTTATTCTTCATGGTGGTGGTAGATTGTTGTTGTAAATATTGATGCTGGTGATGATGGTGGTGGTGGTGATGTCCTACCGTAACAGCGGTAAATGTGATAGTGATCATGATCATGGTAGGGGCTATGGCAGTATTACACTTTCATTGCGGCAGTAAGGAAAGGTGGTAGTGGTATTAGCAGTATGTGGTGTGGTAGTTGTGGTGGTGGTGTGTAGTGTGGAAAGTTGTGGTGGTGGTGTGTAGTGTGGTAGTTGTGGTGGTGGTGTGTAGTGTGGTAGTTGTGGTGGTGGTGTGTAGTGTGGTAGTTGTGGTGGTGGTGTGTAGTGTGGTAGTTGTGGTGGTGGTGTGTAGTGTGGTAGTTGTGGTGGTGGTGTGTAGTGTGGTAGTAGTGGTGGTGGTGTGTAGTGTGGTTGTTGTGGTGGTGGTGGTGTAGTGTGGTTGTTGTGGTGGTGGTGGTGTGTAGTGTGGTTGTTGTGGTGGTGGTGGTGTGTAGTGTGGTTGTTGTTGTGGTGGTGGTGTGTAGTGTGGTTGTTGTTGTGGTGGTGGTGGTGTGTAGTGTGGTTGTTGTTGTGGTGGTGGTGGTGTGTAGTGTGGTTGTTGTTGTTGTGGTGGTGGTGTGGTGTGGTTGTTGTGGTGGTGGTGGTGTGTAGTGTGGTTGTTGTGGTGGTGGTGGTGTGTAGTGTGGTTGTTGTGGTGGTGGTGGTGTGTAGTGTGGTTGTTGTGGTGGTGGTGGTGTGTAGTGTGGTTGCTGTGGTGGTGGTGGTGGTGTGTAGTGTGGTTGCTGTGGTGGTGGTGGTGGTGTGTAGTGTGGTTGCTGTGGTGGTGGTGGTGGTGTGTAGTGTGGTTGCTGTGGTGGTGGTGGTGGTGTGTAATGTGGTTGCTGTGGTGGTGGTGGTGGTGTGTAATGTGGTTGCTGTGGTGGTGGTGGTGGTGTGTAATGTGGTTGCTGTGGTGGTGGTGGTGGTGTGTAGTGTGGTAGTTGTGATGGTGGTGTGTAGTGTGGTAGTTGTTGTGGTGGTGTGTAGTGTGGTAGTTGTGGTGGTGGTGTGTAGTGCGGTAGTTGTGGTGGTGGTGTGTAGTGCGGTAGTTGTGGTGGTGTGTAGTGTGGTAGTTGTGGTGGTGGTGTGTAGTGCGGTAGTTGTGGTGGTGGTGTATAGTGTGGTAGTTGTGGTGGTGATGTATAGTGTGGTAGTTGTGGTGGTGATGTATAGTGTGGTAGTTGTGGTGGTGTGTAGTGGTGTAGTTGTGGTGGTGTGTAGTGGTGTAGTTGTGGTGGTGTGTAGTGGTGTAGTTGTGGTGGTGGTGGGTAGTGTTGTAACTGTGGTGTTGGTGTGTACTGTGGTAGCTGTGGTGGTGGTGGTGTGCAGTGAGGTAGTTGTAGTGGTGGTGTGTAGTGTGGTAGTTGTGGTGGTGGTGTGTAGTGTGGTAGTTGTGGTGGTGGTGTGTCGTGTGGTACATGTGGTGGTGGTGTCGTGTGTTACATGTGGTGGTGGTGTGTAGTGTGGTAGTTGTTGTGGTGGTGGTGTGTAGTGTGGTAGTTGTGGTGGTGGTGGTGTGTAGTGTGGTAGTTGTGGTGGTGGTGGTGCAGTGTGGTGGTGGTGGTTGTGTAGTGTGGTAGTTGTGGTGGTGGGATGGCGGTGTGTAGTGTGGCAGTTGTGGTGTGCGGTGCGGTAGTTGTGGTGGTGGAGTGTAGTGTGTCAGTTATTGTGGTGGAGTGCAGTGTGGTAGTTGTTGTGGTGGTGGTGTGTAGTGTTAGTTGTTGTGGTGGTGGTGTGTAGTGTGGTAGTTGTGGTGGTGGTGTGTAGTGTGGTAGTTGTGGTGGTGGTGTGTAGAGTGGTAGTTGTGGTGGTGGTGTGTAGTGTAGCAGTTGTGGTGGTGGTGTGTAGTGTGGTAGTTGTGGTGGTGGTGTGTAGAGTGGTAGTTGTGGTGGTGGTGTGTAGAGTGGTAGTTGTGGTGGTGGTGTGTAGTGTAGCAGTTGTGGTGGTGGTGTGTAGTGTAGCAGTTGTGGTGGTGGTGTGTAGTGTAGCAGTTGTGGTGGTGGTGTGTAGTGTTGCAGTTGTGGTGGTGGTGTGTAGTGTAGCAGCTGTGGTGGTGGTGTGTGGTGTGGTAGTTGTGGTAGGGGGATGTAGTGTGGTAGTTGTTGCGGTGGTGGTGTGTAGTGTGGTAGTTGTTGTGGTGGTGGTGTGTAGTGTGGTAGTTGTTGTGGTGGTGGTGTGTAGTGTGGTAGTTGTTGTGGTGGTGGTGTGTAGTGTGGTAGTTGTTGTGGTGGTGGTGTGTAGTGTGGTAGTTGTGGTGGTGGGATGGCGGTTTGTAGTGTGGCAGTTGTGGTGTGCGGTGCGGTAGTTGTTGTGGTGGAGTGTAGTGTGGTAGTTATTGTGGTGGAGTGTAGTGTGGTAGTTATTGTGGTGGTGTGCAGTGTGGTAGTTGTTGTGGTGGTGGTGGTGTGTAGTGTGTTAGTTGTTGTGGTGGTGGTGTGTAGTGTGGCAGTTGTGGTGGTGGTGTGTAGTGTGGTAGTTGTGGTGGTGGTGTGTAGTGTGGTAGTTGTGGTGGTGGTGTGTAGTGTGGTAGTTGTGGTGGTGGTGTGTAGTGCGGTAGTTGTTGTGGTGGTGTGTAGTGTGGCAGTTGTGGTGGTGGTGTGTAGTGTGGTAGTTGTGGTTGTGGTGTGCGGTGTGGTGGTTGTGGTGTGCGGTGTGGTAGTTGTGGTGGTGGTGTGTAGTGTGGTAGTTGTAGTGGTGGTGTGTAGTTTGGTAGTTGTAGTGGTGGTGTGTAGTTTGGTAGTTGTAGTGGTGGTGTGTAGTTTGGTAGCTGTGGCGGTGGTGTGTAGTGTGGTAGTTGTGGCGGTGGTGTGTAGTGTGGTAGTTGTGGCGGTGGTGTGTAGTGTGGTAGTTGTGGTGGTTGTGTGTAGTGTGGTAGTTGTGGTGGTTGTGTGTAGTGTGGTAGTTGTGGTGGTTGTGTGTAGTGTGGTAGTTGTGGTGGTGGTGTGTAGTGTGGTAGTTGTGGTGGTGGTGTGTAGTGTGGTAGTTGTGGTGGTGGTGTGTAGTGTGGTAGTTGTGGTGGTGGTGTGTAGTGTGGTAGTTGTGGTGGTGGTGTGTAGTGTGGTAGTTGTGGTGGTGGTGTGTAGTGTGGTAGTTGTCGTGGTGGTGTATACGGTGGTAGTTGTGGTGGTGGTGTATACGGTGGTAGTTGTGGTGGTGGTGTGTGCGGTGGTAGTTGTGGTGGTGTGTACGGTGGTAGTTGTGGTGGCTGTGTGTAGTGTGACAGTTGTGGTGTGCGGTGTGGTAGTTGTGATGGTGAAGTGTAGTGTGGCAGTTGTGACAACTGTGTGCAGTGTGGCAGTTGTGACAACTGTGTGCAGTGTGGCAGTTGTGACAACTGTGTGCAGTGTGGCAGTTGTGGTTGTGGTGTGTAGTGAGGCAGTTGTGGTGGTGTGTGTAGTGAGGCAGTTGTGGTGGTGGTGTGTAGTGTGGTAGTTGTGGTGGTGGTGGTGTGTAGTGCGATGACCGTGGTGGTGGTGGTGGTGGTGGTGGTGGTGGCGGTCGTCGTCGTCGTGCGTAGTGTGGTGGTTGTGGTGATGATGGCGGTTGTGTGTAGTGTGGTAGTTGTGGTGGTTGTTGGTAATGGAAGCGTGGTGGTGTGGCTGGCTATTGTGGTAGTTGTGGTGGTAGCGTTCTCGTGAGCAATAAGCGTCTCTCTCTCTCTCTCTCTCTCATACAAGCGGACGTAAGGGAATTAGGAGTCGAAATATATATATATATATATATATATATATATATATATATATATATATATATATATATATATATATATATATATATATGCATGTATGTATATACATACACACACACACACACACACACACACACACACACATATATATATATATATATATATATATATATATATATATATATATATATATATAGTGTATATATATATAAAAAAAGTGAGTTTTACATGGGTACCCCTTTTTTGAATAAGGGCTAGGCGTTCCCCCTGGGTAGAGGACTTTGGTTTGGAGTGTGTAGCATTTTATGACCGGATGCCCTTCCTGATGTCTACCAATGACCCTTGGGTGGATTCGATCCTCCGACCCTTCGGTCAGAGCAGAGCGCTCTAACCCACTGAGCCACGGCTGCTACATATATATATATATATATATATATATATATATATATATATATATATATATATATATATATATATATAAATATATGTATGTATTGTATATATATATATATATATATATACACAAAGAGAGAGAGAGAGAGAGAGAGAGAGAGAGAGAGAGAGAGGGGGGGGAGGAAGTGAAAATATCAGAACTGAAGAAGTGAGGGAACGCGAGGAGACGGACGGAAAAGACAGAAAAAACAGAAGGAAGAAGGATGGGAGGCAGATGAAGGAAGAAAGAAAAGACGAACAGAAGGATGGAAGTAAAAACGGGTGGAAGGAACGACGGACGAAGAGGACGGGAGGGGGAGGGGAGGATGAAGGAAGGAGGCATATCAATGAAATATGGAGTATAAAATGGATTGGAGAAAGGAAGGAAGGAAGGAGGGAAGGAGAAATGAAAAAGGAAGGAAGGAGAGAAATGAAAAAAAGGAAGGAAGGAAGGATGTCAGGAGCAGAAAATGAAAAAAAAAAATGAAGGAGATTGAAGGAAGGAATGGGAGCGAAGGAAGGAATGTGAGCAAACGAAGGAAAGAGGGACACGAAAAAGAAAGGAAAGAATGAAGGAATGACAGGACAGGGTTGAAAAGAAATAATTAAACGAAGGAAGGAGGGAAGGAAGGAAGGAAAATTAGGAAGGAACCATGTAAGGAGGGAAATGAAGGAACGAAATAATGAAGGAGGAAGGGAGGAAGAAGAAGAAATGAATGCATGAAGGAGGGAACGAAGGAAATGAAAATGAAGAGAAGGAAGTATGGAAGGAAGAATAAAAGGACGGATGGAAGAAAGCGGGAGGGAAGAAGGAGGGAAGGAAGAAAGGATGGAAGACGGAGGGAAAGAAAGAAGGAAGGAAGGATGGAAGAAGGAGGGAAGGAAGGAAGGATGGAAGAAGGAGGGAAGGAAGGAAGGATGGAAGAAGGAGGGAAGGAAGGAAGGATGGAAGACGGAGGGAAGGATGGAAGACGGAGGGAAGGATGGAAGACGGAGGGAAGGAAGGAAGGATGGAAGAAGGAGGGAAGGAAGGAAGGAACATCCATCATCATCACTGGGTGGTCACGTAGCGGGGAGGATTTTTTCTCCCCACCTCTCTCTCTCTCTCCAACAGCACACTCACTCCTCTCTCTTTCTCTCTCTCCTTCTCCCTTCCCAACGGTGCTCTCTCTCTCTCTCTCTCCTTCTTCCATTACTACAACAGTACGCTCACTTATCTTCATTCCTTCATTTATTCATTTATCACTCTCTCTCTCTCCAACAGCGCACACTCCCCCCCCCTCTCTCTCTCTTCAAACAGCGCACTTACTCACCCCCCCCTCTCTCTCTCTCTTCCATTACTAAAACATGAGTACGCTCACCATTCATTCATTTTCTCTCTCTCTCTCTCTCTCTCCCCCCTTCCATTACTACAACAGTACGCTCACTTATCTTCATTCATTCACTCATTCATCTCTCTCTCTCTCTCTCTCTCTCTCTCTCTCTCTCTCTCTCTCTCTCTCTCTCTCTCTCTCCGTTACCACAACAGTACGCTCACTTATCTTCATTCATTCATTCATTTCTCTCTCTCTTTATTCACCCTCCGACTCCACCCACGCAGGTCTTTTCGTGCAACCCTCCAGACAGTGACTCTTCCCCCTAAGTATCTCTCGACATGAATGATCAACCTGCTGCAGCCATGAGTTCCGTGGCCGTCCCGTTGGTCTACTCCATCCCGAGATAACGCACAGAAATCACCCTGTGGGCAGGGTCAGCCGCAGCGAAATTGACCTCGTGCCCATACAACTGGAGTTGGCGCTGACATATTATGTGAGTAATCGGCTTCGACTCACTCTCATGGAGCAGACGCTCGTTACGTACCCGGTCGTACCTGCGAAATCCCATGACCCTGTGAAGGCACTTTGTTCCAAAGGAGTCATTTCGCCGCTTCAAGCCACTGTTTAATGCTCCTGTCTTACAGCCAGAGTAAGACTGGGAGCACCTGTGCCTTGAAGACGCGAATTTTCGTCCTTCTACACAATTAACGGCAATGCCAAATACCCGTAGTTGTGTGAATTTAAAAACCCGAAGGCCAGACCGATGCGATGCGAAATCTCATGTGTGACCTACCGTTGTTATTTCCCACACTACCAAGATGAGTGAATCTCACCATGACTTATATATTCTCACAATTCAGTCTGTCCGTAAAACTGAGAGGGAACCTTGTGAACACCCCTGTAAAAGCATCAAGGAGGCGTGGATTGCAGTGGAAAGACTTTCGCCGCGAGGGAGGGTGTGGGATCCCTCCCTTTCTGAACCACGTCCTCCACGGGTGTCCGTTCAGGCTCGCAGACTACGTAGAGAGGCAGCTGAAACAAGCACGTCCCGACTGTCGTGTCGGGAAGGGACAAATGTTACGTGCTGGACCAGTAATGAGGCAGCCAGACCTTGTTGACACGGGGACCTCTGTAGTCGTATTAGACATGCAGGTTGTCTCTGACACGCGCTATGTTCCCTTGGCCTTGGCCTTTGCACGTAAGGTCGAGTATTATATCACGCGGGAAGTTAAGGAGGCGGCGTGTCAGTGGGCAGCAAGGCCCTCGGCCACAGCAGAGACTGTGACCTTCAAATGGCCAGGGATGTTGTTGTCTAACAGAGCGGCAGCCCTCTTAAGGTTGGGGCTCACGCCTTTGTCTTTAAAGAGCCTGGTGGTGATATCCCTGGAATGGTCGGAGAACATCCTCCGATACCAGCGAAAGATAGGCTGGAGGAGACGGGGCCGGCCTCCAAAGTGACTGGCAACTGCTGCATCAAGGGACTGACTGAATTGCTTCATTAAGTCGCCAAAAGCCTGAACCTTGATCTTGGCCCAAGGCTCCATGAGATCTTTGATTCCAATAGATTCGTATTATCGTGAAATTCCCCGAGGGCACTGTCATATATATATATATATATATATATATATATATATATATATATATATATATATACTGAGCTGTCTGATTCGAACATGTGTAGGTGTAAAACTAGAATTACGACTATCCCAGACTCAGTTCACCTTCTCATGGTCGGAACAACTCTACTACAGTATTTATTTCTAATTAACATCCCACGATTTTATTCAGACGAGATTGTGTCCTGGAGCCTGGGTGTTAATAATGTGAAAAGAAAAAAAAAAATCTCATGAACAGAACTGCTCTAGTATTGTCCTTCCAGCTAACGCCAGTCCATTATACTCTGCTGAGTGAGCCACAGCAGCCTCAGAACTAAGCGAACATCACCACCACCATCTTCATCATCATCATCATCATCACCATCATCATCATCACCATCATCATCATCATCATCATCATCCAATCCAGTATTCTCCCATCAAAAGCTTAAGGGCCCGGGGCTAGGCTAGGCTTACAGGAACTGAAGGTAAATGACCAGTTGCTATTCCCGTGGCGGCATTACGTGGAAACACACACACACACACACACACACACACACACACACACACACACACACACACACACACACACACACAATCCTCGTAAATAGACTCTGACGATCCTGGCAGGCAACATCCGGCTGAAGCTCCTTGGCTCGTATTCTCGTAGGTTAAGGATGCTCCCTAACACCTCTTGCTTAGCGATTTATTTTTGTTTATGGCTGGTAAATATCCTTTCGTACGTAATTTATGCTGAGTTTGCCGATACTGGAAGGATTTATATAACACAGAAGAGGGCAGTACGGTGTAACAAACAAAATAAATCGCTTAGGAAAAGGCGTTTGGGACCCTCCTGGACTTACTAGACCACCAAGTATTTAAAGTGCTGGAAAAGATCTTACTCAGGTCTGACAATGAATGTTTTTGCTCTTCCCTTTACGTCCGCAAGACCACAATATCTGAAAGCACTTTATCTTCGTAACTCACTTGATATATGTAGCACCATCTGTGTGTGTGTGTGTGTGTGTGTGTGTGTGTGTGTGTGTGTGTGTGTGTGTGTGTGTGTGTGTGTGTGTGTGTGTGTGTGTGTGTGTGTGTGTGTGTGTGTGTGTGTGTGTGTGTGTGTGTGTGTGTGTGTGTGTGTACTAGAATAC
This sequence comes from Coenobita brevimanus, assembly GCF_032717465.1. Lineage (NCBI taxonomy): Eukaryota > Metazoa > Arthropoda > Malacostraca > Decapoda > Coenobitidae > Coenobita > Coenobita brevimanus. The sequence continues at coordinate 14,196,960 of NC_136978.1, forward strand.
TGTGAAGCGCATATATGTGAATGGTTATGCCTATGAAGTGGAGCCACGATTCCGAAGGTTTGACTAACTAGTGTGTGGCCCATTTCGTTAGGCATACTGTTGTGTCGTTCTCTATCATGTTTTGGTCTTTTCTTACTTTCTAAACCCTATCTTACCGGATCCATCTCAAAATCTAATCAGCTCTTCCTTGTCCCGCTGCCCACCTATCCTCCACATGTCCTTGAAAGCTGATTACCGTTTCCTTAGATATCTTGAACACAAACAGACAGACACGGGTGATAACATAACCCCCGTCCAATGTCGTTCAAAGATGTAATAAATAAACATCATATAACTTTATTTTACTTCATTGCAAACCTACTGAGCCGGGTAATGTCTACTTTTCGTTTTATTCCAGCCATTTCGTGAATAATTATACTCTGACTGAGGTAGACTTTTTTTTTTTTTTTTTTTTTTTTTTTTTTTTTACAGGAGGGGTTAAAGACAGCCTTGACAAACCTCCTTCAGCACGAGAGGCTTTTCCTAACCTGAATAAAATCGTCTGACGGATGTAGGTGAAAAGTAAATAAAGTCACCCGGATTTCTTATTCGTGCCACCACCAGACGATTTTACTCAGCTTGATCCTTCCATCCCGTGACTTTTTTTCTCTCCCTCTTCATTATACTCTTACTGTTACTAGGCGATTTCGTTCAGTTTAGGAGAGCCACATGATGATGAAGGGGTTAACTATGGCACTGGCCCGTATTCCCGTCAGTGTAGGAGACTCCCTAGTACCTCTTCTTTGACGATTTATTTTCCAAACTACCCATTACTATTCTTTTTGGCTTCTTATATCTTCTGAATACCGACAAAGACTGCACGACTAACATACAAGATTATATTAACGAAGCAGCTAAAGGGGAAAAAAAAAAAATCGATAGGGAAGAGGTGTCAGTAAGCCTCCTACCCGCACGAGAATAATGCCCTTTACCCAACACCATCCACCTCCAAAAATCTAACCTTAGCTGATTAAAATCGTCTGGAGACATCAAGAACAAAAAAATATAACATAAGTCATCGCAGTGAAGGGAATGTTAGTACATATGCAACCTCACCCCACTAAAAGGCTCCCCTGAACTTAATAAAATCGCCTGTGTAAAAAAAAAAAAAAAAAAAATAGAATATACGTCACTTTATGGAGCAACTTCTTCTGTCCACAGTTACTTTCTCCTTTTTTTTTTCTTGTAATATTCTTGCTATCTGCACACAATTTTATTTAGGTTCAGGGCGACATTTGGAACTGGAGGTGTTACGTATAGCTGTTCTTGTTACTCCGGGCTTGTTTGAACGTGAACCCAGTGGACTGCAGCCTGAAACTTCCCATCTTCTACAGTCCACCATTCTCATTTTAGGGGCCAGGGAGGGAGTTAAAGGCCGTTTGCATAACAGGATGGAGAACCTGCCTGTTGTATCGGTGATTCGGTGCCACCACATGAAGGCGTCTCTCCACCCCCTTTAATAACCTATTGCATCAGATGACATTACTTATCCTACTCTTGCTATCTCCGGACGATTTTCTTCAGGTGAGAAATGCCCAATATTATCCCTTTTTTTATTCTAACTTGCCCTCAAATTGCCACATCTCCATCTTGAATGCTGAACTATAACGATAAATAAATACTAGAATACGATGCTAGTCACGAAGAAGTGCCATGGAAAGGACAAAGTGCCGTAGCATTGTCTTTTTTTCTTCCAGTGACCTACGTGAAATATGCTGCTAAAGGACGAAATTCTGGGCCAGGTTAAGATGAAGAGAGTATAGTGAGGGAGTTAATGAAGGCTATATTTAACCCCCTATATAGTGAAATCGGCTATATATGCTAAATAAAATCGTCTGGAGGCAGCAAGAATGTGGGTCTGTGTTGATGTAATGTATTTTCTTCTTTACCAAGACGAAAAAATGAGAGAGAGAGAGAGAGAGAGAATATCTGTCGGCTGTGGGAGTTATAATAAAAGTCTGATGAAACGAAGGAGAAAGAAGTGTGTGTGTGTGTGTGTGTGTGTGTGTGTGTGTGTGTGTGTGTGTGTGTGTGTGTGTGTGTGTGTGTGTGTGTGTGTGTGTGTGTGTGTGTGTGTGTGTGTGTGTGTGAGAGAGAGAGAGAGAGAGAGAGAGAGAGAATATCTGTCAGCGGTGGGAGATATGTCTGATGAAACGGAGAAAGAAATGGTGTGTGTGTGTGTGTGTGTGTGTGTGTGTGTGTGTGTGTGTGTGTGTGTGTGTGTGTGTGTGTGAGAGAGAGAGAGAGAGAGAGAGAGAATATCTGTCAGCAATGGGAGATATGTCTGATGAAACGGAGAAAGAAATGGTGTGTGTGTGTGTGTGTGTGTGTGTGTGTGTGTGTGTGTGTGTGTGTGTGTGTGTGTGTGTGTGTGTGTGTGAGAGAGAGAGAGAGAGAGAGAGAGAGAGAGAGAATATCTGTTAGCGGTGGGAGATATGTCTGATGAAACGGAGAAAGAAATGGTGTGTGTGTGTGTGTGTGTGTGTGTGTGTGTGTGTGTGTGTGAGAGAGAGAGAGAGAGAGAGAGAGAGAGAGAATATCTGTCAGCGGTGGGAGATATGTCTGATGAAACGGAGAAAGAAATGGTGTGTGTGTGTGTGTGTGTGTGTGTGTGTGTGTGTGTGTGTGTGTGAGAGAGAGAGAGAGAGAGAGAGAGAGAGAGAGAGAGAATATCTCACAGAGGTGGGAGATATGTCTGATGAAACGGAGAAAGAAATGGTGTGATGTGTGTGTGTGTGTGTGTGTGTGTGTGTGTGTGTGAAAGAGAGAGAGAGAGAGAGAGAGAGAGAGAGAGAATATCTGTCAGCGGTGGGAGATATGTCTGATGAAACGGAGAAAGAAATTGTGTGTGTGTGTGTGTGTGTGTGTGTGAGAGAGAGAGAGAGAGAGAGAGAGAGAGAGAGAGAGAGAGAGAGAGAGAGAGAGAGAGAATATCTGTCAGCGGTGGGAGATATGTCTGATGAAACGGAGAAAGAAATGGTGTGTGTGTGTGTGTGTGTGTGTGTGTGTGTGTGTGTGTGTGAGAGAGAGAGAGAGAGAGAGAGAGAAAGAGAGAGAGAGAATAAAATCAGCAATACCTCCTCTAAGTCTAAACCCTTCCAGTCCGTCTAACATCCCTTTTACTTTACTCTCTTTGCTGCCAGACGATTTTATTCAGCACAGGAGAGGAGTATTGAAGTAAAGGAAGGGTTTATTCATGGTAAGTCTAACCCCTCCAGTTCCAAGGATGTTTTAAGCTGAGTAAAATCGTCTGGAGGGAGAAGAAGAATGAGATATCCACGGGCTCTCTCTTTATAAATTCTCTCTCTCTCTCTCTCTCTCTCTCTCTCTCTCTCTCTCTCTCTCTCTCTCTCACAATTTTCTTTTTTCACTTTTTTTCTCCCATCGTCGACTGAAATTCTCTCTCTCTCTCTCTCTCTCATCGACTACATGCAAATTCGACCAATGAATATTAAGGGAGGAGGGAGACCTTTGTTACATCCCCTCGCTCTCTCTCTCTCTCTCTCTCCTCCTGCCCCTCCCTTCTCTCTCTCTCTCTCTCTCTCTCTCTCTCTCTCTCTCTCTCTCTCTCTCTCTCACGTTCCCCATTTATCCTCGATCTTTCTCTTTCCCTCAAAGTTTTCATTCACCGTCTAACAGGGCATGCACCATCCCCTCATCCGATGTAGTATTACCTTCAAATGACTATACCGAGACCACCATTCTCGTCAGTTAAGGAACCTCCCTAACATCTCTTCTTAAGCGATACATTTTGCTTATTACTCCTTCCTATCCTCTTCTGTGTCAATTAAATCACTGCAATACCACCATACTCATCATAAATGACATACAATATTATATTAACCAGCCGTATTCAAAAATAAATAGCTGATGAGGAGGTGCTAGCGTTGGGTGGTAACCATATTGAAAACAAACAGACGCCTGCTTGACTATGAGTTAAGACGCTCCAGGAAGATGTGGCTCGCTAAAATGAAGTCCGCGCGCGCACGCATGCGCGCGAGCGAGCATGCGAGACAGAGAGAGAGAGAGAGAGAGCGGGGATTCCTGGATCTTCATTAAATTTATTCTTGTTACTTCCAACTGAATTTAATTACCTCTGGGCAGACTTTATGTACTGGATGGATTAAATCGCTTCCATTAAGCCCTTCACTAAAATAAATCACCCTCAGCCAGCAAAATCGTCTGGAAATAGCATAAATAAAGCAAGAATATACGCCATTGGACGGAAGTGGCTCAATAAAGGACGAGGGAATAAATATAAATGGAATTAATAAAGGTTCCGAGTTATTTGCCGGGCGTAAAATTGCCTTCCCTGCATGTTCATAAAAGAAATATCTACTACAATACAGTTAACAAAATCCTGCCTCCCTTTCTAGAGTACATTTCAACACCTGATTCTTTTGTGCGATGTGACGATGGAATGAAATGGGTTGATGGATGTAGGGTTATGTAGAGAGGATCTGGTTTGGTCATTATTATCGTTATCGTCATTATCATCATCGTCGTCGTCGTCGTCATCACCGTTACAACCATCACCATTATCACAGACATCCTCGTCTTCCTCATTATCATCACTACCACCACCGCAACCATCATTATCATCATCATCACCATCACAACCATCATCATTACAACCGTCCTCCTCCTCCTCATGACCACGACCACCACCACCACCACAGCCATCATTATCATCATCATCACCAATCCCCACCATCACCACCACCATCATCGCCACAACCATCATCATCACCACAACCATCATCATCATCATCACCACAACCATCATCATCATCACCACAACCATTATCAACATCATCATCATCACCACAATCATTATCAACATCATTATCACCACCACAACCTTTATCACCACCACCATCAACCTCTTCTCAACCACGGATAAAGTATAGGGTATGATCTACAAAAAAGGGAAAGAGGACAAAAGTAGGATAACACTGAACATCATCCCTACAGAAATGGGCAAACAATCACTCACACATCACTCAAGCCCCTGGAATCCTGACCCCACCTATGTCCTAACCATCACCATATATCATTATTTTTGGCAACATACAATAAATATTTAAACTGCTATACTCCTTTTACTCTAACTTGGCCTAAAACTGCCATCTCTCCATCTGGAACACTGAGCTGTAATAATAGCTTAGCAATGGAATATTGTGCCAGTCCCGAAGAAGTGCTATGGAAAGAATGCAGAGCCGTAGCACTGTCTTTTTCTGCTACTGAGCTATGTGATATAAGCTGCAAAAAGACGAAAATCTGCGCCAAGTTAAGGTGACAGGAGTATAATTATTCACTGCGATTTTTATATCATTATGTCTGCGTCAACCCCTTCCGCCTCAGGACGTCTTTATATTTTATTCTTGCTATGTACAGACGATTACCCTCAGCTGGAGACACCGGACTCTATAATAAAGGGACAGGAGGCTTCGCAATACCTCTGCCTTAGCGATTTCTTCCACCTAATATTTCATCCCTGAGCAATGTTATCCTTTTACTGTCGTTATATTTTCTGTCAACAATCTACTACAAGATACCGAGATGTAATGAGAAGAATAAACCGCTACGGAAGAGGCACTACGAAATCTCCACGTAGAACACGACCCACATTTCGAACCAGAGCGGTTAGATCTTACGTATACCACCTCCTTCAGTACTAGGGTATACTCTCCTAAGCTGAGGGAAATCGTCTGGTAGCGCGCGCGCACGCACGCACACGCGCACACACACACACACACACACACACACACACACACACACACACACACACACACACACACACACACACACACACAATGGCGTCCTCGGGGTGAAAGTGTAAGAGAATATGGCACAGACGATACATAAGATGGTTCATTTAAAACGTCCCCCCGTCACTGTGCTGGCCAACCTCTCCCGTACTGCAGGGATGGATCATAACCTTAGCCCTGTTTACCCTGCCCTGGTACACTTCCACAAGAGGCATGGACACCCTACACCCACTGCCACACCCACACCCATTTGCCACACCCACACCCACTGCAATACCACACTCACACCCACTGCCATATCCACACCCACTACCATATCCACACCCACTGCCATATCCACACCCACTGCCATACCACACCCACTGCCACACCCACACCTGCTACCACACTCACACCCACACCCACTTTCACACCCACACTACACCCACTGCCACACCCACACTCACTGCCACACCACACCCACTGCCATACCCACATCCAATGCCACACCCACACCCATTGCCACACCCACACTCACTGCCACACCCACACCCACTGTAACATCCACACTCACTGCCACATCCAACCCCACATCCACACCCACACCTACTGCCACATCCACACTCACTGCCACGCCCACACCCACTGCCACACCCACACTCACTGCCACACCCACACCCACTGCCACACCCACACCCACTGCCACACCCACATCCACACCCACACCTACTACCACACTCACACCCACACCCACACTACACCCACTGCCACACCCACACTCACTGCCACACCACACCCACTGCCATACCCACACCCAATGCCACACCCACACCCAATGCCACACCCACACTCACTGCCACACCCATTGTCACACCCACACCCACCTCTACATCCACACCCACTGCCATATCCAACCCCATTGACACACCCACACCTACTGACAAATCCACACTCACTGCCACATCCACACCCACTGCCATACCCACACCCACTGTCACACCACACCCACTGCCACACCCACACCCACTGCCACATCCACACCCACTGCCACATCCAACCCCACTGCCACACCCACACCTACTGATACATCCACACACTCCACACCCACACCCACAGCAGCGGCTCCACAGCACATAAAATACCCGTAGATGATCCATTGCGACAAGTAAAAATGTTGGCTGGGAGAGAGACAGGTAAGAGCGTGAATTCTCTAACGTTTCGGAGTACACAGAACCCCCGAAACTCTCTGAGGATGAGTTTTGTGTAGCTTGAAACGAGAGAGAGAGAGAGAGAGAGAGAGAGAGAGAGAGAGAGAGAATCACGTTCAAACCTGTATATCTCTCCCATCCCATCTCCACATAAGAATAACACCAAATTATTGTCTATTGTACTGTCATATACAGACCACCCTATATATACAAGTTTTCAGCCAAGTGTAGGCTAAGTGAGTGTAGGTACTTATTACACTGCCACAAGCAAGGCTGAGGTGGCAGTCTAGTACCTCACATCATCAGGAATTCTCTGCCGTCATGACCTCTGTGAAGTCGATGAGGGTAAACGCATTTCAGCAAATATACATCGTCGATGTTCATCACGGTAAAGGACTGCGGGAACATCTCTACACCTAGCTGCCCATTCCTTTAGACTCCCCCCCCCCCACTCTTTCTCTCTCCATTATCTATCTCCCCATCCCCAGCGCCTCTCAGCTCACCATCCTTCCTTCCATGCCGTACTCTCTTTCCCACCCAGAGATTTAATCATGTAACCCTGTTTTCCCCTGTAAACATGGTGTAGGGAGATCTGAAGCAGGACTCTTTGATCTGTCGGTGATGAATGAAACATAAACAAGTACGTCATTATCTCTTTTGTGCTGTGTCAGCTATGGGCTGCATGCAACACAAGTGCTGGGCAGTGCACTCGCTGCAAATCTACCTGATAACTACAAAGCGTTTAAACTAACCTGAAGCTCGCCAACCTTTTTCAGTTTAGTTCACGGCCTGGTGTGCTCAGACTGGGGAACCGGTTTGGTTAGTAACCAAGGAGATAATTTTTACCTCATAAATAAGACTCACCGACTTTCCTTTAGCATGATTTTGTGATCAAAATGAAAATGCCCCAGTTCCCTCAGTTACAAACAAACAGAATATAGCTTGGAGAGGGTTCTGGAGCCATACTCCCTCACCTGTAAAACTCTGTTCACTTTAGCCCGGCTTAACATTGCCATCTCTCCTCTTGAATTCTGAGCTGTCAAAGATCAACAACAGAAAGTGATGCTGGCCACAAGTAAGTGCAATGGCAAGGATATACGAGCAGACGTGTAGTATTGTCTTATTCTGCTACTGAACTGCGGGAAATAAGTTGCAAGATAAAAGTCTCCGTAAAGTTACGGTGGAAGAACAATGTCTGCCGTTTACAACACGAACAATGCAAGTTGATGTTGTTGCTTAACCCTGGTCCGTCTGAACAAACAGACCCCTCAACCGTAGGTAAGCAACTCCCCCAGCGAGGCCGTCTCATAGGCTCCCGACACCGTTGATGGCGTGTGAGCATCTAAGTGCAGCATGTGTTGTGCAGTGCTCCTTTGTATGTTATGTTGTGTGGGCCCATTCTACTGCTGGACACGTGTCATCTGTGATTCCACCCAACCAAAATGTAAGCAGGTAGATGTTGAGGGCTTGGTGATGTCCTGATCTAAGCAAGGCTGGATGAACTCAATCACCTGTATCTACGAACACCTCCGATGGGTGGATGCCAGGTTGGGGGGGGGGGGGGTTGTAATATAGCGTTCTGATCGAAGTGCTGCACGGCCCTGGTCGTGTGGTGAGTATGTGGGTGTTTCTTCAGACACAATTGGAATGTCTGGAGGTGGAATGTTGCTGAAGAGGGTCTGATAATATTTTTGTGATGACTGTTTTATGTGCTCACTTATGTTTCAGTCTGCCATGTAAAGACAGGTGTGCTGTGTATCATCACTGGCTGCTACATAGAACACTGTGCCTCTCAAGTCCAGATATTCTCTCACATGGAGGACTCTAGTGTAAATGAACCGTGGGAATGGCTATAGTGCAGTCAGTGATGATGCATAAAGCGCTGTTCTGTATGGTCTGCAAGATGATGTGGTGGATATCAGACAGGATGAGGTCCATGCTGGGAAGGCATAAGACAGCCTCGATAATAATTCACACCAGTCTTGAATGCGACAGTCCTGGCATGTATTTACTATGGAATGTGGGTATTAGTGCCGAAATGGTGAGGGTGTGTGGCAAGCAGGACTACTGGGCCTCAGGGAATGGGCCTTAAAATTTATGACCAGAGTCGACCACACCCACACACCCACCAACCCACCCACCCACCCACACACACACCCACCCACCCACCCACACACACACACACACACACACACACACACACACACACACACACAAAGTGCATTCCCAAGAATTTCTACAAGAGCAGCAAAAAGACTATTATTACCTCCTCCACCTCACACCCATCTCTCTCTCTCTCTCTCTCCTGCAATTCGCTCCATTTCCGGCCCTGATTACCTCTTGGCACTTTTCCCTCCCCCCTTCCCCTCTCTCCCTCCTTTTCCCCCCCTCCCCCTCCTTCCCTCCTCCTTCCACTCTCTTCTTCCATCCCCATTCCCTCCCTCCCTCCCTTCCTACCTCCCTTTACCCTCTCTTCTACCTCCCTCCTTCCTCTTCTCTTCCCTCCCCATAACGTCTCTCCCTCCCCTACCTCCCTCCCTCCCTCTGCCTACGTTTTTTCTCCTCCGACACATCACCTCTCCTTCCCTGTCTCCTCTTCCCTCTCTCCCTCCCTCCACTTCCCTCTCCCCCCCCTCCCTCTTCTCTCTCTTCCTTCCTCCATTCCTTCCTTTTCTTCTTCCCTCTCCTTCCCCTTCTCTTCCTTCCCCTCCGCCCTTCCCTATCCTCCCTTCCTCCCTCTCTCCCTTCCTTCCTTCCTTGCTCTCTCTCCCTCTCTTCCCTTGCCTCTTTTTCCTCCTCCCTCGCTCTCTCACCAACACGTCACCTCTCCCCTACTTTTTCCTCGTCCCTCATGTTCCTCCTCTGCGTTTCATTCGGGCTTCACCCTTTCACTTCGAGGACGCCTTCTTTGCACAGTTCTTGCTACCTCCAGACGATTTTACTCAGATTCAGGAATATCACTTGAACTGGGGAGGGGGGGGGGTTAGATGTAGCCTTGATGAATCTATTTAATCCGCTGACGTTTTGGTTCCTTCAGACGATTTCACTAAACCCTGACTGAAGGGGTTACTGAAGGCTACCCCTGACCCCCCTAGTTCCAAACGGCTCTCTCAAGCAGAATAAAACTGTGGGGATAACAAGAATATGAACTTGTTGTTGTTGTTGTTGTTGTTGAGCATCACTGGTCTGGCCTAGCAGATCCACCAGCCACAGGAAGGCAACCCCCTGCAGATAAGTCTCGTGAACTTAACCGATGTTCCTTGCGACAGACAGCACCTCGCCACAACGATGCGCGGGGAAAAGTGTGGATTTTCGTTCCGGGTGGATGCCGCAGCTGCGTCTCTCTACCCAGTTAACTGGGGCACCACGGTAGGCTCCACATGATCCCGTTATATGACTGTATGGTTAGCATCCTGCGTTGTAAATTATTTCCTGCATAACAGGAAACTGTTAGGTTTGTCACTCAGTGTAAAGTAACCTGAAGTGGAAAGTACAGTAATACAAAGTGACAGAAAGGATAGGAGAAAAAGGAAAGGGAAAGTACACACACACACAAAAATGATAAAAGTGAATGAAAAAGTAGGCAGTACTACATCAAGTGAGTGGATGACGGTCGCCACCACCTACCACCAGAATACAGTTTAGATTATACTATAAAATACGTCATCTGAGTGAAGGAGTTAACTTCTTTTGGGCGGCTCTCCTAACAACTACACTGGTAAACATCATCAAAAATAAAAATGGAAAAAGAAAATAACCTTTCATTTCCTCTCTCTCTCTCTCTCTCTCTCTCTCGTTCCAAAATTCAAGTTTCTTTTCCAGCCATGTATTCTGGAGAGGCAGGTCCTGAATAAGCCACCCCCAGCACGTATTCAGTATGGACGGTGGGTATCAGCGTCGATGTACTATGTGAAGGTGTGTGGGTTGTACGAGGTCTGCTGGGCCTCAGAAAACCGACTATTATGTCTACACCCAGAGTTACACACATACATACAAACATACATAAAGGACACACACATACAAGTATACATACATACAAATACATACATACCTTCTTACAAAATTATACATACATACATACATACACATACAAATACATATAACTTGGTCCAATTTTTGTCCCTTTTGAGATTTCTTCAGGTAGCTCAGTGACAATCAGACAACACTATGGCTCTATATCCTTTTCATCTTTCTTCACGTAGCTCACTGGCAGAATAAGACAGTACTATGGCTCAATGTCCTTTTTCGTAGCACTTCTTCGTGACTAGGAACAGATTCCAGTGTTTTTTAATCTCTTGTTACAACTCAGTATTCAAGTTAAACCGCTGTCAATTTTAGGTCAGGTTAAAGAGAGTATAGCAGTGAAGAGGTTAATGAAGGCTATACCAAACACCTCCAGTCTAGCAAAGCCTCCCCAGAGCTGAGTAAAATCATCTGGTGCTAGCAATATGTGAGACTGACTAGAAGAGTGTATGTGGGTGAGGTGGAGGGGGAGAGAGGGAGAGGAAGACCAAGGATGAGGTGGAGGGATGGAATGTAATGATAACTGAGAGAGGGGTTTGTGAGCTGGAGGGAGGTCAGCCAAATGGTAGAGGACAAGGCAACGTGGAGGCGATTTATTTGTGGCCACCTCTTCCGGGATTAAGGAGTTTAACGACAGATAAATAAATTAACATAGATGGATAGATGAATAGATAGACAGATAGATAGATTGACACAAAATATAATAAAAATGTCATCGGACTGAAGGAGTTTATTCTCGACTAAAACTAGAATCGTCAGAGGTCGGACGAGAGAGAGAGAGAGAGAGAGAGAGAGAGAGAGAGAGAGAGAGATTTTCCATTCTGCAGCAAAAAGGGTTAACCGTTCCTCCTTTCCTCCCTGTCCTTCCTTATCTACATTCCTTTTTCAGTCTCTCTCTCTCTCTCTCTCTCTCTCTCCCTCTCTCTCTCCCTCTCTCTCTCTCTCTCTCCCAGCTTCTTTCCTCCCCTTTTCATTTCTCTTTCTCCTTCCTTCTTTCCTCTTTTCTCCATCCCCTGCCTCCATCTTCTCCCTCTCTCTCTCTCCTCTCAATATCTCCCTCCTTCCGTCCCTTCTCCTCCAAATCTCCATCCCTCCCTGTTCCATTTCCTTCCCTCTTTGTTCTCTCTCTCGCCTCCTCACTCCCCTTCCTCTCTCCCAAAAAAATAATAAATAAATAATTATAAAATAAAAATAAATAAAAAATCAGGGAATCTATTTTTTGGGCCAATCATCATCATCATCATCATTATCATCATTATATGATCGTCATCGTTATATACCGTAGCTGTCCTCGTCATCATTATCATCAATAATCATCATCATTACATAATCGTCATCATCATTATATAATCGCCGTCGTCATCATTATCATCAATAATCATCATCATTACATAATCATCATCATCATCATTATATAATCGTCGTCATCATCATTATATAATCGTCGTCATCATAATCATTATATAATCGTCGTCGTCATCATTATCATCAACAATCATCATTACATAATCGTCATCATTATATAATCGCCGTTGTCATCATTATCATCAATCATCATCATCATTAATCGTCATTATCATCAGTGAGAGCAGTGGAAATGAGTTATGTAAGAGGAGCCTGTGGAGTCACATGGAGAGACAGGTTGACGAATGAGGATATAAAGGAGCGTTGTGGTGTGGATGTGGATGTGACAGGAAGCGTTATGAGGAACACACTGAGGTGGTTTGGCCATGTGGAGAGGATGGAGGGTGAAAGACTGACGAAGAGAGTGTATGTGAGTGAGGTGGAGGGGGGAAGAGGAAGGGGGAGGCCGAGGATGAGATGGAGGGATGGGGTGGAGAGGTATATGAGAGAGGGGGGTGTGAGTTGGGAGCAGGGCAGTGAAATGGCGGGGGACAGGGCGACTTGGAGGCGATTTGTTTGTGGCCACCCCAAACGGGATTGAGGCGTCTGGCAATAGATAGATAGATCATCATCATCTATTAGATAATCGTCATCATCATCAGTATCATCAATCATCATCATCATCATTAATCGTCATCATCATCATCATTAGATAACCATCATCATCATCATCATAATCACCATCACCATCACCATCATCATCATCATCATCATCAATTTTTTCCCCACGTTAGGATGAAGTGAGGGGGAATCCAGAAACAAGGAAACAGAAGGCACAACAGCATTTTCAGTGAAATGGGCCACACACTCAATTATACGTCATTCCAGCCCCGGGAATCCTTGCCCCATCTTACACGTCTCACCACCTGCATATAATTTATTGGATTTTCCTATCTTTAAAGACGTCGAAAATAAAGCAGTAATGGCTCCCTTTTCTCTCAATCCTTAATCTCTCTCTCTCTCTCTTTCTCTCTCTCCTTAATTACCTTTCTCTCTCTTTCTACCCATCCTTTCCCTCTTTACCCTGCTATCTCTCTTTCTGCCCCACCTTTCCCTCTCTCTCTCTCTCTCTCTCTCTCTCTCTCCTTAATTACCTTTCTCTCTCTTTCTACCCATCCTTTCCCTCCCTCTTTACCCTGCTATCTCTCTTTCAGCCCCACTTTTCCCTCCTTTAGTTCTCTCTCTCTCTCTCTCTCTCCCGAGTCCCTCCACAGCCCTCGTCTATCACCAGTAATCACCCGCCTCACTCTGCCTCACTTGCGGCTGCGGCAGTTCAGAGGTCACCCCCTACCGCATCCCCAACCCTCTTCCCTTACCTCCCCCTTACCGCACCCCCTCCACCCCCTGCCCCTGGCCCCACTCCCTTCCTTCCTTCCTCCTTGCCACATCCTCCCTCCCTTCCTTCCTCGTTGTCGAATCCTCCTCTTTTCTTTTTGACATCGCTGCTCTCTCTTTCCTTCTCTAATTCTCTCCTCTCACGATTATTACTTTTTCATTTTTTTTTTTAACTGGGATTTCATCTTTCTTTTCTCAGCCACCAAATGTGGGCCAGAGTTTTCCCACTAGCCTGTCTGTCTGCCTGTCTGTGTCTGTCCACCGGATATCAATACAATTAAAGGATGGATACTGGCGAACATCTTCAGGGATGTATCTGTTGACCCACGATGAACGTGAAGGAAATTCGTCGCTGAAGCAAAGTTCACTCATACAATTCTTGTTAGTTAATGATCTCTGGATTTTGAATAAAGAAGTGATCGATTGCTCAAGCTCATCTCTGACAAAAACTTATCAGCAATGTACATAATTTGTAGGTCATTGTGCTGTAGCTGCCCCAGTGTCACAGAGCGGTGGACCAAATTCTAGGCTTAGTTGATGGGGAGGCACACGACATTCTTCCGACAGACACAAGAACTGAACCTAGACACCACCAACCGCCCAGTGCAGAGATAATTCGCGGAACTGTAAGACACGATTACAAAGGAGAATACAATGGCGCTTTGATCAGCTGTAAGAGGAGGTGCATTATCGTAAACTATCTCCTTATCTGTAGATCTGTTTGCCTGATGCCGCATCCTACGAGGGGTTTCTGTCGCTACTCAATAACGACCCCTCTGCCCGAGACACCACCGTCCCTTACATACCCTCGCATCTTGCCTCCCTATGGTAGAAAAATGTCTAACATACTTTAACGGCTGTGATGCCTTGAAGTCTGGGGTGTATCAGTAAGACCTGCCTGTATACTAATAACACACATGCGTTCTTAAAGCTGTGACAGTGTATTAAATTCCATGACAAAAATGATATGCTGTGTTACCAGTTTTAAGGAACCCGCTTAAGTCTGTGGCGCAGGTTTCCAAAGAATAAATTTGGTGTACATTGTGCAATAATCTTTCCTTCAACTAGTACTGTATATACAGAGTGAGAAGGAATGTGCTTACTGGTGCAGTGGTGTGGCGATGACGAGCGTACCGTTGTGTGAGATGCCTGGTGGTGGTGTGGTGGTGATAGTGGCACTGTACATCCATTCCTGTCAGCCAACACGACGTTCCTCACCCACATACGCCTCCCACAACTGCACTCACCTGTGGCAATGAAGACAGGACAGAGATGAGAACACCTTAATACTACAAACTAAACTGATGTAACATATCAGTCAACTATATACCAAATCAGAACCTGGCAACCAATATTACAAAATCTACATATAACAACGGCACACAATAGGGAAGCAACTCTCAGCAAAAAAGTGTAATAAAAAGTCAGCACGTAGAGAATTAGCTCAGTAGGTTGAATATGCGGCAGAGTAGAGGTAGTGGGAATAGGGCAGGTCTCACGGAAGCCAGCAGGGCCCTATGAATGATGTGGGTACTGGTGGGGTGTGGGTACAATAGTGAAAGGGAAGCATATAGTGTACTGTTTATTTTATGGCTGTGTATTGTTTGCCCTTAACTCTTCACACCGGCACAATCACACCTCACACCCTTACATCACAGCACCCTCACACCACCACAATACCTTAGTCATACCCCACATCTTGATAACACCACACCCACACACCACCACAATCTCACATCTTCACACCACCACACCCACACACCACCACACTCTCACCCCACCATCCCACCACATCCTCACACCATCACATACTCACATATTCACACCACCACACACTCACACCTCCACACTTCACACCCCCACACCACCACACCCCCACACCACACCCTCACACCACCACACCCTTACACCACCAAACCCCCACACCATCAACCCTCACACCACCACACCCCACACCACCAAACCCTCACACCCCCACACCACCAAACCCTCACACCCCCACACCATCACACCACCTCACTAGCACCCCCACCTTTCACATCCTCACACCACCACACCCTCACAGTTATCATACACCCTACCACAAAAATCTTTACAAGTATCCCGACGACCACAAGTATAAACCAAGTCTGTCATCATCACGTCATGCTTCACCTTCACTACGATGATAACTTTAAAATCTTATTCATGCACACGATTTCAGTCAACTTACGGAAGATTTCTGGAGCTGGAGGGGTCAGATACAGCTTTATTAACCAACTTTAGTACAAGATGTCTCCCTAAGGGCAAATAAAATCGTTCGGTGGTAACAGGAAATGGTCAAAATAAGCGTCATGGTACTGAAAGGGTCACCACAACAAATTTGCGACCAGTTATTTAGTCACTGTCGATAAAGGGTTAAGCAATTCAATCAGGTGACGTGTTAATTAGGCCACTGTTCATTTCCTGTTTATTTTCCTACCTACAGACGACTTTACTGAGCTAAGGAGAGGCTTCTGGTAGTGGAAGGGATACATGAGGGATTAGTCTACTCCTTCAGCTTTAACATGCTTATCATCAGCTGAGTAAAATCGTCAGGAAAATAAAACAGACACACCAAGAACATGTAAAAAAATACCTATGAAATATGCAAGTCCCCTGGCTCAAGGCGTCAACCCCTTCACCCCGAAAACGTCTATTAAGCGGTAGTTTATTTTTGCTGCCCTAAAACGATTGAATCCAGCTTAAGCCTGACGATTTACAGTATGAAAGAACTAGATACAAAACCTATTAGCCCTTTTTGTACTGAGAGAAAGCCCACAGCTGAATAAAATCGTCTGGTGGAAAGAGAGAGAGAGAGAGAAGGTGGTTAAATAAGTGATATACCGGTACAGTTAGAAAGGGCGCGAATTCGACGTGTGTGTGTGTGTGTGTGTGTGTGTGTGTGTGTGTGTGTGTGTGTGTGTGTGTGTGTGTGTGTGTGAGAGAGAGAGAGAGAGGAAGCACCTTACATACAGCTTCCCTCAACCTCTTCAGTACGAGATCCTTCCTAAGCTAAAGAAAGTCACAAGATGGCCAGAATAAGATGTAAACACAGGTCCTCGAGGTGAAGTTGTTAAGGAGCACCATACCTCACCACCATAGGGGCCCCACTCCCGCCATAACTACCACCATAATCATTACCACTATGGCTTTCAACACCATACATACGCCATAATAATCTTGACTACCTTCTCTATAACTACCACTGCGCCTACCACAACTACCAACACGACTACCACAACTGCCACCACGAATACTACTACTACCACCACGACTATCAAAACTACATTCACATCTGCCACAACAACCACTGCACCTACCACAACTACCACCACGACTACCACAACTACCACTGCATCTACCACAACTACCACTACACCTACTACAACTACCACCACGACTACCACCACTATCACCACGACTACCACCACTATCACCACGACTACCACAACTACCACTGCACCTACTACGACTACCACAGCCACCACTGCACCTGCCACAACTACCACCATGACAACCACTGCATCCACCACAATTACCACCACGACTACCACAACTACCACCAGACCTACCACAATTACCACTGCACTTACCACAACTACCACCACGACTACCACAACTGCCACCAGACCTACCACAACTACCACTGCACCTACCACAACTACCATTGCACCTACCACAATTATCACCTGCGACAACCACCACGACTACCACAACTACCACTGCACCTACCACAATTATCACCGCGACAACCACCACGACTACCACTGCACCTACCACAATTATCACCGCGACAACCACCACGACTACCACTGCACCTACCACAATTATCACCGCGACAACCACCACAACTACCACTGCACCTACCACAATTATCAGCGCGACAACCACCACAACCACCACTGCACCTACCACAATTATCAGCGCAACAACCACCACAACTACCACTGCGCCTACAACTACCTCTGCACCTACCACAACTACCACAGTCCAATGAGCGTCTTGCACAAGGATTTTATGCAAGATGGTCATTTGACTGTCTTGAAGGTCGATCACACACGCACACGTACTTACACACACGCACACGTACTTACACACACACACACACACACACACACACACTCCCCATATACAGGTACACAGATGCACATTCTCTCTCTCTCTCTCTCTCTCTCTCTCTCTCTCACACAAACACACACACACACACACACACACACACACACAAACACCCACACACCCACACCCGGCAGCCACACCAGTCTGATTTGGTCAGTCTCACCATCCTATTCGCATTGCTACTTTTTCTCTCCCAAAATATCACTCTTTCCACCTATATACCGTCCTAGTTTTTTCCCCTTATTGTTATGCAGGGTAGTCCATACATTGCGCCTCCTTGCCTTTAGCCCTGAGAATTTTCCTGTGTTAATTGGACGGTTCAATCAGTGTTTTGCAAAGAGTATACTGCATCATTTTCCCTTCTCACAACTCCTATTCATCCTTTATACTGTCTAATATTTATATCTATTAATTCTTTACTGATTTGTCTGCTCTCCCCACACCAGCAGAATGAGCCCACAAAACACAAGATACTGGCAAGGGGCAATATATATACGGAGATCTCTGTGTTTTATCATAGTTTGGGTTCATTTTCATTCGCATCTCTCGCTCTCATTTCATTTTATCATCACCCCTTACATCTTTGTCTATGTTAGTGTTTATATTTCTTCTTTTAATATTCTCCTTCCCTCTCTCTCTCCCTCCCTCTCTCTCTCTCTCTCTCAACCCTCCCGCCTGCCAATCTCCCGTCACGTTGTAGGCGCCATGGGTCCCTGAGAGGCAGATGGAGAAAACTGAGAGAGGTAGATGGAGGCGATATATATTTTTTCAACGTTAGTCCGTTCCCTGTGGCCCAGCTGTCCTTGTTTACTTGCCACACGCCTTCTCATATCACCATTCTGGCACAAATACCCACTGTACAAACTGAATAAATGCTAGGGCTCTGAGGAGTGGGATGTTTTGTGATGTGTCTGTGAGTCTTGTGGACTGTTATTACGAAATTTACATCCCTACCCTGACTATCATTCTCTCTCTCTCTCTCTCTCTCTCTCTCTCTCATCGAATTCGCATCCTTTCTAACAAAATACCCACTTTTTAACCAACTATCATCTGTGTGTGTGTGTGTGTGTGTGTGTGTGTGTGTGTGTGTGTGTGTGTGTGTGTTCAGCCAGTATACCTGTACAGCCATGAGCAAAAGTTTTCAGACAATCCCTCGCCATCACTGTCCTTCCTTCCAAATTTCTCTTTCCTCCCCCTCCCTCTGATATTTTTTATACCGTGCGCTTCAAAATGCTATCACCAAAAAATCAGTTCACGTAATGCCATCCAG
This sequence comes from Coenobita brevimanus, assembly GCF_032717465.1. Lineage (NCBI taxonomy): Eukaryota > Metazoa > Arthropoda > Malacostraca > Decapoda > Coenobitidae > Coenobita > Coenobita brevimanus. Next base: position 14,216,126 of record NC_136978.1, read on the forward strand.
TGCCACAGCCTGTAGAGGAGTGTCGACCACCTTTTGCTCTACGCTGTATTTTGACGCCAATATTGCAATGCGTAATGCGTAGTAAACCGTTGCGTAACAGAAAACGAGAATAACGACAAAGGACCGTTAAAAGGACCGTTAAAGATGCTCCCTAACACCTTTTCCTATGCGATTTATTTATGACACCTTGCCGTCCTCTGTGCTACTTACTTCATCCCAATATCGCCAAATTCTGCATAAATAACATACAAAACGATATTAAGCAGCCATGTCCAAAAATAAATCAGTAAGGAAGCGGTGTTAGGGAGCTTCCTTTACCACCGAGGATACAAGCCCAAGACCAGGATCTTGATTTCCGTTTTTTGTATCTTTTTGGTAATTTTTCTTATCCAGGAAAGTCTAGGTTAGGTTAGGTTACTTTGTTGGTCAGTTGGGTTAATTTGTTAGGTAAGGCAAGGTTATTTTGTTAGTCAGTTAGGTTAATTTGTTAGGTAAGATTAGATTAGTTTGTTAGTCAGTTGGGTTAATTTGTTAGGTGAGGTTAGGTTAGTTTGTTAGTCAGTTGGGTTAATTAGTTAGGCGAGGTAGGTTAGTTTGTTAGTCAGTTGGGTTAATTTGTTGGGTAAGGTTAGGTTAGTTTGTTAGTCAGGTTAATTTGTTAGGTGAGGTTAGGTTAGTTTGCCAGTCAGTTAGGTTAGTCTGTTAGGTTAGGTTAGGTTAGTCTGTTAGTCAGTCAGTTAATATGTTAGGTAAGGTTAGGTTAGTCTGCCAGTCAGTCAGGTTAGTCTGTTAGGTAATTAGGTTAGTTTGTTAGTAAATTCAGTTACATTAGGACCGTTAGAGTAAAAAGATAAGAAAAAATGGAAATAAAGAAATCTGGAAATCAAACAGCACGTAATGCAAAAACAGCACAAAGAACGGGAACCTGCGACTCGGATCCGGACACAACCTTACTATACTCTGTTTTCATCTAACAGAACGCCCCTTAGTCTTGGCTGCGTGAAATTCAGTAAGCTCCAGTTATGAAGGATTTATCATTCTCTTTGGTTACTAGTCCAACCCACCCTCCACTCTGACTACACCTGGCCATCAGCTAGGCGGCAAGGCATTACGGATCTCTGTCTGGTGGACATAAACAGACTCGGTCAAATCCCTCTCGTAAGTCTGCATTTTAATTTTCAGAAAGAACAAAGGATAAGATCTTTCATAATGTCTTCCTAGTCCTTCCTGGGGGAAAAAAATCATGATACTTTTCCCTTCGTAAACAGGATATATAATTTGCAGGAAGAACGATTTTTTTTCTTTCCGATCGTTGTCCATTTCCTGAAAAAAAAAATAAAATAAAATAACCCTCCGTAACTAAGATACATACCGGTAAATAATTTGGTGAACAAGAGATATGTATGGGAAGTTCATCTTTTTTTTTTTTTTTTTTATGTGTCCGACTCTGGGCATAGGCTTCACAGCCTGCTCTCAAGGCCCAGAAGTCCTCCTACATACCTACTCCTTTCCCTGTCTTAAAAAGAAAAAAAAAATGCTCATATCAGTTCTCGCCTCGTAACTATGATATACAATTTGCAGGAAGAGGCACGGGGGAAAAAATCATCACTTTCCTGAATCCTCCATGAAGAAAAGAAAAATCTGTGTAACGAAAGATATCTGATCGTTGGTTTGTCCGTAAATCTCCCCCCTCCCCCCCTCTGTCTGTTTATCTATCGATCGATCTCTCTCTCCTTCCACCTACCATCATATTTTATTTTTCGTTCTTGCTGCTACAAAACAATTTCCTTCATTTTATGACAGCCGCAAATCGTGAGGGACTAATGAAGGCTGCATCTAACCCATCCCGTCCGAAAAATCCTTCCTAAGCTAAATAAAATCGTCTGGAAGTACCGAGAATAGACAATACGTGGTGGGAGTGAAGGGGTTAAGTTTTACACTGCACCCCGCCCCCATGTCCACACTGCAAAAGAGGTTAGTACTGTACACTGTTTATCTCTTCGTCCGTTTTGTGTTGGTTTACTTGATATGCAGAATAAATACCTCGTAAGTGAGAGCTGCTGGTCTCCTATACAATAACACACCTCAGAATTTTAAAAAAAATAATAATTTTGATAAACCGGGTTGATATTTGAGCACAATCATGATGAAGAGCTTTGGTAAATGGGGAAAAAAAATGTAGTTATCGCATATTTGGGGAAAATAATAAAGTGTTACCCAGAAAAATTACAGAAATTTCCATCCAAATCACTCTACACTTACTAGGATTTATCTGACATGATTAATACATGCCGGCTTAATATTCAGCTAACAACTGCACGAAATCTCCGTCAACGTTTCATAGATGAATATTCATATTTGTGTGTGTGGTTGTGCCAGTACAATGTGGTTGTGCCAGTACATTCTCGTACCACTAGCGTGTTGTACGTTGTTAACCTTTCACCGTTCATCATATTATATATATATATATATATATATATATATATATATATATATATATATATGGTTTCCTACGATGGATAGTAACCCAACCTTATACTCTAGTCAATAAAGTGCTCCTACCGGATTTCATCCATTAAGGGCTTAAAAACTAAAATGGAGTTGGAGTGTATTGTTAAAATGATGCTAATCTGGAAAGAGCAACTGGTCATTCTTGCTCATAATGTGTGGAGTGAGTAGCACAGCCCAGACGCACGCACCTGATGGGGCAATAAAGGCGTAATGCCGTAAAAACAAAATGCTGCTGAAATGTATGGGACTGACTTATGTCCCAGGCTGGCGGATCATAATGCACTCTCTAACACGCTCTTTGCCACGGATGGGAAAAAAAAAAAAGTTCCATTCGGCGAATGACACTATTCCCTTGTCAATTTAACTTTACCAAAAATTACCATATATCATAAATGCTTAGATGATATAAATGATTAACACTAGAATACGATACTAGTCACGAACAAGTGCTACGGTATTAAAAGCATGCAGAGCAGTATCATCATCTTTTACTGCCAATGAGCTACGCGAAATATGCTACAAATGGACGAAAATCTGGATCAGGTTAAGGTGGAAGAACTATACTCCTTTTCTTTAACTTGGCCTAAAATTTCCATCCCTCCATCTTGAATGCTCACCCGTAACATTAGATTAACACTAGAATATGGTGCTGGTCACGAAGAAGTGCTATGGAAAGGATGAAAATCAGCAGTACTGTCTTTTTCTAATGCTAAGCTGTAAAAT
>NC_136978.1:14224359-14261859 GCF_032717465.1 Coenobita brevimanus
GCTGAATTGTCTCTTCATATACCTCATTAACACAGGATGCCTTCCCAGTCTTCAGCCTCTTCATGGAATTCCTCACCTCTACCGACGTCACTTTGCCAGGCAACATATTCCTCTTCTGCACACCACCAAAACCAACCAACCAATTTTACCACCGTTCAGCTCTCATCGTTCACCTTCATCAGTTTCAATCTAGTCTTTCCATCTGGCTCTTCCTCCACCAGTATTTGTTAGTTATCCTATTTTTCCGTATAGCTTATGTTCATTTTTCTTCCAAGATCATCATATTCCTTACTCCTCTCTGTGCTTCTCTTAAATACTAGTTTCTTCACGTATTTCCTACTCTCAAAATATCGTCTCTTTGCTTTATCTCAGCCTCTTTCTTGCACCCACCCTAACAAGTCCTTTCTCTTTTCTTCCGCTGTTCTTTCAAACTGCACATCCCACCAAGCTGTAACTTCCATTCTAGAGTTACTGCCCTAGCAGCACCACACTCAGCTTTAACATTCCCAACCAAACACTCCTGCATACACTCAAAGCAAGTTTTCCTGATCCACTTGCTCCCAATTCACTGTCCCTAACTCCTCCACTACTTTAAGCACACGTTCACCCCGCTGTATCACCCAAATTACTCTCAGTTTTACCTTTTCTGTCTGTCGTGTGATCAGACAAACCTCCACATCGTCCTCTCAACGTCCTTTTGTTAGCAACAGTTCAGTGCATCTTTCCCTCTACAAACACGTAATTAATCAGGCTCCTTTCACTCTCGCCATTCTCTCTGTATTTACACTACGTATATTGTGTGTTTCTTTGTGCATGAAATATGATTTACTAACGGACCACGTCCTATCCTGACACATTCCCATCAAGCGCCGTCCACTATCATACCCCCTCGACTCTCCATAATAACCCACTGCATCCTCTACAGGGCCAGTGTGAACTCTCCCATTCACATCTCTCATCACAATACTCTACCAGTCAACAGCGTCCAGGCATCTGTCCTATTACCCCATTCAGGTGATCCCCAAACCTGTCCTCTTCTTCCTCTCTACCATTACAAGGTGGATACGCAAAGATCGGTGCCACTTCCACCATCATAACTTCACTCTTGACAGACATTCGCCAAAAGTTAATGTTTATAATATTTAATTCCCTTCTGCCATTCACTGCTCATCAAGAAAGTAACTCAATTACACTGTCAACGTGTTCACATACCTGACCTTACACACTTCACACCCAGTTATGCACTTCCCTCCCTTTCATCTCAGCCTCTCACAACGTCATCGTATCATACCTCGCATCCTTGAATACATTCACTACTGACATTCCCTGACATTCATCACTCTCACATCTCACATTCCACACAGCCACACAAGCTTGACTTTTCTTCGTGATCCCTGGGCAGGCACAGGACGTAGACTTTCTGCTGGTCTGCCAGGGGTGGAAGAAGAGGTGTGGGATCCGTAATGCCTGCCACCCTTCCCTGTATGGCCGTCCACCACACACAGATTACGGGGCCAATACTGTTTCTCGCCTAAAAGGATGCGATAAAGAGTTGCCACTATGGGCAATAAATTATTTGCTGGACAGCATGAAACCATTTTGCTTGCCATTCAGAGTAGAGTCGCCAGTAAGCACCACTGCACAGAGTGAAAGGATGGTAAGCTCCCTCACCTACATCAATTTCTGACTGCAATGTAGAATTGCACTAATTCCATAAAAAGGGGAGGGGGGCACTAAAATAAAAAATTTTATTGGCACAGTATTCATCATCAATATAACATTAAGGGCAGCACGTTAGGGAATGCAGGGGTCACTACAGACGGCACGAAAACTGTGCAGTGCTTTTGACTGATGTACCACGTCCCAGCTCCGTTTTTCCTGTCCGTGCATATATGTCAATGGCACGATGACAATAACAGTACGGGAGAGTATCCTAACAGAATTTCATTTCAAATTTTCGAGACTGCCAAAGCATATTTGTTTTACTATTAACTGCCACGAGAGGGACCCCTTCACGCGGTGGCACCGATTTAACAGGGCAACTCCGTTATATACAGTAAACGTCCCTAAGCTATCTCCCAGTCCCCAAAAGAAGCTGGTAGACTAGAGTCCGTATTTTCGTTTAGTAAGGAGAACCCTAACACATCTCCCTTGGTGATTTATTTTTGGATGTGGCTGGTTTACATCCCTATGTACGTTATGCAGAGAACGGCGATGCCTGAAGGATTTATATAACAAAGAACAGGACAGTAAGGTGCAATATGCAAAACAGTTTAAGAGATGGTGTTAAGGAATCGACGAGAACACGGGTCCAGGAGTAAGACAACCTCAGGCAGCAATTCACCAAGTACACGTTATGGGGTCACAAGAAGACCAACAACTGCCGGTGATTTCTCTCAACTGAACAATATCGACTGATGTTATCGTATCATTTCGCTTACACGAGTAAAGGCTCCAACATGCATGCATGCGTCGGTCTTGGTAATCTTGTGTCAATCTCCACGCTGCTCAGTCCCTTATCACTGAGGTCACACCCTTTTCCGGTCTGCCTCTTGCACCCCTATCCCCGACGCTCACACTTCTCCCTCTCCACATGTAAAAACCATCTCAATCTGCCTCTCCTCATCACGGCACCAATACACTCTAGTCTTACCCTTCCTCTCAACTTTTTAATCGTAAACCAAGTGCCCCAGGCCTTCCATTCAAGGACGCATTACACATCCGTCTAATCACTGTCATTTTTGTAGGTCCTAGCCCCCCCAGACCTAGCATTCATGGACGCACTACACATCCACCTAATCATCGTCATTTATGTACGTTTGAGCCTACGAATATCCTCTTTACTGCCCAGGTCTCACTACCATAAAAGCATTACACTCCTAACACATGCCACATACAAAGATCTCTTAGGGGAAAAGCCCTCTCAATGTCAGAAGCGGCAACAGCTCCCTGAACTTCTTCCAACCACTCCTTACCCTAGCCATACAACTAGCTCCAGCCCCACCTCCAGCACATAACATGTACCCCAAATAAAACTCTTCCAGACACTCAAGAGACTCACAGCCAAAATCAGTCCTTTCATGCCTTACAATCTCCACATGCTCTCCCTGACGCACCGCATACACGAAATCAGCATTATCTCGCAGCCTACCGTTAACACCACTATATCTCTAAAGCACCCACTCATCACAAATACTGCACAAGATGGAGTAACTTCCCACACCCTTACGACAGACCACACATTGCCACACTCCCTCTGCTTTGACAGTACCGCCACCAGCCCTAGATATCATCACTTCTGCTTTACCCTCATTTAATCTCATACTAGATAAAACTCCATGGTGAAGCAACAGCAAAGAAACGCGTACTCAAGATATATATATATTTTTTTTCGTATGCCCCCTAAGAATTCTGGCAAGGGAACAAAATCATGCGGTGTCAGCTTGAACATAATGCAGGTGAACAATGCAGGGAAAATTTATGGGCCATCGGTAACAATAAAGTGTTCTAATAGGCTGCACATCACCTCACACTCCCACCATATGCTTAACACTCTTATGGTCGGCACAACTCTACCCATTTTACTCTAACCTGGCCTAAAATTGCCATCTCTCCATCTTGAATACCGAGTTCTAACAGGAGATTAACACTAGAATAGGGTGCCAGTCACGAAGAAGTGCTGCGTTAAGAAAGCCATACCCCTGTCTTTTTCCACCGATAGGCTACGTGAAATACGCTGCAAAAGGACGAAAATCTAGGCCAAGTTAGAGTAAAAGGAGTATAGTATTCTCTTCCTTCTAAGCCAGACGATTTTATTCAGAATCATAGGAGTCTCAGATTTTTATGTCCGCAGTGTATCCCTTCAGATCGAGGACGCTTTGTTATTCTTCCCGCTACCGGACGATTTTATTAAGCGGTATGGAGCTGGTGAAGGGGTTAAGGAAGGCTGTATTCAACCCCCCAGTGTGAAGCGTCTCCCCTTAGCTGGTGAAGGAGTTATGGAAGGCTGTATTCAACCCCCGAGTGTGAAGCGTCTCCCCTTTGCTGAATAAAATCGTCTGGATATAGAACAGTACTGAAGGGGTTAAAAGTATACTCTCTCTCTCTCTCTCTCTCTCTCTCTCTCTCTCTCACACACACACACACACACACACACACACACACACACACACACACACACACACAATCGAGAGGGAAAGTAGTGTCGAGAGGGAGGAAATGAAAAGAAATATTGACGGTATGGAAGCGTGTAGGGGCGAGCCGGCATGACGAACGGCTCTATATGGGGAGGGGAGGGGAGGGGAGGGGAGGGGAGGGGAGGGGAAGGGAAGGGAAGGGAAGGGAAGGGAAGGGAAGGGAAGGGAAGGGGAGGGGAGGGGAGGGGAGGCGGAGGGAAGGGAAGGGAAGGGAAGGGAAGGGATGGGAAGGGAAGGGAAGGGAAGGGACGGGACGGAAGGTGAGGGGAAGGGGACGGAAGGTGAGGGGAAGGGAAGGGAAGGGAAGGGAAGGGAAGATAGGGGAGGGGAAAGGAAGGGATGGGAAAGGAAATGGATGGAAGAAATCTGAGTATGGAGGATGGAGGAGGTGAAACTGTATGTAAGAGTACCGCCATTACCACCATCCCCCTCTTGCTATTTACGGGTTGCACTAGGGTTGTGAAAGGCCCCTGTGGAGAGAGCAACAGCGGCACCCGGAAGAAAAAATTGTGTTATTGACTTAGTTTTGGAGAGAGAGAGAGAGAGAGAGAGAGAGAGAGAGAGAGAGAGACTAGTAATGTACACACACTGTACATATAATTCCAACTCCTTCACCACGGTTTTTTATTCTGTTATATTCTTGGTACCTCCAGACGATTTTATTGAGACACCCATTACGACGTTTTTTTTTTTTTCCACTACAAGGGTAGGCTACTGGAAAGGGACGCCTTCACGTGGTGGCATCGATGTGACTGGCCGGTGGAGGTGCCCTGTCATGCAAACGTCCCTTAACCCCCTCCCTATCCTCTGAAAGGAGCATGAAGGATTGCGAAGGAAGGGCAACTCCAGCCTGCAGTCCACCAGGTTTTTGTTCATATGGGCCTGGGAGTGCAAGTACTACTGCTATTACTACAGCTACAACTATTACTACTACTACCACTACTACTGACACGAGTACAACTCCTAATAATACTAGTGCCACTACCACCACTACTACTACTACCACTACTACTACCACTGCTACTTCTACCATTACTATACTGCTACCACAACTACTACCACCACCACTACGATTACAACTATATTTTCACTACTACTACTACTACTACCACCCCTACAACTACTACGAGGTCTCCATTAATCTGTGCAGAATCACCCACCCCACCTGTGGCAAGGATAAAATCAACAGCGTGAATCCAATGTTTTTTTTGTTTTTTTTTAACTACATGGAGACGATTTTATTTAACTCTGTAATGACCTGTGATATCTAAATGAGTTAATGAAGGCTGATCTTACACTTCCAGTTCGAAAAGTCCTTCCTGAAGTAAATATAACTGCGTAGAAACAGCAAAAAATAAAATAAATTAAAATAAATAAATATATAAACAAGGATTATAAGGGTTCATCGTTCTTTCCCGCGACCTAATATGATAGTATGAGAGCCGCGTGTTTACTACTACTACTGATACTACCACCATTACTACTACTACTACTATTACTACTACTTCTGCTACTACTACTACTGTTGTTTTTCATGTTCCTGTCCTCATCATCAACTCTCTGCATTCATTCCCACTTAACTGACCCTAATTCCTCCCTATCTTTAAACCATATTCAACTGTATGTATTATGACCGAATTTTCACACATTTATGCTTCTCTTCCTTGTATCTCTCCCACCCTGCTTCTTCCACGCTCCTCTCAGTTCCGTCCTGCATACCAGTCATATGGCAGGCAATCCTCCATGCCATCCTCTTCAAACTCTCTTATCAGTTATCAGTAACACAACCGGGCACGTCATTCAATAGGCTCAGTAAACATTCCCTACAGTACATCCACGCAACTTCCAACAAGCACGTCATTCAGTAGGCTCTGTAAACATTCACTACAGTACATCTAAGCACCTTTCAACAAGCACTTCATTCATTCATTAGGCTCTGTAAACATTGACTGAAGTACATCCAAGCACCTTTCAACAAGTACTTCATTCATTAGGCTCTGTAAACATTGACTGAAGTACATCCAAGCACCTTTCAACAAGCACTTCATTCATTCATTAGGCTCTGTAAACATTGACTGAAGTACATCCAAGCACCTTTCAACAAGTACTTCATTCATTAGGCTCTGTAAACATTGACTGAAGTACATCCAAGCACCTTTCAACAAGCACTTCATTCATTCATTAGGCTCTGTAAACATTGACTGAAGTACATCCAAGCACCTTTCAACAAGTACTTCATTCATTAGGCTCTGTAAACATTGACTGAAGTACATCCAAGCACCTTTCAACAAGTACTTCATTCATTAGGCTCTGTAAACATTCACTAAAGTACATCCAAGCACCTTCCAACAAGCACGTCATTCACTAAGCTCTGTTAACATTCACTACTGTCTCTCTATATCATGTGTGTTTATGCACCTCATCGTGTTTAGAATATGAATTACTTATTCATAACTTCCTTTCCTGGCATATATCCTTCCAGATGTCCATTATTCCCACCCCCCAGCACATCATTACATTACATTTTTTACATCATATTAGATTTTTTACATTACATTTATAATATTTACATTGCATTTAAATTATTTTCAGAAGGTATAAACTCTCCCATCAAGACCGCCTTAATACTCAATGACCAGGTAAGGCAGCTCCCTAACACCTCTTCCTTACCGATTTATGCTTGGATACGACTAGCTAATACTGTTTTGTTATTTATGGAGATTATGGTGAAATTACAATAATTTAGGTAACCCAGAAGAGGACGGTATGGTGAAACAAGCAAAATAAATCGCTTAAGAATAGATGTTTGGGAGCATCCTTAACCGAAGAGAATAAAGGCCTAAGAGTCCTTGGTACGAGTATAAGCTCAGCCACTCTACTCAGGTGACTAAATTCGTCTCTCCCTTCAACATTCTCTCTCTCTCACACACACACACACACACACACACACACACACACACACACACACACACACACACACACACCTGGACATTAATATCGATACATTTCACTGCGATAAATAATAAAACACCGAACACTAACTTTCGACACCTAGTGATACGACCCTCAGAGCACAGCAAACTTTTTCCAGAATGTAACATTAGAATTCCGTAAGTGTTCGAACTACAAGAGTATCGATATTACTCTCCGCAACTGTACATGCACCTAGAGATAATGCAACTGTAATCTCTCTTGTCTCTCTGCCATTCATTTCTCCATTAACAAATCAACTCCTCCTCTACTCCCACAAGCCAAACCTTCCCGTTCATCCCATTCACTTCCTCTGTTTGGTCTCACAATGGCATCACATAACACCTTCCTTCCATAAACACTTTCACTGCTTCCTACTACTGCTATTATGTATTCATATCTTTTTCTATTCCACACAGCCGTACCAGTCTGCCTACTTCTACTGGATCCCGGGCACGAACGGGGCCCAGATCCGAGGTTTCTGATTTTTTTTTTTTTTTTTTTTTTTTTCTGAGGGGGACGGGGGGGGGTCCAGACAATAGGGGATTTCCGGTTCACACCATATCTCCCTTTTATTTAACATTACGACAAACAGAGAATGTGACCAATATTTTTTCTCTTCCTTAAAAAAAAAAAAAAAAAAAAAAAAAAAAAAAAAAAAAGCAATGCAAAGGCGTATATGCGTCAATCTCATTTTGAACTTTAGTGTATTGTTCCTGAGCCCTTTGCCCAAGTGGGATGTAATTTACCTTTTCTACTTTAACCTGGCCAAAAACTGCCGTCACATCACCTTGAATGCTAAGCTGTAACATCAGATTAACACTAGAATATAATGCTAGTCCCAAAGAAATGTTACGGAAAGGGTGTAGATCCGTAGCACTGTCTTTTTCTGCCACTTAGCTACATGAAATTGGTACAGAAGGACAAAAATCTGCGCCAAGAAAGGTGCAAGTACTATAGTAGCCACACTTATTTTTCAAACAGTACCTCCCACGTCGAGGGTTGCCAATCATCCACCACAACAATATCGTGCTGGGTATTGAAACAGTGATCAGAGGAACCAAGTACACCACGGCACACTTTATTACCGAATTAATGCGAGGAAAATTGCCAAAGATATAGAAAGGAGTCCAACTGTACTACTGTTGATTAATGGGAACTGAGACAATCCATTATACTATACATCAATCTCTCTTTAAAGAGATACGACAAGAAAATATATGATAGAAAAAACCGAGGTGATTAGTGAGGTGGTCTGTTGTCTGATATGACGCCTCTATCCCACGCTGCGGCTGGGAATAGTTTGACAGAAATGAACTAAGTTAAAACGGGCTTTACTGACCCTCCACAAGACCAGTGAGATGTCATAAAAACACCCCTTCATCCTTACTGCCCTAGCATGCACTATATATGACGGTGGGTGTTAGTGCCGAAGTGGTAGCAGATGAAGGTGTGTAGGAAACAGAAAGACTGTTGGGACTAAGGAAAGGGTTGCTAAGCCTGTGCCTAGATTCCAATATGTAAAGAAAAGAAATGCTGTCAGATCAACAATTTAGTTTTAAGATCCCTGAAGTCGTGTCATCAGTCTGTTAAACTCCTGAGACAGAGTGACAGGAAATATGCCAGAATGAAGTTGACGGTTAATTACATTGTTCTAGGAAAGTTCAGATCGTGTACCTCATCGTAAACCAATTTGGAAGTTGGAAAACAGATGAACCTTCCTGGATGACTTTTGATAATGAAAGAAAAACCAGGAAGGCAATAAGAGAAAAGTAGTTAAGTCGTAAAGAAGTTACCAGTGGTGCTACCCCGGAACCAGTATTAACCCCAGTTATGTTTTTTAGCTGTATCAGTGACATACATGGCAAAACCTGAAGCAGACTATTATTTCAAAGTTTACAGATGATTAAGACCCATCAAATTCCTACACAGAACTTCTTGACATTAAAAGCTTTTTGAAGGGAGTAAATGAAATGAAATTTAAAAAAAATATTATGGAAAAGAATTTGGGAAAAAAGGAAGATCGATATAAATTTACTAAAATCAGAAGATTTTGGAACAAACATCAATCTAATATTAACCTACAAACTATCACCTGACGACCAGATCAACGAAAAAGTGAATAAAAAAAAATAACATACTACTGGTCATTATGGAAGTTGCATTTAGATACATACAAGAGATTAAGATAGTCACGAGATTTAGATTTACACATAGGGACAGGGTCAGAAATATAATAAAACATTAATTAGGACAACACATGTATACTCTCCGTAAGCATGGAACTCACATAAAAAAAAGGACTGTACAAACAAAACTGAAAAAGAGCCAAGAGGAACCACGAAATGGGTACTAAAGATAAGAAGAGAAGCACGATTTTGCCAATACCGATAGAAAAGGTGATGCGATAATGATGTATAAGTGCGTAAGAGTAGGGGAGAAAAAGTATCTGAAAACTACATAATAACTGCATATCATCAGTCGTGAGGACACAGGCGAACACTGCATAAAGTAATAGGTGAGAGGGAGGTACAGTAATATAGTTTTGCAGTGACAACAAGCGACTCATGGATCCATCTATGAAATGAAATTGTGTGTGTCAGAACCCTTCATGAAATTAAAAAGTATGTGATAAAACAGCAATGGAATACGGGACATTACAAGCCTGACAGTCCTGCACCAATAATTAGGTAAGAGTACACACACACACACACACACACACACACACACACACACACACACACTTGGTGGAATAGTGGTTTACAGACGTCGTACTGACAGTCTATGAGCAAGTATGAAGTCCCAAGAGATTGCTGCAGATATTTCAATTACGTAATGGCGCCAGGGACGTAGACTGGACACCTAACCTTTAATATTCAGAGCTTCTGTAGCCTAGTTTTGGGTCCTTCCTCTCACGTGGAACGATATCCAATCTCTCTCTCTCTCTCTATAACCCACTCCGACTAAGGTGCTTTCCAACTGTTCAAAATGCACATCAGGGGCAGCAACAACTAAGTCAACAATTATGAAAATGCCGCCTCGGGATGAAGGTGTTAATCATTTGCAACGCAGCGTAACACATGAGCGGCACAACAGCAGGAGGCGTATGTGTGAGTTTACGATCTTTTATGTAACCCACACAATGTAGCAAGGTGGCGAGGGGCGGCCAGAGAGAGCACACCTTCACTTTTCTCTAATAACTACCTACCTTTCCCCTCCATTTACCTTCGTCCCACCTACATTTATTATTCTGGGCGTATTCCCTTCCTTCCCTGCCTACTGTACGTCCATCTTCTTAACCATCTTTTTTTTTTTCTTACTTTTATTCGCATTTTAAGTGATTGTTGGCCTAGCTTCGACCCCTGTAAGCCTCCAAAGGATAATATGGGACTGATTGTTACCGTATTGTTACTTTCTAGTCTCATACATTCTTGTCTTCATTTAAATCATCTTATCCTTTGCTTACTTTTTCTTTAACCTCATCTTCCTCCTCCTCCCCCTTTTTTTCCTCATTTGATCATTTACTTATCTTTCTTTCTCGCTCCTTCCTTTCACTGTTTTCCCCTTTTTTTTCCTCATCTCTCTCCTCACCTCATATACAACTCTATCTAAATCACTCCCTCCCTACCCTTTCCCTCTCCCTCTTATTTTCTTCTTTTCCTCCTCCCCTCCTTCCCTCTCTTCCCTCTTCTCTACTTCATTCCTCCCCCACTTCCCTCCCTTGCTCCTCTCTGTTTTCCTCTCCCCCTTTTTTTTTCTTTTCTTCCATTGCTTCTCCCCCTATCCTCATCACCCCTCCTTACTTCACATGTCTAAATCCTTCCCTCCCTCCCTCGCTGCCCCCCCACTCCCCTCCACCTTCTCCGTCCCCTACCCCCCCTCCCTTCTCCCTTGTCCTCCTTTTAATGTCCCCCACCTTTTCCTCATCACCCCCCCTCCTCAAATACTTACCTTTTAAAATCTTACTCTCTTCCTTTCTCAGTTTCTTTCTTTCAATCCTTCATCTCTGCTTCAACATCCCCCTCCTCACCTCATACCTGACTGTTTCGTCACCCTTCCCTTCCATTTCCCCTCCCCCTTCCCTCATCATCTCCCTACATACCCCACATATTCTTTCTAAATACTCCCTTCATCTCTTCCTTTCCTACAACCCCACCTCCTACCCCTCTTTCACCCCTCTCCTTCACTCCCTTACTCCATTACCCTTCCCTCCTCTTCTCCCTCCCCTTCCCTTTTCCTCATCATCTTCCTCCATACCTCACATACGATTCTTTCTAAACCCTCCCTTTCCCCTCCCTGCTTCCCCCTCCTCCCCTTCTCTCTCCTTCCCCTTCCCCCTCCCCTTCCCTTTTCCTCATCATCCCCCTACATACCTCACATACGATTCTTTCTACACCCTTCCCTTCCCTTCCCCCTTCTTCACCTTCGTTCCGGCGGACCTGTACGTATAATTGAGGTATAAAAGCGAGGAGAGGGAGGTGTGAGGTTGCAGTCAGGGCGTGGGACCCCTTGCGTGAAGACCAACGAGGGCCTGCGCGTGAGGTCAAAAGCGCTGCACTCCTGGCACTTTTACTTGGCCGAAAATTGCCGCTACTCCCTCGTGAATGCTAAACTGTAGAAATGAATTAACGCTAGAATATGGTGCTAGTACAGAAGAACCGCCATGGAGAGGATGCAGAACTGAAGTACTGTTTTATTTTCTTTACACTCTGACTTGGTCTAAAACTGCAGTCTCTGTTTTGAATGCCGGGCTGTACCAATAGATTAACATTAAAGTGCAAGTCACGAAGAAGTGCCATGAAAAGGATCCAGAGCTGTAGTACTGTCATATGCTGTTCAGTTAGAACAATAAACACAAGAACCTTGCACTAATCAAGAAGAAGTGCTATGGAAAGAATGCAGGCCCCACGTACTGCCTAATTCTGCCACTGCACTGTAGACAAAGATCACCATTAAACCACAGCGCTCGTTCAGAATAAATGCCACTGAGCCACGGGAAATAAACTGCAGAAGGACGAAATTTGTGCCAAAAAAAAGGCCAAGAAGAACTCAAAAACCTCTCCCAGGTTTTTCGAGAGACATCAGTTGAATAGTCCCTGTGTTGTAAATTTTATACACACTCGGATGCAACAATCGCTACCCTTCTCCTGCCAACCAAAGCCACCAGTCTGCCATATTTTTTACTGTCTACTTTTCCCCATCACCTCAATCTCACATCAAAATCTTTCGGTACAGTCTATGCTTGTCTGCGAAAGGCCCTCAGTTTACTTTTAAATGCTGTTGAAACGGCTCAGTGCAAATCCCTCACGGCCACTAATAGCGAATTAAAGGTATTCCTCTGACCACGGAACAGAGGAGTAATGAGGGGGATATTAACAGGAGAAATATGATGAACTATGCCAAACAAAAAGCCAAGAAATAATACAGCAGAGAAAGACCAATGACAGAACATCGAAAAGGCGATACCGATTAAGCCACATAAAACACACGGCTTGTCTGAGTGTGGCACCATGTTGCATAAGATATACAAGTGGCTTACAGTACAGACCAAAACAGGGGGCTATACACGGGGCTATAAAATATGGGAGTGGGCGTTTGTTTGGGCGTGTACGTGGGCGTGTGTGTGGGGTCACGGGCGGCTGGTTGACCCCCCCGCCCGCTCTACCATGTGGCGTCTGGGTTTTGACACGCCCGTCCACTACAACGACCATCAACTCTACTGTGGCGGATTTTCGGTGAGATACTGTGGCATATTCTAGATTAAGGAAGCTCCCTAACACCTCTTCCTTAGCGATTAATTCTAGGGCCAATATTCTCGTCGGTTGAGGAAGCTCCCTAACACCCTTCTCTTAGTGGTTTATTTCTTCACACAGTTCTTTGATAATTATTATTGTGTTATTTGTGTAATCATACCTTGGAGATAAAAAGGTATAAACGGTACACAAAGGGGCAGCAAGGTGTGGTGAGCACAAAAAGTCGCTAAGGTAAAGGTGTAAGGTGTGTTACTTATATAATTTAACTTGAAAATAAAAAGATATAAACAGTATGCAAGGGAGTAGCAAGGTGTAGTGAGCAAAATAAGTCGCTAAAGAAAAGCTGCTACAGAAGCCTCCTTAAGTGACGAGAATACGACCTGTTGTTTGTGAGTTTTCCATACAATATTAATTCCTTCACTTTTTTTTTTTTTGTATCTCCAGACGATTTTCTTCATCTTAACATGGACTTTCCGAACTAGAGGGGTTTGTCTTCATTACCTATACCCTTTTTATTCCAACTTGGCCAACAATTACACTATGTCCAACTTGAATGCTGAGTTGTTGCAAGAAATTAACGCTAGACTATGATGCTGGTCACGAAGAAGTGCTGCAGGGAGGATGCTGAGCTGTAGTATTATCCCTCTGAGCTGTGTGACATATGCTACGAAAGGATGAAACTCTAGGCCAAGTTAAAGTAAAAGGTGTATAGTTCCGTACGAGAGCTCCTTCCCACAAAAATTAAACAGAGATATCAATATTTAAAAAAAATAATAATAATAAGTCGCTGAATTGAAAGGATTAAGTGTTTTTCATAAGTGTGAAGTACAGTATGTGACTTAAATCCAGACTGCATGACTCTCTCTCTCTCTCTCTCTCTCATCCTGGCAAAACAAAACTGCATGACTCACTTTTTGTTTGCTTCTCTCTCTCTCTCTCTCTCTCTCTCTCTCATGCCCTTGACGTCGCTCCCTCGGCTCATTCTGGCTTCATTCTCCTCGTTTCATTCCCTCTGTTCCTCCCTCCTCTCATTTCCTTGCCTTGCCTCCATCATCCATTTCCTTCACTCCCTCTCATCTTATTTCCCTGCCTCCCTTCCCTCATTCTCCTCTAATTTCCCCTCCTTTCCCTCACTCACGTCCTGCCATCCTAGCTCTCTCTCTCTCTCTCTCAACAACCACTTCAGACCTAAGACATCTTTTACATTACTCTCTCTCTCTCTCTCTCTCTCTCTCTAACAACCACTTCAGACCTAAGACATCTTTTACATTACTCTCTCTCTCTCTCTCTCTCTCTCTCTCTCAACAACCACTTCAGACCTATGACATCTTTTACATTACACACCTTCCACCTCCAGACGATTTTACTAATCTTACTCATTACGGTTTCACTCCCTTGTTTCATTTCCTCCCTTTCGTCCTCTTGCCAAATCCTCACATTTCACTGTCTAGTTGTCCTTTATACTTCGTTCTTGTTATCTCCAGACGATTTTCTTAAGCTTAGTCTGGCGTCAGTTCCCCTCATCTCCTTCTCTCTGCTTCGTCTCGCTCTCCACTCATCTCACCGCCCTCCTACCCAATCCTCACATTTCTCTACTCTTCCCCTGGTCTCTTCATCTTTCATATTTTTTTACCGATCCCACCAGACGATTTTATTCAGCCCTGGGGGGATATTTTCGAGCAGGAGGGGTTAGATATAGTTTTCAAAAATCCCTCCAAAGAATAAAACTTCAATAAGCGTCATCGGATTGAAAGACAACCACTTTACCACCAGGACATCCTTCATATATATTAATGCTTCACTCAGACGATTTTATTAAGCTTAGGAGAGACTTTTAAGTGAGTGGTCAGATCTAGCCATCATTAACTCCTTTACTACTGGGGTTTGCTCTCCTAATATGTATAAAATCGTCTGGCAGCGGCAACAATGAAATATAAGCGACGTTGTGGAGCTGATGGGATTAACACTCAGGCTCCTACGACTCACTCTCGGCTGAATAAAATCGTCTGGCGTTAGATGGAATAAAATACAGAAGATGGAACACCGAGGAGAATAAGCGTCCATCAACCAAACTCCCCCACCCCCATCCCCACCCCCACCCCCACCCCCACCCCCTGCCCTCCACCCTCAAGCTTCCCCTTCGCTACTTCTCTTTTCCCTATCTTCCTTCCCCTCCTCCCTCTGTCCCCTCTTCCTCTCCCTCCCCACAACCACTTTCCTTCTCTCCCTTACCCACCTCCCTCTTCTCTCCTTCCCACCCTTCTTTCCCCTCTTCCTTCCCCTCCCCACAGCCATTTTTCCTTCTCTTTCCTTCCCTTCCTTTTCCTCCGCACCGTCCCTCACCCTCCCAAATTCTTTCTCCCCCTCCCCACTGTCCCTCCCTCCTCCTCTTTCCTCCCCCCTCTTCCTTCTTCTCTCTCCCCCCCTCCCTCTTCCACTTTTTCCCTCCCTCCTCCTCCCTCTCTCCTTCTCTCTCCCCCTTTCCACTGTCCCTCCTTCACTCCTCCTTTCTCCTCTCTTTCCCTCCTCCCACTCTCCCTCTCTCCTCCTCTCTGTCCCTCTCCCTGATTCTCTTTCTCCCTCCCCACTGTCCCTCCCCCCTCATTTCTACCACTCTCCCTACTGTCCCTATCCCCTCCTTTCTCCCATTTACCCCTACCCCTCTCTCGTCTCTACCCCTCTCCCTCCTCCTCTCTCGTCTCTACCCCTCTCTCTCCTCTCTCCCCCACCCTCTCCCCCTCTCATAGGCACCCCCGCGACGCACCTAACACTGGTGACGCAAGTGTTCGCTGACGTAACACTGTCTTCACACTTGCCTCACCGTAACCATGCAGCGATTTCTAACCATACCTGTCTACTTCTACCACAGTCTCGCCTATTCTACCCCACTATCAATAACTACTACTATCCCTCTATTTTAAACTACTCTCTCTCTCTCTCTCTCTCTCTCTCTCTCACCTAACGCCCCCCTCTCCCTCGGCAGCGTCAGTGGGTGCAAAACAAGGGCAGGTGCGGGGAGTGTGGTGACCCCTGGGACCTACCACGACCTAGGCCACACGAGGCTGGGGGCGTCTTTGGCACCGGGGTACTCTCCAGGGTGTACACGCAGGGGCAGGTGGGTAGTGAAGATAGAACACTGATATTGAGAGAGAGAGAGAGAGAGAGAGAGAGAGAGAGAGAGAGATTTTCAGAACATAAAGTACGGCAAACGGTTTAAACATTTACCTCTTCACTCCAATGACATATTTTCATGGTATTCTTCCCAACACCTGATGATTTTTTTTACTAATCTTGGAAAAAATTCGAACTCCTCCACAAGACGTCTTCCTTTAGGTGTATATAATAATCTAATAGCGGGACGAATACAAAAGGAAACACGATAAAGGACTAACACTTGATAAACTTTCATAACAAACCGACTATACTGCAGAACCTTTACTACACATTGACCTGTATTCCCGCGATTTATTTTACACAATGCACCTCAGTACCTTCTACAGCTTAGGTTATTAATCCAGTTGTCTTGCGATGGTTATAATCATGAGACACGTATTTAGATGAGACACGTATTTTAGATGAGACACGTATTTAGATAGGAGACACGTATTATAGATAGGAGACACGTATTTAGATAGGAGACACGTATTTTAGATAGGAGACACGTATTTTAGATATGCTGATGCAGCCACATGTAATCATTGTGCAAAGGTGTGTAACCATCTCGATTAAGATATACCAAAATTTTATGTGAAAGATATTCCTAAAATCTTGCTAATTATTATATGCATTAATGTACACTTGTCAGCAAAAGTTGTGTTCCTCTTCCTTCCTCTCCGTAGCTCGTAACACTGTACTGGCTTTGGTGATTAAAAGTAACTGTAATTCAAAGTGCATACCTACTTAGTCACATTACAGTATCAAGGAAGTTAACCCCGACTAATATGATGTTATAGGTTACAGGGTGCTAGGAGGAGGAACAGAACTCTTGCACTAGGCTGTACATAGGCCATTATATTTATCGCAGCGTTTATCCAGGGGTTTCAACAATTCTTCGTTTTTACTGCGAAAGGAGCCAGACTTCCGTGAAAACCAGTAATACATTTGTACTGTGAACATTTTCTCTTTCCTCTCAAGTTCCGGATTAGTGAATATAACAGAGCTTGAACGCCATTATAATTCTGATGTAACTTATATTGTAAAAATGCTTTGTTTTATTAACGGCGTGATCATTCCAGCGGTTAACTGTCCACAACCACGGCCTGGACATGAGTTGGGATCCTATTAATGTGCTAAACTGCTAAAAAAAAAAAAAAAAAAAAAAAAAAAAATCTACACAACAGGAAGATCGTGAAAAAGTCGTGCCAGAAGCGACCAGCTCTTTCAGACGACGCTAGTTCGATCCCAGGCAGGAGCAGAGAACAGTCTGGTTTTCGTCTCATTCAGACTACCCTCCACATGACGTACGGCCTCATTCTCTCCCTCGCTAATACCATCATATAAGTTCGGAATCAAACATCCTCAGAATCTATTCGATATGGACGCCGAACATTAGAGCCGAAGTGGTGACATGTGAAGGTGTATGGCAAAAAGGGGTAGTGCTGGGTCTCAGGGAACAGACTATTCAGTCTAAACCCTGAGTCAGGGACACACACACACACACACACACACACACACACACACACACACACACACACACACACACACACAAATTGTGAACATTGAGGAATAATAATTATGACGTGTCAAGCATCACTGAGCTCGGCTGAAGGTGAAAATATCAGCGTGCTACCGTTACATTTCAGTAATTATGTAATGGATCCGTTAATGACAAGTACCGGTATGTAAAGCATGTACTGCAATGAAGCAATGTGTGATTGTTAAGTGATATTATACGAGTATATACTGACGTTGTTGTATCCTTTAAAACCAATGACGTACTTTTCACACACACACACACACACACACACACACAAATATATATATATATATATATATATATATATATATAATATACATATATGTATATATATATATATATATATATAGCCCGACGCCCTAATCCCGCAAAGGGTGGCCGCAGACAAAACTCCTCCAAGTCACTCTGTCACCCACCATTTGACTACCCTCCCCCAACTCACCCCCCTCCCTCATATACCTCTCAACTCCATCCCTCCACCTCACCTACATACACCTTCTTAGTCAGTCTTTCATCCTCCATTCTCTCCCCATGTCCAAACCACCTCAGTGTATTTCTCCTAATCTCAACCACATCCACATCTACCCCACAACGTTCCTTCACTTCATTCGTCAACCTGTCCCTCCATGTCACTCCACATGCTCCTCCCAAGTAACTCATTTCCACTGCTCTCACTCTTGACTTGTTCCCCTCTTGCAAGGTCCACGCCTCGCTTCCATACGTCAGGGTAGGGATCACAATACTATCATGCAGTGACTTCTTAAATTCCATACTCACCTCCCTATTTCTCATCACTGCTTTCAGTGTACCAACAACCTTCCTTCCCTGCTGTACCCTTTCACGTACTTCATCCCCCAAAGTTCCATCCTTACTCATCACACTACCCAAGTACTTGAATGCACTCACATTCTCCATATCCTCACCATCCAACCTCACTGCACACTCTGTGACTTCATTCCTCTCAAACACCATAACTTTACTTTTGTTTACATTAACTTTCAGCTTCCTCCTCCTACACACTGTCCCAGATTCATTCACCAAACCTTGCAACTCCCATTCATCTTCACTCAACAATACTGTATCATCAGCAAACAGCAACACCGGAAGCTTCCAAATCTCACCCTCATTCATTAGGGCCAGCCCCACATCCACTGCCCTACCTTGCACCACCTTTACAACCCCATCCATATATATATTAAACAGCCATGGAGACATCACACACCCCTGTTTCAGTCCCACATTGAGATCAAAGAACTCACTCAGCTCACCATCCACTCGCACCGTAGCCCTAGCTCCCTCGTACATACTCTTTACAGCACTCAACAACCTCCCCTCCACTCCATATATTCTTAATACCTTCCACATACCTTGCCTATCTATTCTGTCATAAGCTTTCTCCAAGTCCATGAAGGCAGCATACACTTTCCTTCCCTTCTCTAGATACTTCTCCACTAAACATCTTAGAACAAATATCTGATCTACACACCCTTTTCCCTTCCTAAATCCCCCTTGTTCTTCTCCAACTAGCTCCTCTGTCATATGCCTAACCCTATCAATGAGTATTCTACCATATATTTTACCAGTCACACTAAGAAGGCAAATACCCCTATGGTTACCACATACTTCTCTCTCCCCTTTTCCTTTGTACAGAGGAACAATTATACCTGATTTCCAGTCCTCTGGAACCCTTCCCTCTTCCTAAGCCAATCTACACAACTTCCATATCCACTCCACAACAATCTCACCCCCATACCTAAGCATTTCACCACACACTCCATCAATTCCTGGGGCCTTTCCCAGCTTAATCTTCTTCATATATATATATATAAATATATATATATATATGGAGCCTCTGTGGTACAGTGGTAGAGTGTACGTTTCGTACACGGGTGAGCAAGGGTTCGCGCCCCGCCAGGGTAATGAACTTTGGGAGTGTTCACCCGTCCACGTACTGCATTGGCGGATACAAGGGGTGCTGTGGTTGAACCATTGTCGCTTACTATAAAGTATGCTTGCACCCAGTCGCCTTGCGCGGGCCGATTACACTTGGTTCACAGACTACACATACATCCAAAGCCACTACAACACTACAATTACACTTACAAGCACTTCTCACCCTACATACAATCTCTACCAGACAGCCTAAGCCACTTGGTAGATACATCGGCTGTATCGTCTCGACTTCGGTCGGGATAGGCGGGTCCTGCAGTGGGTACTCAAATGGATGATATTATATATATATATATATATATATATATATATATAAATATATATATATATATATATATATATATATATATATATATATATATATCCCATTGGAGCCCAGTGTCCACAGTATTGGACAGAACTGGGAATTTCCAAATCATGATAAAGTAGGGAACCCCCAGGTAGGGACCCATGAGCTTTGCGACTATGAGCCAATAGGCGGAGGACGGTACGCTTAGTACCCTCCCAGTGCAGTGCCTCGCCCGGCAGCTCTGGGATCCAATAGGATATATATATATATATATATATATATATATATATATATATATATATATATATATATATATATATATATATATATATATATATATATATATATTATACATGTGTATAAGTGGTAGGTGGGGGCGCTCACCATCCACTCACTCGATGTAGTGCTGCTCTCGGATGTCTGCCCTTTCCTCTCCTCCATCCCTCTTTCCTTCCATTCTCTTCTGTCTTTCCTTCATTCTTTCCTTGTCCTTCTGCCTACGGGTGACTTTACACTCCCTCTTCTCTCTTTCTTTCCTTCATTCTTTCCCCTTCCTTCTGCCTGTGGGTGACTCTACACTGAGTGACAAGCCAAATGGTTTGCTGTACACCATGAAACCATTTACTGCGCTGGGTGGTAACCACATAGCCAAATTTTGACGCATGGTGGTTTAGTGGGTAATTACTGCGCTCTAATCGGACTGAGCCGGTGAAGGTTTATATCCAAGGGGTGATTCGGGCTGACTGCTCATGTACTGCCACTCAGGGATGAGTGAGGCTGGTCACTCTCATCTTAAATGTCGGGACCAACTGCCTAGCCCCGGGCTCCTACGCTCCTCAGGGGGCAAGGTAGGATTGGATGATGGATGGATGGAGATATATATATATATATATATATATATATATATATATATATATATATATATATATATATATATATATATATATTATATATATACACACACCACAGAACGAAGATTTCGAAGAAACGGGATGTTGATATTATGTGTTTCATCACTGAAGTAAGAGAGTCAAAGAACTTTTCACAGCAGGAAGAGACAGAGGACAAGTACACGGTTCAGATATTTTTGGTCAGACAATGACATCACAAAAAAGCCATATATATATATATTTTTTTTAATGCAAGGAAGAAGGAACCAAAGGCCAGGGGCCTGCAAATTGCACCCTCCATGAAAAAACAAAAACAAGATAACAAAGCCAAATTCAAGTTCCATTCATTTCGACATTTTTTTTAAATGCAAGAAAGAAGGAACTAAAGGATAAGAGCCCACAAACCGTTCCTTCCAAGAAAAAAAAAATACAAAAGAGCCAAATTCAAGATCCGTTCATTTCGAGATGCCTGGACACACTGCGTTTGAAAGACTGTAGATCGTAGGAAGAAGGAAGTATAGACAGAGGGAGACAGTTCCAGACTTGACCTGTTGCATAAATGAAGGACTGGGAGTAATGGTTAACTCTTGCATTAGAGACCTGGACGGAAAAGGGATGAGAGTTTGTGGCTAGACGGGTGCTACGTGTCCGTCGTAGAGGTGGAGGGATGCAAGCAGACAGTTCAGAAGAGCAGTGACCATTGAAGTAGCGAGAGAAAAGAGATAATGATGCAACAGTGCCGCGAAGAGACAGAGGTTGAAGAGAGCTAGTAAGAGGAGGAGAGTTAATGAGACGAAAAGCCTTTGACTCCACCCTACTGAGAAGAGCTGTATGTGGGGAGCCTCCCCACACATGAGAGTTGTACTCTACACAGGGGCAAATAAAACCCGTGTATAAAGTCAACAACTGTGCAGGGGCAAAGAAGATACGGAGTCGGTTTAGCTCACCTAATCTCTTGGATGCAGATTTTACAAGAGATGTAATATAATCTTTCCAAGATAAGTCCCGAGCGAATGAAACCCCAAGCATGTTCAAGGATGATGCAGGACTGAGCTGGATACTATTAAATATTAGTGGCTACTCCTGTGGAAGACTCTGTCGGGCTGAGAAGTGCAAGAACTAAGTCTTTGATGCATTAATAACAACAAGAATTTTTCCCCCAGTCAGAGACACGAGCCAAGTCAGACACTAGGTGTGCGATAGCCTCATCCCTTGTTTGTGCAGAGATTCAGAGGATTCAAGTTCAGAAACACGAGAGTAAGATATGTTGTTGCCTACATATACACAACCACCACCCTTGGCTTTGAAGAGGGTATGGAGAAAGTAGGAGGATACAGAGAAGGGTTTAATATCAGTCGCATCAGACAGCTGAGTATCGGTGAGGAAGAGAAGGCGAGGTTTCTATGAAGAGGGGTGATGTTCAACACAGAATTAGAGGAAAGGCCACCAATGTTGGGCGCGCGCGCACACACACGCGCGCACACACACACACACACACACACACACACAGTGTGTGTGTGTGTGTGTGTGTGTGTGTGTGTGTGTGTCAGATGATTGTTCTTTCAATCCCGTTTGGCCGTCAACGGGAGAGGGGCGGATGGTGGGTTTATTCCCCCCCCCCTCCTCCCCCGACTCCAAGGCAGTGTGTTGAGACATTATTGAAACTTTTGAAACAAGAAGTATGGTGTGTAATTAGCATGTAGTTTGGTGTCAACAATTAGAGGATAATGTATAGGAAAGTATGCCGGCCTACTCCCCGCCATACTGGGGCACAGAAGAAGCAAAGCAAAGAGGGATGGTCTGAAGCTAGTGTTACAAAGCAAAGAGGGATGGTCTGAAGCTAGTGTTACAGTCTATTCCTTTTATCCTGACATGATGTGGTGTGGTATTTGAGGCGTGCTGTGGTGTTATGGTCAACCTGTACAGTGTTTACAGACGATGTGGTGTGATGTTTTATGTGTGCTGTGTGGTATGGTGAACCTGTACTGTATTTACTAACGTGCTGTGGTGTACCATTATATGTGCAGTGTTGTGGTAAGGTGAATATGCACTATACTTATGATGTGCTGTAGTGGTGAGGTGTATTTACTTACATGTGGTGTATTTACTGAAGTGCTGTGGTGGTGTGATGTATTTATTGATGTGGTGTGGTGTATTTACTACGCGCTATGATGTATTTACTGATGTGGTGTGGTGTATTTATTACGTGCTATGATATATTTACTGATGTGGTGTGGTGTAATACTGATGCGCTGTGGTGTAATACTGATATGCTGTGGTGGTATAATGTATCTACTGATGTGATAAAGCTACGTGCTGCTGTCTCCCCAGGTAATGACGGCCACGGTGCACCTGACGGCCAATCACCTGGGCTGGTTCGAGTTCCGCCTGTGTCCCACCAACGACCCCAAGACCTACGCCAGACAAAGCTGCCTCAACAAGCACGTCCTGAGCCTCGTTGACCACCCTGGCACAAGGTTACACAAACTATACACACCCTATACACTTATCAACTTTTCTACACCCCGGCACAAACTATACACACTCCATACACACTCTACACACTTTTCCACACCCAGGCACAAGTTACACAAACTACACACACTCTATACACAATCTACACACTTCTCAACACCCATGCACAAGGTTACACAAACTATACACATTCTACACAATTTTCTACACCCTGGTACAAACTATACACACATACTACACACTTTCCACATCCAGGCAAAAAGTTACAAAAACTATACACACCCTACACACTTTTCCACACCCTGGAACAAGGTTACACAAGCTATACACAAACTATACACACTCGACACACTTTTCCAAACCCACGCACAATGTTACACAAACTATACACACTCTACACACTTTTCCACACCCAGGCATAAGGTTACACGAACCATACACACTCTACACACCTTTCTACACCAAGGCTCGAGGTTACAAACTATACACTCTACAAACACACTACACACTTTTCTACACCCTGGCACAAACTATACACACTCTACACACACCTTTAATCTTTTCCACACCCAGGCACCAAGTCACAAACTCACGCTTTTTCCTCACTCAGGCAAAGGGTCATACTAAACATACTCTTTGCACACTTTACACACTTTCACCCTTTCTTTCCTCAACCTGTCACAAGGTCACATAATCAATACACACTTTTCACACATACCATGCACACTTTACACACTCTCAGTCTTTTCCTCGCCCAGGCTCAAGGTCGCACATACACCATATACACTTCTCACACTTTAATTCTTTTTCTCTAAGGTCACAGAAAACATACAACACACACGTTACACACTCTCACCCTTTTCCTCACCCTAGCACATGGTCACACAAACCACACACTTTTTTTTTCACACTTTACACACTCTTAGCCATTTTTCCTCGATCAGGCACAAGGTCATACAAACCAATATATACACACTCTCACCCTTTTCCTCACCCTGGCACAAGGCCAAACACACACACACACACACACACACACACACACTTCCTCACCCATGCATAAGGTCATACAAACTATACACTTTCATTCTCAGCTTCTTCCTCTCTGCTCTCTGTCTTTCATTTATGCAGCTAGTCAACTCTGGAAGTGCCTTTCTTCTGTATTTTCTCCTTTTTATGACCTCCACTTTTTTTTTTTTTTTTTTTTTTTTAATGTGTCAAGGCATCCCAAAATATCTGATCTTAACTTCGGCTTCTATTTGGTCAACTTTATACAGAGGGACAGGATTGGCAGCCTCAAGTTTCATTTTTTTCTTTTTTTCATTGAAAAATAGAGGCATCAGGGTTGTTGCTTAAATGCAGTAGGCTGTAGACAGAGATGCAAGCAGTGTAGCAGTCAAGCATGGGTAGGCAGTAAATCAGACATCAGGCAGGCAGTAGAGAGAAGTCATGCAGGAGTAAGCAGAAAAATAGGGCAAATTGACAGCCAAGTCACCACGCTGATATATAGTCGGCAAGGAAGCAAACAGATCAAATCGCTATAGTCCGTATAACCTAGAGTCTGGTGATGGAGAGGGACGCCTTCACGTGGTGGCACCGACATCACCATACGGCTCCTCTGTCCGGTTACACTAATGTCCCTCAACTTCGACCCCGTCCCCCGAAATAATGGTGGTGGACTGCAGGAGGAGGATAACCTCAGCCTGCAGTCCACCGTGATCGCGCTTCAGATGAACCTGGGGCTACTCGTATAACTACTACTACCAACCCAAGTTAACTCTAAGATCATTCTGGGGGGGCCACTTTAACAAAGCACAGTCATTGGGCGAACGGCACCTCCCGCAAATTAATGTATTCACCTAAACTAATTAGCTCTGTCTACACACACAACACATTCAATTAACATTAATCAAATAAATTTTCACAACAAATAGACAGCTACTTCGTGATGCAATGGGCTTTGTATGAAACCATTAGACACTTCTTTTGGTAGTCATACCTATAAAATATTTTTTGCCATTCACGGCCATCACGTATATTGCTGGAAGCCGCACACTGAATACCACTGCCTATGACTCCTGCAGAGAGAAGACATTATATATATTATTCTCGCCAACAATAGGACATTTTATTCAATATAAGATAAACTTTCGTACTAAAGGGGTTAATGAAAGCTGTATCTAATCCCTCCAGTTTTAAACACCTTCCCCTTAACTAAATCTAACTGAGGGCAGCAACAATAAAATAATAACTATGCTGTCGGAATAAAGTGGTTAGTTTCCTGGCGAAGATGCATCCACTGGCGTGTGATTGGCTGATATCACTACAGGAAAGATTTTGCAACGGTTCTTCGTTATCATATTTCATTACATTTGGCCTTTGGCGTCACAGCCCTCCTCATACCATCCATTCACTGTTCAGCATTAAAGGCTGCGGCACAGACCAGATTTTTGCAGCTGATACAAATGGACTAACGGCATTTACAGTAGGCTAGACAAAAGCTTCTGGTGGGGGAATATATGGGAAAATCTAAAGCAATGTCTGGCGTAACGAAAGACAAGAAATATATATATTTTTTTTTGTTCCACTAAGCCACCTGTCTAACACAAGGAAAGATTACAGAACTCTTTACAATTAAAATCTAGTTAATCCAAACAAAATTGAAACTGGAAACAGAAATTGAACTGTTCAGGAATTTAAGTGGGTTGTAAATTTTGAAGAGGATAAGAAATGCAGAAATAAGTGAAAGTTGTGGAATATGGATGCAGGTATCCTACAAAACCATTTACTACACTGGTTAGTAACCATATATCCAACAGATAAAAGGCTCCTGGTTTACTGAATTAACACACTCGAAATGAAAGGGACCAATTATGGGGATAAAGGTACAGGGTAGTTGGGGTATACTACTTACATCATGCCACTCAAGGAGGGAGACTGGTCATTGTAACCTTAAATGTCTGGACTGAGTAGCCTATTCCTGGACTCTTACACTCCTGATGGAGTAATGAATATGTAAGGACATGAAAGTTGGTCAAAGGACAAAGGTGGATGTGCTTAGATGATATGGTCATATCTCCGATGGTCCCTGTCGTACTGAGCGTGTTTTTCCAACCTGACCAAGATCCCTAACCTCTCTCACCTCAGTTGATGGCCAAGTATATTCAGACTGGAGGGTGGATTTGATTACATTCTATCCATTTAAATATACCTAAAAACTGCCACCTCTTAACCTTGAATGCTGAGTTACAGCAACATATTAACTTTAGAATATGGCGCGAGTAACGAGAATAATATGCTGCGAAAAAGGAATGATTAGAGACGATGTACTGTCACAGTCTGCCCCTGAACTATAGGGAATAAGCTATAATTGGACGCAAATCTCTGCCAAGTAGAAGTGAATGAAATATAGTTGTGCCTTCCTTCCCCCAGGTACCAGATCCGCCACTCACACACGGGGCTGTTCCGTGTCCGCCTGCAGCTGCCGTCCCACCTCACCTGCTCCCACTGCGTCCTACAGTGGCACTACACCACAGGTACGCTATACACGCTACATCAGAAAGGGAATTGTTTGGCAGGATGCACCCCTTACGCTGCAGAGTCCAAAGCTGAAAGCTGGAATTAGACTACAACTATTGTATCGGGGTAGAGAATGTAACAGCAACCTTAACCGCTATTGTAGGTACTACTGAAAATGCAATAGTGGGCGTCGGGTAACATATTATTTTGTAGTGCGTATTTTTCTAGCGCAGCTCGTCAACTACTGACACCCCCTCTGATGGCATGATTAATTCAACTACAGTGTGGCCAGAGGCACAATTTAAAAAATGGGATGGTCACGGGATGGCCAAGTTTAATTATGGGGTGTCACAGGAGAACTTTTTAGGGCGGGATCGATGGTATTCCCTCTAAAACTTGGGATGGCCAAGAATATTTGATTGTGGTCAGTGCCACCCAGACTACCCTTTTAAACAGGTCACTGAGTGTGGCGCCGTGTGACATAACAGTCTACTCCAGCCCAGTGTGACGTCACCACTCCTGTGATGACTTCAGTCATGCGTCCACTGCTTGTGAAAACGTTACTGAAGTGACACTCCAGCCCTCTGTGTGTGTGTGTGTGTGTGTGTGTGTGTGTGTGTGTGTGTGTGTGTGTGTGTGTGTGTGTGTGTGTGTGTGTGTGTGTGTGTGTGTGTGTGTGTGTGTGTGTGTGTGTGTGTGTGTGTGTGTGTGTGTGTGTGTGTGTGTGTGTGTGTGTGTGTGTGCGCGCGCGCGCGCGCGCCCCTCGTCATGGCTTTACCCCTCAACACAACACCAGCAGCCCTGAACCCGCTCTACCCACCATCAGGAAGGCTGCCCCCAGTTCACTTAAGAGATGTATGAAGTTGTCTCCGCGAGCAAAGGCAGCGCAAGGACGGCAGACGTGAGTATTATTGAGTCAACATATGGAAGGAACCGAAAGAAGAAGGCGCTCATGAAGACAGCTAGAGGAGCGAGAGGTGATGGTATTCAGAAGAAACGACGTAACCATTTTCCCACACTGTGTCCCTTCTCGTCTGTGATCTCCACTGCCAGAAATCAAGATGTATGCCTGTCGACCTGGTGGTATCTTGTGGCAGGGCAAGCCATTACTCTCGGGAAGTCGCCAAGAAGTTAAGGATCGCTAATCATCCCCCATGTTACGTCTGGCAAGGATAGGTGCACGCCTTTAAGATGAGGCATAATTTGAAAGGTGCTGCTGCCTCAGGTGAAAGTGCTGATTTGAGTCCTGTCATGTTCTCAGAGTTCCTGTGGAATTTTGTCGTGGAAGGCAGCTATACTCCTCACCAGAGTTGACGTACCAACGAGACCAGATTCTTTTGGGAAAACATGCCAAGGCAAAAAAACTTTATTGCAAGAAGCAAGAGTTAGTTCAAGGAGTTTAGATCAACAATGGAATGCATGACAATTCTTTCCACGAATGCTTCAGAGACTCGCAAAACTGAAGCCATTAGTGATTTATCGTGCAAAGCGTCCGCGGCGCTACGAGAACCAGGAAATGTCTCACATCAGTATCTACTGGATGAAACATGAGAAGGGTGAATGGCAGTCACAGCAAGGCTGGACTGATTCGACGTGTTCGTCACGGACTGCTCGACGTTATGCTAGAAAAGAAATCTGGCATTCACATTCCTCTGATTGCTAGGCAATAAATCGTGAGGCATGGCATACAGGTTTACAGGTGATGTTTTGACCACCAAACATGTTACTGCTACTGCCAACAGACCAAGAAGTTGTCGCCAGTTTTAAAGCGGACTTCATCAAAGAACTGTATGCTCAGCCTAGCTACGGACACCTTGGACGAACTGACGGCATTTGACAAAGAGGTCTGTGTGGAGGGAAGAGGAGACGAAGAAGACGAGAGCAGGGGCGGTTCAGGAGCGGAGAGCAAGGCAAGGGAGGCGACTAAATCAGCAAAGATCATCCTGACGGTCTGGTACTGGATACAGCATTTTGGAAGAAATTGAGCATTAGAGATGCAGTACACCTTGTTGTAGAGGCCTGAGAACAAATCACCACAAAAACCATTCACCATGCATGGCGGAATATTCTGAAAGGCATCCTTCATTATCATCAAGTTCCTGGAGAACACCGCGTGGGGCTGTGAAGGAGGCCCAGTGAGAGGACGGAGCGGGGTTCGATGACAGAATGGACGCTGACATAATGGACCCTGGGTAAGGAAGTGAGTCAGATGTCGACGATATAAGAAGCGATGAAGAAACTGCAAGCTGTAAACATCAGCGAGAAGTAGTGTGATAACCGACCCGACTTCTGAGAGAATTAATGCATGTGATCACTCAAGGTGAGAAGCTGAAACTGCAGTCCAACTGACAATCAATGGTCCGACAGTACCAGCTACAATAGGCTGATAAAGCTTTAGCCTTTTAGTGGAAATGTATCAGATGAATGCCAACAAACGCCTAAATCATCACTGTTTTCGTGCTGCTAATGAACCTGCTACTTCCAATCCCAATCAAGTCCCCACCTCAACCCCAGACACAGATTCTGATTCCGACGGTGATGGCCTGTATTTTGACCAACAGTCAGTGATGCCTTCCTTTCACTTTGAAGAATTCGACAATCCAGAAACGAGTGATGATGCTACAGGTGCTAGAGATAAAAAAATACATCACTAGCGACTGCCTCAGGCCTCGGAACCTCAGCCGACACTGCCACTATCAGTCTTTATCTTTTGCTCATCAGGTACTGTATGATAAATAAATGACTATTCACCGTTTATTAAGTTTGCAGTACAGAACAGTGCAGCTGCCAGACCATCTGTGTGCTGGCAAGGTGTTTACGGTACTTTTTAGTAGAGGTATAAGTAAACAAGGGTAACTGGCAAGGTGACTTGAAACAGGTACGTCTTTTACATTATTTTTCCAATACGTTTTCAAGCGGGGCTTTCAGTAACACAGCACACGGTTAGCAGCAGGTAGGCGCGTTACTTGAGGGCCCAGTGTACCTTGACTAATACTGTATTACATCGCAGTCTCATGCATACTGATTTCACTACCATATGGCATATGACACCGGACTCACCTTCAAGGAGCATGTATAAAGACATCACGAGGCGATGCACCCCCAGACTTGAAGCACTCACGGCAACTACATGCTCAAACTTTGGAAAAAAAAAAAATCCTTCTCTACAAACAATAAGTTATTTCAATGACTTGTATGTCACAGGCCTTCCCGACATGGGCTCCTATCCTATCTAATATTCACTACAACACCTTGGAAATCATACAGAACAATGCCCTACGCATCACCACTGGTTGCACCAAAATAACCCCCACAGTTCATTTACACTCTGACACTAAAGTCCACCTTGTCAGAGACTACATTCAAATAAGGGACAAACAATTCTATGAAGCAGTTTATGCCAATACAAAACACCGCTGTCACAGGGGCGACACACAACACATCTTAGCATATAAATATAAATCACTCACCTCACCATACAAACATTATCAAACCCTCTACAATATCCCACCTTCAGACATTCCAGCACCAGCAGTGAAGAAACACCTACATACTCATTTCATGCACCGAGCAATACAACACCTCGATCAGACCACCACTGTACTACAAGCCCCCTTCCTGACATCCACCCATTGGAGATGTCCTTCAATAGAAATGATTGAGTTCATCTTGCTAAGTTTAGAGCAGGACATAACCCAGGCCTCCTCAGCTACAAGCTTAGACTGGGTTTGATGGAATCACTGATGACACGTGCCCAACTTGCAGAATAGGCCCCACACAACATAACACACATAATGGAGCATTGCACAGAAAAGCCACACTAAGGCGCAGACACTGCATCAGGGATGTAGGGAACCTATGGAACAACCCCACAGGGGCGAATGTTTACCTGCAGTCGACGGATCTGTTCGATCACATGGACCGGGGTTGACAAACAAAAAGAACTAACAGTAATAGTTAGCATACATCACTGGCAGACTGCAACATCTTACCACGCTATGCCAGACCTGTTAGGCTTTATTTACCCGAAATGATGATCTCAGGTTACTTTCTCTGCTATGAATGGGTTGTGCAGTGACGATGTGTGGGTGTGGGATGGTCTTCTGGGCAGAGTTAACTAATACTGGTGATGTTGCAGGTAACAACTGGGGTAAGTGTGGTGGAGGTGATGGAGGGCGGCCGGGATGCGGGCCACAGGAGGTGTTCCGTGGCTGCGCTGACATTGCCATCTTTCCTCCTGGCGACCCCCACCTCAGCCTCTACCATAACAGCACCACCCCGGCTGATCTGTCCGAGCTACTGCACTTGATGGACGAGCCCTGGCCTGATCACGATCACCATCAGGAACTTCCAAACACCCTGCCTGATGCCTTTAAATCCACCGGGGATGAGTCTGACCTGAAGTCTGTCACTCATCACACCCAACCAACTAATCCGCCTGGGAACCACCTTGTAACAATACAGGACAGGCTCAAAACCCTCCCTCCAAGTCCTGCCCTCACCTTTATTGATGACGACTCTGACCTTCCGCCCCCTAAACAGAGCCTGGCACCCTCTGGCAAGAAGTACGTGTCATCTGATGCTTTCCGTGGGGTCCCCCAGAAAGAGGGACGGATACAAATTTCCGCCTCGACCCCCTTCCTCTCCCGAGACACCCCAAGTCCCTTTGTACTGACTCCAGATTCACTTGGGGAAACTCCAAGCCCACTGGGGCCGCCTCTAACCCTTCCCCTCTCTCGGGAACCACAGCCTTCAGCCACTCCAGGTGGTCTCCATTCTGTCCACTCTTTGCGGCCGCCTCCTTACCGCCCCCTGCAAGAGCTGGCGAAAGGAGGATCAGCGAAGGCAGGGAAGGTGGATAGGTCAGGGGTGGAGGGTAGTGAGGTAGTGGGACTGAAAGGCAGGTTGGATGACGACAGGCTGCAGCTATTGCAACACGCCCTCACCCTGGCCACCGCCGCCAGCCAAGGCGATTCACCCCCCATAGTAGTCATTCTTGTGTAGCCCCCATCACGTCACGTTCTGCTGTCACTGTGCTGGTAATTAACCCAAACTAACACATGCTCAACAACCGCCATAAATGTGGTCGGCAATTATTAACGAGAAAACTGCCTCCTATTTTCCACAGAAAACTGAGTTTAAGTTACCATTTCCAGCGTCTGCTGAAGGAATGTCTGTTTTGGGTAAATGTGCTAATAATCACCCAAACCACGCCCAGCCAGCCAAACCTGAGGGTGAAAGCCACATCCACCCAGCGCCGTAGCTAGTCATCTGGTTTCAGGCTTGGGAGTGGGGGGGAGGGGAAGCGTAAGGTCGATGTGTGTGTGTGTGTGTGTGTGTGTGTGTGTGTGTGTGTGTGTAATGTTTTGTCTTGCCTCTATGTCATGTATGGTTATTTTGGCATGGGATCAACTACTCTTATAATGTGCATTTTTTTTTTGTGTGTGTGTGTATGTATGTATGTACGTAAACCTCCACCCCTCAACACCCTCCCCTCCATAAGACCTGGACCCTATCTTTCAAAACTGTACAGTGAGCGAGTAAGTGGCACAGTATGGGACACACATTACATGGCTGCCCCTCTGGATGCGGCAAAAATATCCAAGAACAAGGAATCAGCCCAGGAAATGATTACAACATCTACAAAACAACATGCCAGTACAGTATCAAGAAGCAGATTATATTCCACACCTCTGAGCCGGTCTTCTCTTCAATAATGTTCCCTATGAGCAGTACTAATGTTGATGTATGTCTCTGCAAGTTTACAAGCTTACGACTAACTCCCTACTACAACTAAGACTTGTTTTCTGCAGGATCAACAAGAAACATGGGAAGATCCTACACTCACTTTCTTTTCGTTCCTGGGAAAAAAAAAAAAAAAAAGTTACGAAAGGGAGTACATCTTAAGTTTTGTGAATCCTGGTCCTGCTTCCGACACACATGACACTGTACGTCCGTGATGCCAGGTTCATGGTTACTGTTGACGTTTCTGTTAAGTTGTTATTAAGCATGTTTATATTATACTACATTAAGGTGTAAGCCCGAAGGTTAGGTGAGATGACACTTTTCTTACTTTTTTTCTTTTTTTTCCTTTCCATTCTTTCTCTCTTCTCTTTATTCTTTTCTTCTGCTTTCTTCTTTTTTCTTTTCATTTCCTGTCTTCTTTTTCTGTTTTCTTCATTTCTTTGCTTTCCTTTTTCTCTTTTTCTTTTCTTTTGCAATATAACATCTCAATGCTCGCAGAAAATATCTGTAGCACAGGTCAACTATTACGTTTTTTATAAACTAAATTACATATTATACTACACTCCATTCACTTTAACCAGACTCAAAACTGTTATACCTCCATCTTGAATGCTGAGCTATAACAAGAGATTAACACTAGAATATGGTGCTAGTCACGGAGATGTGCTATGGGATGGATGTAAAGCCATAGTATTATCTTATTCTGCCGCTGAGCTACGGGAAACAGGCTGCAAGGGCGAAAATCTCTTGCAAGTTGAGGTGAACGAAGTATAGAGAAAATTAACCCTTTCCTTGTGATGACGTGTTTTTCCTTGCTTCTTGCCACCACCAGACGATTTTACTGAGCTTTTGACACACACACACACACGTTACTTTAGGCTGC
Source organism: Coenobita brevimanus (assembly GCF_032717465.1). NCBI lineage: Eukaryota > Metazoa > Arthropoda > Malacostraca > Decapoda > Coenobitidae > Coenobita > Coenobita brevimanus. The sequence goes on from NC_136978.1 coordinate 14,257,723, forward strand.
CTCATATCTCTCCCAGTCTTAAATCGTTCTCCTATCCCGAAGGAAATCGTCTCAAGAATAAACGATAAAAGACGCCATCGTAGTGAAGGGACTGAGATACTGTATTCTTTAATGTATTCTGAAATTTATTGTGTGATGTATTTTATAATTAACTATGAAGTGTTAAGTGCAGTCTGTTTATTTCCTCCCCTGACAAAAATCCCTAATCCCATTCACCTCAGTCGATCGTCAAGTGTGGATCTGATCGAAGAGTGCATTTGACTAGTAACGAAGGAGACTCATCCCTACCTTGTAACTAATTGCCTTTCACGCCGCCAAGAGTTAACATAGAGGCCGTGAGAATTACCCAGTTCCATCAGGTGATAACAAACCTACTACAGTATTTACAATGGAATCCACGACACACATTTCTTGGCCGCTACCTCTTCTATGTTAACCTGAAGCTCCCTAACGCCTTTTCCTCAGCGATTTGTTTTTGAATACGGATGGTTATTATGATTTTGCACGTAATATATGCAGAGTGTGATATTAGAAAGCTTTATATACCACAGAAGAGCAAGGAGTAATAAGCAAAATAAACAGTTTATGAATAGGCGTTAGGGAGCCTCCTTACGCTAATGTTCGGGCGATGGGAAATGTTAAATATGTTAATCTATTTTAAATGCTGTGTTTTATTTTCCTTAACTGGTAATGAGAGGGAGAAGAAATCAAAATGTCGAAATAAGCTAGGGTAAAACACACACACACACACACACACACACACACACACACACACACAAACTCATTCACAGGATCGCATGGTAAGGGAAGGGAAGGGAAGGGAAGGGTTGGACAGGGTAGGTCAGGTTAGGTAGGGAAGGGAAGGGAAGGGAAGGGAAGGGTAGGTCAGGTCAGGATAGGATAGGGTAGGATAAGTTAAGGTAGGGTAGGGTAAGGTAGGGTAGTTTTTTTTTTTTTTTGCAAGAAAGAAGGAACCAAAGGCCACGAGCCCGCAAACCGTTCATCAAAAAAAAAAAAAAAAAAAAAAAAAAAGAGCCAAATTCAAGATCCGATCATTTCGAGATGCCTGGACACACTGCGTTTGAAAGACTGGAGATCATAGGAAGTAGGAAATACAGAGGAAGACAGTTCCAGAGCAGACCTGTTGCATTAATGAAGGACTGGGAGTAACGGTCAACTCTTGCATTAGAGAGTTGGACAGAAAAGGGATGAGAGATTGTTGCCAGAAGCACCCCTCGTAGAGGTGGAGGGATGCAAGGAAACAATTCAGAGGAGCAGTGACCACTGAAGTAGCGACAAAAAAGAGATAAAGATGCAACAGTGCGACGAAGAGACAGAGGTTGAAGGGAGCCAGTAAGAGAAGGAGAGTTAATGTGACGAAAAGCCTTTGACTCCACCCTATTGAGAAGAGCTGTATGTGGGAAGCCTCCCCACACATGAGTTGTACTCCACACTGAGGCGAATAAAACCCCTGTATAAAGTCAACAACCGTGCAGGGGTAAAGAAGATACGGAGTCGGCTTAGCACACCTAATCTTTTGGAAGCAGATTTTACAAGAGATGCAATATGCAGTCCCGAGTGAATGAAACCCCAAGCATGTTCAAGGATGATGCAGGATTGAGCTCGATAGGTTAGGGTAGGATAGTATAGAACAGGTCGTTAGATCTGAGTAAAAGAGAAAAAAAAAGAAGGAAATGAAAGGGTGATCATCCTGGAAAAAATATAACATGGTATACAGGACGGAAATATACTTCCTGGTGACGATTTGTTTTTATTTTCGTTGCTACCAGACGACCGTATTCACCTCTGCAATGACCCCTCGTACTGAAGGGGCTTAGGAAGGCTACATCTTACCCTTCTAGTTAAAAAGGGTATCTAAGCTGAATAAAATCGTCTAAGCGAGAGAGAGAGAGAGAGAGAGAGGGGAAGTTATTACCAGTCACATTTTTAACTGGTCATGCATTGGTTTCCCTTTCCAGTGTTGTTCCAAAGGGGGTTATAACTCCAGCCTCAACGTGGTATACATCACCTGAGTTTACCTATCTCTCAAACACAGCACTTTATCCCTCTAGCACTTGACACTTTTGGATTTTACCTCAAACAAGCACTTTATGGCATCAGCACTTAACACTTTAGGTTTTATCTCTCTCAAACATAGCACTTTATCCCACTAGCACTTAAAACTTTCGGATTTTACCTGTCTCAAACACACAGCACTTTATCCCACTAGCACTTGACACTTCGGATTTTACTTACCTCTAAAACACAGCACTTAATCCCACCAGCACTTAACACTTCGAATTTTACCTCTCTCTTAACCAATCACTTTATCCCACTAGCACTTAACACTTACCTCTCTCTCTCAAACAGGCACTTTTTCCCACCAGCACAAACACTTTATCCCACCAGTACTAAACACTTTAGGATTTTACCTATCTCAAAAACAATGCACTTTATCTCACCAGCACTTAAAACTTTCGGATTTTCTCTCTCAAACACAGCACTTTATCCCACCAGCACTGAACACTTTTGCTTTTACCTATCTCTCAAACACAGCACTTTAATCTCACCACCACCTAACACTTCGGATTTTATCTATCTCTAAAACACGGCACTTTATGGCACCAGCACTTAACATTCAGATCTTACATATACATCTCCCAGACGCAGCACTTTAAGGCACCAGCATTTAACACTCAGATTTTACCCATAACACCGTATTTAACTCTCAGATCTTACTTATCTCTCAAGCACAGCACTTTATGGCATCAGCTCTTAATTCTCTGTCTCCTATGACTCACTCAGCTTATTATGATCGTCCGGCGTCAACCTGAATACACTGCCAGAGCTGTTGCAACCGTGAGAGAGTAATGATACCAGTAGTACCAGCCTCAGGATCCTCGGACTTGCTCCCAACTGAATGATATCGTTTGTCGTTAGCATGAGCAAAATACTGAGCTGTTCCGACCATGAGCGGGTTAAAAAGGCGAGTACAAAAGCTGGAACACACGCGAACACAGGGGCAGGAAGGGAAACTACTGAGCTGTTTTAGTTATTCCCACGTCACCGATTTCACGGGTAATGTGCTAAATGCCGCTGAGTTTTTTAGCCGCTAGTTCTGTACCATGGATCACTATACTCTTCTCACTTTATCTGTCCGTCTGTCCATTGCCTGACGCCTGACTCCCGGGAGGGGTAGCAACAAACGGATCACCATATCAACGTGTTCTCCGCCATCAGACTTCTCTCTCTACAACTCACCCCTCCCTCCCCTCCACTCCTCCAAACCATCCCTCCACTGTGGTCTAAAATTATCCTCTCTCCATTTTCAGTGCTGAGCTGAAACAACAGAGTAACACTAGAATATTATGATAGTCACGAAAAGGTGCTATGGAAACGATACAAAGCCATGCCACTGTCTCTACTAAGCTACGTGAAATACGGTGCAAAAGAACGAAAATCTGGGCCAAGTTAAGGAGAAAGAGCTATAGTTTGTGTCAACGCCAAGGTATACAACTACGCAACATCCTTTGGGCTTGTTTAATTGATGGCAAGCTCATTACTGCACGTACTAAAATGTAGCCTTAGCTTAGGTCAACTGGGATGCTTTTTGTTTATGAAGGAATAGAGGCAACTATAGCTTTTCCTAGAGTAGCTACAGTCTTATTTGAACAATGATAATTCTTTCAAATAACGGAGACACTTTACTCTGGTACAGGTTTGCCCTATCATCGGAACCATACTTCTCTAGTCTGTCTTTCTCCAAGTATTTTTAACGGATTTATAAATAAAAAAATAAGACTCGAGGTATGTGCATTTATCCCTGTGGTTCTGATACCTGGACAGTGTGTTTTTTGGTTAATCATATAAGTCTAGAAAACTAAGTCAGGCCACATGAGAGTAAGATCAAAACCAGGGTGACACCATCTGATCCAAAATCCAAAGATGGAGGTGACTGCATGGAGAATGTCTGCAGGTTTATAGGTACTGGTAATTTTGGGTGGGTTCATTAGACCTGCTGTGGTTTCTGAACTTGAAAGCCTATGCTGATGACAACTGACCACATGTGAACACACAGACGATAATTCAAAACCAGACGATAATTCAAAACCAGAAATTTCACGCCAAGATGCTACC
>NC_136978.1:14266859-14291859 GCF_032717465.1 Coenobita brevimanus
CTTGGATGAAGTATAACTCTCGTTTCTGTGTGTGTGTGTGTGTGTGTGTGTGTGTGTGTGTGTGTGTGTGTGTGTGTGTGTGTGTGTGTGTTGGGGGAGGGGGTCATACAACATTTCTATACGGAAGAGTCATAGGTTTTTCGTCTCATCAACTCTCCTTCTCTCGCTGACTTCCTTTAATCTCTCTCTCTTCGCCGCACTGTTGCATTTCTCTCTTCCATCGTTACTACTCATCTCAATTCTATACTTGCATCCCCCTTTCTCCTTTCACGGCGGGCAATCAGCACCCGTTTGGCTACACATTCTCATCTCTGACCAGCTCATAAATACAAATGTTTAATGGTACTTTAGGCTTTCTATAAACTGGTCAACTCTGGAACTTCCCCACACTCTATGACCGGTGTTTTAAAAGCTTTGTGTATCTTGAATTAAAGGGATCTTGAACCTAGCCTTCTTTTTGTTCAATTTTCTCTGGAAGAAAGTGGTACTGCAGACTCTCCGCTTTGGGATATTTCATTTAACAGCATGCGCACACACACACACACACACACACACACACACACACACACACACACACACACAAACTCTCTCTCTCTCTCTCTCTCTCTCTCTCTCTCTCTCGGAGGAGGAGGGTGGGAAGAGTGGAGAGAAAAACGGCGTGGCAGGAAGAAGCTTATCTGGACGTGTGTTGGGGCGAGACGGGATAACGAGCAGGGCGAGAATTAGCGAGATGACGCGAGAGGGGCAGAGGGAGGGAGTGAGGGGAGGGGAAGGTGGAGAGAGAGAGAGGAGGAAGGGGAAGGAGGGAAAGTGGATAGAGGGGAGGGAGGGGAAGGTGGAGAGAGGGGAGGGAGGGGAAGGTGGAGAGGGAAGAGATTACGGAGATGAAACTGTAGAATGAGGAGGGGAGGGGAGGGAAAAAGGACACAGGGGAGATTATGGGGATGAAATCAGAGGGTAGGGAGGAAAGGGAAGGGAGGTGGAAAGAGAGGGAGGGAAGGAAAGGGGAAAGAAATGTGATATATAAAAGTAGGTGATGAAGGACAAGGGAAGGGAGTGAGGAAAGAAAAGGAGGGAGGATGGAGAGGGTGGATCATATCAGAGTGAGGAGGGAAAGGCGGAAAGATAAGGGAGGCTGTGAGTGAGTGAGTGAGTGAGTGTGTGAGAGAGAGAGAGAGAGAGAGAGAGAGAGAGAGAGAGAGAGAGAGGGGGGGGGGGATAGGGGACGGAACAGAGAGAGGCGGGACCGAGGAAGAAGGAGAATGGAGACGTGGACCAAGGTAATTTTTCGAACTGGAAGGGTTAGATACGGCCTTCAATAACCCCTTCCCTGTCAGGCATCATTACTAAGACGAAGGAAAAAACCGTCAGGCGATAGCAGGAATAAACTAAAATAAGTCCTGGCAGTGAAGGCAGTAAGGCAGAGGAAGGCACATGAGAAGAGACGATGGCGTATCTTCAAACAGTTGTAGTAGCAGCTGTTGAAGCCCCAAGTTCATCTCAAACGTGAATCCATTGGACTGAAGGCTCAAGGTGCCCTCCTATTGCCTACCAAGCTTCTTTTGCGACACAGGGAGGGACTTGAAGGAAGCCTGTATAACCAAGCAGCTGAACCGCCCAGTTAAATTAGTGCCACAACGTAATGGCGTCCCTCAACAACTCCTCTCTAATAGTTATCCACCGAAACAGAGCTGCATTTTCTTCGCCAACAGAGCCTCCCTAGCACTTTATGACCATATCTTCCTCCCGTGTTCCTGAACTACATGCCTCTGAATTCTCTATACCCTGGTTTTTGCTATTTCCTCATTGTCTGACTATATAATGTTTGTGCTGTTTACTTATCCCCTCATTTTAAGGCCTCTGTGGTAGAGCGCCTCCCCCTCGGGTAGCTGCCCTGCTGGGAGAGGTAGCGCTCTCCTGTCACCTAGCAGGTTGTAGCAGCCGTGGCGCAGTGGGTTAGAGCTCTGACCGATGGGGTCAAAGGTTCGAGTCCACCCAAGGGTCATTGGTAGACATCAGGAAGGGTATCCGGTCATAAAGTGCTACACGCTCCAAACCAAAGTCCTCTACCCATGGGCAACGCCTTAGCCCTTATCTAAGGGGACACTGCGTTAAAAAAAAAAAAAAAAAAAAAAAAAAAAAAAAAAAAAGGAACACGATATTTCCATTGCTCCTTTCTCTGAAATCACCAACCTAAGTTATTTCAGTACTCACCACCGCTTTGGCTTTTTTCTCCATTCAATGATCAACTTGGAATAAAAAGTATATACCTTTTCTATCCTCAGTGGCCTGGAGCAGCTTGTTCAGCACTCTACTCGTATCTATGACGTCCTTGAAGAGAGGCTCAACATATCTGACCTTTTCCTTAAACAATATTGACAGTACGTTAATGAATCCCTTTGTTTATTGTGTAAATCTTTTCTCTCCGTTGGGCTCTTCCAATCATAATCTTATCACCTCACCCAGTAAGGCCCGCGGACTCTCCCATGAAGTGGCAGCTGTGGTACTTCGGAGCTGCAGATTGGGAGGCCCTCTGGCAGTATATCTTTGTTTTTCCATGGAATGATTATTGATTCCTGAGAGACATCTGAGTGTACCTTGCGCATTATGGAGGTTATTCTCTCCGGCATGGAAACATACATTCCTTTTCCGTACTCCCACCTAATGCAGAAAAGCCATCATTTAATCATGAGGAAATGGTTGGGTTGTGAAGGGTGGCGTGTAGTAATGGTGGGGTTGGGTGGGGTCGAGTTGGGGAACAGTGGGGTTGGATGGGAAGGAGTTGAGTTATGGTGAGGTTGCGTAGATAGGAATAAGATAAAGGTCTTTTTAAGCAGAAGTGGGGCGATGGTGGGGTTGGTTGGGGTAAAGTGGGTGAAATTTGACAGGTGAGGTAGGGTATAGCAGGGTTGGATGGGGTGGAGTGGAGTGATGGCAGGGTTGGATGGGGTGGAGTGGAGTGATGGCAGGGTTGGATGGGGTGGAGTGGAGTGATGGCAGGGTTGGATGGGGTGGAGTGGAGTAATGGCAGGGTTGGATGGGGTGGAGTGGAGTAATGCAGGGTTGGATGGGGTGGAGTGGAGTGATGGCAGGGTTGGATGGGGTGGAGTAATGGCAGGGTTGGATGGGGTGGAATGGAGTTATGGCAGGGTTGGATGGGGTGGAGTGGAGTAATGGCAGGGTTGGATGGGGTGGAGTGGAGTAATGGCAGAGTTGGATGGGGTGGAATGGAGTTATGGCAGGGTTGGATGGGGTGGAGTAATGGCAGGGTTGGATGGGGTGGAGTGGAGTAATGGCAGGGTTGGATGGGGTGAAGTAATGGCAGGGTTGGATGGGGTGGAATGGAGTTATGGCAGGGTTGGATGGGGTGGAGTGGAGTTATGGCAGGGTTGGATGGGGTGGAGTGGAGTAATGGCAGGCTTGGATGGGGTGAACTGGTATAATGATGGGGGAGGGGGGTTGCAATGGGGTAAAATTGATGGCTGAGGCAGTGTGTGGCGGGGCTGAGTTAGGTCGACTGGGGTACCGATGGGGTTGGGTGGGATGGAACTGGGTAAAACTGACTGGTGAGGTACTGTAGGCTACGGAGGGTTGGGTGGGGTAAAGTGAAGCAAAATTAACAAATGAGGTAATGTATGGCGAGGTTGGGTACGGTGAGGTGATGGTAATGGCAGTGATGGGTGAGTGTGGAGGGTAAAACTGACAGCTGAGGAAGGGTAATGTATGGTGGTATCGGCTGGCGGGTAATGGTGGGGTAAGGTAGGGTAGAATGGGATAAAACAAAGGTAAGGGAGTGTAGAGTATGGTGAATTTCGAAGAAGTGAAGTGGGGCAAAACTGAGAGATAGGACGGCAGAGTATGGGAGGACTGGGTGGCGTGAAATGGGTAATGGTGGAGTTGGGTAGTGTGGAGTGGGGTAATGGCGGGGAAGGATGGGGTGAAGTGGAGTAGATGGGTGGGGAGGAATGGGGTAATGGCGGAGCTGGGTACGTGCAGTGGGTTAATGGTGGGGTGGGGTGGGGTGCAGTGGGGTAATAGTGGAGTTGGAAGGTGATGAACGGGTTAAGGATGTGGTTGGATGGAGTGGAGTAGGGTAATGGAGGGGTTGGGTGAGGTACACTAGGGTAATGGTGGGGTTGGGTGGGGAGGACAGTAGGGTAATGGTGGGGTTGAGTGGTGTGGAGTAGGGTAATGGTGGGGTTGGGTGGTGTGGAGTAGGGTAATGGTGGGGTTGGGTGGTGTGGGGTAGGGTTATGGTGGGGTTTGGTGGTGTGGAGTAGGGTAATGGTGGGGTTGGGTGGTGTGGAGTAGGGTTATGGTGGGGTTGGGTGGTGTGGAGTAGGGTTATGGTGGGGTTTGGTGGTGTGGGGTAGGGCAATGGTGGGGTTCGGTGGTGGGGAGTAGGGTAATGGTGGGGTTGGGTGAGGTGTTTTAAGTTAATGGCTGCGTTGGATGGGGTGGAGTGGGGTAAAACTGACAGGCGCAGTACACAACGGAGGGGTTGAGTGGGGTGGACTGGGTAATGTCAGGGGTGGATGGGATGGAGTGGGGTAGCTGGGTGGGGTAGCTTGGTAGGATGGGGTGCGGTAATGGCGGGGCTAGGTAGGTGTAGTGGTGGGGTAGGTTGAGGTGCAGGGGGGTTATGGTGGGGTTGGGTGGGGTCAGTGGTATAATAGTGGGGTTGGGTGGAGTGCATTGGGGTAATGGTGGGGATGGGTGGGGTGTTGCTGGGTACTGGTGGGAATGGGTGGCGTGCAGTGGGGTAATGGTGGGGTTGGGTGGGGTGCAGTGGGGTAATGGTGGGGTTGGATGGGATGCAGTGGGGTAATGGTGGGGTTGGGTGGGGTGCAGTGGTAAAATGGTTGGGGTGGGTGGGGTGCAGTGGGGTAATGGTGGGGTTGGATGGGATGCAGTGGGGTAATGGTGGGGTTGGGTGAGGTGCAGCGGTATAATGGTGGGGTTGGGTGGGGTGGACTGGGGTAATGGTGGGGTTGGGTGGGGTGGACTGGGGTAATGGTGGGGTTTGGTGAGGTGCAGTGGGGTAATGGTGGGGTTGGGTGGGGTGCAGTGGGGTAATGGTGGGGTTGGGTGGGGTGCAGTGGTAAAATGGTGGGGGTGGGTGGGGTGCAGTGGTATAACGGTGGGGTGCAGTGGGTGGGGTTGGGTAGGGTGCAGTGGGGTAATGGTGGGGTTGGGTGGGGTGCAGTAGGGTAATGGTGGGGTTGGGTGGGGTGCAGTGCGGTAATGTCGGGGTTGGGTGGGGTGCAGTGGGGTAATGGTGGGGTTGGGTGGGGTGCAGTGCGGTAATGGTGGGGTTGGGTGGGGTGCAGTGCGGTAATGGTGGGGTTGGGTGGGGTGCAGTGCGGTAATGGTGGGGTTGGGTGGGGTGCAGTGGGGTAATGGTGGGGTTGGGTGGGGTGCAGTGGGGTAATGGTGGGGTTGGGTGGGGTGCAGTGCGGTAATAGTGGGGTTGGGTGGGGTGCAGTGCGGTAATGGTGGGGTTGGGTGGGGTGCAGTGCGGTAATGGTGGGGTTGGGTGGGGTGCAGTGCGGTAATGGTGGGGTTGGGTGGGGTGCAGTGCGGTAATGGTGGGGTTGGATGGTGTGGTGTGGGGTAGTGGTGGGTCTGGATGTGGTGATGTGGGATAATGATGGGGCTGGATGGGGTGGAGTGTGGTAAAAGTGGGGTTGGGTGGGTTGGAATGAGGTAACATGGGGTGGCATGGAGTATTGGTGGGGTTGGGTGAGGTGTACTGAGGTAAAATTAACAGGTGAGGTAGGGTATAGAACGACGACCTGGGATGGTTAAAATGAACTGGAAAATACGTCACCGGGGTCATGAAGTTATCGCTCTCTCTCTTCCTCTCTCTCTCACACACTCACACACACACACACACACACACACACACACACACACACACGCGCACACACACACGCGCACACACACACACGCACACACACACACACACACACACACACACACACACACACACACACACACACACACAAAGTTATATTGACTTCTGACTATTCTCTCCAAGGACACAAAAGAATAAAGCGTACGAAGGGATTAGGTGTAAACGCAAGTACACTATACTCTTTTTACTCTTTTTTGGCCTACAATTTCCACTTCCCTATCTTGAAAGTTGCGTTAAAACAGGAGATTAATCCTAGAATATGATGCTAGTCACAAGGAAGTGCTACAGAAACGATGCGTAGCCGCGGTGATGTCTTTTTCTCCCAGTGAGTTACGATGAGATAAAAATTTGCGCCAAGTTTAGCTGAAAGGACTACAGTGCACAGTCAGTACTAAAATTCCTCCTTTTCCTCCTCCTCTAAGCTTTTCACTCCTACCCCTCAATATTTTCCTCCCGCTTCTCCTCCTCTACTGGGGTCGCATGTGTTAAGTATCCTACCCAATCTTTCATTACAAAAAGTCTCCCTACCAAATTACCTATCATGAGAGGTAATATTGTCTCGTTACACCAGTTCATTTGTTACATCCATTCATTTAACATGCACCCTTACTTGGTTGTGCAGTGTGTGGGCCGGGTTATGGTGAAAGGACTACAGATAAAGACGGCATGGACGTGAAGGGACTAACACTTTCCTCAGCCTCTTTGAGAACCATCTGTTCAAGTAATCTGTGACTGTAACTATGTACCCCTATCTCTACTTCTATCTGTACCTGTATCTTTATCTATCTGTATGCGTCCATATCCGTATCTGTGCCTATATCTGTATCTGTACCTGTATCTGCACCTGTACCTGCATCTGTATCTGTACCTGTATCTGCATTTGTATTTGTAACTGTATCTGTACCTGTATCTGTATATGTGTTTGGATATGTAGCTGCACCTGTACCTGTACCTGCATCTGTATCTGTACCTGTATCTATATCCATAAACCCGTATCTCTATCTGTACCTGTGTCTGTGTCTACCTGTGTCTATAGTGGTCTATGTTATTTTCACTGCATGATCCGACCTTCGGAGGGAGAGTGATAGCCAGAAGAAACCTTTGCTCATGCTGACTATGTATGAACAGAAAAGGAATGTATGGAGGAAAGTGGTGAATGTGAAAGTCGCTGTGTTGTAATGGATATTTTTGGGTGCGTTATTATTATTATTATTATTATTATTATTATTTATTACCACCACCGCCACCGCCGCCGCCACCGCCACCACCACCACCATCATCGTCATCATCATCATCAGTAGTAGTAGTAGTAGTAAGTCGAGGTTTATTTGGAACGTGAACCCCGTGGAATGCAGGCCGAAGTTGCCCTCCTCCTACAGTCTACTAACTTCCTTTTGTGGGACAGGGAGGGATGGGGGACGTGTGTATAACCAGGCAGGGGAGCAGATCGGTTATATCAGTGCCACCACATGAAGGCGTCCCTCCCCACGACACAACTAAGGACGAGAACATTAAATGACTCACACACGTGCATAAGAAAAGACATTACCAACATCCACTCCAACCCTTTCAGTCCCATGACGTATATTTAAGCTTAGTCTTGCTATCTTCAGTTCTATTAAGCTTTGGAGAGACTTTTCTTACTGGGAGCTAAGGAGATAAGCTTCTGGCCTTGATTAACCCCTTCACTATAAGAGGGCGTCCAAAAGCTGAAGGAAATCGTCTGTATGAAGCAAGTGCGGATCAGTAAGAGATAACACCGGGTTTCAGGTGTGATGTGTCCGCAGCGAGAGACGAATACGCTACCAATCCAGCCACCGCGGATCCTACTGATATCATTTTCTAAACTTAGGTGTAATTAGGTACCGAGGAGAACCGTTATGTGTGGGCCAATCTCTGTGAAAAAATGTAACTCTCTCTCTCTCTCTCTCTCTCTCCACAAGATATGCAAATAAAATCACTGTTGGCCTAGGGGAGAAAATGGAGGGGGAGGGGAGGGAGGGAGAGAGGATTACAGAAGAGGGAGGGAGGGAAGTAGGAAGGTACGTAGAGAGAGAGAGAGAGAGAGAGAGAGAGAGAGGGGGGGGGAAGGAATACAAAAGGAGATAGTATGGGACTGGAGGAGGGGGGGGGGTGAAATGAAAGAGAAGGAACGAAAGGGAAGGGGTGAGAGAGAATGGGGGAAAAGGAAGGGGGGATAGGGAAAGAGAGGAAAGGGATGGGGAGAAGGAGGGAGGGAAAAGGGAGAAGAGGGAGGCTGGGAAAATGAATAAGGAGACGAAGAAAGGGAAGGAGGGGAGAGAGGGAGGAGGGGAGAGGGATGGAGGGAAAAGGGAGGTCAGGGAGGGAAGGACGAAAAAGGGAGGGGAGACAAGGATGGAGGGAAAAGGGAGGGGAGACAAGGATGGAGGGAAAAGGGAGGTGAAGGAGGGATGGAAGGAAAAGGTAGATGAGGGAGGGATGAAGGGAAAAGAGAGGAGAGAGAAGGATGCAGGGAAAAGGGAGGTGAAGGAGGGATGGAAGGAAAAGGGAGGTGAGGGAGGGAAGGAAGGAGGGAAATGGGAGGGGGGAAGGGAAAAAGGATCGGTAAGGGTATGGAAGGGAAAGGGAAAGGGAGGAAGATGGGGGCAGACAAGGTGAGAAGAGATGAGGGGAGCGGGAAGGAGAAAAAAGAAAGGATGGAGAAGGGGGAGGGAGGAAAAAGGAAGGGTGGAGAGGGAGGAGGGGACAAGGGAGAGGGAGGGAGGGAAAAGGGAAAGGGAGAAGAAAGTATGAGATGAAAGGAGGAGGAGAAGAGGGGGGGGGTATACGTTCTTGCTAGCCGATCTCTTTTTCTAGCACATGCATTATACAGGACCCGACAGAGCGACACTATACTCCGTCCACTTTAACTTTTCTTAAAACTGCCATCTCTCCAGCTTTCAGAGGTTAACGCTAAGATGATGCTAGTCACGAGGCAGTGCTATGAACAGGATGCACTGCCGTAGTAGTGTCAAATTCTGCCATTAAAGTTTTCTACGCAGAAAAAAAAAAAAAAAAAAAAAAAAAAAAAAAGCTGCTGCTGTTTCCGGAACATAAAAAGACAGCCAAAGTCAAGATCCGTTCAATTAGAGATGGCTGGACACATTACGTAACTAGGCAGCAGAAAATACAGAAATATGGAAGACAGTTCCAGAGCTGACCGGCTGCACAGTTACATGAAGGACTGAGAATATCGAGAAAGTCTTGCAACAGAAAAATGAAAAGAGAATGGGTGAGGGTGCGTTGCTAAACAAGTGTTGCATGCCCTCCTGAATGGAGGACAGAAGCAAGCACACAGTTCAGTGGTCGCTGAAATAACAATGGCAGAGTAACTGCAACACCCCGGTGAAGGGAGTGACTAAAGGGAGTCAGTATGAGGAGGGGAGTTAATGAGACGAAATGCCTTTATTCCACCCTGCTTAGTAAAGCTGTATGTGGCGACCCACCCACACACACGAGGGCTAAATTCCACACAGGGACAAACAGGGCAACTGCGCAGGCGGAAAGAAAGCACTGAGTCGGTTTAGCACACCCAGTTTCCGGGAAGCTGTTTTTGAAAGGGAAGTAATATGATTTCGTCGTGGTAGGGAGAATACTGAAATACTGTGCTGTGAATAATTGGATACTGATGTAAATTCTTTTGGACGATTTTGTCAGGTTGAAAGATGGAGAACAGAGATTTTGATGCGTTAAACATAACAAGGTTCCTCCCCCCCAAAAAAAAAAAAAAAATAATAATAATAATAATAATAATAATAACAGACAAGTCAGAAACCAGGCGTCATAGCCTCACCGGTGACTGTTGAAGTAATCGCTGTGATGGACGCTGTAAGAAGTGTGTGAAAACAAAAGAGTGGAAGGTGGAATGATCAGCTTATGAGTGGATATGTTTAGACGTGTTGCTCAGATCAATGATAAACATACGGATGGATGTTGGTACATGAGAAAACCACTACTGATAGCTTTAGCAGAACGGTGGCTGCCTACAACCACAGCCACGCAGTAGAAAGACCAGACAGGAGAATAGAGATGAAGGCAAGACAAACAAATAGAAACCGTATGAAGGTGATTTAGAAACTGATTGTGCCTGATGACTGAAAGCCTTTGATGAGTCAAGTGCAATGGCAAGAGTCACGGAAAACATCCGAAAGGAGGATGACAAAAAATCTGACATGCATGTGAGAATATCACCAATGGAACTTCCCTGACGAAACGCACAGGTTAAGCAGGTTAAGAAAATGAGGGTGTTTTAACTCTTCTTGCTGAGGACAACCTCGATGAGTTTGGAAATGCAAGAGGGTAAGCTGATGGGTGATCCTGTAGTTACAGGGTTGGGAACAGTCACCCTTCTTCTGGATGGGCTGAATGAGATAAATTTCCAGCTAGAAGGGAAGATGCAAGCTGACAGACAAAGACGAGAACGTTTGCTTAGGCAAGGTGTCGCACGAAAGCGCATCTCTTGTAACAGCTATTGTAATAGCTCAGCATTCAGGATATAGACATGGCAACAGTACCGTACGCTAATTAAAGTGGACAAAGTGCATGTAGTAGTAGTAGTAGTAGTAGTAGTAGTGGTGGTGGTGGTGGTGGTGGTGGTGGTGGTGGTGGTGGTGGTGGTGGTAGTAGTAGCAGTAATGATTGTGTGTGTGTGTGTGTGTGTGTGTGTGTGTGTGTGTGTGTGTGTGTGTGTGTGTGTGTGTGTGTGTGTGTGTGTGTGTGTGTGTGTGTGTGTGTGTGTGTGTGTGTGTGTGTGTGTGTGTGTGTGTGTGTGTGTGTGTGTGTGTGTGTGTGTGTGTGTGTGTGTGTTTAGGTTCTAACCCCTCCAATTGGAAAAGCCTCTCGTAAGCTGAATAAAATGGTTCGAAAGTTAAAACAATAAAAAAAGTCACCGTACTGAGAGCAATAATAATAATAATAATAATAATAATAATAATAATGTGAGGGCATGTGATGGTAAGATGTGTCAAAACTTATGCTGCTTGGAAACGATTGAACAGACGACCACTACCTCTTTCAATCCCACTTTTTTTTTTATTCTTGCTACCTACAGACGATTTTCTTCAGCTTAGGGTAGGGTTTGGCAGCTGTGGGGTTAGACGGTGTTCAGGACCTCTCCTACACTAAGTAAAACTGTAGTCTGGCACCACAGACAATATACGGTACTACAAAAAGTCGCCACTGTACTGAAGAAGATGCACTAGTTAATTTACTCTTACTTCAACTAAACGATATTTTTTTTACTTTATGAGTAACTTTTTGAAATGAAGGGGTTCGACACAGCCGTCATTAACTCCCTCAATACGATACATCTTTCTTGAGTTGAATGAAAATGTCTGCAATTAAAAAAAAAAAGGCGCACGGGGGTGAAAATATAACGGCAAGAGACGTGCCAGACAGAAACTCCATTGGCGTTTATCCCTGGTGAAAACTAATAAATAAAATAGAGAGAGAGAGAGAGAGAGAGAGAGAGAGACAGAGAGAGAGAGAGACGGGGTTGTTAAAGGCACAGTACGGTATTAAGAAGTGGGAGAATACGATGGAACGGAGAGAGAGAGAGAGAGAGAGAGAGAGAGAGGTGTGTGAGTGACGGAGAAAAAGAGGGAAACAGGAGGAGAGAGACTGAAGTGGAGAGGGAAATTTAAAACAAAAGGGGAAAACAGAACAGTGAAGATGAAAAAGGAGAGAGCAAAGTAGTGAAAAAGAGAATTAAAGAGAGAAAGAGAGAGAGAGAGAGAGAGAGAGAGAGAGAGAGAGAGAGAGAGAGAGAGAGAGAGAGGAATGGAGGGGGAGAGGAAAGGGAAGGAGAGGAAATAGAAAACCTCCTACACACTCCTCTCTCTTCGTCCCTCCATCCTCCCTCCCTCCCTCTCTCCCTTTTCCCTCCCCCCTCTCTCTGTGTGTCTGTGTGTGTGTGTGTGTGTGTGTGTGTGTGTGTGTGTGTGTGTGTGTGTGTGTGTGTGTGTCTCTCTCTCTCTCACCATCCTTCCTCCCACACTTTCTTGTTTCTCCCTCCTCTCTCTGGCATCCCACTATCCCCCATCTCTCTCTCTCTCTCTCACCATCTTTCCTCCCACACTTTCTTGTTTCTCCCTCCTCTCTCTGGCATCCCACTATCCCCCATCTCTCTCTCTCTCATTTTTTCACACCGCGGTTCTCATTAATCTCTCATTTTTCGTCTCTCTCTCTTCACACCGCGGTTCTCAATTTCTCATTTTTCGTCTCTCTCTCTCTCTCTCTCTCTCTCTCTCTCTCTCTCTCTCTCTCTCTCTCTCTCTCTCTCTCCTTTCTGATGTCTTAAAGTTGATGGGGAGAAACAGAGAGAGAGAGAGAGAGAGAGACTTTAAAAGGCAATGAATACAAATGTTAAACCTTATCCTCTCCTTCCATTTCAGACTCTCTCTCTCTCTCTCTCTCTCTCTCTCTCTCTCTCGGCACATCAACATCTCCCGTCCCTTATCACTGTAATCTCCCTGTCTCTCCCTCCCTCATCAACGCACTCCCTCCTCCCCACTCTCTCCTCTTTCTCTCCATCCCTCTCTCACTACCTCCTTCCCCTCTCCACTTTTTTTTTCTTTCTTCCTCCCTCTCTCCCATGTCTCTTTTCCCTTCCTCCTCCCTCTCTTCCCTCTTCCTCCCTCACTGCATCTCTTCCTCTTTCTTCTCCTCCCTCCATCCCACTCTCTCCCTTCCCTATCCTTTCTTTTGCCTCTTCACTTCCTCCTTCCCTTTCCTACCTCCTCTTTCCCTTCCTGCGGCAGATCAACTAAAAGAAAGCGATATTGCATTCCAGGTGCCGGGCTTGATGTAACTGAGGCTGTGGACACTGTTTTGCAAGGTACAACTAATGACAGGCTGGTTATCATACACGCGGGAACCAACGATGTAATGCGAGCCAGGTCTGAAGAGCTCCTGAACACGTTCAAGTTGATGCTGCAGCGTTACAAGGAAAAATAATAATAATATTTTCATTTCGGGTGTTCTTTTATGGCAAACCTTTTGGCTTAAATAATCGTATTAAGTCGCTTTGTTTACAGGAGGGTGAGTTCGCAGAATCACTTTTATAAGCAGCAGGCTCTGTTTGCACATGATGGTCTATATTAAAATGCTGTTGGCTCTGCTCGTCCTGGCCATTTATTGGATGATGCAGTGCGTTTTTTCTGGCAAAAAAGCACTCATCATACGAAGCCTATAGGCGGGTCGATGTTGACGTAATGAATCATAAACAGACTAATGGGGGCAAGGATATTAAGTTTCTTCTTGTGAACACGCGTAGTTTGCGAAACAAATTTTCTGATTTAGAGGCTTTTGTTCTTGCTGAAAAATATGATGTAACAGGCATAACAGAATCATGGCTCAACACGGAACAACACGATTGTTTAGCGGAGTACACCATACCAGGTTACAATATTTTCAGTGGTGAGAGAAATAACGAAGTGGGGGGGGGGAGGTGAACTGTTATATATTGAAGTAAGACTTCATCCAGTCATAATTCCTGAGTCTTCTACTGATAATGTCGACAGTATTTACCTCCACCTTAGAAATACATCCCGCAGCAAAACGGTACTTGGATTAAGTTATTGTCCGCCAGCGTAGTCAAAAAACACGGACAGTAAAATTTACAACCAAACTTGCTGAAGTATGTAGCACCCATAATACTTCATTCTTAGGTAATTTTAATTTACCAGTTGCCAAATGGGGACAGCCTCTACTGTCACATACAGGGTTGGACCTGTACACAGATTTGCAAGAAAGTTCATTGCATCAGTTCAAAGACTGCCCAACACGAGGCGTTAACATATTAGATCTGATTTTGGCCACACTGTAAAACTTGGTAAATAATGTTATGGTAGGGGAACAGTTTGGTGCTAGTGACCATCGCATGGTTACATTCAACATCAATATCAGTAACGACAATGTCAGGACTAGTTACAAGAGCCTGACTACAAGAGAGCAGATTTCCAAAAATTAAAGGAAATAATTGGTTTGGGTGGCTGGAATCCCTTTGTTCAAACAGTAGATATTAATGGTGAATGGAAATTATTTACAGATATTCTCAGTAAAGCAGTAACGTTATGTATTCCAACGTGAACCAACGGCCTGCTAAAAATAATAAACCCAAATAATGGAATGTGGAAATTAATCTATCAGGTTAAAAACTTGCAAACAAAAATTTTATCATCACAAAGAATCAAAGCGATAAAAATAAATATGATATACTTCGTCAAAAAACAAAAAAATTATTAAAGCAGAGTAAGAAAAACTTTGAAACTCATAGTGTGTACCAGTAAATCCAACACAAAAGAATTTTTCAGCTACATCAGAAACAAGAAGGTAATACCACCAACAATTGGCCCACTAGTCACACAAAAATGGTGAGTAAACCGAAGATGAAACGGAGATCGTTAATATTCTCAACACTTTCTTTGCATCCGTATTTACAATTGAAAATAGAGATCCCATTCCCACAGCTTCTCCTGTTACCTTAGAAGAGGGCAATATACAGTAATTAGCAACATAACCGTTAGTGAGAATGATATACTACTTGCCATTAGTAACCTTAAAATGAATAAAACACCAGAGCCAGATAAAATATCTCTGTGCATTCTACAAGAAGCAGTGGATGAAACATCAAAGCCATTAGCTAAGCTATTCAATAAATCACTAAGAAACAGTAAGGTGCCTCATGAATGGAAACTAGAAAAATGTAACCCCGACATTCAAAAGATGCAACAAATCACAATCAGATAATTATCGACCAGTAAGTTTAACTTCTGTGGTGCACAAGTTGTTGGAAACTATTCTCTGAGGTAAGTCTGTTAAGCACTTAGAAATACATAATCTCATCAAAGATTCGCAACGTTTTTGAAATAATCGCTCTTGCCTTACGAATCTCCTCTTCTATTATATATTCAATATACATGATGAGACCAGATCTTTTGACATTATATAACTCAATTTTCAAAAAGCATTTCATAAAGTTCCACATAAAAGACTACTTCAGAAACTGAATGCACGTGGGTTCAGAAGCAATGTGCTTGGATGGATCGATAATTGGCTTACAGAATGTAAACAGTGGGCTGTAATAAATGGTAAAGAATCAGACTGGAAAGTTGTTACCAATGGTGTGCCAAAGGGCTCACTACTGGGTCCTATTCTGTTTTTAATATACATAAATAATATCGATGAGGGTCTAATTTGTAAAATTAACAAATTTGCAAATGATACTAAAATATGTAACAGAGCAGACACATCTCTACAGAGGCAGGCAATACTGAGTGACCTCGATCGACTGTTTAACTGGGCCCAAACCTGGCAGATGGACTTCAATATTAGTAACTGCAAAGTGCTAAACACTGGAAATAAAATGGAAAAACCAGTTACACCATGAGCAATATTCAACCAGATAATGTCAGTTATGAAAATGACTTAGGAATTATAATAACAAATGATCTTAAACCAAGCAAACAGTGTACGGAGGCAGTTAAGAAAGGAAACAAATTAATCAGATTCATTGGTACAGCGTTTGAATACAAATCAGATAATATCATCCTCACCTTATATAATTATAGTTTGCCCACACTTAGAGTATTGTGTCCAGCTTTGGTCGCCTTATTACAAAAAAGATATAAACCTGAAACAGTGCAACAAAGGGTGACCAAAATGATACCTAGATTAAGAAACAAACCATACAAGGAGTGTCTAGAAGCCCTGAATCTCTTTACCCTAAATAAACGCAGATTACAGGGAATTTAATTCATGTATTTAAAATATTCAAATGACATGATAATATGGCTGTTGATAAATACTTCACAGTTGATCACTCGAATTATAGTAGAGACAATGGGCATAAAATAATTGGCAAACGATTCCAGTCACATGAAGTTAGGCATTTCTTCTTTAACAGAGTTGTGAATATATGGAACAAACTGCCCTCCAATGTAACAAACTGTGATACTGTATTAACCTTTAAGGTCGACTGGCTAAGTACCAGTCTTCTATCACCAAGCTTAATATGTTTACCACTGAATAAAACTGTGTATATATATATATATATATATATATATATATATCTTTGTCCTTAACTGGCAGAATAGATTTTGTTAGTTACAACCTTCCCTATATCAAACCTCCACGAATGGACCAACAAGTCTGTTGCTGTTTGCTTTCCTTTGAACTCCACCTTCCTCCTCTCTCTCCCAAATACCCCTTCCCTTCCTTCTCCTCTCCTACTCCTCATTTCCTTCCTTCTCGCTCCTCTCCAACTCCTCTTTTCCTCCTTTCGTCTCTTTCTGTCCCCTCCTTCCATCTCTTTCCCCTTTCCGCTATTTTTCCCTACTTCCCCTTCGTCATATTCTTACCTCTCTCTCTCTCTCTCTCTCTCTCTCTTCCTTCGCTTTTCCCTTTTTTCCACCCTACTCTCTCTCTCTCTCTCTCTCTCTCTCTCTCTCTCTCTCTCTCTCTCTCTCTCTCCTTCGCTTGTCCCTTTTTCCACACTACCTCACTTTTTCTCTCCTAGTTTCCTCCCTTACTCTGTTCACTCCCTCCTCCTTCCACATTTTTTTTTCCTCCGTACCTTCTCCTTCCCTCCATCCCTCCTCCTTTCTCTCTTTCTCGCCCTTCCTCCTCCCTCCCTCCCTCCTCCTTTCTCCATTACTTCCCTTTCCTCCTTCCCTCCCTCCCTCTCTCTTTCTCGCCCTTCCTCCCTTTTTCCTCCCTCCAGCTCTCTTTCTCCATTTCTCGCCCTTCCTCCCACTGTCTCTCTCCCCCTCCATTCCATCCAGCCTCCCTTCTTCCCCTAAATGTCTCTCTCTTCCCATCATCTTTTCCTCCCTCCCTTCCTTCCTCCTCCTCCTCCTTTCCTCCCTCTCTCCCTCTCCTCCACTGTTTTTACCACTTTTCTTTTCTCCCTCCCTCTCCCTTTTTCCATTACACACACTCCCTCCCTCCCTCCCTCTCTCAATCTTTTCCTCCCCCTTGTATATCTATCCCTCCCTCATTATCTCTTCCTCCTTTCCCTCCCTCGCCCTTCCCTCTCCTCTCTCTCTCTCTCTCTCTCTCTCTTTGTCTATATTCCTCCACCCAATCGTTCATCTCTCTCTCTCTCCTTCCTCTTCCTCTCGTCCTCTGTCTCTCTCGCCCAGTCCACCTCCCTCCTGCCTTCCATCTCCTCTTCCGTCTCTCCTTCCCTCCATCTAGCCTCTTCCCTTTCCTTCTTTCCTCCCGGCCTCTCCTTCCCTCTCTCCCTCACAGACTGTCTCCTCCTTTCCTCCTCTTCTTTACATTTTCGTTCCTCTTCCCTCCCTCTCCCTCTTAATCCTCCAA
This sequence comes from Coenobita brevimanus, assembly GCF_032717465.1. NCBI lineage: Eukaryota > Metazoa > Arthropoda > Malacostraca > Decapoda > Coenobitidae > Coenobita > Coenobita brevimanus. Next base: position 14,284,120 of record NC_136978.1, read on the forward strand.
CCATCCGTGTTCTCTCTCTCTCTCTCTCTCTCTCTCTCAACCTCCTTCCCACTCCCTCCCTCCGTTTCTTCCCTCCTCTTTCTCTCTTTCCTCCACATTAACTCCTTTGTCTCTCTTTTCTTCAACTTACCTCCTCTCTCTCACTCTCATCAAAACTTTCTTCTCCCTCCTCCTTTCCTCCACCTCTCCCTCCCTCTTTCATCCCTCCCTAGCTCTTTTTAACCCTCTCTCCCTCCTCCTTTTCTTCATCTCTCTCTCTCTCTCTCTCTCTCTCTCTCTCTCCCTTAACCTCCATCCACCCCTCCTTTTCCCTCCTTTACTTCCTCTTTCCTTCCTCCTCTTTCTTCTTTTCTCCCTCCTTCTTCCTGCTTTCTTCCAAAATACCTCCTCTCTCCCTCTTTCCTCCGTCCATCCCTACTTTCCTTTTTCCTTTTCTCTCTCTCTCTTCCATAATTCATTCTCTCTCCCTCTTTCCTCTGCCTCCCCCTCCTGCTTTTCATCATCTTTCCCTCTTCCCTACAAATTACCTCCTCTCTCCCTCGTTCCTCCATCTCTCCCTCTTCCTTTCTCTCCCTCCTTCCTGTGTCCCTCTTTCCTCCAAATTACCTCCTCTCTCCCTCTTCCCTCCATCTTTCCCTATTCCTTTCCTTCATCTCTCCATCTTCCTTCCTCCATCTGCCCCACTTTCCTCCGTCTCTTCCTCTTCCTTTCCTCCGTCTCTCCCTCTTTCCTCCAAATTACCTCCTCTCTCCCTCTTTCCTCCGTCTCTCCCTCTTCCTTTCCTCAGTCTCTCCCTCCTCCTTCCTCCATCTCTCCCTTTTTCCTCCAAATTACCTCCTCTCTCCCTTTTTCCTCCAAATTACCTCCTCTCTCCCTCTTTCCACCGTCTCTCTTCCTTTCCTCCGTCTCTCCCTCCTCCTTCCTCCATCTCTCCCTCTTTCCTTCAAATTACCTCCTCTCTCCCTCTTTCCCCCGTCTCTCCCTCTTCCTTTCCTCTGTCTCTCCCTCCTCTCTCCCTCTTTCCTCCGTCTCTCCCTCCTCTCTCCCTCTTTCCTCCGTCTCTCCCTCCTCTCTCCCTCTTTCCTCCGTCTCTCCCTCCTCTCTCCCTCTTTCCTCCGTCTCTCCCTCCTCTCTCCCTCTTTCCTCCGTCTCTCCCTCCTCTCTCCCTCTTTCCTCCGTCTCTCCCTCCTCTCTCCCTCTTTCCTCCGTCTCTCCCTCCTCCTCCTCCTCCTCCTCCTCCTCTTCAAGGTACACTAACCAAATATTAGATAACAGAGAAACTGACAGCTTGGGGGGAGGGGAGGGGGGTCGCAGAGATGAATTTATCGGAGAGAGAGAGAGAGAGAGAGAGAGAGAGAGAGAGAGAGAGAGGGAGAGAGAGAGGATAACAGCCACCAGCTCACTCTCTCACTTACACTAAATTGTCAAGATTACGCTGTTTATACGTGTGTGTGTGTGTGTGTGTGTGTGTGTGTGTGTGTGTGTGTGTGTTCTATACATGTCAGAATGTGTATGAATATTGGACTGTGTGTGTGTGTGTGTGTGTGTGTGTGTGTGTGTGTGTGTGTGTGTGTGTGTGTGTGTGTGTGTGTGTGTGTGTGTTCTATACGTGTCAGAATGTGTATGAATATTGGACTGTGTATGCATGTGCAACTGTGTGTGTGTGTGTGTGTGTGTGTGTGTGTGTGTGTCCAATCACCCCCTGCCTTAACCCCTCCTCCTCACCCCCTCCCTCTTTACAACCCTCTCACTCCCTACCCTCCTCACTCTCACACCTCCGTCCTGTCACCCTCACCCTCTCATCCCTCCCCCTCATTCCCCCTCTTTCACTCCCTCCCCTCATTTCCTTCTCCCTCACCACCTCCCTCTCTCTCTCATCCTCTCCCCTCCCCTCACCCTCTCCCTCAACCATTCTCTCAACCCACAAAACTTCCAAAATTCCACACACACACACACACACACACACACACACACACACACACACACACACACACACACACACACACAGTATGAGTGTGTGTGAATCAATATAAGCCATCTAGTGGATATAAAGATACTCTCCCTCTCTCCCTTGATCGCCATAAACCAGGCATCATTCATCACTACCACCTCCCCCAGCACCCCTCTCTCTCTCTCTCTCTCTCTCTCTCTCTCACACACACACACACACACACACACACAATATTCCTCCCTCGTCCTCTCTCCCGACCATATTTTCAGTGTAAGGTATATTCTTACATATTTCATTTGGAACAATGTCAATCACCACTAAAACTAGTCCTGCTACACATACACATACACACACACACACACACACACACACACACACACACACACACACACACACACACACACTTCACATATATTTATATATATAAATACATACACAGCATATAAACATATATATAAAACGAGAGAGAGAGAGAGAGAGAGAGAGAGAGAGAGAGACCGGTAAATACATACCTACACACAGACACATCTGAATGTGTAGTGCTCAATGTGCATATACAACTAATTCGAACTATACGAATATGCATATAAGTATAAGTATAAATGTTAATAAATATATAAAGAAGCTGGTAGGCGACAGTGGCCGGCTCTAAGCGGACCAAGCTTTGTCAGCAGCGGCCGGAGGTCAGTTTCGGTATGAAAAATCACTTTATAACCACTCTCAGCCCTGCTGGTAGATAGTGCTGCCAGCTACCGGAAGTAAATTCGGGACCAAAACTCATTCCTGTAAGAAGGTCCTCCTGGACAATATTTCATCCCGGATCCATGGCCATAGGTCAAACACCTTCGGAGCTTTAGCATTTCCCGCCAGCATAGTCGTGATTTTAGCGATTTTCATATTTTTTGCACTTGATGACCTTTGAACCTTCACCTGGAGGATATAAGTCACGGATGTACGAAGCACACCTGTAGTACTCGTTAGGTTTTATAAGCATGTTAAGTTTCATTCAATTCCATTAAGCCGCTGGGGAACTACGGGGGCGCTTTTGAAAACCAGTATATACTGGTTACTAGGGTCACTGAAGCCAATCGTCGCAGGGTTGCCACATGAACACTAGAGGAGAGAGAGGAAAATGGGTGGCACACTTCCCATACGGAATGACCAAGATTACGCCTAAAGAAGCAAGACCTCTCAACACCCATCAGTAATGCTTCTACAGCTCAAAACGTAAAAAGTACGAAAAAAGCGGTTTTTCGGCCGTTGCTAGGCAACGAGTAGTTGTCTAGCAACTAAAACCGTGCAGACACAACTAGATCATAGGCTGGTCGTTGTGTTCAAGTTTGGTAGGAGTCGGTTAATTCTGAAGGGTAGAAGTGCCTGCAACAATTAAACAAGAAAGACCAGAAGAAACCAAGCAAGAAATTGCAACTAACAATAAGGGTAGCATAAGCTGGGCAACATACGTGAGTGCGTGCGTGCACATAAATACATGTATTTATAAACAACTATATATATGTAGATACTGTATATACAAACCATAAATACGGCATTGACATATAATCCTAACTAAAACTACATACCCGGTACGGGGTGTCGTGGGGAGAGAAGGATGGGGAGGCGAGAGTTGGCTTATTTAAATCTTGACGGATAATCGGATTCCCCCAACCCTATTTGCATGAGAAGTGCATTACAATCCGTGACGTCATTTACCAGGCCTTTGATGACAGATGGACGGGCAGATGCAAGACACACTGCACCGCCCCTCACAGTATGGGGCGGCATAATGAGGAAATGATACACTCTTCCTACTCTATTAGCTGACTGGGTTATTACTGAACCAACCATTACCACAACCAAGACTACTATCAACTGCTAGACTTTGGCCACCACCACCACCACTACTACTACTACTACTACTACTACTACCACTACCACCACCACAACTACCACCATCATCACAGCTACTACGACTGCCACGACCATTACAACCACCATAACTACGACCATCACAGCTGCCTCAATTACCACTGCGAAGCACCACCACAACTGCTAGTTCTACCACCACAATCACCAACATTTCAGCTGTCTCCACTGTTGTAATGATCATAGCTACCATAACTAAAATCACATACTGATGAATTTAGTTTCGTTACATCAATCTTTACTTTGCACACACACACACACACACACACACACACACACACACACACACACACACAAACCAGTCCTGCAATGAGACAGCCCTAGCATGTATTCACTATGGACGACAGGTATTGGCGCCGAAGTGGTGACGTGTGAAGGTGTGTGGCAGGAGGGAGAACAGCAGGGCCTCAGGGAACGGACAATGAACTAAACATGAGATAATCGAGACGTCCCAAAGCCCCTCAGCCCTCAAGCTCCGACCTTCCCTCACAATTAACCCGGAGACGGCAAAATGTCACAATATATGAATAAAGTCGCCTGGCGGTAGAGAAAATTAAAGTTATTTCACACCCCACAAGGTTACTGGACACTATATACTCCCGCTGAACGATGACAGGTCTTTTCTAAGCCAAATACAATCGTTTGGCGGTAATCAGTAAGCGACTATGTGGGGATGACCCACAATCCTATGACGTCACGTACCATAAGTCATAAGGGCCCACGCACTGTATGAAGCCTCGTTTTATGCATACGAACTAAAATACCTTCGCCATTTTAGAGCCTGAAGCCTCGTTTTATGCTTACAAACTATGAGACCTTTGCCATTTAAGTGCCTGAAGCCTCGTTTTATGCATACGAACTAAGAGACCTTCGCCATTCAAGTGCGAAGTCCCGCTAATCTTCGTAGGAGTCGCGAACTCGTGTCACAAATAAATCGCTTATGGTCTTTCTTTCTTGATCAGTCATACCTCTAAAACAAAAAGTCGTATACGAACGTGTAAGGCACCAAAACGCCTCGTAACTACTGGGGGTGTTTCGTAATTATTTAGAGCAGCAGTCGAGCTACAGTATGCGAGGTGCAGAATAAAAACTTTCTATACCGCTCAGAGGTCTTTTCAGATATGCAAAACTCCACGGATTCGTTTAGCCCCATTCCACGTAAGGCCAATGGAGGGTTAATACAATAGTTCCATGGTCCAGGGTGGAAAATAGGTTCAGGGGAAAAATTAGGTCCACGAGGGAAAACAGGTCCACGAGGGAAAGTAGGTCTATGGAAGATAATTGGTCTATGGGAGAAAATAGGTCCACGGGGGAAATACTGTATGTCTACGGGGGAAAACATGTATGGGAGAAAACAGATCGATGGGGAAAAACAGCTCCATGGGGGAAATAGGTCCAAGGGAGGAAGTAGGTCCATCGGGGAAAACAGGTCCTATCTATCTATCTGTAGCCAGACGCCATGATCCCGTCACGGGTGACCGTTTGTCTTTGAGTTAGTTGTTTTACGGGAAGGGGCACTAACCCTCCGCCGACCCACTTGTTGCCATATAGGGAACACGTATGAGTTGGTTATATGGTTACCACCCAGCACTGTAAATGGTTTCCTAGCTTGCAGGAAACCATTAGCCTTGTCACTTAATATAAAGTCACCTGAAGAGGAAAGAAGGGTGATAAAAAGTGATGGAAAGTTAGGAGAAATAGGAAGAGAGGAGGAAGGTAAGTCCACAGTAGAAAAAAAAGTTAACGAGGGAAAGTATCTCTATGTAAAAAAAAAAAAATAATAAATCCACTGGGGGAACCAAGCCCAAGGGAGAACAATTTATCAAGGGAAGAGTAGATCCCTGGATGGAGAGAGGTAGATGGGAGTTGGCAGCCGAAGACGGGTTTATGAGCTATGTAAATAACACGTACATTGTAGCTAGACCCCATAAAAAGATCCTAAAGACAAACATTAATTCTAAAATAATTCTTAACATGTACGGATGAAAAAAGTACAAAAACTAGAGATATAAAAAGCACGGAAATAAGCGTGTACTTGGGATGGGAGGAGAGTCAGCGTTCTATACAAATTATTATATTCGTCAGGTACATACGCTTTGTTGTAATGGATAGGGAACTCTGAATCCACCTATCCTAACTGCTCTTGTTTCTGTGCTTTTTACACATCTGGTTTCCATATTTTTATCATCCCTACTTGTTAACAATCGGCTTAACACAGGATTTTTGTTCTCTTGTAAGAATAATACGATTAAGATTTTTGTCCCCCCCTCAAGGCGTGGCCTAATCAGTGTGTCCCAAACTGTGTCACTCATTCACTCACTCGCTGTACCTTTTTTGAAGAGTGACATCTGGCAAGCTGCAAACGTACTGTTATATGAGCGTCTCACTTACTCTGCGGTGTGTGTGTGTGTGTGTGTGTGTGTGTGTGTGTGTGTGTGTGTGTTGAGGGGTGGTGATATTGGTAAAGTGTCTGGTGTTCGTTTGAGGCATGTCCGGTGCATGTGTGTGTGGGGGGGGAGGGGGGGGAGATGCCTGTGCATCTGGGGTGTCCATAAACAAATGACATCTTCTGAGATGTGTCTCGGTGGTGGATACAGTGGAGGTGGGTGCGGCTATCAAACGTGTCCTTTGTCTTTTCACGTTCTGTTAATAAGGTCATGAAAACTGTGGTCTTTCAGGGATCGCATTCTAGAGAGCTAACCACTTCACTCCGAATTCTTATTACATTCTTGCAACCTTCAGACGATTCTGTTCATTGAAGGAAAGACTTTTAGAACTGGAGGAGTTAGACACAGCCTTCATTAACTTTATCACTACCAGAAATCCTTACTCAGCTGGAATAAAGTCATTTGCATTGTCATGAACCCCCCCCTAAAAGTAATTAGTTTGAGGGCATTACGGTGGCTGTGCTGCGTTTATTCCCTGGTAATTAATCGTGCTTAATCCTATCTACATTCTGCTTCATAATGTACTATCGTATACGGCAGGTTTACCTTATCCTGTTTATCTTGCGTGCTTTTAAGGAAGATTATGTCGATATTAACTCCTAGATAACGGCATGCCACTCAAGCTTAAAAACAAAAAGAAAAAAGTCAGACAGTAGCAACTTTATATGAGCTACGATATCTCATGTTCTCTATCCATCTACAGCCCGACGCCTTAATCCCAAGAGGGGTGGCCACAAACAAATCATCTCCACGTCGCCCTGTCCCCTGCCATTACGCTGCTCTCCCCCTAACTCACACCCCCATCTCTCTCATATACCTCTCCACTCCATCCCTCCACTTCATCCTCGGTCTCCCCCTCCCTCTCATGTTCTCAAAGGGTGACAATGAGTTAAAATCGTAAGCCTTACACTGATCACCTCCAGTAGTTCACCATCTTCCTTTTGGGGGACGGGGAGTAGTTACGGAATGTATGAATAACGACATCAGAAAATACGTCCTGATACTGAAGGGGTTGATGGGCCCTCGTTTCCGCCCCTTCAGCACCTCCAGGGGCTTGACTCTGAACTAAATCGACCGGTGTTACAGAGAAATAAATATAATTGTGCACAAGGTATTGTACAGAGTTTGAATAGCACTGATTCTCCCCCCCCCTCTCTCTCTCTCTCTCTCTCTCTCTCTCTCTCTCTCTCTCTCACACACACACACACACACACACACACACACACACACACACACACACAAAAACAAAAACCATAGATGACGAGACGATAAACTACCGTCCCCCCCCCCCTCACTCACTCTCTCTCTCTCTCTCTCTCTCTCTCTCTCTCTCTCTTTACTGCCGCAACAACTATCACCACAATCACCACCATCTCATAAGACTCAGAGCGCTCTTATAAATGAAAGGACAATGAGAGA
>NC_136978.1:14296859-14344359 GCF_032717465.1 Coenobita brevimanus
ATGAACAGTCTAACAAGATCCTTTCGAACCATCTGGCTTTGTCCAGGAGTATCTATTCAGTTGCCAGTTTTCGTATCATCAGCAAATTTGAATAATTAACAACACACCATCATCAGTGTCATCAGTATAAATTAATAACAGTACTGGACCCAAGACTCCGCTTGTAACATTCCTGCAGCCTGATCCCTCCCGTTAATAACACAATAATTCTTTGCTTATGGTATGTAAGCTAGCTTCTGACCCACCTTAGAACACTGACACTGATACCATAAACTTTAGGCTTCTCAAAAAATCTCTTACGAGGAACTTTATTAAACGCTTTATGTAAATCAAGGTAGATTACATCGATTAATTTAGTTTTATCATACGTGTCAATAACAAAACTGAAAAGGTCAAGTAGATTTGTAAGACATGAGCAACTGTTCCTAAATACCTGGTGCGAGTCTTTAATGAGCTTAGTTTGTTCCAAAAGCTTAACCAATTTAGTTCTACATATGGTTCCCAACAACCTGCATACAAGTGACGTTCAATACAATGGATGGTAATATCCGGGGGGGTAATTTACTGTCTTTTTAATTTTTTTTAAATACTGGAGTTAGCCTACATTTGCTAGTTTCTAATCACGTGGTACAGTGCCAATCCTGAATAATAAACTGAATATTTGGAGTACAATTTCGATAGTTGGTTTTTCAGTTCCTTCAAAACTCTTGGAAATATTCTATCTGGCCCCGATGTTCTGTTGGACTTAGGCTGACTGACAGTATGTAATATACAGTATCTCTCTTCGTGACTGCTAAGGTGGCTAATTAAGCTAGTTTCATATATGTGTACAACGGAAGACGAAGGGACTGAGCATGATTTTCTACTGTAAATACTAATGCAAAGAAAGCAATAGGAATTTTAGCTATTGGATTTCGTTATTTTTATGTTCCCCATTTGCCAGAACTAGCGGGCTATTGTACTGACTGACTTTTGGTGTAACTAAAGAACTCTTTAGGGTTTGATTTACTGATGTTAGCAATATGCACTTCATTTTTTTTTCTTTAACTTTTTAGGTTTTCAACGAATGTTGATATATGGTATGGTCTTACCCTATTCACTCTCTCTGATTTTTAGTTTTGACAAGTAATTTTCTTACTGGAAGACGTTTCTTAATGTCGCTATTCCATTATTTAGGTATTGAATTTTTGGCAGGCAGCCTCTTGCGCATCGGTACACACACCCTGACAGCATAATTTAGATTTTCTGAAAATATTTCCCATGCGCTACGGACATTCCTTGTCTGAATATCAGGTTCCAGTTAATACTGCCAATAACTGCCTTCAGTTTATGAATGTCCGCTCTTTTGCTGTCCTGAACTTTCTCATAACTAGAATTTTCAATGTCGTCACTGACATTATGAGTAAATGTGACTATTCCGTGTTCAATGGTGTTGAATTCATCTCTCATGATAACACTGATTGCACTGCGCAGTTGACCCTTGTGCGGTGTGATGCGGTGAGGATCTGTCCCTTCTCCCCTTTGGGGCTAAGATGCGAATGAATGTGTTTGAATGGATGAGTAAATGGGGAGTGCGTCGTCCTGTCTCGGCTACCTCCCTTTCCTTGGGGGGAGCAGCCTAGGTATATAGATAGATAGATAGATAGATGATAACATAATCAACTAAGTTTTCTGATGTAGCCAATACAAGATCCTAGATATTTTCTTGGAGTGTTGGTTCCTCTACAAACTGAAGTAGTGAAATTTCCAGCAAATTACTGTACAAGTCTCTGTGTGTGAGGACAGAGATTTACTCCATATTGTAACTGGGAAATTAAAACCTAAAATGACATTCTTCGTTCAACATACTTCTGAAATTTGTTACATAATTTATCGTAAGTCTCCCACAACTAAGATGACAGACGATACCTTAATCCAAACATCACCTTACCGTGTGTCTCATTTTTAATGAATGAACGAAAAACCTATATCGTGTCAGTATTATCAACGGGTGATTTTTAAATTAGCACCGGACGAATTCGTTTTAATATAAAGCAATACACTAAGTCCCATGTTCCAAGTCCTGTCTCTACGGAGGATACTGTAACCAGGCAATTTATACTCCACTGTAAAGTCGCTTGGTTCAGTATATAACCATGATTTGGCAATGCCAATTATATCAATGTCGCCAACACAAGTATGACATTCTAATTCAGTAAATTTATCAAGCAAACTACATGAGTGGACAAGGCGGGGACAGAGTGTGGAGAGAGTGGGGACTGGATGGGGATGAACGGGGTGGGGACAGGGTGTGGACAGGGACAGAGTGGGGAGAGCGGGCGTACCAGATGGGAACAGGGACATAGTGGGGACAAGGTGGTGACTGGGAGAGGGCTGGGTGGGGACTGGTGCAGGGATAGGGCGAGGCCAAGGTAGGGACAGGCAGGCAGACACAAGGATGGAGGCAGGAGGAGGAAGGAAGGGGAGGGGAGGGAGAGAAGGAACAAGACGAAGGTAGGGATCTATATGAAGGGAGGGATTAAGGGAGTCAGAAGAGAGGGACTGAGGTTGGCTGAGGAAGAAGGATGGGAGGAAGAGGAAGGAAGGATGACAGGGAACGAGGAAGGACGAAAAGGAGCCGACAGAGAGAGGGAATCAGAGGAAGGGAGGGAAAAAGGAAGTCAGAGGAAGGGAGGGAAAAAGGAAGTCAGAGGAAGGGAAGGGAAAAATGAAGTCAGAGGAAGGGTGGGGAAAATGGAAGTCAGAGGAAGGGAAGGGAAAAAGGAAGTCAGAGGAAGGGAAGGGAAAATGGGAAGTCAGAGGAAGGGAAGGGAAAAAGGAAGTCAAAGGAAGGGAAGGGAAAAAGGAAGTCAGAGGAAGGGAAGGGAAAATGGGAAGTCAGAGGAAGGGAAGGGAAAATGGGAAGTCAGAGGAAGGGAAGGGAAAATGGGAAGTCAGAGGAAGGGAAGGGAAAAAGGAAGTCAGAGGAAGGGAAGGGAAAATGGAAGTCAGAGGAAGGGAAGGGAAAATGGAAGTCAGAGGAAGGGAAGGGAAAATGGAAGTCAGAGGAAGGGAAGGGAAAATGGAAGTCAGAGGAAGGGAAGGGAAAATGGAAGTCAGAGGAAGGGAAGGGAAAATGGAAGTCAGAGGAAGGGAGGGAAAGAGGAAGTCAGAGGAAGAATGAAGTCAGAGGAAGGGAGGGAAAAAGGATGGCAGTGGAAGGGAGGGAAAAAAAGGAGGCAGTGGATGGGAGGGAGTGAGGAAAGCAACCAGGGAGGGAGGGAGGGAGGGAACCAGAGAGAGAGAGAGAGAGAGGCAGCCATCCCTCACCTCAGCACATTATTCCTCGTCTCTGGGGGAGGTTTAGGGATCAATAGACGTGAAATCCACACACGGGGAGGCACGCCATAAGGCAGGGAGGCAATGAGGAAGGCAGGCAGGCAGGCAGGCAGGCAGGGAGGAAGGGATGTGGGTAGGAAGGAATGCAGGAATGAAAACAGAAATGAGTGTAGGCAGGGATGCAGGGAAGGGGGTAGGTAGGTACATAAACAGGGAGGCAGGCTGGCAGGCAGGCAGGGAGACAGACAGGGGGGGCAGGTAGACAGTGAACCAAGCAGGGAGACAGACAGAGGGGACAGGCAGGCAGACAGGCGTGGAGGAAAGAAGAAACGAAAGGAAGGAAGGCGGAAATGAAGGTATGCAGAAATGAAGGTATGCATGGAGGAGGGCAACATGGCATATGGGCAGATCAGGAATATAAGCTAGGAAACATTAGAGAAAGAAAAAAGAAAAAGAAAGAGAAAAATAATCTGTGAAAGGGAGAGATAAATAGGTGCATCCATCACCGCAATACATCACTATCATCACCCTAATATATTATCATCACCATCATTCATTACCTTCATCACCTTCATGTATCATCAGCAGCATAATGACCCTCCTACACCACCACCATCACCATCACCTTAATGCATTATCATCATCACTACACTAAAACATCCTCATCTTTATATTGTTATCAGCATCACCTTAATTCATCATCATCATCACCACCACCACCTTAATACCTCATTATCATCATCACCACCTTAATGTCATATCATCATCATTATCATCATCACCATAATACCTCACCATCATCATCATCACCACCACCTTAATACCTCATCTTCATCACCATTATACCTCATCATCATCATCATCATCATCATCATCTCCATTCTTTTAATATACCACCATACTCCTAACGTTCCTACAACACCATCACCATCATCATCATCATCATAAGCTTTTTTCCCACCATAATTTAAAGGCAAAAAGGTAGGCGGGGACGAAGGAGGGAAGAAGAAAGACAAGGAGATGGGGGGAGAGAGGTAGAATGGGAGAAGTAAAGGTGGGGAGGGAAGACAAAAGGCAGGAAAGGAAGTGAAGGACAGGAAGGAAAGATAGGGAGGAAGGAGGAAGGGCAGGGAAGGGGGGTTAAAATGCAGGGAGGGAGGAGGAAAGGCAGGGAGGGAGAAGGAAAAGCAGGGAGGGAAGAGGAAGGGCACAGAGGGAGGAGGAAAGGCACAGAGGGAGGAGGAAGGGCAGAGAGGGAGGAGGAAAGGCAGGGAGGGAGGAAGAAAGGCAGGGAGGAAGGAGGAAGGGCAGGGAGGAAGGAGGAAGGGCAGGGAGGAAGGAGGAAGGGCAGGTAGAGAGGAAGAGCAGAAAGGGAGGACGAGTAAAGATAGGGAGGGAGGAGGAAGAGCAGAGAGGGAGGACGAGGAAGGGCAGGGAGGGAGGACGAGGAAGGGCAGGGAGGGAGGAGGGAGGGCAGGGAGGGAGGAGGAAGGGCAGGGAGGGAGGACGAGGAAGGGCAGGGAGGGAGGACGAGGAAGGGCAGGGAGGGAGGACGAGGAAGGGCAGGGAGGGAGGACGAGGAAGGACAGGGAGGGAGGACGAGGAAGGACAGGGAGGGAGGACGAGGAAGGGCAGGGAGGGAGGACGAGGAAGGGCAGGGAGGGAGGACGAGGAAGGGCAGGGAGGGAGGACGAGGATGGACAGGGAGGGAGGAGGAAGAGCAGAGAGGGAGGACGAGGAAGGGCAGGGAGGGAGGACGAGGAAGGACAGGGAGGGAGGAGGAAGAGCAGAGAGGGAGGACGAGGAAGGGCAGGGAGGGAGGACGAGGAAGGACAGGGAGGGACGAGGAAGGACAGGGAGGGAGGACGAGGAAGGGCAGGATGGGAGGACGAGAAAGGGCAGGGAGGGAGGACGAGGAAGGGCAGGGAGGGAGGACGAGGAAGGGCAGGGAGGGAGGGAGGACGAGGAAGGGCAGGGAGGGAGGGAGGACGAGGAAGGGCAGGGAGGGAGGGAGGACGAGGAAGGGCAGGGAGGGAGGGAGGACGAGGAAGGGCAGGGAGGGAGGAGGAAGAGCAGAGAGGGAGGACGAGGAAGGGCAGGGAGGGAGGACGAGGAAGAGCAGAGAGGGAGGACGAGGAAGGGCAGGGAGGGAGGACGAGGAAGGGCAGGGAGGGAGGACGAGGAAGGGCAGGGAGGGAGGGAGGACGAGGAAGGACAGGGAGGGAGGAGGAAAGGCAGGGAGGGAGGACGAGGAAGGACAGGGAAGGAGGAGGAAAGGCAGGGAGGGAGGATGAGGAAGGGCAGGGAGGGAGGACGAGGAAGGACAGGGAAGGAGGAGGAAAGGCAGGGAGGGAGGAGGAAGAGCAGTGAAGGTGAAGGAAAGGCAGGGAGAAAGGAAAAGGAGGGGCTACAAGGGAGGAAGAAAGGCAGGGAGGGAGGAGGAAAGGCAGGGAAGGAGGAAAGGCAGGGAGGGAGGAAGAAAGACAGGGAGGGAGGAGGAAAGGCAGGGAAGGAGGAAAGGCAGGGAGGGAGGAGGAAAGGTAGGGAGGGAGGAGACGGAAGGGCAGGGAGGAAGGAGAAGGAAGAACAGGGAGGGAGGAGGAAGAACAGGGAGGGAGGAGGAAGAGCAGGGAGGGAGGAGGAAAGGCAGGAAGGTTAGAGGAAAGGCAGGGAGAAAGGAGGAGGAAAGGCAGGGAGAAAGGAAGAATGGCAAGGAAAGAGGAGGGAGGTAGAGGAGGAGGAGCAAGGACAGGGAGGGAGGAGGAAAGGAAAGGAAGGAGGAAGAGAAATAGTGAGGAAGCAAAACAAGCAAAGGGATATAGTGTGTGTGTGTGTGTGTGTGTGTGTGTGTGTGTGTGTGTGTGTGTGTGTGTGTGGAGAGAGAGAGAGAGAGGCATGAAGGAAGTTAAGACTCCGATGTACATAATATGTGGCAGCAGCAGAACAACAACAACAACAACAAGGAGAAGAGCAAGAACAAGAAGAACAAGAACACGATGAAGAAAAACACTAAGAACAAGACGAACACGAAAAAGAAAAAGAAGAACATGAAGAACAAGAACATGAATAAGAAAAAGAAGAACATGAAGAACAAGAACATAAGAAAAAGAACACGAAGAAGAACAAGAAGACGAACAAGAACAAGAAGGACAAGAACAAAAAACAAGAACAAGAGGATGAACAAGAACAAGAGGAGGAAGAAGATGAAGAACAATAACAAGAGAAACATGAAGAACAAAAAAAGAAGAAGAACATGAACAAGGGTGGTATGATGAAACAGGGAGAAATTAAAGGTAGGATGGAAGGAACAAACGAACGAAAATAATTTAAGAAAGGAAGTGAATGAATGAATGAAAGAAGGGAGAATGACAGAAATGGGAGGGAGAAAGGGAGAAAGAACGAAAACTGAAGGAAGAAGGAAAGACAGCAAGAAGTGACGGAAGATGGAAAGACAGCAAGAAGGAAGAAGGGAAGACAGCAAGAAGTGAAGGAAGAAGAGGGAAAGACAGCAAGAAGTGAAGGAAGAAGAGGGAAAGACAGCAATAAGTGAAGGAAGAAGAAGGAAAGACAGCAATAAGGAAGAAGGAAAAACAGCAAGAAGTGAAGGAAGAAGAAGGAAAGACAGCAATAAGGAAGAAGGAAAGACAGCAAGAAGTGAAGGAAGAAGTGGGAAAGACAGCAAGAAGTGAAGGAAGAAGGAGGAAAGACAGCAAGAAGTGAAGGAAGAAGAGGGAAAGACAGCAAGAAGTGAAGGAAGAAGAAGGAAAGACAGCAATAAGGAAGAAGGAAAGACAGCAATAAGGAAGAAGGAAAGACAGCAAGAAGTGAAGGAAGAAGTGGGAAAGACAGCAAGAAGTGAAGGAAGAAGGAGGAAAGACAGCAAGAAGTGAAGGAAGAAGAGGGAAAGACAGCAAGAAGTGAAGGAAGAAGAAGGAAAGACAGCAATAAGGAAGAAGGAAAGACAGCAATAAGGAAGAAGGAAAGACAGCAATAAGGAAGAAGGAAAGACAGCAAGAAGTGAAGGAAGAAGAAGGAAAGACAGCAAGAAGTGAAGGAAGAAGAAGGAAAGACAGCAGGAAGTGAAGGAAGAAGGAGGAAAGACAGCAGGAAGTGAAGGAAGAAGGAGGAAAGACAGCAGGAAGTGAAGGAAGAAGGAGGAAAGACAGCAAGAAGTGAAGGAAGAAGGAGGAAAGACAGCAGGAAGTGAAGGAAGAAGGAGGAAATACAGCAGGAAGTGAAGGAAGAAGGAGGAAAGACAGCAAGAAGTGAAGGAAGAAGGAAGAAAGACAGCAAGAAGTGAAGGAAGAAAGAAAGACAGCAAGAAGCGAAGGAAGAAAGAAAGACAGCAAGAAGTGAAGGAAGAAGGAAAGACAGCAAGAAATGAAGGAAGAAGGAAAGACAGCAAGAAATGAAGGAAGAAGGAAAGACAGCAAGAAGTGAAGGAAGAAGGAAAGACAGCAAGAAGTGAAGGAAGAAGGAAAGACAGCAAGAAGTGAAGGAAGAACGAAAGACAGCAGGAAGTGAAGGAAGAACGAAAGACAGCAGGAAGTGAAGGAAGAACGAAAGACAGCAGGAAGTGAAGGAAGAAGGAGGAAAGACAGCAGGAAGTGAAGGAAGAAGGAGGAAAGACAGCAGGAAGTGAAGGAAGAAGGAGGAAAGACAGCAGGAAGTGAAGGAAGAACGAAAGACAGCAGGAAGTGAAGGAAGAACGAAAGACAGCAGGAAGTGAAGGAAGAAGAAGGAATGACTGGTGGTGAAAGAACATATGAAGAAGGTATGAACGCGTATGGGAGCCTGAGTGAAAAATAGAGGGTGGTACGATGGCAGGGAGAGTAGAAGGGAGATGAGCTAGGAGAGATGAGGGTGGAGGAGAATGAAGGAGAGATGGGGGTGAGGGAGAAGGGAGGAGAGGGGAGGAAGAGGAAGAAGAGGGGGAGAGGGCGAGGGGAAGGTAGGGGAGGGAAAAATTGACCAGAAACAGGAAGGGGAAGGGGGAAAAGAAGTGAGAAGATAGAAGGGGAGAGGGTGAGGGGAAGGAGGAGGATAAGGGGAGGAAGGAAGAGCAAAAGAGAGGGAATGGGGAGGGGGAGGGGGAGGGGAACAGGTGGGGGGGGTGAGGGCCAGGAGGAGTATAGATAAAGACAGAGAGATAATGAGGAAGACAAGTGATATACAACAATAATGATTTTGTTTATAAATGCAGAAATCGGAAATAATACTAACTCATACCATCATCCCCTGTACTGGCAACAACACTTCTTTATTGTTACTCGTATTTTTTATTATTAGTATGTCTGTTTACTACCTAGTGTGTTTGTTTATCCTCTCCCTATAATCGAACGGAAATTTCACTCGTCATCACACTAAGAAGCTTTTTATATCACTGAGGTCAAGGGCAGTTTTTTAAATCTCAGTTAAAGTTCCATTTGCAGGGACAGTCTACCGCTTGTAACTGCCTGTACATTACTACCAAGATTATTAATAACAATGATGAAGGTGATGATGACGACGACGACGACGATGATGATGATGATGATGGTGAGGATGATGATGATGATGATGATGATGATAATGATAACTAGCAACCTATTCTTATTGTGAGGCCACAATATGGAAGCTTCGCCATGAGGTATATATGTGTAATATAAAGAAGAGCTAAAGACCGTAAGGTATACAGTATACCTTCTTGTGTAACATCTACAAGATCTGAAGACAAAGGTGTCGACGAACGCATGCGTAAATTTAACGTTTGTCTCAATAACTGGCTAAATGTATGCTTAACTGTAACCATATTCCTTTCAGGTCATAAGAGGGGCCACAGCTATATATATGAATGCTTTTGTTCCAAAGAAAAAATTGAGCAGATTTGAATGCAGTACTTTCCACTAGGCTAAACAGCCTAACCTCCCGGCAAACATTTCTATCACCAGATTTTCAACCAAATAGCTGTATACCTCAATTATTTCTGAGATACTTGAATTTCAAATATGCAATTTTTAGAATAAGTATGAGCATATGACCTTCCAAAATGTATGACTATATGACCTTCAAAAAATACGTCAAGATCATTTATATATATTTGGCACAAGGACTTGGGTTACCCTAGGGTACCTTCATGTACAGTATCATCAAGATCGAAGAAAAAACTGCACTGAGGAAAAATAATAAAATATTAATACTGACGAAAACATATAAGTTTGGCCATTTATATGGCGAAGCTAAATAATAATAATAATACTGAAGAAAACAATAAGGTTGGATATAATTATGACGAAGCTTTATAATACTTATCAAACCAATAAGCTTCGCCATATTTATGGCGAAGCGTAATAATAATAATAATAATAATAATAATAATAATAATAATAATAATAATAATAATAATAATAATAATAATAACAACAACAACAACAACAACAGTAATAGTACGATGATGATGAAAATGATCTTGATAATAACGATGATGATGATGATGATGATGATGATGATGATGAGGATGAGGATGAGGATGAGGAGGAGGAGGAGGAGGAGGAGGAGGAGGAGGAGGAGGATAATAATAATAATAATAATAATAATAATAATAATAATAATATTTGGAGCCTGGAGGTCTATATATCTATCTATTGCCAGACGCCTCAATCCCGTTCGGGGTGGCCACAAACAAATCGCCTCCACGTCGCCCTGTCCCCCGCCATTTCACTGCCCCGCTCCCAACTCACACACCCCTCTCTCATATACCTCTCCACCCCATCCCTCCATCTCATCCTCGGCCTCCCCCTCCCTCTTCCCCCCTCCACCTCACTCACATACTGTACACTCTCTTCGTCAGTCTTTCACCCTCCATCCTCTCCACATGGCCAAACCACCTCAAAGCCTGAAGGTGTAGTGGGTAATTAAGGCGCTCCAACTGGACTGAGCCTGTGTTGGCTTATATCCAAGGGGTGGTTGGGGTTTATTGCTCACGTAATGCCACTCAGCGATGAGTGAGGCTGGTCACTCTCATCTTTAATGTCAGGACCAACTTGCCATGCCCCGGGCTCCTACGCTACTGACGAGGCAACATAGGATTGGATGATGGATAGATGGATGAGAATTAGTAGTAGTAGCAGCAACAAAAACTACAACAACAACAATAACAACAATGTACGGCATAATAATAATATTCTGATCTAGGGCACTTTTTATAATCTCAAGCTATTTAAAGAGTCATTTCGAGGGAGACTGTACTACATGTAATTGTGTGTACACTATTACCAAGACTAGAAAACTGCTTTGGCTAATACATTACACTAATTAACAACACCACTACCGGTACAGAGTAATTAGCTGGATAGGATGTACCAGTGTATAAGCACTTTGGATATATTAATGCTTTTTCCTGGTATTAATTATTATTATTAAATATTATCATTATTATTAATTATTATTATTATTATTATCATCATCATCCGTGGTGGTGGTGGTGGTGGTGGTGGTGGTGGTAGTAGTAGTAGTAGTAGTACCAAGCATGCCAGCAAGCAAGGTATTAATAACGCGCTGGAACGTCAGAGGTGCACTACGAAGCCCTAAGGCATACAAATGAACTCAAAATTACCCTGACTAGTACTGAGAGCTGATACCTGTCTTGATCTAATGAAATTTGCTTGGGGCCACCGGACTGTATTATGGAGGCTAGTGTTAACCTTCACACAACAACTCCAAATGGTGAACTGTATTAAGAAGGTTGGTTTGGATCTTAACAATATAATTCCCAAATAAATGGAAGTGATATACTGTATAATGAAAAGAGTAGAAGTAGAAGTAGTAGTAGTAGTAGTAGTAGTAGTGGTAGTAGTTGTAGTAGT
The DNA here is from genome assembly GCF_032717465.1 of Coenobita brevimanus. Classification (NCBI taxonomy): domain Eukaryota; kingdom Metazoa; phylum Arthropoda; class Malacostraca; order Decapoda; family Coenobitidae; genus Coenobita; species Coenobita brevimanus. Next base: position 14,308,022 of record NC_136978.1, read on the forward strand.
AGTATTAGTAGTAGTAGTAGACGTAATAGTTGTAGTAACAGTCGAAGATTTTATTAACAATACTACTACTACTACTACTACCACCGTACTACTACTATTACTGATACCGGTACTACTATTAAAGTTTCTACTAATTCACTTTCATGTGTTTTTACCTCCTCTTTATAAATATCATAATCAATAACTGCTAAAAAAATAAAGTAAAATAAAAAAATACTACAATTCCCAGAGCATTCTATAAAGTAAGGTGTATGGGGAGGTGGTGGTCAGGTGGTTAGGGAAGCTGTCTCCTGTACGAAAATATGAAAGCCTGAGTCTAAGCTGCGGCAGAGAAGTGTGATGAACTGGGTTTTTCGTTTACAGATTTACATTCACTAAGAGAGAGAGAGAGAGAGAGAGAGAGAGAGAGAGAGAAACTTGCTTCCATACATCTTGTCTTCACTCATACTCTGCGTAAAAAAAAAAAAAATAAAATAAAAATAAAATAAAAAATAAACAAGTTTTTATCAAGTATGCCTAAATTACGGTAAAAATACTTGTTTCTATATATGTTTGTCTTCACTCATACTTAAATTACGGTATGTAAAAACTATTTGTCTATAATTATTCACTTTTCACCCATACATAAATAAGGCTAAAAAAATCGCTTCTACTGTATACACGTTTGTCTTAACTCATTTAAATTACAAGAAAAATTCTCGTTTCTAAACACGTTCTGCTTCTCAAAAATAAATAAGTAAATAAATAATAAACTTTACAATTGTAGTCTGCCTTTACCATACTTAAATTACGTAAAAAACAACACCTCTATATACGTTTGTCTTCACTCATACTTAAATTATGTAAAAAAAAAAAAAAAAAAAACATGCTTCTGTTTAAGTTTGTTTTCACTCATCGTTACCATACACTTCATAATCGATTTAAATATAGTCGGTTTCCTTTCGCCTGACAAAGATCAATAACACTTTAAAGCTCAGTTTATAGCTTGGTGTAGTCAGACTGGAGAGGTGATCTTACAAGCAACTAGACTCATTCCTACCCTACCGATGACGCACCCACATACAGACGTAGAGACAGGGAGGTTGGCTGTAATCGTATATCGTCGACGCACCGCCAGTATAGAGTCGTGAGGCGTCGTATGGCTCGAACTCGCTGCTGTCACCAATATCGATGAACGTAGCCGAGGGGTTTGATTAGATGGACAGATTGTAGGTGTATCGTAGATTAATGGCTTCCCCTCTATCACCAGTGGAGTGTAATGTGGGCCGTTGCTTAGGAAAATGGTGCGTTGTCGAGTAGAGTGAACTGGTAGGTCTCTCTTTCTCATCTTCCCCTTCGTGTATCGTAAGCAAGGTGAGTTACAGAGCACTCTTGGGTAACGGAATTTACTGTAAACAGTTATATCGAAGTGTGACTGACAGCGTAACGCAGCGTGACGGCAAACCTCCTGGGTGACCCTATCTCCTGCCTTCTGCCCTGGATCGTACTCTCAGGCTGTCTCTAACCCCAGCTCTCGGGCTCTCGCTGGTTCTCTAACCCTCCTACAGGTTATTTCGAACTTATATCCCCCTCTGGCTTCCGGCTAAAGTGTGTGGGCGTACGTATGTGCGAGCGTGTGTGTGTCGGTCATGTTGCCGGCACCTGATCAGATGTGTTTGACATTCTTGATTAGTCCAGGCTAGAGGATGTGTAGCTGTCTCCTCCTGGAGAACTTCAGACATAACTACCTGTTTTACATATTGTTACCTACAGCTATATAGTTACATACATGGTTACATATAGTATGGTGTCATAACATATTATGCATACAACCCCATATGTATGGCTTAGTACGACTAGTTACCAAGGAGATTCATTCCTATCTCATATCTACGGTTCATTGCGACCTGTTACCATGGTGATTCATTACTACCTAATATCTAAGGTCAGCTGCGAGTAGTTACCGGGGAGATTCATTCATACCTCATATCTAGGGTTTATTGCGAGCAGTTACCAAGAAGACACATTTCTACTTCATATATAAAGTTTATTGCGAGCAGTTACCAAGGAGATTCATTCCTATCTCACATCTAAGGTATATTGCGACTACTGTAGTTACCAAGGAGACTAATCCATATACCTATATCTAAAGGTCTGTCGAATATAATGCAACCACAATTTAGTTTTCTAGCAAAGGTGCGATATAGTAACGTCAGATTAAAAAAAAAAAAAAAAACAGCAGTAAGGAAGTGACCAAGTATGAGAATAACAAAAAAAGTGGACTGTGAAAATACTTAATTGTTATGGAAAGTTATTTATCCTGTAAACCGTTGAGGATGGTTAGGAAATACAGCCCAGGCAAAGTTGAGAGAGAGAGAGAGAGAGAGAGAGAGAGAGAGGGAACATTTTGGAGGGGATGAGAGCAGCTCTGAGGAAAGTTGGAACTGAATAGGGAGAGAAAGACGGGGCGGGGGGGAGGGGTTGGGGGTAGTGAATGGGAATAGAAATGGTGAGGGAGGCAGCCAATGGGAGCAGAAACATGGACGGGAGGGAAGGGGAGGGGTGGGGGAGAGGAAGGGGAGGGGGAGTGGAGGAGGAGGGGAGGGGAGTAGAGGGGGAGGGAAGGGGAGTGGAGGAGAAGGGGGAGGGGGAAGGGGAGGTTGTGAATGAGAACAGAAATGGAGAGGAAGGCAGCCAATGGGAGCTGAATCATGGGGGGAGGTGGAGGGGGAGGGGGAGGTGGAGGGGGAGGGGGAGGTGGAGGGGGAGGGGGAGGTGGAGGGGGAGGTGGAGGGGAGGGGGAGGAGGGGGAGGTAGTGAATGGGAATTGAAATGGAGAAGAAGGAAGCCAATGGGAGCAGAAAAATGGGTGGAGGGGAGAGGGGAAGGGGGTGGGGAGAGAGAGAGGAGGGGTAGGTAGTGAATGGGAAACAGTCAGAAGAGGAGGAAGGGGAGGGGATGTACTGAATGGGAGGAGAAAGTGAGAGGGGGGAGGAGTGGGAGGTGGTGAATGGGAGGAGAAAGTCAGAATGGGAGGAGAGGGAGGCAGAGAATGGCGGGAGAAAGTCTTAATGGTAGGAGAGGGAGGGATGCCACCGGAATCATTCACAGTGAGGGGAGGAGGGGGAGGAACTGAATGAGGGCAGAAAGTTAAGAGGGGAGGGAAGAGGGAAGTATTGAAAGGGAGCAGGTCAGATGGGGAGGGAGATTGAGGGATATCAGTGGCATCACCCGGAGTGGAATTAGAGCAGAAAGTTTGGGCAATAAATTTTGGTATATCAGAAGAGGAGACAGCTGCAGAACCTTCAGAGTGGAAAAGAGAAAAGGAGGACGAGGTGAAGTTTCTAAAGAGGTTTTTGTCAAGGTGTCAGAAGGAGCGGAAAGAATTTAAGTTAGAAAGGAGTATTTGGTAAGGCTGAAGTTATTCTCTAGCAACACGTAGTGGACTACAGCGGTTCTTGGCAAAAAATAAATAAATAAATACATATAATCAAATAAATAAATAAAATGTACGAGACTCATGAGCATGTACGAGATTCAGGGGGGTAGGGAATTCAGGGGCAGGTAGGAGATTCAGAGGCAGGTAGGAGATTCATGGGCAGGTAGGAGATTCATGGGCAGGTAGGAGATTCAGGGGCAGGTAGGAGATTCAGGGGCAGGTAGGAGATTCAGGGGCAGGTAGGAGATTCAGGGGCAGGTAGGAGATTCAGGGGCAGGTAGGTGATTCAGGGGCAGCCAGGAGATTCAGGGACAGCCAGGAGATTCAGGGACAGCCAGGAGATTCAGGGACAGCCAGGAGATTCATCGAAGGTAGGAGATTCATTGGAAGGTAGGAGATTCAGGGGCAGGTAGGTGATTCAAGGGCAGGTAGGAGATTCAGAAGCAGGTAGGTGATTCAAGGGTTACTGTGAGATGAGGTTATTTGTTTAAAAGTCAACCTCTTTATTTAAGCTAAGTATAAGTCGCCCTAGATAACATATATTACATTATAGTGACGAGTTTACGATTACGACACGCAGCAACAAAACACATAGTATACCTGACCGAAAGGAAGAATAAATAGTGTAGGTCCCTTGTGCTTCTAAGTCGTAAGGGGTAATTCAGTCCTGTGGCATCCTGTGAAGCTATTTAATTACATGTTTTCTGGAGTAATATAATTACTCTGTTACCTATCTATCTCCTGTTCTTATTAAATGATAGCACAGTGAAATCCAATACTGATAAAGGCGACAGGCCACCACACACCCCATCCCTTATCTCCCATCCATCCCATCCCTTCTCCTCTACCTCTACCTTCCTCGTTCACCCCTCTCTTACCCCTACCTTTCAACCACCTCCTCCCTTTCCCTTCGCCCATTCCTCCCCTCCCTCCCTCTCATTAACTGTTACTAGTTCAGAAGAAACAAGTCGGCCTGTACACGTAGAGTCAATCCTGGTGTAGTTACTTCATGCGTGTGAAAATTTACAACTTGGATGATAATAATAATAATAACAACAATAATAATAACAATAATAATAACAATAACAATAATAATAATAATAATAATAATAACAATACTGAGGGAAATCTTATAAGAACTATTACCTGTGGAAGACCGATAGTGATAGATTTAGAACAATTACCATCTACAACAGCAGCTACAGAACGACCAGGAAGAAAACCAAGATGAAAGCACAAATGAAAGGAGAGAATTCATAGAGGGGCAGACTAAAAACATATTTAATACATCTGTGCGATTTAGCTGACAGATTTTCACATATCCAGCAGAATAGCAAACGTTTTTCTGTACCTCACTCTTGAAATAAAAAAACAAAAAAAAGGGGGGGGGGATGACCATGAACCTGAGAGAAGCAAAAGAAGATCGCCGGTAGAATGCCCATGACAGTCCATACCGGCAGTTAGGATGAAGATCATGGGAAAAACAGGAATAAAGGATGGATGGATGGATGGATGGAAGGAAGGAAAGGAAGGAAGGAAGAAATGGAAAGGAAAGGAAAGGAAAAGAAAGGAAAGGAAACGAAAGAAAAGGAAAGTCATGAAAAGGGAAGAAAAGAAAATAACAAGTACAAAAAAGCTTCAGAACTGTGAAGACTCAAACGCTTTGGAAATAATATACAAAGCAAAAAAATCGTCAAAGTGAGACAGGACAGGCTGAACGTGAAATAATATCAAAAAAAAAAAGAAAGAAAAAAAAATGAGGTTCTAGATGACAAAGAATAAAGAGTGGCCGGGCAAAGCGTCAGAATTAGAAGCACAGATCTTGAGAATAACAGAAAGGAGGCTATCACGAGTACTTATATTATTGGTGGTGGGGTAAGAGACGCCAAGCGATACATGTCTCGAAGAAAATTTTAATATCAGGCATGAGAAAGTAAACGAGGAAGGAGAAAGAACAGCATCAAAATAATTCAGAGTGAAGATGGCTTAGTGAGGGAGAGAGAGAGAGAGAGAGAGAATGCTTTTGGCAAGGCGTTGGGAGCGGGAATTATTTTTACATGAAAGCTCATTGCATTTACAACGGATGAGGCTGTTTTTTGCAAGACAAATAATTAGCACATTTCCGGGTAGAAAGATAAAGCTTATGTCATTTGGGGTAAGTTGGCAACAAGAATATATTATCAAAACTTCCAACACCCCTTTGGGAAGTTTTAGTGTTTTATCAAAATAATAATAGTAATAATAATAAAATAATAATAACAATAATAATAATAAAATAATAATAATAATAATAACAATAATAATAATAATAATAATAACCAACAACAACAACAACAATAATAATAATAATAATTATTATTATTATTATTATTATTATTATTAATTATTTTAAAACTGATATTTAAAAGGCTATTTGGCCTAGCCCTAAAGCCTTCAAGCTTGGTCAGCTTAGTCGGACAGCTGTCCGCTTCATTTGACCAAATATGATGGCAATCAACCGGATCTCCAGATATTATCCGAAACACAAGAGCCATTCAGCCACGTTATCTAAAGAACGCTTAAGCCAGGAAGCTGAAATTTTACTTCAATATAGCCTTAAGTCCAATGCAGTGCGGAAGAGAGTGTGGCTCCAATCGGTTCATTATTGTCTGAGATTGTGTGGGGTCAAAAATTGAGACTTTTACGGATATTCTGATGTCACCTAATTTTCCATGAAGGATTAAAGCTAAAGCCACCAAACTCGGTGGACTTGTAGACTGTGATGACCTAAGGTGACAACAAAAGATCAGTAACCTTGACTTCGCCTGGGGTCAAAATTCGGGACTTTTCCGGATTCTGGATGTCACCTAATTTTCCATGAAGAAATGAAGCTACAGTCACAAAACTTGGTAGGCTTATAGACCGTGTTGACCTATGGTGACATGCACCAGATTACTGACCTTGACCTCAAGGTCCCTTTATAGCTCGGTTTCTAGTTACGAATGACGGGGAAGTTTTTCTTTATCAAAATTGTCGTTGGGCAACTTTAAGAAGTTCTACTTATTATTATTATTATTATTATTAGTAGTAGTAGTAGTAGTAGTAGTAGAAGTAGTGGTGGTGGTGGTGGTAGTAGTAGTAGAAGTAGTGGTAGTAGTGGTAGTAGTGGTAGTAGTGGTAGTAGTAGTAGAAGTAGTAGAAGCAGTGGTAGTAGTAGTGGTAGTGGTAGTAGTGGTAGTAGTAGTGGTAGTAGTAGTAGTAGTAGTTGTAGTAGTAGTAGTGGTAGTAGTAGTAGTAGTAGTAGTGGTGGCGGTGGTGGTGTATAGCTGATGTAGTAGTAGTAGCAGTAGTAGTAGTAGTAGTAGTAGTAGTAATAGCAGTAGCAGTAGTAGTAGTAGTAGTAGTGGTGGTGGTGGTGGTGGTGGTGGTGGTGGTGATGGTGGTGGTGGTGGTGATGGTGGTGGTGGTGGTGGTGGTGGTATAGCTGATGCAGTAGTAGTAGTAGCAGTAGTAATAATAGCAGCATCACTAGTACAAGTAGTAATAGTAACAGCATTTATTTATTCTTTTTATTTACGAATCAGGAGGAAGGGGGGGCATCATCCACTGTGTATCAATGAGGAACGTACACTCCGATGCCCGACATGACACCAAATCAAATACACAGAATATTATACACAGAAGGTTCTTGGACAGGGAAGAAAAAAACTGGACGAAAAAGAAAAAAAAAAATAAGTCACAGATGTACTCTTTCTGTCTCTCAATCCACAATAAAGACAGTAATACAGACACAGCTTCTCTGCAGGATCTAGAGGCCTTACTGGAGAGATACTGTAGGAACGTCATTGAGAGAGAGAGAGAGATGGGAGGGCAAGTAGACCACTGAAAAACTCTCACCAGGCAGTATCTTATGTGTTGCGTGGACGGCTCAGTCGGCTGGTGTGGGCGTGGTTGTGGCAGTGTAATTACGAAATACTGATGCAGGGTAGATACTGACTACACTGAGCCGTCCCCACAACACACGAGAAATCACCTGAAGGAGTAGTAAGTGGAGCGTTATATATCTGTCACCCTGTTTATATTAAAAAAAAAAAAAAAAAAAGTCATAAGAAGCATTAGGAAAGGCGTCATGTCTTGGAAATTTCTTGAAGACGGTCAGGTAGGCTGGTGAAGGGAAATACAAGCTACCCTCTGTGTGTGTGTGTGTGTGTGTGTGTGTGTGTGTGTGTGTGTGTGTGTGTGTGTGTGTGTGTGTGTGTGTGTGTGTGTGTGTGTGTGTGTGTGTGTGTGTGTGTGTGTGTGTGTGTGTGTGTGTGTGTGTGTGTGTGTGTGTGTGTGTGTGTGTGTGTGTGTGTGTGTGTGTGTGTGTGTGTGTGTGTGTGTGTGTGTGTGTGCGCGCGCGCGTATTCATGGGCGCGTGTGGTTGCAGAAATCTCTCCTCCTCAAAGGTTCAACTTACCTCGTTCAGGTCACTCACAAGCGTCATCTTACTGTGCTATTACACTCTGACTAAATTAACATCACACGATATCTGTCTTTCCCTTCAGGCTTCATCATAACTCCTTCATGAGAGACAGTGTGGATTTCATGACTCAAACGATGTAAGTCAGATAACAAGATACCTAGTAGCGATTCTTCAAGTCTCTACTGTGGATTTTACTATGATTATTTTTCGTTAAGTCTAGTCCCCTTCGTACGGTCTTAAATAACTAATAAAGGACTCCTGGTAATAAAGGAATAAAGGCTGGAGGACGTGGGCTTGTTCACCAGGCGACGCGATGATATTATCCAGCCATATCCAAAAATTTATCGGTAAAGGAATTGCGGTGTATCCCTAACCGTTCAGAGTACCGGCCATTGTTATTTAGTGAAATACCTCTGCCTGAGAAGTGTATGTGCTGTGCGTGAGGTGGGGGAGGGGAGGGGAAGGGAAGGGGAACACCGAGGATGAGATGGAGGAATGGAGAGTTAAGATAAAAGAAGGAAGTCTGAGTTGGACAGAGGGCAGCCTGATAGCGGAGGAGAGGGTGACATGGAGGCGATTTGTCTGCAGTCACCTCTTACGTGCTTCAGGTGTCTCGTTATGGACAGACCTCTACCTGACACTTTTTTTCTACTAAGTTCACAGTAGGTTACAGAAAAAACTCAAACTTCCAATGTTATACTCTTATAACTCTCAACTGGCCTAAAACTGCCATCTCTCAACCATGCATGCCCAGTTGTGGTGGTAGTCACGCGGAAATGCTATAAAAAAGGATGCAAAGGCGTAGTATTGTCTTTTTCTGCCATTAAGCTGCGTAAAAACAAACACTCAGAAGGACGACAATCTGGACCATGTCAGTGTGAAAGACCTAAAGCATACCTACAAAGCCAACCTGCCAGCATCCCTTAATTCTGTATGTCCAGGGAAGAAAAGGGTGAGGTTAAGTGGAGACGCGGCTTCAATATGGAAAAGCTATAGGAAAGGCCATTAATGCTGTAATAAATAAATAATAATAACAATAAACGAAAGGAAAAAACGCCAAAGACTGTTTCTGGATATCTTAAATACTTGCCTAAATAAGAATGAAATAAAGGACAGCGACATATATAGTTCACAACCCCTGAGATTATTAGACGTAGTGACTGGTTTTCATCATTTAAATATCTAAAGACTGAGTAATGTTAGTATGCATAAAGTTTGGTGGAGATGATGGGCTGAATAGAGACTGGAAGGAGTCAGTGAGAGAAGGGGTGGTGATGAGGTTAAATGCCTTTGACTCTACCCTGCTTAAAGTACTGTATGTAGTGAACTCCCCATCCCCCATACACGGTAGTTGTACAGCAGTTTATATAATCCACAATGAGACGAGACAAAACCCCTGAACGGTTACGAATTGTGAAGGATTGAAAGTACACAGTCGGTTTACCACTCAACCTAGAAGCCGCTGTCCTCAGAGATGTTACGTAATCTCCCCATGTTAAATCACAAGGAGAACCATGAACACAGAGGAGATGCCAAACTTACCTATGTGCTGGTGAAGGCAAGATCGTGGCGAGTAGAAACAGTCAAATTTTCCTTACCTCAGTCTGAAAGAAGAGAGAGATTGGAAGTTAGGCGTGTCACAGGGTCACTGTATAATCTGTAGTGGTGCTGTAATGGATACTGTGAGGAGTGGGTGGAAAAGTGAAGGATGGATTGTCAGGATATGAATGGATATAATTAGATGTGCAGCTCACAGGATCATCGATAAATAACACAGTTGCAGTTGATGAAAAGGCAGAAAGCTGAGAGACACCAATGCCTGTAGATTTAGGGGACGAAGAGTAGCCGTCTACAGCAGCAAATACAGAATGACAAGAAGAAAAAAAGGAATGAAAATGAGGACACGAACTTACGGAAAAATATTACAAAGCGGCAGTTTAGAAATCAGAAATCCGTTAAACATAAAGAAAAAAAAATTGGATATATCTAGGAAAACAACAACTTTCACCAAAATTCCCAAAGGAGGAAGGCAAGGAGCCTACTAAAAGGAGGTGAAGGTACAGTAATAATATATTGTTCAAGTAATCCCTTACGATTACTTTATAGGGACTATGAGAAGAGAGGTGCTTCAAAATCTTCCCATTCCAGAGAGACACGATGACTCAGAAACACAAAATATCACAGTGCCTGGACGGTAGCAAGAGGGTTGGAAATGGACCGTTCTTCATAACATAGACTGAACGAGGGTAAACGTGTAGCAAGAAGGCAAGAGGTAAATCAGCAGAGAAAGAAAACCAAAGAACTATCACAGCGGCACAGACACCGCTTCCTGGGAGGGTCCAGGTACTACTGGAGTGACTAAACAGGTTAATCCCTTCAATCCAGTGACAAATATTTCACTTTACTCTTACAATCTCCAGACAATTTCATACAACCTTGGAGAGGCTTTTCCAGACGAAGGGCTTATTTCACCAGGCAATTTTACTCAACTTTGGAGAGGCTTTTCGAAACAGAAGGGTTAGATACAGCTTTCATTTACCCCTTCCCTATTAGAGGTCTCCCTATAGTTAAAATCGTCTGGAGGTAGCACTAACACGGACAAAGGTTTTACGTCATCGTATTGGCAGGGTTAATGAGAAGACGTGGTGATCAAGGAACCCAACTCTGTGTGTGTGTGTGTGTGTGTGTGTGTGTGTGTGTGTGTGTGTGTGTGTGTGTGTGTGTGTGTGTGTGTGTGTGTGTGTGTGTGTGTGTGTGTGAGAGAGAGAGAGAGAGAGAGAGAGGTGGGGGGGGGTAAGCCTGACAGAGTAAGTGTATTGATTACCTGACTGGAAGATTTCAAGTATGTGAGACTCCGGGACGATAAGGGATATATGTAGGATGCTGTACAGTTCTCCTCCCCATCCCGTTTTATGTTTACATGCAGGCTTCAGGTTTCTAACAACATCACTAAGAACAGTAGCTTTATTCGTGAATGTCTCAAGTCTATATAATTGATTCGCCTTAACCTGATGATCACTGGCTCTCCTGTGCCACGTAAGTAGGAAACCATTTACAATGCTGGATGGTAACTATATACAGTAACCTGCTAACTGGTGGAACGACGAAAACGCGGCGTCCATCCGCGAATGTAACCTCCATACTTTTCCCCGCGCCTCGCTGTTGCGGAATGCCGTCAACCACAAGGAAATATCAGTTCACTGCACGGGATGGCCATGCAAGGACGGTTGCTTGCCTACTGTTAATGGGTCTGTTCGGCCAGACAGCCTGGAGCTGATCAACAACACAACTTCAACTTGGTGTAGATTTCCGTCCTTTTGCAATCTATTTCCTGTACCTTAATGGCAGAACAGGACAATACCATGACTCTACATCACTGCCATAGCACTTCATTCTGACTAGCACCATATTCAAGTGTTAACTTCTTATAATTCATAACTGAAGATGAAGAGAAGGCAATAACACGCTTATACAATTTACATTCTAATTTGGTCTAAAACTGTCGTCTCTCTATCTTGAAAGCCAAGTTGTTTTGATAAATTAAAGATAGAACAGGAAGCTCGTCACGAAAAATTGCAATGGAAAGAATGTGGAGTCACAGTGTTGGCTTATCCTGCCATGGAGCCCACTGAAATAAGTTACAAAAGGACGAAAATCTGGACCAAGTTAAGGTAAAAGTACTATAGTTGAAGTGAACAAAGTATAGATTGCCTAGTGTGTCTCCTATAGAGCTCCATCTAGTTGCTTACATACAAAAAAATAAATAAAATAGATAAAAAATCAGGCTATTCTGAGTTGAGAGAGAGAGAGAGAGAGAGAGAGAGAGAGAGAGAGAGAGAGAGAGAGAGAGAGATGAGAAGGAGGAGGAGGAAAAGTAAGGAAAAATGTAGGTATGTTTGCCATGTGGATCAATGAAAGGAGAGGCTAAAAGAAGGTGGTGGTCAACAGTAAACATCTTAGATAATGATTTGCGAGGAAGGAGGGGCGAAAGGAATGTGTTGTACTTGAGATGGAGAGCAGGTAAAAGAATCTGGGAAGCTATACTTTTTTTTATTCTAACTTGGCCCAGATTATCACGTAGCTCAATTGCAGAAAAATTCAATACTACGATTCTACATCCCTTCCGTAGCACTTCTTCATGACTAGCATCACATTCAGGTGGCAATGCATGTTCACAACTTAGTATTCATGATGGACAGACGGCAATTTTAGGCCCTCTGAACTGTCTGCTTGCATCCCTCCACCACTACGGCGGGTGCGTAGCACCCGTCTAGCAACAAACTCTCATCTTTTTTCTGTCGAACTCTCTGATGCAAGAGTTAATCATTACTCGCAGCCCTTCATGTACGTATGCAACAAGTCAACTCTGGAACTTTCTTCCTCTGTCTGTATTTCCTGTTGCCTATGACCGCAAGTCTTTCAAACGCAGCGTGTCCGGACATCTCGAAATGAACAGATCTTAAATTTGGCTCTCTGTTACTTTGTTTTTGTTTTTTTTCTTGCAAGGAGCAAAGTTGCTGGCTTCCAGCCTTTGGTTCCTTCTTCCTTGCATAAAGAAAGGAGCATAGCAGAGCACTTACGATACAGAGATAAAGATAGGATATAAAAGTCAATATATAAACTGTACACGAGTGTATACTCTTTTTCCTTTAACGACTGTTTCTTCTCTAACCTGGTCTAAAACTGCCATCTTCCCATCCTGGATCCTGAGCCATGACGAAAGATTAACATTACAATATGATGCTGGCCACGAAGAGGTTCTATGGACTGGAGGTAAAGTCAGAGTACTCTCTTTTTCTTCCAGTGGCTTATGTGAAATAAACTGCAAAAGAACGAGAATCTGGACCAGGTTAAGATAAAACTGAGTACAGACATAAAACTGCCATCCCTCCAGCTTTAATGCTGAACTACGGCAAGAGATTAACACTGGAATACGATGCTAGTGACGAAGAAGTGCTATGGAATGGATGTGGAGCCGCAGTACCGTCTTTTTGCGCCAATGCGCTGCGTGAAATTAGCGGCAAAAGGACGAAAATCTAGGCCAAGTTAGAGTAAAAGGATTAATTTCGCTGTCCACATACCGGGATACGATCTGAGAAACGGGCGCAGAGAATAGAGCTTAATCCCTTCCAACCGAGTATTTATTTTAATTTTATGCTCGCTGCCTCCAGACGATTACCTGACCTATGGAAAAACTGCTGGGGAGAGAGAGAGAGAGAGAGAGACTGCACCAACATCTAGTTCGAAATGTGCTTCCAAGTCTAAAATTCTGTGATATCAATACTACAAGTAGGTCATGGGACTGAAGGTGTTCATTATAAAATGAGGTAGCTGTTAGTAACCTCCTACAGCTAGTTTTAGGTTAGGAGAGATGACGATGAAAAGAGAAATAATGTTCCACTGAATGAAACTAGAAGGGAAGCTAATGTTAAAACAATAATAATAACAATAAAAAAAATATTTCTAATAATAATCATAGCTACTACTACTACTACTACTACTACTACTACCACTACTACTAATCACAATTAAAAAATAATAATAATAATAATAATAACAATATCTAGAACACCGCAAAATTGTCCAAGGACAATTCTGATAAACACTTCAAGCAACCACTGCCTAGCCCTGAATCTATTAGGTGACATCCGGAATACCCAGAAAAGTCCCGATTATTTACCCCACGCGATCTCAGAGAATAATCAACCGACTGGAACCATACTCCTTTCCGCGATGCGGCCGCCTTAAGGCTATATTGCAGTAAAACTTCAGGTTTCTAGATTATATGGTTTCTGAGACAGCGTCTCGGAAACCGTTTCCTACACTCTGAATAATACCCGATGATCCAGCTGATGGATTGCCATCATATTTGGTTATAAGCCGCCAGCTGAGCGATTAACCTAACCAAGTTTGAAGGCTCTAGGCCACACAGCCTCCGAGTAATGGCAATTTACTTTTTAAGCGGAAAGAATAAGAATAATACTGACAACAATAAGAAAAGCTCCCACAGGGATGGGGGAAGTTTTATAATAATAAACGTGAATTTGATTATATAACGATTAGGAGGAGTCACTAAAAAAGGTTACATTATTACGATAAACAAGCCTGTACAGGAAGTGTCAATTCTTTAACTAACATTGCGTGCTCAGTGTGAGCACCACAGATCCAGATAAATATATGCTGATGAGATACCCTCTCAGCATCTTGGGCCTGCATTTCCATCTATCTATCGATGTATCTATCTGTCTGTCTGTCTCTGACTATATATCGATGTCATCTACTTAAAGTCTTAAATATATATCTATCTATACATAAATTACCCATGATTCCAGACTTATGTAACAAGATGTACAATAGTTAACCCTTTCAATCCAATTATGTATTTTTATCCTATTCATTTACCACCCTATGGGTCTACAGAGTTTAGGAGAGAATTTGTGAACTGCGGGGGTTCGATTAAATTTTTATTAACTACTGCTGGTACGGGATATCTTTCTTAATTTGCACACAAATGTCTGGAGGATGAAAGATTAAAGTGAAAAGCTTCGTTGCTGTATTGACCGACTTAATTATTACTTCAGCATTCACTCTACTTGCTGTTGTTGTTGTTGTTGTTGTTGTTACTACACCCGTCTGTCTGACCAAGCAAACCCGTCGACCGCAGGTAATCACCTGCTTCTGAGCAACCGTCCTACAGGTACAGTACTGTACATACACCGTACAAGGATCCGGCGCCCCCTTGTGGTAGACAGCACCTCACCTGGGTCGGGCCAGGGTCCTTCCCACGGCGAGGTGCAGGGAAATATGAAGTTTGGCTCTTGGGTGGACGCCGCAGCTGTTCCACATGCAGTGTACAGTACCACCTCGTGTAGGCTCCTCGTCAGCGCCAGCATTCACTCCAGTTTGATGGTGAAGTGCTTGGAAGGTGTAAGGGAGAGGCTAGGAGTATAAACAAGCAATATTTCTGGCAACGTGAGCTCTACAAACTTTATGATAACGGCCACAAGACACTTCGCGAGGCTGTCACAAGGGAGGGGCCGTTAACCCTCTCATGGCGCCGTCGTACCGCATTCAGCCGCGTGAGGCACAGGAACCTCAATGTTAATACTGGTGCCATCAACTCTTTCATGATGGGAACAACTTTACGATTCTATGCAGCTAACACCAAACAATTTATTCGAGAGAGAGAGAGAGAGAGAGAGAGAGAGAGAGAGAGAGAGAGAGAGAGAGAGAGAGAGAATCATTGCTAAAAGAGTTAATGAAGACAATACGATAGGCTGTTAACCCTTATAACAAGATAAGTCTCCCCTAAGCTGAATAAAACCGTCTGGAGATAGCAAGAACAAGATAAGTTACTGTAGCGAAGGGGTTAAGAACAAGTACCCAAGTGGCGATATGTGAAGGTGATAGTCATATTCTCAGCGGCCCTGGAGAGTACCTAACACATTTTCCTTAGCGATTTATTTTGCCCATAACGCTTCTGTATCCTCACTGTTAACCTGGGCGTGAATGACAAGGATTAATATGCAAAATAAATAGCTACAAAAGTGGTGTTACGAGGTTTCCCATACAACTTTAGAATATGTGACTGCTGGGTTGCTGGGAACGGACTAACAGTGTGGCGAGTCGGGAAAACACACACACACACACACACAGCTACCATCAGCGCCACCAAAACTACCACCTTAACTACCACCACGACTACCACCACCAGCATCACCGTTACAAACACTACCACCACATCTACCACCAGTATCACCACAACCACCACAACACCACAACTTCCACCACTATCATCTGGACTACCACCACAAGTTCCGCTGATATCATCACTACCACCACCACAACTACCACCACTACCAAACAATCAGCACTACCACCACAACTACCATCACTCACCACAACTATCAGCACTATCACCACAACTACCACACCACTCACCACAACTACCATCGCCACCACAACTACCAGCACTATCACCACAACTACCACCAATGCCACCACAATTACCAACATCGTTACCACACCCACCACCACAATTATCACCACAACCACCACCGCCACCAACATCGTCACTACCGCAATAACAGTTAAAGAGAAGATCAGAAAGAAAGAGGGGGAGTGAGAGTGAGAAAGAAAGGGGAAGAAGGAAAGGAGAAGGAAAGAAGGGGGAGGAGGGAACATATGAGGGGAGGAGAAGAGGAGAGGGGAGGGAAGGAGGGAGAAAAGCAAGAGGGGGCGGAAGGGAAGGAGGGACGAGAGAGAAGCAAGGAAGGGAGGGAGAAGTGAGGCTGGTAGGGAGGGAGGGAGGGATAAAAGCTAAGCAGCGAGGGAGGGAAAGAGGAAGGATGGGGGAGGGGAGGGGTTAGGTAAGGAGAGAGGGAAGGAGGGAGGAGGGTGGCAATGGTGGGCGAGGAGGGAAGGGAAAGTAAGGAGGGAGGGAGGAAAGGAGGAAAGACCAGGGAAGGGACAGAAGCGAGGGAGGGAGGGAGGGAGGGAGGGAGGGAGGGAGGTATGAAGGGGTAGGCGGGGAGGGAGTCGACGGGGATCGAAGGCTGGCTAGCTGGCTGACAGAGGGGGGGGAGGGGAGGAGGGGGGGAGTGGGAGCACGGAGGGGAGGGAGGCAGGGAGAGAGGGGGAGAATGGGAAAGAGGGAGGGACAGAGCGAGAGGGAGCATGGGAGGAAGGGATGGGTAGACAGGATGAGAGGGAGGGAGGAAGGGAATGAGAAAGGGAGAGAGGGAGATGGAGGCGGGATGGTGGCGGGGGAGTGGAAGCATGGAGGAGTATGGAAGGGACGAATGGAGGGGGAGGGGGGAAGGGAGAGAGAGCACGGAAGGCATACAGGGAGGGAGGGAGAGCGTGGGATGGAGGGAGAGCGTGGGAAGGAGGGAGGAAAAGATAGGCAGATAGTAAACACAGTTGAGAGAGAGAGAGAGAGAGAGAGAGAGTAGAAACAAAACACTAGGTAAGGGAAGGAAGAGGCATAATTAAAGGGAAACAAAGAAGACGAAGAAGACGAAAACGAAGACGAAGAAGACGACGACGAAGAAAAAAAAAAAAAAGAACACGCAGACGAAGACGATGAAGAAGGCGAAGACGAACAGGACGAAGAAGACGACGACGACGAAGGTAAGGAGAGGGGAGGAAGTGACTAAGGAGATTAATTCCTTCACTACCATCATGGCGATTTTACTTTCTTCTTAATTTCTACAATTTTTATTTAGCCTGTGCGAGAGATTTTTTCGAGCTTAGGGAGAGGGGGTGGATACAGCCTTCATGTATCTCTTGAACATGAGAGGTATATCTTAAGAGTGAATATTATACCCAGGCGGTCACAAGAGTTTACTGAGAGAGAGAGAGAGAGAGAGAGAGAGAGACGCGTCATTGTAATGGGTAATATTTTTTCTTCCTATCTCCCAATGATCTTACTCGGATTATGGAATATATTCGAACTAAAAGAACAGATGATAAAGCCTTCGTTAACCTTTAGAACACGAGACGTCTTTCCCAAGTTGAATATTCTCATTTGGAATCACGCCAGAAAAAATTATAAATGAGGTCCTCGTAGTGAAATGCATCAACCTTTCCATTCGATCAAGTATTTATTATTACGATCTGGACACAATAAGAGAGACCATTTTTTTTTTTCCATTCTTCTAAACACTATGAATTTCGTTCCATTCCTTCACTTCTTCAAGTCACTTAAAACCTGATACAACTGTTCCTTGGGCAATACGAGGACACCTTCTTTATCTTTTATTTATTTGTATTTATTTATTTATAAGGGTTATGTAGGGTGAAAAACTATGCCACTCAATCATAGTGAAATGTGGAAAGAGGAGTCCGTAGAGTTTACCCGATTTATCTATTTATATAAGGGTTATGTGGACCGAAAAGTTAAGCCACACAATCAATTATATATAGTGAAATGTGGAACGAGGAGTCCGTAGAGTTTACCAGATTTTGCAAGTATGGAAGCAGACAATAACCTCTAACAGTGCTATACGTTTTTTTTATAGACATCCTCTTGCACATCTCTGTAAATTTTTGAGATCTTTAATTTTGTTCTTGCTATTTACATACGATTTTATTCAGCTGCGGGGAGACATCTGGAAATGGAAAGGTAAGATACAGCCTTCATCAACCCTGTCATTACTGTACGCTTCACCTCCACTTGGCCCAGATATTTGTCCTTTTCCGGCTTCTTTCACGTAGTTCAGGGACACAAGACGACAATACGACCTGCTCTACATCCTTTCCACAGCACTTCTTCGTGACTAGCACCATACTTGTGTTAAATCTATTGTTATAATCCAGCAATCAAGGCAGAAAGATGGCAATTATAGCCCAACTAAGAGTAAAGACGGAGTATAGTGGAGTCTCCGAAGCTATTAAAAAAAAAAAAATCGATGAATCCGGCGACGTGTCTTGTTAGTTTTTTTCTTGTTGCCTACAGACGATTTTACTCAAGTTAGAAAAGGCCTCGCCAAGTAGCAGCAGCAGCAGTAGTAGTAGTAGTAGTAGTACTAGTAGTAGTAGTAGTACTAGTAGTAGTAGTAGTAGTAGTAGTAGTAGTAGTAGTAGTAGTAATAGTAGTAGTAGTAGTAGTAGTAGTAGTAGTAGTATAGTAATAGTAGTAGTAGTATAGTAATAGTAGTAGTAGTATAGTAATAGTAGTAGTAGTATAGTAATAGTAGTAGTAGTATAGTAATAGTAGTAGTAGTATAGTAATAGTAGTAGTAGTAGTAGTAGTAGTACAGTATAGTTATAGTAATAGTAGTAGTATAGTAATAGTAGTAGTAGTAATAGTAGTAGTATAGTAATAGTAGTAGTAGTAGTAGTATAGTAATAGTAGTAGTAGTAGTAGTAGTATAGTAATAGTAGTAGTAGTAGTATAGTAATAGTAGTAGTAGTAGTATAGTAATAGTAGTAGTAGTATAGTAATAGTAGTAGTAGTATAGTAATAGTAGTAGTAGTATAGTAATAGTAGTAGTAGTAGTAGTTGTAGTAGTGGTATAGTAGTAGTAGTTGTAGTAGTGGTATAGTAGTAGTAGTAGTAGTGGTATAGTAGTAGTAGTAGTAGTAGTAGTGGTATAGTAGTAGTAGTAGTAGTAGTGGTATAGTAGTAGTAGTAGTAGTAGTGGTATAGTAGTAGTAGTAGTAGTAGTAGTAGTAGTATAGTAGTAGTGGTACAGTGCGTAGCAGTGGTAGTAGTGGTATTGGTGGTGTATGTGGTAGTAGTAGTGGTATGGAGTAGTGGTGTGGTGGTAGCTAGGTATGGTGGTGGTAGGGTATGGTGGTGGTAGTGGTATGGTATGGTAGTAATGGTGGTGGTATGGTAGTGGTAGTGGTGGTATAGTGGTAATCGTTGTAGTGGTAATTGGTATATGGTGTAGTGGTATAGTTGCTGGTGGTGGTATGGTAGTGGTGGTGTAGTAGTAGGTGGTGGTGGTAGTGGTAGATGGTGGTAGTGGTACAGTGGTGGTAGTAGTGGTAGTGGTACAGTAGTGGTGGTATGGTAGTGGTGGTATAGTAGTGGTGGTATGGTAAGTGGTGGTGTAGGTAGCTGGTAGGTGCTGGTAGTAGTTAGCTGTGTAGTGGTATGGTGGTAGTACAGTAGTGAGTATGGTAGTAGTAGTAGTGCGCAGCAGCAGTGGTAGCGTGGTGTAATGTTGGCTAGTGGGTATGGTGGTATGTAGTGGTGGTGGTATGGTGGTGGTGGTAGGTATGGTGGTGGTAGTGGTATGGTAGTGGTGTGGTATAGTAGTGGTAGTAGGTATGTAGTAGCAGTAGTATAGTGGTAGTAGTGGTATGCAGTGGTAGTGGTTGTATAAGTAGTAGGTGGTGTAGTGGTGGTATGTGGTAGTGGTAGTAGTAGTGGTATAGTAGTAGTAGCAGTAAGTATAGTAGTTGTAGTGGTATTAGCAGGCATATGTAGTAGCAGTACAGCACAGTAGTAGTAGTAGTAGTAGCAGCAGCAGTATAGCAGCATGGTATAGTAGCAGTAGTATGGTATTAGTAGTATGGTAATAGCAGCACAGCAGCAGTAATATGGTAGTAGTATAGTAGTAGTAGTATAGTAGTAGGTAGTAATAGCAGTAGTAGTAGTATAGTAGTAGTAGCAAGTAGTAGTATTAGTAGTAGTAGTAGTAGTAATATAGTAGTGATAGTATGGTAGTACAGCATAGTATAGTAGGCACAGTATAGTAGTAGTAGTAGTAGCAGCACAGGTTATAGCATAGCAGCAGCAGTATAGTAGTAGTAGTATAGTAGTAGTAGTATAGTAGTAGTTGTAGTACAGTAGTAGTAGT
Source organism: Coenobita brevimanus (assembly GCF_032717465.1). Classification (NCBI taxonomy): domain Eukaryota; kingdom Metazoa; phylum Arthropoda; class Malacostraca; order Decapoda; family Coenobitidae; genus Coenobita; species Coenobita brevimanus. Next base: position 14,328,198 of record NC_136978.1, read on the forward strand.
AGTAGTAGTAGTAGCTGTATAGTAGTAGCTGTATAGTAGTAGCTGTATAGTAGTAGTAGTATAGTAGTAGTAGTATAGTAGTAGTAGTATAGTAGTAGTAGTATAGTAGTAGTAGTAGTATAGTAGTAGTAGTAGTAGTAGTATAGTAGTAGTAGTATAGTAGTAGTAGTATAGTAGTAGTAGTATAGTAGTAGTAGTATAGTAGTAGTAGTATAGTAGTAGTATAGTAGTAGTATAGTAGTATAGTAGTAGTAGTAGTTGCACCACTAGACCCATCCGAACGTGAACCGGGTGGACTGAGTTACCCTTCCCAGGTCCACCATCCTCTTGTCTGGGGATAGGGATGGAGCTGAGGGACGTTTGTATATCCGGGCAGCTCCACCAACCGGCAATATCGGTGCCACCACACCAAAGTGTCCCTCTACACCACCCTCTGATAAGCAGCAAGAAAAGCGTCATTGGTGGGAAGGGGTTAAGGGAAGTTGAAAAGACTGGGAGAAAACGAAGAGGAAAATGTGGTGGTGTCAGAGGGAAAGGCAAGGAATTATGAGAGGAGATGAGACAAGAGGGAAGGAGGGAGAGAGAAGGAGATAGGAGGAGGAGGGGAAAGAGAAGGAGAGAGGAGGAGGAGGGGAGAGAGAAGGAGAGAGGAGGAGGAGGGGAGAGAGAAGGAGGAGGGGAGAGAGAAGGAGGAAGGGAGAGAGAAGGAGGAGGGGAGAGAGAAGGAGGAGGGGAGAGAGAAGGAGGAGGGGAGAGAGAAGGAGGAGGGGAGAGAGAAGGAGGAGGGGAGAGAGAAGGAGAGAGGAGGAGGAGGGGAGAGAGAAGGAGAGAGGAGGAGGAGGGGAGAGAGGAGGGGAGAGTGAAAGAGGAACGGAGAGAAGGAGAAAGAAGTACAGGTGAAGGGAAGGAGAAAGAGAAGGAGAGGTGGAAGAGAAGGATTAAGAGACGGAAAGAGAGAGAAGGATGAGAGGGAAAAGGGAGAAAGAAAGAGGAGAGGGAAAGAGGAGGCGAGAGAAGGCGAAGGAAGGAAGGGGGAGAGAGAGAGAAATAAAGAGGAGAAGAGAAAATGTGGAGAGGGAAAGAGGACGAGAGACAAAGAGGAGAGGAAAAGGGAGGAGGAGGAGGAGGAGGAGGAGGAGGAGGAGAGAGAGAGAGAACATGGTAGTGGAGAGAAGACGAGAGGGAAGGAGAAGACATGGCAGGAGTTTAATGGTGATGGAATGATGGTGGGAGAAGTATGGTAATGGAAGAGATAGAGAATTATGGTAGTGATGGAAATATGGAAGAAGTCAAGAGGATGAGCGAAATCAATGGTAGCGGTATTATGGCAGTGATGGAGGGATGCTGGGAGAGGTATGGTAGCGGCAGACAAAATATGGTAGCGATGGAGCGAAGGGGAAGGAAATATGGTAGTGACGAGGAGCGTGAAAGAGAAGAAAGCCGTGGTAGGGATTTAAATGGTGATGGGGGAAGATGGGAGAAGTATGGTAATGGCAGAGAAACATATGGCAGCGATGGAGGGCAGGGGAGGGAAGTTATGGTATGGTAGTGATTTGAGGGTGGCGCAGGAATGATGATAAGGAGGCCTATGGTAATGGTGGGGAAAATAATTATGGTAGTGATGGAAGGAAATATCGGGAAGTAGAGAGGAGGCATGGGAGTGAAGTATGGTAATGGTGGGGAGAAAGTATGGTTGTGATGGGAGAGAGGACGCATACGGAGGTGATATGGTAGAGAGTTTAACAGTGATGGAAGGAGGATGTGGAAAGTATGGTAATGGTAGTGAAAATATGGTAGGGAAGGAGGAGGAAATAGGGGAGTATGGAAGAGCAGAGGGAGAGGAAATTAATAGTAGTTGTTAAGTAGTGATGGAGGAATGATGGGAGAAGTATGGTAATGGTGGGGGATATATGGCAGTGATGGAGAGAGAGAGAGAGAGAGAGAGAGAGAATGCCCTGAGGGGTAGTGGAGTAGCAAGAAGTAGGGGTGGGAGAGATGGGGGGAGGTAAAAAGAGAGGGGAGAATGGGAGAAGGGAGAGGGAGGGATGAGGAAAGGAAGAGGGGAGGGATGGGAAAAGTGGGGAATCGTGGAGTAGTAGTAGAGAGAGAGAGAGAGAGAGAGAGGGGGGGGGAAAGAAGGAAGAGAGTGGAGGAACAGAGCCAGAATGAGAGAAAATGTAGGAAGATGGAAGAGTGAGGGGAAAGAATGAAGGAAAGGGAGAACGAGGGGGAGAAGGAGGGGTAGAATGAGAGAGAATGAAGGAGGTAAAATGATGGAAAGAATGAAGGAGGTGGAATGAAGACTATAGGACAGGTAGAATGAGGGGAAAATGGAGGACGAGTAGAAAGAGAGAGAGAGTGAAGGAGAGGCAGAATGAATAGTGGTGGGGAGGCAGAATGAGGGAGAGAATGGAGACGTAGAATGAGGGAAAGAATGGAGGAGGAGAGGTAGAATGAGGCAGAGAATGGAGACGTAGAATGAGAAAGGGAATGGAGGAGAGGTAGAATGAGGCAGAGAATGGAGACGTAGAATGAGAAAGGGAATGGAGACGTAGAATGAAGGAGGGAATGGAGACAGAATGAGAAAGGGAATGGAGACGTAGAATGAGGGAGGGAATGGAGACGTAGAATGAGAAAGGGAATGGAGACGTAGAATGAGAAAGGGAATGGAGACGTAGAATGAGAAAGGGAATGGAGACGTAGAATGAGAAAGGGAATGGAGACGTAGAATGAGAAAGGGAATGGAGACGTAGAATGAGAAAGGGAATGGAGACGTAGAATGAGAAAGGGAATGGAGACGTAGAATGAGAAAGGGAATGGAGACGTAGAATGAGGGAGGGAATGGAGACAGAATGAGGGAAAAAATGGAGGAGACTGGAGGAGACGAGGTAGAATGAGGGAGAGAATGGAGGAGGAGAGGCAGAATAAGGGGAAAGAATGATGGAGGAAAAATAGAATGAGGGGAGAGAATGGAGGAGGCAGAATGAGGGAGAGACTGGAGGAAGCGAGGTAGAATGAGGGAGAGAATGAAGGAGGAAAAGTAGAATGAGGGGAGAGAATGAAGGAGGAAAAGTAGAATGAGGGGAGAGAATGAAGGAGGAAAAATAGAATGAGGGGAGAATGGAGAAGGGGAGGTAGAATGAGGGGACGCGTGGGAGAGGGGGGAGAGGGGGGCGAGAAGAAAGGGGGAGGAGGCAGAGGGAGAAAGAAGAGGGCAGGAAAGAGGGAAGTTGAGGAAGAGAGGGCATACAAGAGGTGAGAAAATTTGGGAGCGAAAAGAAAGAAGCGAGGGGGAGAAGGAGAGAGAGAGGAAGAGGGGAGTAAGAGGGAAGACGAAGGGGAAGGAAGAGGGGAAAAGAAAGAGGGAAAGGGAAGTAGAGGAGAGAAAAAAAGGCGAAAACTGAGGAGGATGAAGGTGATGAGAGAGGAAGAGAAAAAGTATGAGAAGTAAAAACGAGGGAGAAATTTGAAGAAGAGACGGAGAAAGGACGGCGTAGAGAGAGAGAGAGAGAGAGAGAGAGAGAGAGAGAGAGAGAGTCGTGGGGAGACAGAGTGAGGGAGGAGACGAGAGGTTCAGACGAGGGGAGTGAGCGTAGGGGAGAGGAGGTGAAGGCTTGGGCGAGAGGGAAGGGATGGTGGTTAAGAGGGAGGCACGGGGAGAGACTGGAGGGGAAATAGGGAAGAAAGGTAGGGGAGGGGACCGTAGAGATGGGTGTGTGTGTGTGTGTGTGTGTGTGTGTGTGTGTGTGTGTGTGTGTGTGTGTGTGTGACGGGGGGGGGATTTGTAGAGAGGGAGTGTGTAGAGAGGTGAAGGGAGGGCGGGGGGGGGTCAGCATCCGAGAGAGAGAGAGAGAGAGAGAGAGAAAGAGGGAGGGAGGGAGAGAGAGGGAGGAGGGGAAAAAGAGAGGGCGAGGCGAGAGCGGGAGGTGTTGTCAGTAGCTCGACGGACACGAGAACGAGAGGGTGTTGGTTACCTCTCTCCGCGCTTCAAGTCACCACAAACACTTCACTCTTTCCCTCCTATCCTCCACATCCTTCCTGTCTAACCACGAACCAGGCGAGGAACGCAAAACCGAGATTGTGTAGTGTGTCAGAAGGCCAGTGAGAGACCTATTAGAACACAAAGAGAGCAGAGAGATGCACAGTGAGAAGGACGCCCAAATGTTTCGCTGCAAGAACACTGAAAAACGTAAATAACCCGGAACAATGGTGACCCTATAAATCCATCCCCGGCGTCGACTACGTTGCTTCTGGTAGGTCATACGTCCCTTTCCAATGTCTGTTGTCATTCTACAGGAGGAAGGAGCCCTAGAATAAATTGACAGGCTACCTTAAATCCTTTCCACAGTCCAGGTCAGTAAGGGAAGACAGACATAACATACACTGACTGGCTACCATAATGATTTTTTCCCACTGTCTAAGGTCACTGTTGATCAGAGGCTCACTGATAGAAGGGAATTTTTCATGGGGAGAAATTAGGCCATTCCAGGTGGAATAAACAGACAAGGACAAAGTAGCCAAAGTACGCTCACTTGATGTGTTGTTGGTTATAGGTTTGATATGATGCATGGCCAAATGTTGCTTTGGCTTTTAATTTTTGCTTTTTTTTGTGTAGGGTCAGAATAATGGTGAACAGTTACCATAATGCTACATAAAAGCACAATATCTCTATTCCCCAAACTTTGTAAATCTCCTTAATATCGCTGTATTTCTTGCTGCTACACGTTAAGAAACAGAGCTAAATACAGGCGAATAACTCTAGAATCTGGGTTATTTAACAGAACTCTCAAAGGGGGAATTTCCCCCCTTGGGAGTTGGGGGAATTCCCTCCTTCTGGAGTTGGGGAGAGAAAGAAATCAAAAGCTTTTCTGTGAATGATCAGGAAAAGTTTGGGAATTTGTTCTAAAGGAAGAGCAAGGCCTTGAATAGCTGACTGCCTACCTTAATGAACACCTTTCCACTGTCGACTGTCATTCTGGGGGACGACTGAAACCTGGACAAACTGACTGTTTTAACTCCTTTCCAGTGACCTTGGCCATTCGTGAGGAAGACACAATGAACTGACTGACAACAGTACATTAAAAGTCCTTTCCACTGTCCCTCGTCATTCGAACCTGGGGAAGGCTTGCCACCTTCAATCCTTTCCAACAGTCTTCGCCATTCTAGGGGTACTGCCTCCACTATCTTGGTTTGTTAGGTGTCTATCGACGATAGACACCTAACAAACTGGGTAGAGCTACAGTAATTATTTTTTCCAGTCTGTGGACATTCTAAGGGAAGATCGCGGCCTTCAATTAACAGACTGGCTACCTTTTTGAGCACCTTTTTTCTATGGACATTCTAGGGGAAGATCGTGGCCCTGAAAACACAGACTGGCTACCTTACTGAGCACCTTTTTTCTATGGACATTCTAGGGGAAGACCGTGGCCTTGAATATACAGACTGGCTACCTTATTGAGCACCTTTTTTCTGTCGATGGTCATTCTAGGGGAAGATCGAGGCCTTGAATTAATTAAGCGGCTATCTGAAATCCCTCCCAGTGTCTACGGTACGTTATTCTAGCTCTATATTCTAAGAGCCTTTGGAAATTCCGTAAAACCCTTTCCTTGGCGATTTAATCAGTGCATTACCCCTCTACGCCCTCATCGTATGTCATGAAGCAAATCTGTCAGTCCTAAAAACACACTATGACATGGAATGGAATATCAGGGTGTTAACAGGCCTTTGGTTCCTTCTTTCTTGCATAAAAAATAAACAAATCGCTCAGAGGAATATGTTACGAAGCCTACAGTGGAATAACACAGCCTTCAGACCAAACTGACACTGACTGGCTACATTAATGACCCCCGAGTTGACAATACCGGTACTGTAGGTGTTATTCCAAAGCTTCATGTAGGTTAGCCTATGTGGATTGCACGATTAATCTCTTCAGTAAGATGGTCTTCTATATATTCTTGAAAAAGAGAGAGAGAGAGAGAGAGAGAGAGAGAGAGAGAGAAAACTATAAAGACAGCAGTAATGGTGGTCCGTACGATCGACCTCCTCCCCCAATTAGTAAACACTGTATGGGGGAACTGACTTACGGGGACGGTGACCTCTACGCAAATTTACAGCCGCAGTCGGTGTGGTATTACCTCACGGAACTGGCCCACTCTCGCATAAACCCTAACTCGTGGCAGCATGAAATTCGTGGGATGTTAGCTAGGAGGTTAAGAATGAGTCTCCTTCGTTACTCGGTCTGTCCTCACCTGACGGAACTGGTCCACTAATTTATATACAAACGGTTTAATAAGTCTGTTACTATACCCTTCTTACTTCAACTTGGCACAGATTTTCGTCCTTATGCAACTTATTTCTTACTTATGGGTGTGGTAGTGGGAGCAGGAAATGAATAAACGATGTTGGATGGACATTTATAACAGTGACTAAGCCGTCCTGCAACACAAGAGAAAGCGCCCAGCGGAGTGTAAGAACAGCGTTATATATGGACCATCCTCTATTATTAACATCTCTCTGCAAATGTTTACAAGAATTGTACTTAATCTCTTCAACCTGATAACAAAGTATATTTTATTCTTGCTACCATCAGACGATTTAATAAGCTTAGGTAAATGGCCCTACTACATTAACACTACCGTACTTTATATCAACCCTTCCATCTCTAAACCTCTCCAGGGTTACGTAAACTCGTCTTCGAAAAAGCAAGAATACAATACGAAGGGCGTCCTCGTTGTGAAATGGTTTAAAATTCTCCACCACGATAACAGTCCGGAAGATTTTTCACTGAGGAGAGAGAACAAGGAAACATAAATAAAAGAGCGATGGCCGTGAACGAGGCAAGAAGATACATTATTTCCTTATTGATATATCTCTTCCCTTCCTCCCTCCCGCCCATCACTACCGTACCTTCCTTCTCACCACTACCGTTTGATATTGCTTAGAATGACTTATAGGGGTTAGGATAATGAAGACTATATGGACCGAGTATCCCCTTCAGTTCGAAAGGTCTCGCCTGAGATTAATAAAATCGCCATACATTACTCCACTAAAAATATATTACTTACATTACATATTACCTACATACGTACTTCACGAGCAGGGCAATACAACACCTCAGTCAGAACACTATATTACCAGACCCCCCTCCCCTCCTCAGGTGTCCTTAAATAGAGAAGGCTGGGAGCATCTAGTCAGTCTTAGATCAGGACATCACCCAGCCCTCCTCAAATTTGGGTTGAGTGGAATCACAAATGACACGTGCCCTGCTTGTGGCATGGGCCCACACAGCATTACACACATAATGGTGCACTGCACAGCACACGTCACACACTAGAATGCACACACAACATCAACGGTGTTAGGAACCCATGGGACAAACCCTCAGGGACAGTGGCTTACTGTGGTCAATGAGTCTGCTCGATCAGACGGACCGGGACTAAGCAATAAAAACAATGTTTCTTTCTCCGTCTCGTCCATAACCCCTTCATTATTGCCACAATTGCTCGATCGAATTAAAGTTTTGAAAGGGTTCTCTTATTGAAGAGGTAAGGATACCGAAAGCCGTATGTACCAGAAAACCCCTCCAGCTGGAAAAGCCATTACCTTGATACATACCGCTTCTCCAAAACTATTATCACTTCTCTTCCTCCCCTTCGCCCTTAATTACTTTCATTCTTGCCGTCACTGCACGAGTTTGTTCGTCCTGATACTGAAGCCTATAAACCCTCCAGTTCGAAAAGTCTCACGTAAGCCGAATGAAATGGTTTGCAGACAGGAAAAAAAAAAATAACGCAAATATATTAGCTGTTTGTATACTTCCCCTCCTCAATCTCGACAATGCACATCAACCCATTCACACCGTAACAACAACCACCGGGCGATTTTATTCAGCTTAGGAGATGAATTAAACACAGCCTTTATTAACCCCTTCATTAGCAGGGACAACTCTTAGGCTGAATAAATCGGTCTGGAAGTTGCTATACGCCTTTCGCTTAAACTGACCCAATTTTTATCCTTTTGCAGCTTATTTCACATAGCTCAGTGGCAGGAAAATTCAATATTGTAGCTTTACATACTCCGTTACATTTCTTCGTGACTAGCCTAGCTTCATATTCTAGTGACAGTCTATTGCTATAACTCAGCATTCATGATGTAGAGGCAACAGTTTTGGGCCAAGGAAAACTGAACAGAGTATAGCACGAATGAAATGTAAATCATGCTCTCGGCCTGAAAGAGTTAATGAATGACCCCTGTGCACTTGACAGGCAAATGTATAGGCTTTCATCATCATCATCATCCTTTTTCTTCTACTTGTTCTTCCTCTTCTTCCCCCTCTTCATCTTCTTCTTTCTTCTTCTTCTTTCTTCCTCCTTTTTCTTCTTCTGAACAACTACAAACCAACTCCTCTCCCCAGCCAATTGCCTCCTGCCACTGAAACTTGGCTTAATGTGACCGTAGACTTTAAAGTTCAGGATTCAAGTTGGAATGTGTTGTTTTGGCCCTTGGCTATTGTACTCTCAAGGGGGGAAAAAAAAAGGAGGGGGGAAAAAAGGGAAGGAAAAAACACTTCAGTAAGAAGATGCACTTGTTATCAGTACCGATGGATTGTTTTGTACAGGTTGTCCCACATTTTTTTAAATGTTATTTTTTTAATTCTGGAGGTTATTCTAGAAAAAATGGGAGAAATGGAGTTCCCCCGAGCTAAGCCCTGTATTGGACTATATAGCCCCGCTAGGGTTACAGGAGCGAGCTACCACTCCCGGCACGGCAGCCCGGGCGAGGCTCGAACTCGCAATCCCCCGATTACGAGTCCGGCGCGCTACCACTGTGCTACCGCGCCCCCCGAGGTTATTCTAGAACTAATTCGTATAGTATCGTATCATTAACAAAGGCTTGACCATGCTTGCATTCATTGGTCTTAGTCATCTAATGGCACCTCTCTACGCTATTCGATCTCTGGCAGCCTTACTATTCAGTCCCTTATCTCTGAGGTCACACTCTTATGACCTCGTCCCATGTCTCGTTTGGTCGGCCTCTCGCAACCCTATCCCCGACGTTCACACTTCTCATTTGCATCCTACTGTCATCCTCCACCTTTTCAACATTCCCAAACCATTTCGGTCAACCCCTACTCATTACTACACCAATACTTCCCAGTCCCATTCTTCCTCTCAACACTTCAATCGTAATTCCAGCCTCCCCTTCCCCCAGACCTTGCATTCAAGAACGCACTAGACATTCATCTAATCAGTGTCATTTCTGTACGTCATAACCCCCCCGGCCTCGAATTAAAAAACGCCCTACACATCCATCTAATCATTGTCATTTCCGTACGCTTGTGACTACGAATATCCTCTTCCTTTACTGCCCAGGTCTACCATACAGCATTACACTCCAAACACATGCCGCATACAAAGATCCCTTAGCACGGAGGGAAAGCCCCCCCAGTGTCAGGAGAGGCAACAGCTCCCTGAACTTCCTCCAACCACTCCTTACCGTAGCCATAGAGATAGCTCCAGCTCCACCTCCAGCACACAGCATGTCTCCCCAATAAAAAAAAAAATAATAATAATAAAAAAACTAGGTGAAAAATGCTGTATCAACCCGATGGAGCTACATTTACTGATGGCCTTAAGGGTGAAAATGGTTTCCCTCATGATTGGCCCCTAGTGTCACCAGGAATTGCAGCTCCTTAACACTGAGAATAAGACCCTCAAAATTAACTCTAAATACAACGATCCCAACCTTTAAGCACGTCAAAACGATAACTTTTTCAATCTAATTTTTTTCTAGGCATCAAGAGACTGGTTTGTAAAATTTAGGAGAGACTTTTGTAAATGAAGGGGTCAGATGTACAGGACGGACTTGGCAACCATACTGTATATAGGAATACTTCAATTACACCATATTGTTATTATTATTATTACAGTGTTATTAATTATTATTATTATTATTATTATGATTTTGTTCTTGCCATGTGACAAGCTTGTACCCCTTCACTGTTGGCAGCCTGTTCCCTTCACTGTTGGCAGCCTGTTCCCTTCACTGTTGGCAGCCTGTTCCCTTCACTGTTGGCAGCCTGTTCCCTTCACTGTTGGCAGCCTGTTCCCTTCACTGTTGGCAGCCTGTTCCCTTCACTGTTGGTAGCCTGTTCCCTTCACTGTTGGTAGCCTGTTCCCTTCACTGTTGGCAGCCTGTTCCCTTCACTGCTGGCAGCCTGTTCCCTTCACTGTTGGCAGCCTGTTCTCTTCACTGTTGGCAGCCTGTTCTCTTCACTGTTGGCAGCCTGTTCTCTTCACTGTTGGTAGCCTGTTCTCTTCACTGTTGGTAGCCTGTTCTCTTCACTGTTGGTAGCCTGTTCTCTTCACTGATGGTAGCCTGTTCCCTTCACTGTTGGCAGCCTGTTCCCTTCACTGTTGGTAGCCTGTTCTCTTCACTGATGGTAGCCTGTTCCCTTCACTGCTGGCAGCCTGTTCCCTTCACTGTTGGTAGCCTGTTCCCTTCACTGATGGTAGCGTGTTCTCTTCACTGATGGTAGCGTGTTCTCTTCACTGATGGTAGCGTGTTCTCTTCACTGATGGTAGCCTGTTCTCTTCACTGTTGGCAGGCTGTCCTCTTCACTGTTGGCAGCGCGTTTTTCTTTCACTGTTGGTAGCCTCTTCCTTCACTGTTGGTAGCCTGTTCACTTCACTGCTTGTAGCCTGTTCTCTTTAAGGCCAAATAAACGCGTCTGGTAGCCTACCAAATCATAGTTAAGGTCCTCGAGGTTCTGTAATCTGAAGAGTACTTGAGCCCTTCAGTCTCAAGTAGTTTCTCAAGTCTTAGTTCTGCTGCCATCAGACGGGTTTATTCAAGATTGTGCAGACTTTTCAAACTGGAGAATTTAGCTGTATCCACATTAACGCCTTCATTACGTGAGATCTACCCTGAGTTGAATATGCTCGTCTGGTGGTGACAAAAATGAAGCAACAAAAAGGAGAGGTATCAAAACCCACGCCCTACAACTAGTCTAAGTCACTCTAAGAGATGAACATTTGATTTTGCCCGGTGACTTTTACCTTCGACTGATTGCTCTAAAAAATGAACTACCTACTTCTGACTTCCCTGACCCTTAACCCTTCAACCAATTTGGTCCAAATCGGTTCAAAACTGTTATAAAACGACTTTGCAATGTGACCCTGACATCTGAGATTTCCCGGTGGCCTTGACCTTTGGCTTCTCAAAATTGCATCCTTTACCGCTGCCTTACTCTCAACAATTCCACCAATATCGGTTTCAAGCGAATAAACACTTTTAAGGTGACCTTGCCATGAGTCCTTCACCTTTGACATTTCCGTCTCAAAAACCATAGGTCAACCCTCTGTCTCATTCTCAAGCATTCCCCCAAATTTGGGCAATCAGATTAAAACCGTTTTCGTTATTTTGTTCAAACACAAACACACGAGTCGAATTCTGACTTTGCCCAATGATCCTGACTTCTGACTGATTGTCCTCAAAATCAAATCCCTTTGTTCTTGCCTTACCCTCAACACTGCCACCAAGTTTGGTGTAAATCGGATGACGGCTGCTTAACTTGATCATGTTAGATCAAGCTTTTGTCCATTCCTGTGACACTGACCTTCGGCCTAGTGTTCTCAAGAACAATGGGTCAACTCCTGGGCAGACCCTAAACCTATTCATCAAGTGTGCTGAAAATTGTATAAGAAGTTTTGAGATATTTTGTTCACACACATACAAACACACGCGGGCGAGCGCACATCGTGTACAAACATTATCTTGCTCTCGTTTCGTGGGCGCGGATGCAGATGTAGCGTCACAAGATTAAAAGGATTAACATTAAAGAACAATAAAATAACAATTACGGGAGACAACGATAAAGTACTGTATCTGATAAAACCTCTTCAGCCCGAAAACTTTCTTATTCCGGCAATCTCCAAACGATTACATTTAGCTCAGGAAAGACTCTAACCTACAGGGGTTAGACACAACCTTCATTAATCCCTTCACTGTTACATTTCGTTCACCTTTACTTGCTTCACATATTCGTCTTCTTTCAGCTTTTTTCACGCAGTTCAGTGGCAGAAAAAGACAATATTCCGGGTCTACATCCTTTCCATAGCACTTCTTCGTTACTACCACCATATTCCTGTGTTAATCTCTTGTTGGGGCAGAAGATGAACTGATAACATATACAGCTAGTTAAATCAGAGTATACGATGCTCCCTTCAGCTGACTATCATGTGGTTGCAGGAGGAATAAAAGAGACAACATCACCGTAATGCAGGAGTGAAGAGAACTACATAACTTGGTGTAAACATAGTGAAACGTGAGTATACTGTATGTTGCTTCACCCAAAATAGTTACAGTAACGTACCTCTAATACCGTAATCCTCTTAGCCGATTGATCAATTGAATATAGCCATGCGGAAATAGCCACACACACACACACACACACACACACACACACACACACTGATAAGCATACACACACGCACACATATATACATACCTATATCCATACATACATAAGGTATAAAAAGAGAAGCATACACACACACATACATACAAATAAACACAAACGGACACCTGGATCACACACACACACACACACACACACACACACACACACACAAGCAGAGAGAAGGTCAAAAGGACACAGAAGGAAATTGCATAATGTAACAGAAGAGAAAAATAACAAGGAAGTGTAGTTTTCCCTGACAGCCACTGACACTGAACTAGCTATACTCTTTTCACTATAGCTTGGCCAAAAGTTATCATACCTTATTTGTAACAATAAAATATGGTGCTCGTCACGAAGAAGTGCAATGGAAAAGACACAGAACCGTAGTATTAGAAAATGACGCTTTGGACCAGCTATACTCTTTTTGTTTTCACTTGGCCTATAATTATCATGGCTCCAGCTTGAATGTTCAGTTGTAACATTAGAATATGATGATGGTCATGAATAAGTGCACTGGTAAGGGAAGGCGGTGGCCGAGTCGGTAGAGGGGTGGTCTACTCTCCCAATGGACGCAGGTTTGATTCCCAGCTGTGGTAGGGAACAATTTAAAGGAATCGATTTTCGTTAATGTATTCTTTACTTATCGACCAAAGACCTGCCAATATGTCATAAAAACACCCTAGCAAATACCAATACACCAGTACTGTATGAGACAGCTCCAACATATAGTCACTACAGAGGAAAAAGAAAGGAATTAATAACGAAGTGGTGACATGTGCAAGTGCATGATCTGAAGCAGGAATGTATGTCCTCAAGGAACAAGTTGGTAAGCCTACTGGATGCCTAGAGTAGTGTACATAAAAAATGAGGCTCTGAAACACCTATACTCTCTTTACTCTTACTTGGCTTAAAATTACCGTCTCTCCATCTTCAGTAACAGATTAACACTAGAAGCTATTCCTAGTCACGAAGAAGTGTTATGGAAAAGAGGTGCAGTCGTAGCATTATCCCACTCTGCCACTGATCTACGTGAAATAAGCCCCAATAGCACGAAAATCTGGGCCAAGGTGAGATGAATGACCTATATCAGAGTGAGTGTGTGTGTGTGTGTGTGTGTGTGTGTGTGTGTGTGTGTGTGTGTGTGTGTGTGTGTGTGTGTGTGTGTGTGTGTGTGTGTGTGTGTGAAATATTAACAGAAGACACAACATTAAAGAGCCTGATTTAACCGTTTGAAAATAAGTAAAGGGAATGGAGTAATAGAAGTAAACACACACACACACACACACACACACACACACACACACACACACACACACACACACACACAAAATTACACGGTGCTACATAATTCCCAAGTGACGTGCGAGGGGTGAGGTGAAGTGTGTAACTCGAGGGTGAGATGTGAGGGGAATGCGTGAGGGGAAGGGAAGGAAGAAGGGGAAGGGACGAGGGAGGGGAGGGGAAAGGGTGAGTGAGGGGAGGGGTGAAGGGAATGGGTGAAAGGAAAGGGTGAGGGAAGGTAAAGGAGTGAGGGGAAGGAGTGAAAGGACAGGGTGAGGGAAGGTAAAGGAGTGGGGGGAAGGGGGAAGGGCAGGGGTGAGGAAGAGGGAAGGGCAGGGGTGAGGGAGGGGGAAGGGGTTAATCTATACGGTGAAGGGATAAGGGGAAGGAGTGAAAGGAGGCGGTGATGGGCAGCGGTGAAAAGTGGGGGTGTGGGGAAGGGATAAAGGAAAGGAGTGAGGAGCCGGGGTGATGTGAAAGGGTGAGGGGAAGGTAAGAAGGAACGGAGTGAGAGGACGGGGTGAAGGGAACAGGGTGAGGGGACGGGGTGAAGGGAACAGGGTGAGGGGACGGGGTGAGGGTATGGAAGGGGTAAGGGTAAGGGGTAAAGGAGTGGTGAGGGGAAGAGGCGAAGTGAAGGACTGAGGAGATGGAGTGATGGGAAGGGGTGAGAGGGGGAGTGAGAGGAAGGGGTGAGGAGAAGGGTGAAAGGAAAGGGTTTGAAGGGGTGACAGGATGGGGTGAGGGAAAAGGGTGACAGGATGGGGTGATGGGAAGAGGTGAAGGGATGGAGTGAAGGGAATGGGTGACGGGAAGAGGTTGGGAAAAAGGGTAAAGGGAAGGCGTGAGAGGAAGGGGTGAGGAGAAGGGGTAAGGGGAAGGGATAGGAGAAGGGGTGAGGGGAAGGGATAGGAGAAGGGGGGAGGGGAAGGGATAGGAGAAGGGGGGAGGGGAAGGGATAGGAGAAGGGGGGAGGGGAAGGGATAGGAGAAGGGGGGAGGGGAAGGGATAGGAGAAGGGGGGAGGGGAAGGGATAGGAGAAGGGGGGAGGGGAAGGGATAGGAAAAGGGGGGAGGGGAAGGGATAGGAAAAGGGGGGAGGGGAAGGGATAGGAGAAGGGGTGAGGGGAAGGGGTGAGAGGAAGGGGGGAGGGGAAGGGGTGAGAGGAAGGGGTGAGGAGACGGGATGAGAGGAAGGGAATGGATGACGGGAAGGGGAGGGGAACGGGTGAGGGGATGGGGTGAAGGGAAGGAATGAAGGGAAGGGATGAAGGGAAGGGATGAAGGGAAGGAATGAAGGGAAGGGGTAAAAGAGTGAAGGTAAGGGGTGAAGGGAATGGGTAAGTGGAAGGGGGAGGAGAGGTAAGGGGAAAAGACTAAGAGTGAAAGGATGGTTTGGGATGAGGAAAGGATGAGGGAAATTCCAAGACGAATCATGAGACAAATATATAAATAAAATATCGAATCACGTAATTCCCCTCTTCAGACAGAGGATGTAATTTTCATTATATTTTTGCTGCCTCCATAAGATATTATATAACTAAGGACAGGCCCTCGATAGTGAAAGTATTAATGAAGATAATATCTAACCCATTCTCTCTCTCTCTCTCTCTCTCTCTCTCTCTCTCTCTCTCTCTCTCTCTCTCAGACCACCCCACGTTAGACTAGAAAGCACTCAGAGAGCGCATACCTCCGCCAATGCCATTAAAAAGAATCTGGATCTGGATCCGTGGATATAGGATCCGGATGCTTTCTTGGTCCATGGCCCACCTTCCCACAAAATGTCATTGAAATTCATTGAAAACCTTTGGAGATACTGCGCGGGAAACTCCGGATCCGGAAACGGATCCGCCTCCAAATTTAATAATTTCTTCCTCGACCCATGACCCACCCTTCCACAAATTTTCATCAAAATCCGTTCATAATTTTTTTAGTAATCCGAGATCCGGATCCGCCCCTCTTTTTTTTTTTTTTTTTTTTTTTGGGGGGGGGGTCATGGCCCACCTTACCACAAAATTTCACTGAGAGCTTTTGGAGATATTGTGTGAAATACTCCGGATCCGGATTCAGATCCGCCCCAAAATTTAATCATTTCTTCCTTGGCCCATGGCCCACCCTTCCACAAAATTTCATCAAAATCCGTTCATAACTTTTTGAGTAATCCTGCTAATAGACAGACAGACAAACCAACGCGGGGTAAAAGATAACATCCTTGACGGGGGTGAAAAGGCGGATTAACTTCATCTCAGGTGAAGGCCAATGAAGTCAGATTAGGGTATCAATTTGGCTACAGTTCAGGCAGCTTAACTTGGCAGAGATTTTTGTCCTTTTGCAGCTTAATTTCACATAGCTCAATTGCAAAATAGGACAATAATACGGTTCCAAATCATTCTCACAGATTCTTTTTTTTTTTTTTTCCCGA
>NC_136978.1:14349359-14519359 GCF_032717465.1 Coenobita brevimanus
CACAGAAGATATGACAAATGGCTGAAACTGCGTGTGTACCTTGTGACACAGAGGACATGGCACGAATGGCTATATTTGCATGTGTATCTTGTTCGTGGCACAGAGGACATGCCACTAATGGCTGTAACTGCATGTGTATCCTGTCCAGTGTTGATAGGGCTTCTTTGTTGCTGCCCGGGAACCTCCTACAAATGAAAGGTTGTTGATCGCCGTGTCTTGGCTGGCCTCACATCAGAAGCTGGGCCCGGATGCAAACACAAACCTGCTATCAACTCCATGGCGTCACTCACATTCTGATTCCCAGGAAGAATATGAGACGGGAAGTTTATACAGTCTCCTTTCCCAAACTTTCTCAGAATGCTCATCTCTCTCTTCCTCCTCTTTCTGCGTATCTCGGTCCTGGTCGGAAGTGGTAGTGGTAGTCGTAGTCATCGGCTATTACTCAGGTCTGTTTCTACCTGTATAAGCCATTAAACGTAATTCTGTGCGATCCCCTTACACAAAAGACTGTATGTGACTGTGCAGCCTGTCAGGGTAGGAGCAGTGTAGGTGTGGCAAGTCGAGGAGGACTGGTGAAGGGAAGACGTGTTGCAAGAAGTCCCATAATCATTTCTCTCCACTCCCGTGCTTCTCCATGAAGCGGAGACAGGGAGTGGTGAAGAAAGAGGGAGTGGTGGGGAGAGAGGGTGTGGTGGAGAGAAGTGATGGAGAGGAGAAAGGGAACTGTGCACACACAGAGGGAAGGACGTAGGATAGCTTAGAAGTCCCATAATCATTTCTCTCCGCACCCGCACCTGTCCGTGAAGGGGAGAGAGGGTGAGGTGCTGAAGAGAGAGGGGGTGGTGGTGAGGAGAAAGGGGGTGATGATGAAGAGAAAGGGTGTTGTGGTGAAGAGGGAGGACGTGATGGAGAAAGGGAGTGGTGGAGAGAGTGTAGTGAAGGGGGGTGGAGATAGAGAATGTTGGAGAAGGGGAATCGTGCACACAAACCGAAAGAACGAAGGAGTGGAAAAACCTCATTATCATTTCTCTCTACTCCCGTACCTGTCCATGGAGAGAGAGAGAGAGAGAGAGAGAGAGAGAGAGAGAGAGAGAGAGGTGCGGGAAGAGCCTAACTACCCAGGGAGTTTGGAGGTCACTGGGGAAACATTCCTTCTCCAATGTTTTCTTCCTCCTTCCCTCCAGACGCTTTCTTGACGTGCTGGTGTGGTGTGATGTGGAGCGGTGCGGTGCGGTGCGGTGCGGTGTGGAGCGGTGCGGTGCGGTGAGGTGTGGTATAGCGTGGTGTGGTGTGGTGCGGTGCGGTGTGGTATTTGGAGTGGTAGACTGGTTGGTGTGGCGTGGTGTGGTGCGGTGCGGTGTGGTATTTGGAGTGGCAGACTGGTTGGTGTGGCGTGGTGTGGTGCGGTGCTGTGTGGTGTAACCAGTGTGGTATGGCATGGTAGGGGTATGGTATGGTATGATATGGTATTTTGGTGTGGTGTGGTATCAGTGGAGGTAGGTATACAATATGGTATGATAATGGTACGGTATGACGGTGAGGTGTGGTACGGTATGGTATGGTACGAGGTATGATACATGATACAACAGTGTAATGTAGTGTGGTATGGTACTTCGTTGTGTGTGATGCTATAGTATGTACAATTTGGTATGACGGGGCACGGTAACATGACATGGCAAGATACTGTATGGTATGCATGGTATGGTGTGGTTGTTTGTGTTGAGCTACCCTGGTCTCTCTGGCCGAGCAGACCCATCAACCGCGGGTAAGCAACCGCCCCCACTGTTCCCTTGGGGCAGACAGCGCCTAGCCATTGATGCGCGGAGAAAAGTGTGGAGATCTGGTTCCTGACTGGATCCCGCATTTGCATCTCACCACCCAGTTAACATGGGCACTATAATAGGCTCCTGGGCTCTACATCATCCCGTGATCTGATTATATGGTTACTACTCAGTGCTGCAAATGCATTCCTGGGCTGCAAGAAATCATTAGGCTTCTCATTCAGTACAGAGCCACCTGAAGTCGAAAGAAAATTAATAAAAGGTGACAGGAAAGATGGGAGAAATAGGAAGATTGGACAGCAGACGGAAACAGAAAAGTACAAGTTAGGGAAGATATAGGCTGAACTACCATGTAGGAAGATGATGGTCGCACCACCTACCACTGGTATGGTATCGTATGGTATGGGTGTGGTATATAATATAGGTATGATCTATAATATGATATGGAATGGAATGATATGGTATGGTGTGGTGTGGTGTGGTGTGGTGTGGGTAGGTTATGTTATGGTGTGGTGCAGCAGAATCTAGTAAGGAATGGAAGCCTCTGGACTACCAACACAACAACATGATATCGCTGTCAGGAGGGGGGTGGAGGGGGGTAGTGCTCCCCCTCTCTTTCCCATGTTTTCTCTGCCTCTTGCTTCCTGTCTTGAGTGTAATTTCCTCTCGCCTTCCCCATATCCATTCCTTGACTCTCTCTCTCTCTCTCTCTCATGCTCTTCACACATCCCTCCCCCTCATTTATATTTCTCATTTATTTTCCCTCTCCGTCTTTCCTCCTCTTTGCCTCTACATGTCTCCCTCCTCCATCTGTCTCCTTTATTTCATCTTCTCTCTCTCTCTCTCTCTCTCTCTCTCTCTCTCTCCAGTATTTGCCAAGGGAAGCAGCCTGGAACAAATGCGTCCTGAATTGGAAAACTTGCTAAGTCTAAATTTCAAACACGAGAACTTCGCCACTTAGCTAGTTTCCGACACTCCTCCTTTCATAAAGTTATAAATTAAAAAAAATCTATAATGGCTTGAGAGTACAGGTTTTGATCTTTCCATTTCCATTAATCCTAAAAGTCGCAATATATCTCCAGAATGTTTTAAAACCGAAAGTTCTTGAGTTTCCCCGTAAATTCGTTGAGTCAAAGAAAGTGGGACGCGGAAATAATACTCAAAGAAAATGTCCTTCCTTTGAATAAACGGGCTTCCTTTCCTCCTCCCTTTACTTCTCCTTTCATCCTTTCTGCATTTTTATCGCTTCCTTTACTGAGACACACACACACACACACACACACACACACACACACACACACACACAGAATCTATTACCAGTAAAAATAGCTTGTAGAGACTGCAACAGAAGGGAAAGTAAAATAAAGGTGAAAGACAAAAAGAAAATTATTAAGATGATGCTAAGAACATACGGAAAGACGCACTGGATGAAAAGGGAACAAGGAGTCTCTCTCTCTCTCTCTCTCTCTCTCTCTCTCTCTCTCTCTCTCTCATTTTCCTGCCTCACATACCCTCAAGTCGATTCACCTTTATCTGGCTCATATACTTTATACTCATCATCCCTGCCTCACTCCTGCCTCACCGCGCCACCTCACTCCTGCCCCACCCCGCCACCTCACTCCTGCGTCACCCCGCCACCTCACCCCTGCCTCACCATCTCCTCCCTGTCATTGCCTCACCACCCTGCCTCGCCTACCTTGCTTCATCCCCTGTTTCACCATGCCAGCTCACCACCCCTGCCTCATGATCCCTGTCTCATGACTCCCATCTCACCACCCTTTCCTCATCATCCCAGCCTTACCGCCCCTGCCTCACCACCCGACTCATCACTCCTGCCTCACCACCCGATTCATCACTCCTGCCTCACCACCCGACTCATCACCCCTGCCTCACCACCCGACTCATCACCCCTGCCTCACCACCCGACTCATCACCCCTGCCTCACCACCCGACTCATCACCCCTGCCTCACCACCCGACTCATCACCCCTGCCTCACCACCCGACTCATCACCCCTGCCTCACCACCCGACTCATCACCCCTGCCTCACCACCCGACTCATCACCCCTGCCTCACCACCCGACTCATCACCCCTGCCTCACCACCCGACTCATCACCCCTGCCTCACCACCCGACTCATCACCCCTGCCTCACCACCCGACTCATCACCCCTGCCTCACCACCCGACTCATCACCCCTGCCTCACCACCCGACTCATCACCCCTGCCTCACCACCCGACTCATCACCCCTGCCTCACCACCCGACTCATCACCCCTGCCTCACCACCCGACTCATCACCCCTGCCTCACCACCCGACTCATCACCCCTGCCTCACCACCCGACTCATCACCCCTGCCTCACCACCCGACTCATCACCCCTGCCTCACCACCCGACTCATCACCCCTGCCTCACCACCCGACTCATCACCCCTGCCTCACCACCCGACTCATCACCCCTGCCTCACCACCCGACTCATCACCCCTGCCTCACCACCCGACTCATCACCCCTGCCTCACCACCCGACTCATCACCCCTGCCTCACCACCCGACTCATCACCCCTGCCTCACCACCCGACTCATCACCCCTGCCTCACCACCCGACTCATCACCCCTGCCTCACCACCCGACTCATCACCCCTGCCTCACCACCCGACTCATCACCCCTGCCTCACCACCCGACTCATCACCCCTGCCTCACCACCCGACTCATCACCCCTGCCTCACCACCCGACTCATCACCCCTGCCTCACCACCCGACTCATCACCCCTGCCTCACCGCCCCTGCCTCACTACCACCCCTGACTCACCACTCTTACCTCATCACCCCTGCCTCATCATCCCTGACTCACCACCACCCCTGCCTCATCATCCCTGACTCACCACCACCCCTGCCTCATCATCCCTGACTCACCACCACCCCTGCCTCATCATCCCTGACTCACCACCACCCCTGCCTCATCATCCCTGACTCACCACCACCCCTGACTCACCGCTCTTGCCTCATCATTCTTGCCTCACCCCGTCACCACCTCTGACTCACCACTCTTGCCTCACCCCGTTTCACCCCCTGCCTCACCCATTTCCTGCCTTAGCTCTTTTCTTTATGCCAGAAATTTTGTTGCGTACTTTTACCTCCCTATCTCACTTCCTTGAGAGAGAGACACAGAGAGAGAGAAAGAAAGAGACAGAGAAAGAAAGAGACAGAGAAAGAAAGAGAGAGAGAAAGAGAGAGAGAGAAAGAAAGAGAGTGAGAAAGAGAGAGAGAGAAAGAGAGAATATCCCACCAATAGCCTATTCTTCCATTTATAGCACCGTGGATTATGTGACCTAACCACGCAACCCGAGTTACGTACACACACACACACACACACACACACACACACACACACACACACACACATTCTCTCTCTCTCTCTCTCTCTCCTGCTTCCTGATGGCTCCCAGTCTGCTGCTTCTCCCCAGCCAACAGCACCGGTCTGCTCCTCTGAACTGTGCTTGCACCCCTCCACACACACACACACACACACACACACACACACACACACACACATTCTCTCTCTCTCTCTCTCTCTCTCTCTCTCTCTCTCTCTCTCCTGCTTCCTGATGGCTCCCAGTCTGCTGCTTCTTCCCAGCCAACAGCACCGGTCTGCTCCTCTGAACTGTCTGCTTGCACCCCTCCACCACTACGGCGGGCGCGTGGCACACGTCTAGCAACAAACTCTCATCCCTTTTCTATACAACTCTCTATTGCAAGAGTTAACCGCTATTCTCAGTCCTTCATGTATGCACCAGGTCAACTCTGGAACTGTCTCCCTCTGTCTGTATTTCCTACTACCTATGACCTCCAGTCTTTCAAACGCAGTGCGTCCATGCATCTCGAAATGAAGAGAACTTGAATTTGGCTCTTTCTTTTCTTGTTTTTGTTTTTTCTTGGAGGGAACAATATTACGGGCTTCTGGCCTTTGGTTCCTTCTTCCCTGCGTAAAAAAAAAAAACTAAACATCAATATAACCTAATATTCACTGTTTTCCATCCCTTCTTTCCCTTTAATAATTTCAGCATAAAACTAAATTACTGTTTATGCTCTAACTTGGCCTAATATTGCCATCTCTCCTTCTTGAATCTCGAGTTCTAACCACAGGCCACCGCCAGAATGTAACTCTAGCCACGAAGAAGTGCTATGGAAAGAAAGTAGAGCCGCGGCATTATCTTCTCCTGCCGCTGAATTAGATGAAACAACGCGCAAAATGACGAAATTCTGGGCCAAGTTACCGTGAAAGAACTATACTGCCAACAATTTCCTAACACTAAATGAACGGTGAAACAGGTCAATTTCATGGTCACACGCTTAACGCCCGTATGCTCGTCGGGTACGGAGGTTCCCTGGCACCTGTTCCTTAACTTTTTATCATTGGATATGGCTGTTCATTACTTTTTCTGCGCTATTTATATAAAGTAGAGTACGTCGATATTTGATGGATTTATTTAACACAGAATAGAGAGTAACTAAGTAAAACAAACCACTTAAGAAAAGATGTGATGGAGCTTCCTTAACCGACGAGAATACGGACTTAAGCCCAGGCTGAGACTACTACTCATAAATATCCCCTTTAACCAACTCATTCTCTTGTGGGTCATACCTCCCCTCATCTTCCCTGCACCTCGTCAAGTGGAAGGACCCTATTCCGACCCTGGCGAAGCGCTATCTGTCACGGGAAGGCGGCTGCTTGCTTGTTGTCAATGGGTCTGCTCGACCAGATAGACGGAAAAAGCACCACAAATAGCAACAATTTCATCCATAATAATGAGTTTTAACATCTGTTCCACCTCCTTGATTCCCGAAGACGTCCTTTTTATTCTTCTTATTTCCAGACTTTTTATTAAATTGTTTAAAAAGTCTCTCCTGACCTGAATAAAATCACCTGTAGATAGCAAGGCAAATGAGAGAGAGAGAGAGAGAGAGAGAGAGAGAGAGAGAGAGAGAGAGAGAGAGAGAGCATACGATACGGGAATGAACATGTTAAAGACAAATAGATAGCAAGGCAAATGAGAGAGAGAGAGAGAGAGAGAGAGAGAGAGAATCATACGATACGGGAATGAACATGTTAAAGCCAAACTTTAGCCTGTTTTTGTAGCGTCACTGATTAATACGGTACTGGACCGTATTCTCCATGGCATGGGGGACTTAGAAATATTTCTTCCTTCGCGTTTTTTTTTATTCAATTTATTTATTTATTAACGTATTAACTCCAAGTGGTTGGTGCTGGCGACCATCATTCCCTCACTTTATGTACTGGTACGAAATTCTTCCTTAGGTGATGAGTGACAAGGCTAATGGTTTTCTCAAACCTTGGAAGCCATTTACAACGCTGGGTGGTAACCATACAACCAAATAACGGGGTGATGTGAAGCCTACTTTGGCGCCCCTGTTAGCTGGGTGGACGCAAATGCGCCGTCCATCCAGGAACCAAACCTCCACAAACTTCCCCGCGCTTCACTTTGGCAAGGCGCTGTCCACAGCAAAGTAACACTGCCTCAATGCACAGGACGGTATTGTAGGGGCGACTGCATGACTGCGGTTGATGGGTCTGCTGGGTCAGACAGGCCAGGACTACGCTACTAATACTATTCATTGTATTACACCTTCATGCTCTCTTGCCTGCCATTTATATCCTCTTAATAACGACCCACCTGGCATCACTAACATACCCTGAATATTATAATGGGACACAGGCAAAATAAATCGCTGAGGAAGAAGTGCTACGAGGTCTCCTTAACCCACGAGTATGTCTCCCGGCAATACCGTATTAAGCTCTTCAGAAAGATTATTATTATTATTATTATTATTATTATTATTATTATTTGCTTATACTCTTCCTATGCACAGACAATATTATGCCGCCCAGGAGATACCTTGTCAACTCGAGGGGATGGATCAGGCCTTCCTTTGCCTCTCCACTCCTAAGGATCTCCCTTGACCTGAGCGATATAGCCAAGACTAAAAGACGTCATCGGAGTGAAGGGGATTATCCTCTTCACAACCTCTGCACAACGATGACGTATTGGGGGGATTCGGCTTCTTTGGCGCACAATCCCATAATACTCCGGTCAAATTATTTATGTCTACTATACAGGAGGTAGGCAAAAAAAAGGCACTCTCTCTCTCTCTCTCTCTCTCTCTCTCTCTCTCTCTCTCTCTCTCTCTCTCTCTCTCTCTCTCTCTCTCTCCATAGAGCTAACCAATCATTCCGAAATTTTATATGTAGCCAGCAAGGGACCAAGATAAGCTGAACCTTACCAATCACTTGTTCAATCAAAAATCTCTAAAATGAAATGTGGCGTGAGCTTACCCAAGACTTTCACACTCGATCCAATATTTTCTTTTAACGTGTCAGAAAAAGAATAAAGCGACGGATACAACTATGGGAAAAATTTTTTACTGTTCTTTTATTCCGCCAACATTCTCAACTTTCAAAAATGTAAATCAGGCTCGGGTCACTGCTGAATGAAAAAAGGGGGTTAGGCTCTTCAGACAAATTCAATCAAAAAACTTTCTTTATACAGCTGACCGACGGTTTCACAATAAGCGTTGTTGTTTATCGCGTTAGTTCAATTCATGTTACATAAAGTTTTTCATGACGCACTGATTAAATTACAGGCCATGTACAAATATGAGTAGTTACTGGAAAATCATTCATACGACTCTTTCACTGTTTCAAAATGTGCAACGGAAAGTCGTAAAGAATTGCGAGCACCACCAAATTCCACGCTGCGACCTTCATGACGGGCGACTTTACTTCGTTCATGTTATTTTTTGCAAGCTCCAGACGACGCCATTCAACTCAGGAAAGACTGTGTGTGTGTGTGTGTGTGTGTGTGTGTGTGTGTGTGTGTGTGTGTGAGAGAGAGAGAGAGAGAGAGAGAGAGAGAGAGAGAGAGAGAGAATGTATTATCCATTACCATTCCTGTTCTAATTATCTTTTCTAAGCTAAATTTTCTGAAGGTAGCAAGAAAAAAAAATGCGTCATCGTATCGAAAGGGAATACCATACCTACATAACATCGTACTGGAGCTTCGTAACATCTCTTCCTAAGTAACTTATTTTGCATAATACTTGAAATTTTCTATGTGCTTTTACCTTTTATTTTTCGAAACATTTTGCATCACAGACATGGAAGGGGAGACTGAGGCATAAAGTGAAGAAAAAATCGCTAAGTGACAGGTGCTAAGAAACGTACTATGGCACTCAGATTAAGCCTTAAATGCAGGTACTGACTGTGTGGCTCAGGTTACAGACAATAAAAAGGACGTCTATTGAAAACACATGACTAATGATTTTTTACATTAACCAGATCGAGATTTTTGTCCTTTTATAGCTTATTTCACGTCAATCAGTGGCAGAATAAGACTATGGTATGGCTCTATACACTTTCCACAGCACTTCTTCGTGATTAGATTAGATTCTTGCGTCAGTCTCTTGCTATCACTCGGTATTCAATCTGGAGAGAAGACAGTTTTAGGCCAGGTTAGAGGACAAAAGATATGGTATCATAAAAGTTTTCAAAGGACCGTTTAACATACCGGTATTAATAGTTCATTCATTCCGGCGATAATTTATCACCGAACGACTGGGCAAAATATATCGCACAAAAAAAAAAAAAAAAACGGTATTTTGGTAATAAGCGAATTTCACACTAAACTACTTTAACTGAGACTAAAACTGTCATCTCACCCTCTTCAATGCTATGTTGCAACAATAAATTAACACTAAAATGTGATGCTAGCCATGAAAAAGTACTGTGGAAAGGATGTAGAGCCGTAGCACTGTCCTTTTCTGTCACTGTGCTACGTGATATAAGCTGCAAGAGGGCGAGAATCTGGGCCAAGTCAAGATAAAAAAGGGTATACTACTAAAAAAACCACGTGACTGGCAAACAAACTGGCGTGATGTAGTGAGATGAACTACAGGACGAAAAATAACATAGCACAGTTTCATTCTGCAAGATGATGTTATGTAAGTTATCATCTAAAGCTCAACAGAATTTTCTTAATCGTCGTACACCGCACATGCCACATGAGTTTAACAGCATCTCATTATTAATTACAATACACTGGATCCTTTCCCTGACAAAATACAGTGAAGGTATAGACGGACATACTTGAAAAAATGTGGATCGTATTCGAGCGAGGAAGCTTGCCCATGTAATTTCAGGTAAAACAAAAAAGAAAAAAAAAAGTGTCATCGTACTCGCCAGAAACATCAAACGTCAAGCAACTTGTCCATTGAGCCCCGCCCCCTTCAACCAAAGCCAAGAGTGATGCTGAAGGACTTGAGGTCACGACTTCAGGAAGGGGATACGACTTAAGGGACAAGTTGCCTGATGAAGGGTATGGTGTACACTGAAATGATCCTTCTTATTTCAGAGTGTGCATACTGTCAGATTAAGGACTTTGGACTCCCACGCCAAAGCACGGTGGGTCACACTCTTGACTCAGTTTTTGTGATCAATTAAGCCTTTCTGGTTCTTTTTCAGCAGTACGTTGTATTTTTTAGTAAGAAAATCTACTTAAGTGACGCCTATTGCTCTTGCATAAGCTTTCCAGTGATGTGCTTAGATCTGCTATTGCTTAATCCAGTTCTGGTGCTTAATTTGGCGCGTTTGGGCTTCTGCAATATGGTGGCGATTATGAGAAAAGCAACTTAATTAACACCCATACTATTCCATCAGCTTTCCAACGATGTGCTTAGGTTCGCAGTACCTTTAGTCTTATAGTTTCTGAATAATATAGTTCTGGTGCTCAACTTTAAGCTTTTTTTTTCCATTATGTGGTGATAATTTTCATGTAACATCACTTAAGCAACACCTACAACCTTTTCATCTGCTTTGGAGCGATGTGCATAGATCCACTACACCTTTAATAGTCTCTGAAATAAATTCTGGTGCCGCTTGATATTCAAATTCGCGCATTTTTTCAGCAATATGGTGATAAATGTTTAAAAAAGTCGGTTAAGTAACACTAGTGTGTTACTTTACCAGCTATCGAACGAAGTGCACAGATCTGCTGTAGCTTAAACAGGCTCCGAAAAAACACTGGTGTTGTATGATGATCAATTTGGCGTTGTGTGTGTGTGTGTGTGTGTGTGTGTGTGTGTGTGTGTGTGTGTGTGTGTGTGTGTGTGTGTGTGTGTGTGTGTGTGTTTTTAGCAATATAGTGGCGAATTCTGATACAAGACACTGAAGTAACACCCATTACTTTTATAAGCTTTCTAAAGATGTACAGTTAGGGACACCATTTCACAAACTGTTCCACTACTTCACACTTCGGACATAGCTACCTGTCACTCTCCACTCTGACGCACCATACCACTGAACTCATCTCTATGCAGACACACATACCAGCGTCTCAGCTCAGGAATATATGCCAGCAGAGGGAAACAGAGAGATGAAACAGAAATATCATGCACATTTTCGTCTCCGGTGTATCTGTAATTGTCTCCGAAATAACACAGTCTGGGTGCTGTTTAGTGATGAGTTTAGCGCATTATGGTCCTTTTTGGCAATATGGTGACGAATTTCGAGAAAAGTCACTTAAGTAACCACTTTTACCTTTCCTTATGCTTTCAAGCGATATGCGTAAATCCGCTGTAGTTGTCATGGTCTCCGAAATATCACAGTTTTGGTTCTGCACCTATTTCACTGCGTTCTCGCTCGCTTCCCTCGCTCGAACAGTAAACTTACATGCAATATTATAGTAGAAAATTTTAATATGATTTTAAATTTACAAGCTCTCAAATTCAACGTAATATACAAATGCCCTTTACGCATGATAAGCTTCTTTTTAAGACTCCGAAAATAAAGCTTAAATTGATAGCGAAGGTGCCTGCAAGTGTCAGGGGTGTGCAAGTCAACCGCTACATACATACATGTATGAATTTGAATTTTAACACCGCCTGACCTTTGCATGAAGCATTTCCACGAAACAGTTTGCAAGAACTACAATTTCTATATTTTTAAAACTCTGCAATAAATCTCAAAACGCAATTTTATTACGTACGAAATCCATCATCAATCAATCAATCTATCTATCTATCTATCTATCTATCTATATATATGAGAGAGAGAGTCACCTCACTTCTCATGGATCTTCCTAAAAGAAAAAGCTACCGTATATGCAAATCATCAACCGGTGCAGGAGAGGGACGCCTTCACGTGCTGACACCGATATATCCGGACGGAGGAGCTGCCCGGTTATAGAAACGTCCCTCAACTCAATCCCTATTCACAAAAAGGAGGAGGGTGGACTGTGGGAATAGGGCAGCTTCGGCCTGCAGTTCAACGCCATCACGTCCATACAAGCCTGGGTCAAGAATAACAACAACAACAACACATCACCATCACCATCATCATACAACAACAAAAACAACAAAAGTAAAACCACCATCACCATCAACAACAAAAAACAAACAAATAAATATATACATACATTACTAACCCCAGACCGCCTTAACTCAAGTGGTTGCCAAACTTTTCCGTCATGACCTTCTAGGAATATACAGTACAGTAGTAACATCAGTGGCCTCCATCTACAGGGTTGTCCATACAGCTCCGCCCGAGGCTCACATGGCGGTATCTTATCCATTTGCGGGGACGGCTCAGTCTGCTGGTTTGGGCGTGGCAGTGGAAATAGGATATGGTCGCAGGGTAGGTAGTGATAACACTGACGACCATCCCCAAAACACACGAGAAATGGCCCGGCAGAATGGAAGAGGAGCGTTACGTATGGGTCACCCTGTAAATATTCATCCATCCATCATCCAATCCTATGTTGTCCCATGAGGTTCGTAGGAGCCCGGAGCTAAGCAAGTTCGTCCTGACATTTAAGATGAGAGTGGCCCGCCTCACTAATCCCTGAATCCCTGAGTGGCATTCCGTGAGCAGTAAACCCCAACCATCCCTTGGATATAAACCTTCACCGGCTCAATCCGACTAGAGCACCTTAATTACTCACTAAACCACCCCACCATTATTTGGTTATATGGTTACAACCCGGCGTAGTCAATGGTTTCCTGGTGTACAGGAAACCATTTGGCTTGTCACTCAGTGTAGAGTCACCCATAGGCAGAATGAAAAGGAAAGAATGACGAAAAGAAAGACAGAAGAGGGAATGTAAAGTCTCCCGCAGGCAGGAGGAGGAGGAAAGAATGAAGGAAAGACAGAAGAGGAAGGAAGGGAGGAAAGGGTAGACACCCAAAGCGGCACTACATCGAGTGAGTGGATGGTGAGCGTCCCCCAACTAACACAGTCATCTTGAAGAAACGAACAGACCTACGCCGCTCGAAAAAGTATGATAGATATGAGAATTTAACACTCGGGTAGCTTCAAATATAGACGCGGTTCATATATACGTAAGAGAACACCCGAAATGTGAATATAGTCTCGGTGTTACGGTTGAAGTTGCATTTTGTTGCCAACTGAGGTATCTGTGGTGGAGTCAATGAGTAACGGCACAGAAGAGGTCATCGTCTGTGTGGAAATTAATACGTTGTTCTTATTTGATGGCCAGCGGGTTGGACATCACCACTTCGCAGAAAGAGGCAGGCGAGATTGAGAGACCCATCCAACTGGTCAATTTGCTGTTAAGTGGGTAGCGTTCCAAACCTTCGTCAAGCTCTTATCTCCCAGTGCCTGGCTAATCGTCAAGCTCCTCTTTCCAAATGTCTCTGGTTAATCATCAAGCTTTTCTCTCCCAATGTCTCTAGATAATCTTCCAGCTACTCTCTCCAAATATCTCTGGCTAATCATTAAGTTCCTCTCTCCTATGTCTCTAGCTAAGCGTCAAGCTCCTCTCTCCAGATACCTCCGGCTGATCTCAAACTCCTCTCTCCCAATGTCTCAGGCTAATCCTCAAGCTCCACACTTCTAAAAGTCTCTAACTAACCGTCAAGCTCCTCTCTAAATGTCTCTGCATAATCAAGCATCTCTCCAAATATCTCTGGATAATAGTCAAGCTCCTCTCCAAATGTCTCTGGCTAATTTTCAAGCTCCTCTCTTCCAAATGTCTAGCTAATCGTCAAGCTCCTCTCCAAATGTCTCTGCATAATCGTCAAGCTCCTCTCCAAATGTCTCTGCCTAATCGTCAAGCTCCTCTCCAAATGCCTCTGCCTAATCGTCAAGCTCCTCTCCAAATGTCTCTGCATAATCGTCAAGCTCCTCTCCAAATGTCTCTGCATAATCGTCAAGCTCCTCTCCAAATGTCTCTGCATAATCGTCAAGCTCCTCTCCAAATGTCTCTGCATAATCGTCAAGCTCCTCTCCAAATGTCTCTGCATAATCGTCAAGCTCCTCTCCAAATGTCTCTGCATAATCGTCAAGCTCCTCTCCAAATGTCTCTGCATAATCGTCAAGCTCCTCTCCAAATGTCTCTGCATAATCGTCAAGCTCCTCTCCAAATGTCTCTGCATAATCGTCAAGCTCCTCTCCAAATGTCTCTGCATAATCGTCAAGCTCCTCTCCAAATGTCTCTGCATAATCGTCAAGCTCCTCTCCAAATGTCTCTGCATAATCGTCAAGCTCCTCTCCAAATGTCTCTGCATAATCGTCAAGCTCCTCTCCAAATGTCTCTGCATAATCGTCAAGCTCCTCTCCAAATGTCTCTGCATAATCGTCAAGCTCCTCTCCAAATGTCTCTGCATAATCGTCAAGCTCCTCTCCAAATGTCTCTGCATAATCGTCAAGCTCCTCTCCAAATGTCTCTGCATAATCGTCAAGCTCCTCTCCAAATGTCTCTGCATAATCGTCAAGCTCCTCTCCAAATGTCTCTGCATAATCGTCAAGCTCCTCTCCAAATGTCTCTGCATAATCGTCAAGCTCCTCTCCAAATGTCTCTGCATAATCGTCAAGCTCCTCTCCAAATGTCTCTGCATAATCGTCAAGCTCCTCTCCAAATGTCTCTGCATAATCGTCAAGCTCCTCTCCAAATGTCTCTGCATAATCGTCAAGCTCCTCTCCAAATGTCTCTGCATAATCGTCAAGCTCCTCTCCAAATGTCTCTGCATAATCGTCAAGCTCCTCTCCAAATGTCTCTGCATAATCGTCAAGCTCCTCTCCAAATGTCTCTGCATAATCGTCAAGCTCCTCTCCAAATGTCTCTGCATAATCGTCAAGCTCCTCTCCAAATGTCTCTGCATAATCGTCAAGCTCCTCTCCAAATGTCTCTGCATAATCGTCAAGCTCCTCTCCAAATGTCTCTGCATAATCGTCAAGCTCCTCTCCAAATGTCTCTGCATAATCGTCAAGCTCCTCTCTTCCAATGTCTCTGGCTAATAAGTCCCTGCAACGATCCAGGAATTCATCTTGCATCGCCTCCAAGGATGCTCTGCACGACATGGTTAACAGGCACAGGATTCCTCACAAGTCTTACCCGAGGAAAATTATGAGGAAATTCTGTTACTATAGCAAGGAGATTCACTGTACCTCATAACTAAGGCCATCGAATGTCATGTAACCACAGCTCTAAGATCAAATCGTGAGTGACCTAGTTCCATCAGGTGAAAACACACTACACCACGAACACATTCACTACCAGTATGGCTGTCATAGAAAAAAATCTCTAATCCTATCTTGGTCCAGATTTTCGTCATTTTGAGTTTATTTCACGTACCTTAGAGGTATAAAACGACAATGCTACGCTTCTACATCCTTTCCACAGCACAGCTTCATGACTGGCATACTGCAAAGTTAATCTACTGTTACAACTTAGTAATCAAGAAGGAACGATGTTTTGTTTTAGTTAACTCTGGACGACTTTATTCAGCTACTGTTAGCCTCAGTTCAAGGGTTAGCTATGGTATAACTTTTTTTACAAGATGAACAGAAACAGGAAACAAACTGAACTTTTAAAAATCCATACACCAGAATACAGGTGTCCTCCATTCATTAAAAAAAAAAATCTATAACAGTTGGACCTGAACGGTTGTACGTTGATTAAAGGCTGGGGGGAACAAACCTGAGGAACCGAACTCCCAACATTACATTGCCGATAATAAAGGCGTTGACGAGGAAACAAACATATGAGAAAACCAACTGTCTTCTCCGCAGTCTTTGCGCGCATCACCTACAACACTCACAGATGAAGACAGACACCTCACCCATCAAAAGCCAACTAAAGCACTATACTCTTTTCACTTTAACTTGGCCTAAATCTGCCGTCTCTCTAGGACACGAATGAAGTAGTTCGAATTTCAGAACAATCGGCTGAGGTCAGCGTCACTCCGCAAAGTCAATTATTCGGCCCTTTGAATATCTGGAAGGTTCTAGTGTTACCCTCAGTGTTCCTAGTCACGAAGAAGTGCTACGGAATGAACGCAGAGCTATATCTTTGTTTTATTCTGCCACCGAGCTGCGTGAAATATGCTGCAAAAGGAAGAAAATATTGGCTAAGTTAAGAGTACGGAAATAATACCCAGAATCCGAAATTTTGTATGGAGACACAAAGACTGACGAGATGCCAGTACCGTGTGTGTGTGTGTGTGTGTGTGTGTGTGTGTGTGTGTGTGTGTGTGTGTGTGTGTGTGTGTGTGTGTGTGTGTGTGTGTGTGTGTGTGTGTGAGAGAGAGAGAGAGAGAGAGAGAGAGAGAGCAAAAAGGTCAGACAGCCCATAATATCAGTCTCGTTTCGCTCCTCATTTTCTTTCCCTCCTCCTCCTCCCTGCCCTGCCTTATCCCCTAAGTCGAGAGAGAGAGAGAGAGAGAGAGAGAGAGAGATCGCGAAAATGATCAGTTAGCAGTCTCTACTATTTCACGTGTGTGTGTGTGTGTGTGTGTGTGTGTGTGTGTGTGTGTGTGTGTGTGTGTGTGTGTGTGTGTGTGTGTGTGTGTGTGTGTGTGTGTGTGTGAGAGAGAGAGAGAGAGAGAGAGAGAGAGAGAGAGAGAGAGAGAGAGAGAGAGAGATCGCGAAAATGATCAGTTAGCAGCCTCCACTATTTCACGTGTGTGTGTGTGTGTGTGTGTGTGTGTGTGAGAGAGAGAGAGAGAGATCAAAGATATGGTTTAAAGTTATCTCACTCTCTTTTTACCATTTCAAACTCTTGCCTTGTCTCCCTCCCATTGTTACTCCGCTTAAAGCTGAGTTTTTATCTTTTCTCGTACAGTATTTTGAACCTCTCTCTCTCTCTCTCATTCCATCTTATTTCACCTCACTAAATTACTCACTTTTTCTCATCCCCGCGTTCTCTCTCTCTCTCTCTCTCTCTCTCTCTCTCTCTCTCTCTCTCTCTCTCTCATCAGAACGTACAAGACTATCACAACTTTGGCCTGCCACTCCTCGTCACCACACCACTCATTATCATTTCATCATCACCACCTCTCTCTCTCTCTCTCTCTCTCTCACGGCAGGAATGTGAAATATTAAAGAGAGGGAGACACCAAGGTTAACTTTAAGAGATAAGGCAGAGCAGGGAAGAGGGTGAGGGAAAGACAGTGTAGAGCAAATGGAAGGGGATCTTGTGGGGTATGTTTGTCTGAGAGAGAGAGAGAGAGAGAGAGAGAGAGAGAGAATCACCCTCCAGCACATTTCTTTCTGCAAATAGAGTGTTTCTTTTTATTTCACCTTGGTGGCTGCCTCAATCTTGGAAAGAAACCAAAAAGTTCGTCGGTAGGAATATCGGAACGAAAATGTCACCTACGCCTTCCACTTTATTTACATTAGTTTCTCTTCTATTTTAGTACTACCTCCTCCTCTTTAATTTTTGCAGAACCTGATGCTACCGGTAAACAAAGACTCTCCATCCTCATTCACATATACGGTAATCTACACGACCAATCATGTATCGATTCAACTAGACATAATCTTCTACGATTCCCCTCCCTTGCACTAGAATGGCGCCTCGTGATGATTATGATCTTTAGCACATCGCTTACAGGAAGTTTTGTGGTTCGTATTATAACTATGAAACTACCCGAGTGTTTACTGAGACAAAAGGCACAAAAAAGAGCAACAGCAACAAGGAAGACTCCGACACCCGCTGCCCCCAGTTGCTCTATGACACAAGCATGACCTTGCCCTGTGACCTTGACCGGTTTGTTTTCATAACAAATTACTTCAGTTTTGTCTCACACTTATCCCTTCCACCAAGTTTGGTCCAAATCGAATCAAAACTGTCGAGTTGACCTTGACCTTTGATCTACTGTTCTCAAAATCGAATGTCTTCATGCCTGGCTAACGCTAAATCCTTCCAGTACGTATGGTTCAAATCAAATAAGAACTCTGAGCAATAGGGCAGAACATGTGACCTTGTCTTGTGACCTAAGCTTCTGTGACTGATCGCTTTCAAAGTTGAATCCGTTCAATTTTGACTTACCCTACACGCTTCCACCGAGTTTGGTCTTATTCAGATGTAAATTTTAAGATGCCCCTGCCATGTTACCTTGATCTTTGAAAAAAAAAAATAGTCCTTTGGCTGACCCTCAACCCTCCCCTCAAGTTTGGTTTGTCAGATCAAAATTGTTTTAGATATTCTGTTCACACACAGATAAACACTGGTCGAACTCTGACCTTGTCCAATGATTTGACCTTTGAATGACTTCTCAGAATCAAAACCTTTCGTTCTTGCCTTACCCTCAACTTTTCCATCAAGTTTGGTCTGAACTGGATCAAAACTATATATTCAAGCTGAACGTTACCTCTATCTTCGATGCACTATTCTATAAACAATGCGTTTTCTCCTGGGCTGACCCTCAGCCCTTCCACCAAGTTTGGTTAAAATTCTATTAGAGTTATTTGAATTATACACTGCTGACATAACAGTACACACACACACACACACACACACACACACACACACACACACACACACACACACACACACACACACACACACAACGCACAAAACACTACACCCGCACGCACGAGTGTGTGTGGGTGTAGTACATGCAACATACACAGGTCTATGAAACACAGCCAGTAAGTGGAAGAGCACTAAAGGAGCTCTAGCTGAGATTCCTGGAGTACTTCCCGTAGGACACCTTGTCTCGTCATTTCTGTTACGCCATCATTAAGTGTAACCCGTACCCATTGAGACTTAACAGCAATGGCTGAAATATCCGCCCAGTTACGAAACGAAAACGATCATTAGTAATTTTTTGTATATCAACTCAGGTGTGGCATCATGTAAGCGGGAAGTGCAATATCCGTCGTGGGTGTAGAGTTGGGGCCGACAACTGCCACACCTGCAAGTAGTGTAGCCTGCAACACCCTACACAGGACTCAGGGTGTATTCACATAAGCCTATACAACGGTCGAGGCCATAATCTTACGTCCTAGGCTACATCTTAGCGCCGCCTCTTATCTCAACCTCCCCCCCCCTCGTTGATAGCTCCTGGTCTGCTTGAAATCTTTTGATAACAAGTCTGTCCGTCTGTCTCTATATCTATCTATCTATCTATCCACCTGTCTGAGTATGTGTAGGTATGTGTCATAGCTGGATCACAAATGACCTGTCCATTGTAGCTTAATCCAATGGAGGGAAATGGTGGTGCCTGGTCCTCTAAGGTGTCATTTAGGTGTGCAATTGCCCGTCAGTCTCCAGTATTAGACCCGGTAATGAGTGCACCCAAATGTGTTATACAGCCGTATTCTGCGTGGCATGGGAGGATTCGCAGCACTTTCATCTTATCGATTTATTATACATATTACACACTGACTGTCTCCTGTCATGCATTACCTCGCCCGGAGTCCGGCGAGGTACTGTTTTAGGTCGTTTGTTTGTTTGTTTCTTTGTTAGCTTCATTACGGAAAAACGGCTGAATGAAATTACATGAAACTTTCAGGCTATGTGGGCACAGGTCCCAGAGGAAAGTGATTAAATTTTGAAGTTAATCGGGTGACCCTGAAAGGCCAAAATCAAGGTCGCAGATTTTCAGAGGGCTATAACTTGAAACTGATTGAAGACTGAGATTTACTATTATGGACATACAGGAACTCGTAATACAGGTTTTCATTTGGCACCAAGACCCTTGACCTTGAGTGACCTTGAAAGGTCAAACTCAAGGTCAAGGATATTCACGGGACTTTCACTCGAAACTGTTGAAGATAGATATTTGCTATTATCGATATGAGGGAAGTCCCATAAAGGTTTTTAATGAGCACCACAGCCTTTGACCGTAAGTGACCGTAAAACGTCAAACTCAAGATCATGGATATTCAGGGGGCTATAACTCGAAACTCGTTGAAGACAGGTACTAATTTTTATCAAGATATAGGAAGTCTCATATGGGTATTTCTTCGGCACCATGACCTTTGATCATGAGTGACCCTGAAAGGTCAAACAAGATCACGGATTTTCAGAGGGCGTAACTTGAAAACATTTGCACCATTACCTTAGACTTTAATTGTGTACCGAATTGACATTGAATGGCAGTACCGAATCAGTATTTAACTGCAATAAAACAGTCGCTGTCGGGAGAGATTTGTTGTGCCTGGCATCACTTGTATGTTCCAGTATCGACAAGAAAGGCTGAAGAGGAACGCCTTCCCATGGTGGCACTGATATAACTGGACGACTCTACTGCCCAGGTAAACAATGTCCCTCATCTCCCAACCTATCCACTGACAGGGGCATGGCAGACTGCACAAGGGATAAGTTCAGCCCGCAGTCCACCGACTTCCCATCCAGAGGCCCCTCGGGCCACAAGAAATCAGCATCAACACAGTTTGCCTCGGTAATGCAAAAGAAGATACAAACATGCAATATCAAATAAAGAAAAACGAAAATGAAAAAATATATAGCTGAAGAAGTGCTCGTCTCCTACGCCGCGTATAGGCTAATACATCCCACAGACTCCTGCTTCCAGTAGTTTGTACTGGGAGGTAAGGGAAGAACCTCTAGTAGTTGCTGTTTTTACTTCCTTGTTCTTTGGTTCACTCACAGTGTTTTCAGTGACAACAAAACATGACACCCAGAATACAAGAACATGGCACCCACCACCACAAGAACAATAACATAACCACCATCACAGAACAACATAACAGCCACCACAAACGCAACATGACATCAACATCCTCCACCACCACCAAAGCACCACCACCACAACAGCAACAACAACAGCAACAGCAACAACAACAAACACAGCACGACATCCACTAGCACCACCACCACCATCACAACAGCAGCATGATATCCACCAGCACCACCACCACCATCATAACAACAGCATGATATCCACCAGCACCACCACCATCACAACAACAGCATGATATCCACCAGCACCACCACCACCATCACAACAACAGCATGATATCCACCAGCACCACCACCACCATCACAACAACAGCATGATATCCACCACCACCACCATCACAACAACAGCATGATATCCACCACCACCACCATCACAACAACAGCATGATATCCACCAGCACCACCACCACCATCACAACAAGAAGGCGGTATCCACCAGCACCACCATCACAACAAGAAGGCGGTATCCACCAACAACACAACAGTTACAACAAAGACAACAGCCATCACAAAAACAACAACAATATGACAGCCAAAAGCACAAAAACACGAACATAACGGCCACAACCGCCACAACAAGGACACCACCACCACCACCACCACAACAACAACGACACCACCACCACCACCACCACAACAACAACAACAACGAGTCACCATAATCACCACCACCATCACCACAACCACCACCACCACCACCACAAAAACAACAACAATAACAACAATATGGAGGAGCTGTGTTTACCCCCAGCAGCTGTTCCCACATCAACAAACAACA
Source organism: Coenobita brevimanus (assembly GCF_032717465.1). Classification (NCBI taxonomy): domain Eukaryota; kingdom Metazoa; phylum Arthropoda; class Malacostraca; order Decapoda; family Coenobitidae; genus Coenobita; species Coenobita brevimanus. The sequence goes on from NC_136978.1 coordinate 14,370,937, forward strand.
GCTGGAGGTGATGGCCAACACTCCTGCTCTACGCATCTCTCTCAACATTTTCTCTCCCACCATGAATTACACATTTTAGTCTGGCTTTTTCACGTGACTGTATTTCGCTCGAGGTTTTTCCAACTGGACGAGTTTCACAGCAAGATATATCCCTTAAACTCAAGAACCCAACTAGATTTGCCAAAACTCGGATGATCACGTCTGAAGGATGTATTCTCTTAAAAGTGGTTTTCTAGACAGCTTCTGATAGTAACACTGCAAGGGTGTTGGGAAGCATTGCACAGTACTAACTGACTTATACCATGAGATATTTCCCGTTTCCTGTGTGGCCATAAACTGCTTGCCTCTACCTGCTAAGCGGCCCACTAACCTCTAACCACCCTGCAAATCGCATGCTAGAGTATAGTACGACATGAACCTTCAGCAGAGTGAAGTTCCACATGAAGCTTCATTACTGAAGCACCTTCGTATGACCGACTGACCCAGCCGTTCGAAAGGATTCTTCCGCATCTAAAATTTAGCCTAGAGGTGCAAAGATGGGTATGATTTTTACGTATCGCCTGGAAGAGGATCATTAATATAACACTTCATATTTGTTACGTCCCTGTCTTCTAGGACACGACCTCAACTGTACGGTTGCATGAACATGGATAAGGAGGTAAGCAAATTGAGTCTACCAGTCTGACCAATTCGTGAAACTAGTTCGGGTTCTTCCACCTACGAGATCAATGTGCTGACCAGTACACAACCAGGTGCCCCAAACCAACACCGATTTTTTAAAAAATGTGAATACAGCGGCGGGGGGTAAACGATACGGGTGGCACTGATATTATGGCAGGTCTCATCATCATTTGCAAGGCTGGCCCAACAGCCTGTCTCATATAAACGATACCCAACACCTGCACGTTAACCTCCTTTATTAGCATGATGTCAAATTTTTACTTTACTGCTGCCAACTTCAAATGATTTTATTACATTTAGAGGACAATCTGAACTAAGATCATACATCCACGTTCACCCCATTCCACACATAGTACTGTGGCAAAAATAAATAATAACAATAATAATAATAATAATAAAAATAATAATAATAATAATAATAATAATAATAATAATAATAACAAAAAACTACAACCTTGAGGAGTTTTACTTCCCAGGATAAAATGTTATTAAAAAGAGAACCAAAATTTAGATTCCCTTATGATGTCAGGACACTGTATTTAAAGGAATGGAGGCCATGGACGGGGAGAAATACGGAATGAAAAAGACTGTTCCAGAGTGGACCACCTATAAATATGAAGGACTGGGAATATCGGTTAACTCATCCATTAGAGAGTTGGCCAGAAAAAAAAAAAATTAAGAGGTGAATAGCTAAACGGGTACTGCATGCCCATCACTAGCGGGAAGGGGATGCAACCTGACATCTGAGAAGAGCAGTGACCAATGCAGTACACATCAGCGTGAGAGGGGTGCAACGCTGCCATGAACACGGAGAGATTGAAGACAGTCAGTAAGAGGAGGGGAGCTGATGAGACGTAAAGCCTATCGACTCCACCCTGTTTAGTAGCAACAGCTGCACGTGTTAAGCCCCCCCTCCCCCCTACGCACGCACACACACACACACACACACACACACACACACACACACACACACACACACACACACACACACACACACACACACACACACACAAACTGTATTCTACAATGTTGTGAATGAGGCCTCTGTACAAAATCAGCAACTGTGCATAATTTCAAAGACGTACGGTACCGTACAAAGTCAGTCCAGCACACCCGATCTCTGCAAGGGAGCCTAACGAGATCTTTCCATGATACGCCCCGAGAGAAGGAAATTTCAAGGATGCTGAGAGATGATGGCCACAGATGTGTTGTGGAAATTTAAGGCATATTCTTGTGGAAGATTTAGGCCGGGTGAAAGATGGACCAAGTGAGTTTTTGATGCATTAAAAACAATGTTTCTTTTACTAGAAATAAGGTGCGCCCTCGTCTCATACCACGACTGTTGAAGTAACTACTGTGACGGACGCTGTGAGAAACAGATGAAAAAGTGAAGGGTGAAGTCATGAGCATAAGAGTGGATAGGACTAGACGTGCAGCTCAAAGGGTCAATAAAGAACAGGATGAAGATAGCTGTGGAAAAGACAGAACCCTAAAGAATATCACAACTGAGAGCTTTAGAATGCAGAGACCTTCTACAACTGCAGCTAAAGAATGACCATAAAGGAAAACAGAAATGAAAGCACTGACAGAAGGATAGAAATAGTGAGAGGGCAGGCTGGAATTAAAGATTTGTGTTAGACTGCATCGAAAGCCTTTGAGACATCGGGTACAACAGAGGCTTCACAAAAGTATCAAAAGAATGACCAAGAATCTGACATAAAAATGACAAGACTGTCAGTGAAGCGACCCTAATTGAAACCATGCTGGCATTCTGAGAGAAGGTTATGAAAATAAACATACTTAAGATCTTCTTACTGTGGATAGACTCAAAACTCCGGAAATGCTAGAGAATAAAGCAACTGGGAGATAGTTAGACGGCTGGGAACGCTTACTTTTCCTTGAAACTGGCCACATGAAAAAAAGGGAAGATGAAAATTGACAGATAAAGGTAAACAGTTTGTCTAAACAGTGTCAGTACGGAATCACAGTTTTTGAAAACAGCAGGTGGGACCCCATCAGGACTGTATGTCTTATCAGTAACGCGATCACAGACAGATGAATGTATACAGAACTCCAGTAACATTCATGAGGAAGTCAGAGAGGATGAGATGGAGGAAGAGCATTAGCATTATTCAGAGAGGAGTTGGAGGCAAAGGTCTGAGCAAAAAGTTCAGTTTTATCAGAGAAAGAAACTGGTACAACGCGGAAATGAGATGGGAACGAGGAAGGAGTGGTTATTTTTTTTTTTTTCATATGTCAGAAGAGGTGAGAGGAGTCAGAATTACTCGTATTTGGAATACGCGAAATCATTTTTTTTTTTTCAAGATGAACAACAGAACTGGGACGCTTCAGGAACTGTCTCCCTCTGTCTGTATTTCCTACTTCCTATGATCTCCAGTCTTTCAAACGCAGTGTGTCCAGGCATCTCGAAATGAACGGATCTTGAATTTGGCTCTTTTATTTATTTATTATTATTTTTTTTTGAAGGAACGGTTTGCGGGCTTCTGGCCTTTGGTTCTTTCTTCCTTAAGAAAAAAAAAAAAGATATATAAAGCTTATGTCATGCAAGGGCAGGTTGGCGTGGGTACCGTTTTAAAAGCAATCTCCTTGTTGTGATGAACATCAGAAGAAGCATGACAATTTTTTTTTTTTTTTTTTTTACAAAAGGTCAAAGGGTAAGAAAAAAAAATGCTTTCAAGGCAGAGGGAATAATCTCTGTAATAAGCAGTCCACACTTGGATGGCTCTCGGCTATGGATGCAATATTATTCCATCAGCAGTACAACAGTGTCACAGACGCCACTTTTCGGGAGAACTGTACTGAAGCGATAAAAAGTTTCGGAAATAAAGTTGCACCGGGTATCTCAGAAAAGAAAGAAGAAAAAACTGACAGCGTAAACAAAAGGATTAATTAAAAGATACTGAGTAAGCTGAGGCTCTCTCCAGGACAGTCAGTGATATGGGTAGGGAGTTGTACAGACTGCTCGAGATCATTAAGGATCAGCCAGGCGGATCAGTGAAAGGGGATGAGAAACAAAAGTGATGGTGAACACTGACACGCCCTGAATTTGAGATTTTTGAGATAGGAAAAATGGAGAGGCGTTCCACTATAGAAATCCCATTTTAGTTTATTTCTGCTAGCTCAAACGATTTCATTCAGCTGACAAGAGCATAGAGAAAGTGGATGATAGGAAAAAAGAGGGAGAGGAGAGAGTGAAAGATGGTGAAGGTGGAAAGGGGGAGAAGAGTGAGGAAATGTGAAGCAAGGTGTTGTAATGTGCAACGGGATATGGACAAATTATAAATGAGGGGACGTAAAGAAAAGGTGTAGACTATAAAGAGAAAGAATGAAACACACACACACACACACACACACACACACACACACACACACACACACACACACACACACACACAAAGCGGTAGTAATGGCTTGATGCACAGGGGGTGGTGAAAGATCAACTGGAATGGGACTGGATTGGGATTTGGTGACAATGAAAGTTAAAATAAATAGACAATTGCGTGTATCAGGAAAATGAACGAACACTTGAAAAGTATACGAAAAATATGAGAGCAGAGAGAGTTACAGTGGAAGGGACGGGTGTAGGAGTGAATGAAGACTATGAGGGAAAAATATACATACAGAAAACTAATGAACAATAAAAAAATATATCGTGTGTATATTGGGTCACCCAGGACATGACACTAATTCCAGGAGGCGACTGTTGGTTAAAGTTTGAGTAAAACATGTGACATTAACATGTGTCTAATTCCTGAATGGTACGGAACTACAGTTATTTACAAGTGAATCATATGGAAAACTGTTATCACCCAAAAGTTATTAGTAACTTTGCCTTCGTAATGATTGAAGGCTGGACCCATGCTGATACAGCACACTGAACTCAAAATTAACCCATGAATTACCCAAAGCTAGTAAATGTCCTGGGACACCCTGTACGCGAAGCGACGGACGGACGCATAAAGGAATACGGGTTAAAACAAAAACAAAAAATACTGAAGGAGTGAGGGGAAACACGAAAACAGAATGTGCTAACGATGAACTCGGCAAGGACAATGATTCCAACCCTAACCAACACAAACCTACCCTAACCTACCTTAACCTTAACCCTAACCTCACCCCATTCACCTCACCTGACCCAATATGGCTTATTTTAACCCAACCTAATCCAGTATCCTTTCCACCCTACACACTCCACTAACCTGCAAGAGCTGGAATGGGCTCGGAGGCCCTTACTTTCTCCACTATAAGTCGGCCCTCAGCTCGCCTCGCCACCAGCTAGACAGGACCTGGAAGCAGAGAGGAAAGTGTGAGTGAAGGTCTATACGGATATAAACAGCACATTATACTATTTCAACTTGGCCTAAAATGTTTGTCTCGTCTCCCTAAATACTGAGCACCGCCACCAGACAGTCAGCACCTGCAAGCAGAGAAGTGTGACTCTGTGAGTGTGGGTCTACGAGCAGAAACATGTACCAGTATAATACTCCGTCTACTTTAACCTGGCTTAAAACGGCCATCTCTTTATCATGACTGCTGCGCTATTATGGGCTACGTGATGAACAAGGCAACACGGTGACTATCACGAAAAAGTGTCACAGAAAGAATGTGTTGTAGACCCGTGTTATTCTTACTATGCCAGCAAACTATGAGAAATAAGACAAAAGGAAAATCTCCGACAGGTTAAGGAGGGAGAACTGTATTGAAACTAGACTCAATCCATTCACCAACAGTCGGGCACCAACGTACCGATCTTCCTGCTGTCCATTCGCTTTGATAGGGGGTGGGAAGGACTGTTCAAACACATGAGTTTTGATGTGCAGTTGTGATAGAAAAGCTACTGGCTCACGACAATGGCATGTGAGGAAAGAGGACTGAATTTCACCATTTTTCTCCTTCGATGCACCGTTTTCGAGATGTGCCCATCCGTTAGACTTGTTGTGTGTGTATAGTTTCCTTGCAAAAGGCAGTTTGGTTACCGATGTACGACATCCACAAAATGTTGTACAGTGCGGAGAAGGGGGGGGGAGGGCAAACCTAAAACCTTGGAAATCAATAGGCATGTCCTCTGATACAGACCTATTATTTGTGTAAGGTATTAACACTTATTATGCATGTAAAGAACAGCAGTAACCAGAGGTGAACTGGTTACTAAGTCACAAAAAGGACTGGAACCCTCATGAGCCACATCCAATTGGAACGCATTAACCCACTAGTCCAGTGGTTCCTAATCTTGTGGTCGCTGAACAATTTTTGTCAGGATCGAAAAGTTTCCAAAATATTAATTCCCAAGTCTGAGATACTGCCAGCTCATATAACATATGTTTCCATTGCAAACCAGTATTTTGCTGGATTCAGAACTACCGTACATAAAAACACAGCCAACCAATGTGTAGGATGCCCTTAAGGTATTATTAAATACCCTTGATAAGCTGGTGATTTTTTTATTAACGTATTATTCCAATGCAGTTGTTAAATATACTACCAGCCCCGAATCATACCAATCTCAGTAAACAGCCAGTCCACCATGCTGTATCCTGTACAGTACAGCGGAGCGTTCTGAACGGCCGGGAACATACCAGGCCTTGGATGCGAACCTGTGAGGCGGTGAATGGCTCAGCTATTCGCTACAACTTATTCATGCGAATCAGGGTTCTCAGTTCTGGCTGTTCTCAAAACAAAAACCAGAAATTGATTATAACCCGAATTTAATGTGAGAATAGCACTGTCCACGACTGGGCCACGCTTGGAAATGCCTGCCAGCAAGATCTAGGATCAAGGCTTCTATCTGATCAGTGTAACAAACTTTGGTTCTGAGGTTAATTAGAGACATTTTAACCTTTTCTGGTTTCCGTAAGATGTAAAAAACAATTTGAGTTCACCCGCTAAAAAATAAAATGGAAAATAGTTACTGTATTTACCGGAATACAATGGAATCATGATATATTTGCCTAACTTACAAATTATATCTTTTTTATATTCAAAATAATACGGTACCTAAAACAACAATTACGTCTCACCATTTTCCTTTCACACTCCACCCTCGATATATATATATATATATATATTGATGTGCATGATAGGGGTTATGACTTATGGGAAGGTATGGTATGAACGTTGTAGCCTTAATCTCCACTCCAATGACGTACAAATTCATTTTGTTCTTGTTAACACCACACAATTTTATTTAATGTAAGACGTATCTCTATCAGTGACATGGGTATTTAAGACTATATCTACCTCCCTCAGGTAAAAAGGTCTACCTGAAGTAAATCAGTCGTCAGATGTCAAGAATAAACTAAAAATAACGTCAACGTTTTCAGTGTGTTAAATCCTTCACTCTGATAACGTACTTGTTCATTTTATTCATGCTATTTCCGTACAACCCTCAGGAAAGATCTTCAGCACTAAATAGATTACTGAAGGCTGTACCTAACCCCTCCCATTCGATTTTTTTTTTTTTTTTTTTTTTTTTTTTTTTTTTTTTTTTTTTTTTATGTGTCCGACTCTGAGCATAGGCTTCACAGCCTGCTATCAAGGCCCAGCAGTCCTCCTACATACCATACACCTCTACATGTCCCCACTTCGGCGAATGGTCATTCTTCAACTAAATATAACTACCTGAGGTCTGCAAGAATAAAATAAGAGGAAAAAGTCATGTAAGTGAAGTGATTAATAGTTAAAATGCTCTCCATCGCTAAGTCAAAAAGCATAAGTACCATACAGCTACCTGACAGTACAATTTGATACTGCACATCAAAGCATCTCCAGTTCTACTTATCTTATCATTATAGTTACTGTTAGTCCTAACTCCTGTATGAAACCATGTGCTTCTGATGAACAGCACAGACTGTTATAAGCTTTAACTGGTACGGTACACTTGCCTGGTACACTGCTAACGTTGTCTTTTTGTTCCTCAGTATTTCGTCCCGAAATTCTGTACCAGTTGTTCCAGGACGATTCCATACCATTACTGTTTTAAAATGTTAAAACCTGCGTACTAGAGCAAAATCAATATGTACTTTCAAGAATTAAACGAAAAACAGCAAAAACTTCAAAAAAAAAAAAAAAAAGAACACAAAGTGGAGGACGTTCCCCTCTATGCGAAATTACAAAATATCAGAGAGTGAGTCTGCGGCTCCTCCAACCATGGAGAACAGATAGTACGCACCATTCGCCCCACTGGGCTGATGGAGAAATTTTGACGCATGTCCCCAGGATTCGGACACTTGGCCAGCAAGTGACGAACAGTAAGGGGAATCAGGCAGTCATCACAATTCGACTGAGTCCCAGTACACATCACGAACCCAGGAGTACCCAATGCGAAGCCAGGGAACCACCACCTTCAATCTCCAAGGCATGGAGGGGACCCTAGGCCCAACCACCCTCTCAGAAATCTCCTTCGCATCCCACTATCTCTGCCAACAAGTGAGAATCCCACACTTCAAGGAAGAGTCATATCGGAAGCAGGAAGTGGACAGTTGGCAGAGGGTCGTCGAGAAGACGCGGCTTTAGCAAATGTATCCGCCCTCTTACTGCCTTCCACACCAACAAAACTGGACTAATTTTCATCATCGCTGAATCATGAAACACAACTTGAGAGCGGCAAGGATCAGGGGATGAGCTGAAATAATGCACTCAAGGGCCAACAGGGCGCTCTGCGAGTCACTAAAAACAGAGAAAGAAATTTCTTCCAGTCCTAAAATCAGTTTAAAAGCTAAAATGACAGCAGTCAATTCTGCTGTAAAAATAGAGCATTCTAGTGGAAGATTCCTCCCCTCACATTCGGGACCACCAACACACATCCGACACCAGTGTCTGACTTCGAACCGTCTGTATAGCCTATACAGGAACGTGCCTCTAAGAATGGATGAATGTTCCAAAAATTGCTGATGAATGGTCTGGGGGGAGACTGAAGACTTGGTACCATCAAAATCTCTACAATCCTGCACCTCAAGAAGAAACCTTGGAGCAATACTTGTCAGCCGGACGGGGCAGACGGCACTGCTGAGACCTATGTCGCCCATAATCTGCCTGACTCTGTACCCAGGGGATGCTGAGTGCAAGGATTAGAATCTCATACTGATATGACTGCTGTGACATATTGCTGTGGGTCTGGTATACGTCTCACACGGTTCCATCCACGAATGATTAACCACACACACACACACACACACACACACACACACACCAGCTCAGTGGTTACGTTCTCGCCTAACATCTGCTAAGGCGGGGGTTCGCACCTTGCTCGGGATGCGAAGTTTCACTGACGAAGCGGGTGGTTACTGTCCTCCTTGAGCATGAGGATGGGTATGCGCGTGTGTGAAGGTCAAGGCTTTGCCCTTAGATTGGACCAAATGAGCTCTCAGCTCTCTTCCGGGAGGGTAAAAGGCTGATTATCACAACCATCATGTGATCCTGACAGAGCCGGTGTAATTACACACACACACACACACACTGATGTGTGTGTGTGTGTGTGTGTGTGTGTGTGTGTGTGTGTGTGTGTGTACAGTAGTGCACGTCCACACGTGTGCTCAAGCATATGTTGGCAACACAACTGGCAACATGTCCGGGAACATATTGCATGAAGCAGTACCGTATTTGGACAGATGTATGCAAACATGTTTCAGTGCAGCTTCGAACATGGCACCAGAGGTGATGGGATAAGTATGTCCATACCAGGCAGCTGAGACTTCATGATGATGTTGCCAACATGATCTGGGCGCTGCTGCTGCCAACATGGTTGCAGCGTGTTCATTACTGTGTTGCTTACATGCTGCCAGCACTAGTTTGAGTACACGTGTGGACGTGACCTTACATAACAGCAAATGTTTAAGGCAAGTATTTACGTTTACTCATAATGTTGGCTATTACTCTTATGTTGTTTTCAATGAGCAGAAGAAACTACGTCTGTCCTTGCTTATTTCGAATGCAAAATTACTCAGTAAACTATTATTTATAAAATATAATGCAGTTTTCCTCGGATCTACAATAATAGTTTATGGTGTTACAGATGTACGCTGATTAATAACATTTTCATCCTTGAAACAGACTTAAACCCTTAAAAATATATTACTGAAAACAGCAAATCACTTTGTGGGTTTCTACGGACGCTGCTGTAAATATGGCAAAGGGAATATGACATTGGAAAGTATCTTTAAATATACGGAAAAACTGCAGAAGAGCTCCCATGACAAATTGTGAAATTTTTATGACAGGGATTATCTTTCATAACTGAACACTTCAATTAGCTGGTATTACAACCAGATTCCACGGATATAACACTTATGTTAGTAAAGATTGTATAATAATTCATTTATGACGCCTAAATTCTGCGGAAAATTGTATGGCACTAAAGAGCACCAAGTTTTGTTGACGGAGGTGGCGTCCAACGAAGGACAACGGGTCGATTCGAAAATGAAACCGATCTGTCTATAAATCGTTCCGGTTGATTAGGTTGGGTTACGTTATGTTGGGCTGGGTTGTCATGTTAGGTTAGGCTAGGTTAGGTCATATTAAGTTAATAGGGACAAACGACTTGTGACGGATTGACTTTTGGAGTTTGCGTGTACAACTGGTGAGGTTGTACCGTTGACATCTTCAAAATTACGCATTTCTGCAACTTTTTAAAACTATCACAATGATAACTTGGAAGCACTCAGAGAACGCATACCTCCGCCAATGCCACTGCACGATATGGATCCGGATCGGCCCTGAAATTTAATAAATTCTTTCTTGGCCTATGACTCACCCTTCCACAAAATTTCACTAAAATTCACAGAGAACTTTTGGAGATATCGTGTGGACAGACAAACACAGGTGAATACAAAACCTCCTCCAACTTCGTTGGCGGAGGTAATTACGTTTGAGTTTATTGAGGAAAAAATACAATTGTAAATTTTATGCATGGACGTTCCTGCAGTTTCACCAAATACACAATATCTATTGCCAGACGCCATAATCCCGTAAGGGGTGGCCATTTGACTTTGAGTTATTCGTTTCACGGGGAGGGGCACTAACCCTCCACCAACCCACTTGCTGACACGTAGGGAGCACGTATGGTTTGGTTATAAGGTTACCACCCAACGTTGTAAATGGTTTCTTGGCTTACAGGAAACCATTTGGCTTGTTACTCAATGTAAAGCCACCTGTAAAGGAAAGAAAAGCAATAAGAAGTGACAGGAAAGATGGGAGAAATAGGAAGAGAGGAGGGAAGGCACAGAAAAAGAATGATACAGGATGAGGAAGAAGTAGGCAGCACTACATCAAGTAAGTGGATAATGGTCGCCACCACCTACCCTAACAAATGCAACTTTACCTAGACCAAACCAAATTTAATGTAACGTTATTTATACAAGGGCCAGACCTAAAAATCCAAGTCGATTAGTAAAGACCCATCCCAAAGCACCTGGCCGAAATTAGCCCACAGAAGAAATGAAGCAAACCAAACCAAACCGAAACAACCAACAATAATCAAAACTAACCTATAATACAGTACTCAGTTACACCCAACGGTAACATTCGCTCTACTTTAAGCAGCAGAAGAACCTTACCAAATCAGTTCTTCCTGATACTTATATTTTTTTCCGGTTATTTTTGGGGTGGCAAATTAACGCTTCACGTTAATTTTCATCTCCTATTGTAGCCATGTTCCTTCCACTTTATCGCCTTCTCGAGCGTAATGGCAGATACTTCCAACATAAGTCCCGGTCGCCTTTTAGTATCTCTTTCTAACCTTACATTTAAACCTAACCTAACCAAACCTAACAACTTAGCAATTCAACCTAACATTGCGATCTAACCTATCAAAATTAGGGTAATTTTTAGCAATTCCGCGATTACTGATGTCAGTGAGGAATAAGGAACAACATTACAAAGAGAAAGTCAACAGAAAACAATTGTTTACCACCATGAAGTCACAAAAATACTGAAAACAAACTGGTGCAATAACAATGAACTGGTATGGTCCTTCTGCTGCTTAAACACACAGTACTGCCCTTCAGTAAAAACTAGTGAAATTATTTTTCTAGAAATGACTTGCAATTTGATTAGCCTAAACTCTGTAAACAAAATCTCGATGCGCTATATGTACACAAAATATCATATAACCTATTAACTTTTCCTAGTGTTTGCATGACGGCATGTGGTGGCTTGATCGCCTACTATCACCAAGTCTTTCTCTGCCCCATAAACAGTATTATTTAGGGTATTACTGCAGCTTCGGACAGCCGCACCCTTCACTCAGGCTAGTTAGGTTATATAGTTAAGTTAGCTTACCTGTTGGGGTAGCTGGGTTTGATCGGTTAGGTTTGGTTAATGGGTAAGGTTAGCTTAGGTTAGAAGTAAAATCTGAAAAACCTTGGTTGTCCAAAAATGCAGATTTATCTTATTTTGGTTCTCTGTTCACATGCATTTAGTATATTAATGCTGGCATACTAAAATAAAATAAAAGATAAACAAGCAAAGTAGGGCCTACAGTATGTCATTCTTCCAATGATTTGTTTACACTCTGCAGCTGCCCTGTTGACAACCAAACCCAAGCCACCAGACGATGCAGAGACAACTGATTTATTAACACATACCTGCAGAAAACTCATCCCAGTGGCTCGACTAGTCCGTGTTTGCCACCACAAGCCAGTCTCGGCGAAATCCGTTAACTTTCAATCAACCGCAGTTCTTGGCTTCACACACCACCACGCCATAGCACACACACACACACATACTGCGTATATGCCGTCTTGAAAAGTGTGCTTAGTTGTTGTTGTTTTTTTCCACTTGACCGGATGCCAAACTGAAGATCCCTTGTTCTTAACCTCAGATATTAAATAACGTGGACATAAATTTTTTATGGGATGAGTACAGAATATTACTGCAAGTATAAACAACCGTACCGTACTGAAGATCATCTGAAGACTTCATAGACGATGGGAAGTTATCGTTCGGTGAAGGGATACTTAACTGGATCAAGAACTTGGATTTGTTGCTGGTTAATTTAAAAAAATCCCCAAAACACTCAGTACATGCGTTACACCTTTGGTGCGCCGTAAGGAGCGTAGGACCCCGAGGCTAGACTATTAGGAGAGACGTTAAAGGCAAGAATGGCCAGTCGTTCTTCCTGTATGAGCGGCACCCTGGGCAGGAATAATTAAATGTAGTTGCTCATGGATAGAAACCTTCTTTGATGGACTGAATTTAATATTATACAAAAGTTAAACTACAGTAAGGTGTTATTTATTCCTGCATGTTATAGACTCCACAAGTGCTCGTGGGCCCATCGGGCCCCTCGCACTTGCTCTTGCGGAGGGCTCTCGCGCTTCTGTAGTTTATTTTAGTTGTACCTATGGGCAAAAAATTCTACGAAGATCCTATGCCAGGCGCCTGGACCGGTGTTTTTTGGTCAAAATGTGATCACTCATTAAATATAGAAAAAGTTTTTCAATCGTGATGGGACCAAGTTTTTTCACACCAGCGAATTTTTTGCGATTTTTGTGCCAATTTTGGTGCGATATGAATGTGTAGTTTCGACTGCCCAACACACACACACACACACACACACACACGGCTAGTGCTATAGCATATAAGAGTAAGCCAAATACGTACTTTGGTAGATCATTATCCTGCTTCTTTCTCACCTGCAGAGGGGGGAAGGATGAGGTTTAGCCAGAAATACAAGTGAAACATTAAATGATTAGGAAAAGTAGTATCCATCCATCGAAATACCAATCCTGCGTTGCCCCATGAGGAACGTAGGAACCCAATCACATAATGTTTATACAATATAGATAATTATTTATTATGAGAAAAAGGCAGAGTATAAGAGAGAAGTGGAGGAACGATTGGGCAAATATGAACTGGAGCAGATGGGAGACGTGGAAGGTGTGTGTAAGATATTTACAGAAGAAATATGTGCAGCATGTGATGTGGTGTGTGGAAGGAAGAGAAGACGGAGGGGGGTGCAAGGAACAGCGTGGTGGACAGAAGAGGTGAAACAGGCTGTGGCACAAAAGAAGAAAGCATACAATGAATGGTTGAGAAATAGGGGCGTGGAAGAAGTTGAGAGGCGGAAGAGAGAGTTATATGTGGAAAGGAAGAGAGAGGTGAAGATATTAGTAAGAGAGAGTAAGAAGAGAGTGGATGAGGAATTTGGAAGGAATTTGAGTGTAAAGTGGAGGGACTGTAAGAAAATGTTCTGGAGAGAAGTGAAAAGAGTAAGACAGGGTGGAAATGAAGTTAGCAGGGGAGTGAAAGATAAAAATGGTAGATTACTAGTGGAGAAGGGAGAAAAAGTGAGCAGATGGAGAGAACACTTTAAGGAATTGTTGAACGTAGAGGATGGAAGTAATGCGAGTATAAGTGGCTGGGGAATGGCTGGGAGAAGGAGGGAGGTGAGAAGACAGGAAGAAATTAGTAGGATAGAAGTTGTGGAAGCAATGAAGAAAGTTAAATCGGGGAAAGCCCCAGGAATTGATGGAGTGTGTGGTGAAATGCTGAAGCATGGGGGAGAGATAGTAGTAGAATGGATGTGGAAGATGTGCAGATTGGCCTGGGAGGAAGGTAGAGTCCCGGAGGATTGGAAGTCAGGTATAATTATTCCCTTGTACAAAGGAAAAGGGGAAAAAGAAGTGTGTGGTAACCATAGGGGCATTTGTCTTCTTAGTATAATAGGAAAAGTGTATGGTAGGATACTTATAGACAGAGTAAGAGAAAGAACAGAGAAATTAGTTGGAGAAGAACAGGGAGGCTTTAGGAAGGGAAGAGGTTGTGTAGATCAGATATTCATTCTTAGATCTTTAGTGGAAAAGTTTCTAGAGAAGGGAAAGAAGTTGTATGCGGCTTTCATGGATTTGGAGAAAGCATATGACAGGGTGGATAGACAAGGATTGTGGAAAGTGTTAAGAATATATGGAGTAGATGGGAAGTTGTTGAATGCTGTGAAGAGTATGTACGATGGTGCGAAGGCTGCAGTGCGTGTGGATGGTGAACTAAGTGAATTTTTCTCTTTGAAAGTTGGGTTGAAACAGGGATGTGTCATGTCTCCATGGTTGTTCAATCTGTACATGGATGGGGTAATAAAAGAGGTACAAGGTAGGGTAGTGGATGTTGGAGTGGCCCTGGTGAGAGAGGATAGTGTTTGGAAACTCCCTGTACTGTTGTTTGCAGATGATACTGTGTTGTTGAGTGAAGACGAAGGGAGCTGCAAGGCTTGGTGGATGAGTTTGAGAGAGTGTGTAAGAAACGGAACCTAAAGGTGAATGTAGGGAAGAGTAAAGTGATGGTCTTTGAGAGAGGTGAAGTCAGTGAATGTACAGCGAGGTTGGATGGTGAGGAATTGGAAAATGTGAGTACGTTTAAGTATTTGGGTAGTGTGATGAGTAAGGATGGAGGTTTGGAGGGTGAAGTGCTTGAAAGGGTACAGCAGGGAAGAAAGGTTGCTGGTTCCTTGAAAGCAGTGATAGGAAACAGGGAAGTGAGAATGGAAGTAAAAAAGTTACTACATGACAGTATTGTGATACCAACTCTAACGTACGGAAGTGAAGCTTGGACATTGTTGGAAGGACACAAGTCAAGAGTGAGAGCAGTGGAAATGAGTTATTTAAGAGGAGCCTGTGGAGTCACGTGGAGAGACAGGCTGACGAATGAGGATATAAAGGAACGTTGTGGTGTGGATGTGGATGTGATAGGAAGCGTTGTGAGGAACACACTGAGGTGGTTTGGCCATGTGGAGAGGATGGAGGGTGAAAGACTGACAAAGAGAGTGTATGTGAGTGAGGTGGAGGGTGGAAGAGGGAGGGGGAGACCGAGGATGAGATGGAGGGATGGGGTGGAGAGGTATATGAGAGAGGGGGGGGTGAGTTGGGAGCAGGGCAGTGAAATGGCGGGGGACAGGGCGACTTGGAGGCGATTTGTTTGTGGCCACCCCAAACGGGATTGAGGCGTCAGGCAATAGATAGATAGATAGATTTATTCCTTCAGAAGAGAATTATCTAGAAATTTTCAACTTGTTTCCATTCACAGCAAGGCATATATTAAACTGAGTTTAAGCAAAAAAAAACAGATAAAGTACCTGTGTTACTTCAGTATTGCCGTCACAAATTATTCAATAGTATAAAAAAAAAAAATCAACGTGTTTGATGCTAAAAAGCAATTCTCTAGGTTTATTTAATGACAGGTAGTAGTTTTATCACAAGGAAATACCATCATCTTTCGTATGGTACATTGATAGGATATTTTCATGAACTGTACACACGTTAAAACAAGCGACAATTCAGGTGCAGTACTGATAACTGTATTACACAATAACCCTTTTAACAGTAGAGAGTTTCCTAATCTGAATGCATTCGTGTGGCATTAACTAGGATCTCTCCCCCCCGTCCCCCGCTTCTCTCTCTCTCTCTCTCTCTCTCTCTCTCTCTCTCTCTCTCTCTCTCGTGTATGATTCCACTCCTTAATCGGATAATTTACAGACAGACTTCCCTAATCTGAATACAATCTTTTGGCAGTGGTTTAAACAAAACACTTGAATGACGCCACAGTGAATGGGTTAGCGCTTATCATTTTTACTTATTCAAATCTACTACATGATCATAATCAAGAAATATTGCCTACAGGGTGACCAGGGGAAACTTATGCTTGGGCTAATTTTGAATAATACGAGTAATCTGTAAATCAACATGAATCCAGTTCTAACCTTCTGTGGAGCTAAAATTACAGACAACCTTACGTGCGAAAATGGACTCGCCCACAACCCACCAATAAAGTCAACAATGTAGTGCAGTAACGAATGACGACAGGACTCGGCATTTGTTACTTTCGATTAACTGAAGAATGACATCCTGAACATTGCCACACTTACTCAGGGACACTATAAAATGTACACCACTGAATAACTGGGGTGTATTTGGAGTGTACAGTAGACAACAATTAGACTCTGAGGACGGACAGTGATTATACTCGTAGTGGATTAACCTTTGAGTACGGTGGCGTCCTTTATGTCATTTATTCTTGGTGTCTTAGGATGGTTTTACCCAACTTAGGAGAGCACCTTGTTGTAAAACAGTTAATGAAGGTAAAAATGTAATCCCGTCAAAACGGCAAGTTCATCTAAAGAAGAAAAAAGTTGTTTGGTGATGTCAATAGTACAAAGAAACGCGTATTCAACTGTTTAAAGCTACACACACACACACACACACACACACACACACACACACACACACACACACACACACACACACACACGGCCTTGTAGCGTTGGTGTGTGTAGGTGAAGAAGGAACCTCACAACCTCTTCTCTGTGATGACGTCCTTTTTCCATTCTTGTTACCTTCAGACGATTTTCTTGAGCTCTGGAGAGGCTTTTCGAACTGGAGGGGTTAGATATAGCCTTGATTAACCCCTTCACTGCGAGAGGGGCGCCACAGCTGCATAAAACTGTCTGGGGTTAGCTACATCAAAATGGAAGAGGCGTCCTTGAGCTGAAGGGGTGATGTAAACATGACCTTTGTGTGACAGCCCCCCCCTCTCTCTCTCTCTCTCTCTCTCTATCTATCTTTATCTATCTATCGATTTGGCTGTCAATCTATCTATATCTATCGATTGATCTGGCTGTCTATCTATCTACCTATCTATCTACTAGTCCATCAATCTATCTGTCTGCCTGAGACATAATGGAATAAATATGGAGTAGGTTGAAGATATGAGAAAAAAAAGGAGAGAGAGAGAGAGAATGTTTTATTCCAAAGACCTGTGTACAATAACAGACCTCCCTCCCTATCCCATGGGTCCTCCCTCCCCCTCCCTGTCTCCCACTCCCTACCTTCCTTCCCTTCCTCTCCAAACTCATACCTACCTCTTAACTTTACCCCATTCCTCCCCTTCCCTCCCTCCCCAACCCACTCACTCTTTCCTCCCCTCCCCTCCTCCCCTCCTTCTCCAATCCCCCCACTCTACCTCTCACTCTACCCAACTCCTCTCCTTCCCGCCTTCCTTTCCCTACCTCCCCCACTCACTCTTCCCCTCCCTCTCCATTCCCTACCACCCTTCTTCTCTACCTCGCTCATCCCCTGCCCTGCTCTCTCTCTCTCTCTCTCTCTCTCTCTCTCTCTCTCTCTCTCTCTCTCTCTCTCTCTCTCTCTCTCTCTCACCAATCCACACTCCTCTCCACTATCACACCTCACCCATCCACACTCCTCTCCACTATCACACCTCACCCATCCACACTCCTCTCCACTATCACACCTCACCAATCCACACTACTCTCCACTATCACACCTCACCAATCCACACTACTCTCCACTATCACACCTCACCAATCCACACTCCTCTCCACTATCACACCTCACCAATCCACACTCCTCTCCACTATCACACCTCACCAATCCACACTCCTCTCCACTATCACACCTCACCCATCCACACTACTCTCCACTATCACACCTCACCAATCCACACTACTCTCCACTATCACACCTGCCTCATCATCATCATCATCATCATCATCACCACTACATTCCCATACCCTTAACCACCACTACCATCATCAGCACCACCATTCCATCTCCCAATATTCTCCCCACCACCACCACCTCATATCCCTCTCCACCATCACACCCCCTTCATCTCTTCTACCACCACCATCAACAACACGACCGTCATTTCTCCAACCCAGCATCACCACCACAACCACTATTCCAGTTTTATCTCCCCACCACCCCCAATTCATCCCCCACCATCCCCCCCCCTACCGCCATTTCATCACCACCACCAACAGCAATTCATCACCACCACCACCAATACCACCACCACCAATACCACCACCACCATCACCCCCTTTCCCCCCCTGCCCCATCCCTCTCACCCCCTCCCCCCAGCACGCACACCTCCATTTAATACAACAAATATGCAATACAAAAACTGGGCACAAAAACACGGCAGCCGTCCCAGTTACGCTTTCACACCAAAAAATAAAACATAAAAAGAAAGGGAAAAAAGTCATATTCTTGCCCAAAAGCAGATGGCGTTCGACACAAAATATTTCCCGCCATTCCTTACAGCACGGAAGGCCTTTTCAACACTGGTAAAAATCGTCTGGTGGGAGCAAAACAAGAAATAATGAAAATAAAAATGCGCCTTCCGATATAAGTTATATTTCTGGTGTCATATGATTCTTTGCTGCACTTCATTAGCGATTTATTTTGCAACCTACACCTTTATATTCTCCTGCATGTAATTATAAACAAGGCGTCTTCCGATATGGGTTATACTCCTAGTGCCATATTATTCGTTGCAGCACATCCTTTGCGATCCGTTTTGCTAACTACAGTTTTATATTCTCCTGTATGTCATTTATGTGTGCTTAGCGTCAACACAGCCTTCTTTCCAGCACTTCCTTAGCGATTAATTTTGCGAACGACATCTCCTGCATGTCATGTATGTGTGCTTAACGCTCGCATATGTGACAACGAACAGTATATCGAGGTGTTATGTGCAGGGTAAATCTCCAAGGAATAGGGGCTACGAAACCTTCAAAATCAATCAGAATTCATATTTACAAAAGTTTACAGTCTCCGCGAGTCTTGCTATCTCCAAACGAATATACTGTCAACCCAGGAGACTTTTCATACGCCCTCACTGCTAGAGACCATTCCTAACCTGAATAAAACTGTCTGGTGGTAACGAGAGAGAGAGAGAGACGGGAGGGGGGTGTGGCTTCGTGGTTGAATTAAAGAGTAACTCGGCAGGGGGAATTAAGTAAACAAACCTCAGCGTCCCGACAGGATAAACCCCTCCAGTTTTTTATCACCATCGCTAGACGGTTTTACTCAGCTTTAGGTAGGTAAGTAAAGCCTCCAGTAACCCTTCATTACCAGGATGCTCTTCTAGCTGAATAAAATAGCCTAAGAATGAAATGAATCTCTCTCTCTCTCTCTCTCTCTCTCTCTCTCTCTCTCTCTCAAACACACTCCCCTGCATTAATAAAATAAGGATTAGTTAATATGAACCACGCCATAACAGGGTTCAGTTTATAATGCGATTCAGACAAGAGGACATCAGGCGTCAATCAGGCCCCGACTACATTAATAAACATTCAATTCTCTATTGTAACTGATTATTTCCATTTTATTTTATTTTATTTTTATTTTTAGGGCTTGAATAGTGTACGAATTATATCACGTGGTCCAAAATTCACATCTCCCCAGCTTGAATTTGTAACAGGATATTAACACAAGAACATCATGATGGTCTCTAAGAAGTGCTACAAAATGGACGCAAAGTCATAATGATTTCTTGTCCTGCCACTAAACTAAGGCTAATAGGCTCCAAAAGGACAAAACCCTAGGCCAGGTTAAAGTAAAAGGATTATAGTGCCTCACCTGTTTCACAAGTCGATATAGCTATGCAGCTGATAGTTCTCTCACTCTCGTACTTTGTCTTTCCTTGTCTTCTGGATCCTACCTCACCTCATCCCTCGGTGGACAAAAGGTGGGGATGATGATGATTGTGTGTGTGTGTGTGTGTGTGTGTGTGTGTGTGTGTGTGTGTGTGTGTGTGTGTGTGTGTGTGTGTGTGTGTGTGTGTGTGTGTGTGTGTGTGTGTGTGTGTGTGTGTGTGTGTGTGTGTGTGTGTGTGTGTGTGTGTGTGTGTGTGTGTGTGTGTGTGTGTGTGTGTGTGTGTGTGTGTGTGTGTGTGTGTGTGTGTGTGTGTGTGTGTGTGTGTGTGTGTGTGTGTGTGTGTGTGTGTGTGTGTGTGTGTGTGTGTGTGTGTGTGTGTGTGTGTGTGTGTGTGTGTGTGTGTGTGTGTGTGTGTGTGTGTGTGTGTGTGTGTGTGTGTGTGTGTGTGTGTGTGTGTGTGTGTGTGTGTGTGTGTGTGTGTGTGTGTGTGTGTGTGTGTGTGTGTGTGTGTGTGTGTGTGTGTGTGTGTGTGTGTGTGTGTGTGTGTGTGTGTGTGTGTGTGTGTGTGTGTGTGTGTGTTGCTATCAAAGTGTCGTAAATTGTTCACATGAAAGAATAATATCCATTTGGAAAAAGTTGATTGGAAATATACAATAATTTCGGCCTGGCGTTTTGTTCTCTGTGTGTTCTATTGTTTTATATTGTTCTCTTATATTCATAGTTATTTTTTTCTTTTCAGAGACAGCCTCGTGGTGCGGTAGTCAAACATCAGGTCATTTCCCTCACCAACACCCCACCTCCGCCACCTCACCAGCACCCACCACTACTAAATACCCTCACTCCATCACCCCACTTCCGCCACCTGAACATCCTCACCAACATCTTCACCCCAACATCGTCACCCCAACATCGTCACCATCAATTCCATTCCATCTACACCACCACCCCAACACCGCCAACCATCACATCACCACAACCACACCCCAACACCCTTAGCATCAGCATCCCCTCACAGCACTTCACCCCCAGTAAGGCCCATCCAGATCCCCTGCCAAACTTCCGTACTGTAGGACATTTCACCAGTGCACAGTAGATTTTCCCTTCCCAGAATGAACTTGTGTATTCTATTTCACTCTAACCTCACCTAACCTAACAGCCGAACCTAACCTCTCTCAACTTAACCAGACCTAACCTAACCTAAAGTAACTAACCTACACTCAACACTCCAGCCGTATTTAAACCAGCGTTACCTATACCCAAGAACCTAACCTCTCCTAACCTAACCTAGCCCCTCCTGGAAGAGAAAAAAAGGTGCTTAACTCAACTACAGTACGGAAACTTGGTGGTGGTCATGGCGTGAGGGTGGTGTCATAGTGGTGCCATGCAGGGTGAGAAGGTGCGGGGTCGTGTGGCGTCATGGGTGGGTGGCGTGGTGGGTGTGTGGGCGGGGGTGGCTGCCTTGGGAGCCCTGGTGGCGGCTCTCATGTCCCCACAGTGGGCCCTGGTGCGAGAGCCCATCGTGCTAGGGGAGGTGCCGCCTGCACAGGGAGTGCTGGTGCGGGGTGTGGGCCAGGGCGGGGACGGGGGCGAGGGGTCTCATCAGCAGCAGCAACATGGTGGACGATCAGCGCTCACTACAGTCACCTTCCGCCTGGGCCTGTGGACTGCCTGCCCTCACCTCAACACATCACACCTCACTCACCTCCACCTCCGTAAGTCACACACCCACCATTACTGATACAAATAATTGATAGGATTTAAATCATGTGTCCACTTGAGAGTCAACTCTTGACAGTTACTATCAAGAGTTGTCTCCCTTATCAATAATACAATGCCAATAAGCGTCGTCTGTGTGTGTGTTTGCCTGTCTGTCCACATTTGACCCCTCGGATTTCGACATGCCATACATCACAAAACGCAGAACGACGAGCCGACAACGATGGCGTAAATTATAAATGCGCAGTCTGTTGCACCGAGCCATGTGCACTTCTGTGCCCGATTTTTCGCCAGACACTGGGAACCCTCTACAGGTCATACCGCGGGCCGGAATGACCTGAAATTTCGCATGGACACTCCCGGTATGTCATAGTAGGTCCACGTCAGGTCTTTCGTCAGTGCTTAACTCGGAGGCAAGCACTTCGTGCACTTGTGTGTCCCTGTGAGAGCAAAGTTCATATAGGTTCAACTCGAGATTTTGTCAAGAGCAACTGCGATGCAATAGGGTGCTCGCAGAGGTGCGTTCACAACATCACACATACAGTTCACCTGTGCACTTATCACCTCTCGTTTACAGGACTTTTTTGTTTTGTTTTAATAGCAATGACTAAAGCATAAGCTAGGGAATTTGCTGCTGCAGCGGTAGTCATTCTGTTTCTGACTATGATGAGACTCAACTGTCTGTGATGACAGAGCAAACCCTTCTCTGTATCCTCCTACTTTCTCTATACTAATTTCAAAGCCAAAGGTGGCTGTTGTGTATATGTACACAACAACATATCTTACTCTCGTGTTCCTGAACTTGAATCTTCAGAATTCTCTACTCTCTGGCTTCGGCTTTCCTGTCATTCTCTGATCTGTGCTGTTTACTTAGCCCTTGTTCTACTATCTATTATGAAAAATTCTTCAACCATCTTCCTTCTAAGATGTAACACATTATATCAATTTCTCCTTTCTCTGAAACCTCCACTCTAGGAGATTTCAATGTTCACCACCACCTTTGGCTCTCCTCCCCTTTCACTGATCCACCCAGTGAACAGGCCTACGTCTTTCTATCCTTGATGACCTAGAGCAGCTTGTACGGCACCCTACCCGTATCCCTGACCGCCCTGGACAGAGTTCCAACATAACTGACCTCTGCCTTACAACTAATCCTTCTGCTTATGCTGTTAATCTTTCCTCTCTGCTGGACTCCTCTGATCACAACTTTATCACCTTAACCTGTCCTATCGCTCCAGTAGGGCCTGTAGAACCTCCTAAGAAGCGACGGTTGTGGCACTTTGGAGCTGCTGATTGGGAGGCCCTCAGGCAGTACTTCTTTGATTTTCCCCTGGAATGATTGTTGCTTCCATGGCCGAGAGCCATCGAAGTGTGCCATCCGCATCATGGAGGTAATGCATCCATTCCTTTCTCATATCCTATGACTAGTGCAAACGAACCCTGGTTTAATCACGATTGTTCTAATGCTGTCCATAAGAAGGCCTACAAAAGTTACCACAGCCATCCCACCCCTGAATCACATCTCTGTGTTTCTGCCCGGAATCGTGCTAAGTCTGTTCTTCGCTCTCCTAAAAATAATTTCATTCATACTAAATGATCTCAACTCTCCAACTCGAATTCTTCCCTCTCCTCCTGACACCTTGCTGAAAACCTTTCTAACAACTTTCCCTCATTATCCTTCCCTCCTCTTTTCTACTCTGATGGCTCTGTAGCTCATTCTTCTACTGATAAAGCAGAACTCCTCACTCAGACTTTCTCCTCCATTTCCATCTTAGACGATTCCTGAGCAATTCCTCCATCACTTCCCCCCTCTGACTTCCTCATGGCCGACATTAACATTTCTTCAATTGATGTATTTTCTGCCATCACAGGCCTCGATACTAACAAGGCATAGGGGCCTGATGGGGTCCCTCCTGTTGTCCTCAAGAACTGTGCTTCTGTGCTTACAGCCTGCCTAGGTAAACTCTTTTGCCTTTGTCTTTCAACTTATACCTTTCCTTCTTGCTGGAAGTTTGCTCTCATTCAGCCAGTCCTAAAGAAGGGTGACCATTCCCAGCCCTCTAACTATCGCCCAATTGCTTTACCATCCTGTATCTCAAAGTTTTCGAGTCAGTTCTTAACAAAAAATTTAAAGCATCTTGCCTATCACAACCTTCTTTCTGATCGTCAGTATGGGTTCTGTCAGGGACGCTCCACTGGCAATCTTCTCGCCTACCTTTCTGACTCCTGGTCATCCCCCTTTCGGAACTTTGGCGAAAGCTTTGCCACTGCACTTGAAGTCTCAAAGACTTTCGATCGAGTCTGGCATAAATCTTTATTTTCCAAACTGCCCTCTTACGGTTTCTATCCTTCTATCTGTGCCTTCATTTTTAGCTTTCTTTCTGGTCGTTCTATAGCAGCTTTTGTAGACCGTCACCGTTCTTCTCCTATATCTGTTGACAGTGGTGTTCCTCACGGCTGTCCTATCACCAACTCTCTTCCTTTTATTCATCAGTGGCATTTTAAGCTGTACATCTAACCCTATCCACTCGTACGCTGATAACTTCACCCTTCACCTTTCCATTCGCTTATCGCAACGTCCATCTCAGCTGTTACTTCAACAAAGAAGGGATGAGGCAGTGGCACACCTAATGTCTGACTTGGTTCATATCTCTGACTGGGGTAAAAGCAATCTTGTTGTTTTTAATGCATCAAAAACTCAGTTCTTACATCTATCAATCTGGAGGGGAAAAAAAAAAAAATCCGCAGGAGTACCCTCAAAATTTTAACAATATCCAACTCAATCCTTCACCATGTTTAAACATTCTTGGGGTTTCATTCTCTCGGGATTTATCTTGGAAAGATCATCATTATTTCCTCTCTTGTAAAATCTGCTTTTTAGAGATTAAGTGTGCTAAGCCGACTCTGCCTTCTTTACCCCTGCACAGTTGTTTACTTTATACACGGGCTTTATTCGTCCCTGTATAATGTACGACTCTCATGTGTGCAGAGGCTCCCCACATACTGCTCATCTCAACCAAATGGAGTCAAAGGTTTTTTGTCTTATGAACTCTCCCTCTCTTACTGGCTCCCTTTAACCACTGTCTCTTCGCTGTACTAATGCATCTTTATCTATTTCTATCGCTACTTAATGGTCACTGCTTCTCTGAACTGTCTGCTTGCATCCCTCCACCACTACGGCGGGCTCGTTGCACTCGTCTAGCAACAAACTCTCATCCCTTTTCTGTCCTGCTCTCTAATGCAAGAGTTAACTGTTACTCCCAGTCCTTATGTATGCAACAGATCAACTCTGGAACTGTCTCCCGCTGTCTGTATTTCCTACTGCCTATAATCTCCAGTCTTTCAAACGCAGTGTGTCCAAGCATCTCGGAATGAAAGGATCTTGAATTTGGCTCTCTGTTATCTTGTTTTTGTTTTTTCTTGGAGGAACAATTTGTGGGCTCCTGGCCTTTGGTTCCTTCTTCCTTGCATTAAAAAAAAAAAAAATCAGAAAAGTGAAGACAACAGCAGGCTCAGTGGCGATTTGAACTGGGTCCCAGAAGTAGAACTGTACGAGAATTACAATTAGATGATGCTCAGCAGTTTTCTAATTTTAAAATAATATCAGCCAATCAGAGATAATAACTAGAAACTTTCATTCTAAGTCCAGGGATGAGACATGGTTCCCCTCTCGAGAAAATAATGTCCAGACCACAAGCCTGGTTCATGCAAGTGAGGGGTTGCCGTGGCAGGTGGTGATGTGCCCAAGTCCATACAGTTGTATACTTTCAGACACCAATTGTCCCATAGTACATACCAGCTATCTAACAAGTACTCTAAACAACAGCAACTCGATAGTAGTGCTCTCAAGAACACTCTCGACAGCATTTAGGGTACTCTCAAGCAGACACGTGCCCTGAAGATCGTAGTATTAAAATTAAAGAAATGCATTCGGGAGCCGAATACTAATCGCCCGCCAGAATATGCTGCTGGCCAAGTCCAAGGGCCATATCTTTATACCCTGAAGGTTTCATGTTGACAGCTCAAGCCGGTCATGAGATACAATTGTGCTAAAAGCGGGCGATAAAAACTAGTTGACCTTTGGCAGCCATTTTGGTGACCTTGACCTTGGCCCCAAGTGCCCGTTTTCGATCTCGGCCAAGATTTTGGCCATACCTTGATACTCTAAGTTTTCATGTTGATAGCTCAAGCCATTTATGAGATACAATGGGAAAACAAACACTCACACACACACACACACACACACACACACACACACACACACACACACACACACACACACACACACACACACACACACACACACACAGGCACAAACATTATCGCTAGGCCTTCTACAGGAGGGCGATAACAATCTAGGAAGGCGTAAGCAAACCACTGTAGACAGACATTATGAAGCACGCACAGTCATCATACTTTATCAGCCTGCACACTACAGTGCAATCACCCATGATGCAGAGAGGTCAGACACATTCTGTCTTTGTCACGTGTTTCAGAATTTATGGTAAAAAATTGGAAGTCTGACTAACCCTTGGCGATAAAAGGCTTAAGCCACCAGCGAGTAAAGGTGTGGGCGGCCCTTAATTTAAGACAGTCGTTTTTTATGCATTAATGAGGACAGGAAATGATAGGCTGCATTCCACTATGTTTTTCCTGCAGTCCAAGGCTCATCGGGACATGAATTTGGTGGACTGCAGGCTGAAACTGCCCTTTTCCTGTTGTTCTCCATGCCAACATGTATTTTTCGGGCGATAGGAAGAAACTTTAGGAATGTTTATAGAACCAGGGTTTCCCGGTTATATTGGTGCCATCGCTAGAATGCGTCTCTCCAGCACTCTGTGTGTTGTACAGTTGGAATACAGCATAACTAACACATTCAGTTACAGTTCTTCAATATGCATAGTCGTAACATCGCGTGTGGCTTTTATGAATTTACATGAAGGGATTCAGGAGGCACTGACTGTTTGATTTTCTTCTTCCAGATCTCAAATGTCTTTGCGTAATCTTTTCAGTCCGATGACGTGTATACAGAATATTATATATATATATATATATATATATATATATATATATATACACAGAGCCCCTGTGGTACAGTGGTAAAGTGTACGTTTTCGTACACTGGAAAGCGAGGGTTCGGGCCCCGTCAGGGTAATAAACGTTGGAAGCGTTCCCCCGGCCATGTACAGCATTGGCGGGCACAAGGTGTGCTGTGGTTGAACCAGTGTCGCATACTGTAAAGTACGTTTGCACCCAGTCGGCCTGCGCGGGCCGATTACACCTGGTTCACAGACTACACACACATCCAAAGCCACTACGACACTACAATTACACTTACAAGCACTTCTCAACCCACAGAAAATCTCTACCAGACAGCCTAAGCCACTTGGTAGAAATACATCGGCTGTATCGTCCCTACTTCGGCCGATATAGGCACGTCCTGCAGTGGATACTCAAACAGCTAATGATTATATATATATATATATATATATATATATATATATATATATATATATATATATATCTATATATATATATATATAATTATATATATAATTATATATATAATTATATATATAATTTATATATAATATATATATATATTTATATATATATAATATATACACACACACACACACACACACACACACACACACCTTTTATTTTATTCTTGCTGCCTCCAGACGACGTTACTTAGCCTTCGAGATACTTTTAGTAGTGAAAGGAATGGAAAAAATCCAGTTAAGCCCTTCACTGAATAAGATCGTCCGGCGGCAGCAAGTACATACAGTAAATATCGTCCTCGAGTTGAAGGGCTTTTCTTAGTCCTCTCTCTTTCAACAGTGACGATTTGTTATTATATTCTTTTCACTTTAAGTCGGCATGAAAGTGCCACCTCTCCGTCCTGAATGCTCAATTGTAATAATAGATTAACTTTGGTCTAGAAAGTTTGTCACGAAAAAATGCAATGGAAATGATGTAGAACCGTAGCATTATCTTCCGCCATACTGAGCTAATGGGCATAAGCTGCAAAAAGACGAATATATTAACCAAACTAAAGAGTACTGCATCATATTCTACAGTTGAGAAACTGTTACAACTAAGCAATGAGGATGAAGAGATGGCAATTTTAGGTCAAGTTAAAGTGAAAGAATTTATAAATATCTTCTTGCAGTTCTGTAATCAAGATGAAGATCAGGTAATTTCATGCCAAATTAAGATGTTAATATTTCGTTACAACTCAGCATTCAGGATGACGAGATGGCGATTTCAAGACAAATTCAAGTGGACAGTACAGTTTATAACCGCAACTACTATCCCACAGCCCCCGTCAGGCCGCCATGCAGCCGTGTAAGGTACTGGTGGGGCCGGGTGAGCCACGGGGACCTGCACCTGCCGGCGCCAGCACCTCTCCTCCAGACAGTTCTCGCCAGGATGAGGTACAGTAGCCAAAGCTTGTGGATATTTGCAGGTGCAGGGTAGAATACTTGCGACTGCAGACCTAGATGTAAAGGTACTGGTGGATTTTTAGGTGACTGCAACTGTGTACAGTAATGATGATGATTTATG
Organism: Coenobita brevimanus; assembly: GCF_032717465.1. Taxonomy (NCBI): domain Eukaryota; kingdom Metazoa; phylum Arthropoda; class Malacostraca; order Decapoda; family Coenobitidae; genus Coenobita; species Coenobita brevimanus. The sequence continues at coordinate 14,399,310 of NC_136978.1, forward strand.
GAAAGCTTTCTGAGGTCCAAACATAGCAATATTAAGTACAGAAAGTCAGTGCTCTTTTTTTTTTTTTTTTTTAATCGGTATTGATATCTGCATCTTTACGTGAACTGAGAGTACTAGGTCAACTCCTTCGACAAGAGGACGTAATCTGCTTTTTCAATGACAGGGGCTCTTCTAAGCAAACAATATAGTACGTCAGAATAATTGTTGCATAAGAGCTGGGCAGGGAAGGGCTAAGGAAAAACGTCTTGAGTGGTAACAGACATACGCCTATTCCCTTTCCATCCGAAAATGGTAAATTGGGGCATTAGTCTTGATAGTGAACCTACTGACGAACCCTGTACACGAGTATGTTTTGATTGCTCCATCGTTTACTAGTCTCACTTTAGTGAACAGCTGTAAGCATTGGCTTAGCCATATCTCCACAAACGAGGGGGCCATGATGAAACCAAGCCCTGTTCTAGGGGAGAAGGGGACTGCTATACAGAATACACACATTAAATAATCCAAAATTTCAAGTTAGGGTGCTAACTTGTGGGGTCGGGATACCTATAGGCCACCCTACAGCCGAGCTACTGGTTGGGATTTCAACTAGTCAAGACATCCTCCACCATCATAATCCACCAGACGGTCACCTAATAATTCACATTACTTAACCAGAAAAATATAATTATAGACTTTAACAATGATACACATACCGTAGTGAGTTTCTTGTTCAGGATATCGACGCCGTTCCTGGTGGGTGCGTGCGGGCTGCTGTGTGTAGGGTGTCTGCTGGCGGTGGTGGGGCGATGCTGCTACACACACGCTGCACTCCTTGCTGCTCTACTCTTCTCACTCGCAGGTCAGTCATTTACACAAATAGCTGCAAGTAAATGTCTGGATTTTAAAGGACGCTAGAACTACAACAGCTCTACAGAGATTTTAGCAGCACTAAAGGAAACTGTTTACAACAGAAAATAAGGGGGTAAAACTGTACAAACTGTGCAAACTTCAACAAAGAGCTCAACATATCGATAAGATCTCAATGCCGTGAACTGTTCAAATGAACGAAATATACACAGTACTGGAAAAAGGTACAGTATATTCGGCCCGACTTGAATCCTGAAGAGGACGAAACTGTTGTATCTGCTGAATAAAAAAAAAAAAATGGATTTGTCTTCCATTTGCATATATACTGTACAAACCTATCGGTAACCTGAACACAAATTCTCACAGTTCAGTATTCATGCACATACACCTATACACATTATATCTAACTGTATTCATCAGTCACATTTGAATGAGCTTGTGAAATGTCCTGAACTCACATCCTCTTCACTTAGTTTTTCTCCCCCCACCCCTTCCGTCAGATTTGGCAACAAGTTCGCGCACACACAATCCTTATAGTTAAATTTTCATGCACTTACAGTATATTCTCAGACTGATATATGTGATACATACTTGTGATGACAAGCTGGAGTTTTAGCTCTCACAAGGAAACTCCCTTTTCTATATAGAAAATCCTTTTGTTCTAACCAGACACATTATATCTGTGTGGTGACATTCTCTGTTGCAGGTCTGAGCGTTGGCGTGGGTGTGGTGTGGTTCGTGTCGGTGGTGTCTGAGGAGTACGGTGGTGCCAGTGGGCGAGGCACCAGGTGGTCCACCATGTACGCCTACAGGTACGGCTGGTCACTGCTAGCGGCCGGGGGAGCTGGTGTGGCGGCTCTGTTGGCGGCACTGCTGACGGGCCAGGCGCACCTCAGCCGCCACGCACCACTGGCAGCCTCGGGGCGACGCGGGGACGAGGAGGGGCTTGTTCGACCCCTACTGAGGTGCCGCAGTGACGGGTGTCTGGGCCAGCGCTCCATCACCTCCGACACCCTCAGGACCTACCTCACTTGTGACTCCCGCCGTCCTGCACCCCGCCCCACCCCAGCCCCGCCCATCCACTCCACCCTCACACCCAGCCTCCACCCATCCCCCTCCATCGTGGATCTTACGCGGCCTCACGAGACTTCCAGACCGCAATCACGCCGTGCCTCACATGCAACCATTGTGGCTGACGATCTACACACACACCACACACAAATTCAAGAAAAGCAACAGCAGCAGCAGCAAACACAACAGCAACAACAGCAGACAAAACCACAGCAGCACGAATACCATGAACAGCAGCAACAACAGCAGGACCAGCAGCGGCAGCAGCAGCAGCAGCAGGAGTGGACAGAGGATACATCACAGGTTGTCATCGAGGCTCTGGACATCCCACCTGTGGTGCCGCCGCCGCCCTTCACCACGCCCTCACCCATCTCCCCCCTGGACCTTCCCCCGCCGCCCCCCATAAGTGTCGCTGTGCGGGGATCGGGGCGGGGCGGGAGGCGGGACAGTGAAGACAGCGGGAGGGTGCCCAGGGTGGAGGCTTCGGCAGGAGAACCACCACGCCTGCCGGAATACAACTCCTTCAGGTCAGGTCACCACACACACTCCCTGCCCAGAGAAGCACGCCAGCTGTCCGTGTTTGGCCGCCGCCCTGGCCCACGCTCGGCCACCCTCGCTCGCCCCGCCAAGGTGTCATCCGAGGTGTAGGGGTTTTTCCACCACACTACAGAGCAAGTCTAGAAGAATTCAGGGACATACGAAACTGTCCTCAACCCATCCTTAGTTGGGAAAAAAGGGGGGCGGATGATGATGATGATGATAAGGAGGAAGAGAGGAGGAGGAGTGGGAAGGGGGGGGGCGACGATGATAATTAGAAGACGAAGAGGAGGAGGAGGGAAACAGCGATGATGATGATGATGGTGGTGGTGGTGGTGGTGGTGGTGGTGGTAATGATGATGATGATATGATGATGATGATGATGATGATGATATGATGATGATGATGATGTAACTTTCCAGGTAAATTTGAGAGAAGGCAGCGCGTCCAGACAGAAGCACATGTACCCAGTATTAACACTCCCTGCCAGGCTCCTAGGACTCACTATCAGCTCAGTAAAAACCGTCTGGCGTTAGTTGGAGTAATATACTAGAACTGTTCCGATCGTAAGAGGGTTAAAAGCAGCAGGAGCCAGTCAAGCCTATAGACCTACTCTGTTCACTTTAACTAGGAGTAATATTGCCGTCTCTCCATCCTGAGTGCTGAGATGTAGCGTGAGATTTAACACTAGAATATGGTGCTAGTTACGAAGAAGTGCTGTGGAAAGGATGCAAGGCCCGTGAGATAGGTCAGGGCAAATATTTTAGTGCCGTATTTCTAGTCGTATGGGATATTTCGCAAAACCTCATCGTCAGTGATTTATATTGCTTGTTGCATCTTTTTATCGTCTTGTATGTTACTTAAACTATCGATACTAGAATTATATAAATTACCGAAAACACACAATTAAGGTGTAATACGCATAATAAATCGATAGGGTGCTACGAAGCCTAAAAAGCCACCAACAATATAAATGAATTTATGTACGAAAACACGAGCACAAGAGCCAAGCACACACCACGTTAATAAGGTTTTGTACCAATTTAAAACCTACAGTGCATTAGCTGTTACCTGACAAATATTGTACCGTACCACTCTCAAGCAAGAAATTATTTGCAGCTGCCTATGATATTTTGTACCAATCTCAAACCTAGAAAGTCGTTGCATCTACCCGGAAAATTTTGTACCAATCTCATAACTACAAATCATCATCGGTTACCGATAAAATTTAGCATCACTATCAAACTTTAAAATTATTTGCAGATGTTTATAAAACTTTTTCAATCTGACCTAGAAATTAATTTTGTTTCAATCTGACCTAGAAATTATCTGCAATTGCCTATACAATTTTGTAATTTAGAAATTAGTTGCAGTTACCGGTAAAATTTTGTACTAATTTTGTGATTTAGAATTTAGTTGCAGTTACCTATAAAATTTTGTACTAATTTTGTGATTTAGAAATTAGTTGCAGTTACCGGTAAAATTTTGTACCAATTTCAACCCTAGAAATGATCGGCGGTCGCCTTTATCCCGAACAGAGCGCCAGCTGGGCCCGGGATTACACACACGGCCGTAATCTCAAGCCCAAATGACCGCGAATTCACACACGACCAAGTAAGGGGTGAAATTCACTAATACATTTACGGTCATTTCCCTGTCGTAACTTACATTTGCTTTTTGCGGGAAGAACTGGAATAACATGGGAAATTCTACACTCCCATTACTTTGTCGTTCCTGCCAAAAATATACGTTGTTGTTGTGGCCCCAGTCTCACCACAAGAGAAACTCAGTGAACTGCATGTTTATAATTCCCTTCTGCAATCCACCATCCTCCTTTCGTAAAACAGGGAACTTGTTGAGGGAAGTTTACATAAGGCAGTTGCTAAGCCCAATTATATCAGTGCCGCTACATGAAGGCGTCCCTCTCCACCACCAAACAAATATATACATTCTTGGGCTACGATGATTTTCCTTTCTAACCAAGATCTGTTTTCGTAGGAGGAACGAGACATAGGAAGGCTACTTTTTCCTTCCTGCAAAATCGTAGTTATAATAGAGAAATTATCGCAAGTTTGAAAATGAAGACGCTAACCACAGAACTGGATGACGATGCAGTTAGTAGTCTCAAGATGGACGCTGATCTTTTTCGATTTTTATTTTATTTTCGGGCCTTTTTACATCTTTTAAACTGCTTCATAAAGTAAAAGGGCTGACTTTGAATTAGAGACTAAACTCGACAGGAAGAAGAAAGGGACCTGAAGAGCAAGGGAAATTATGGGGCGTAAACAGCTACCTTAACCGAGCCTAACCAAACCTAACTTAACCTGACCTGTATAACCTAAAACATCAGTGCCCTTCTCTGTGGTAATACACACACACACACACACACACACACACAATGGTAGGAAATCTGTAAACTACTCCCTTCTCTGAGGTTCATTGTACTCATTTAACAAAAACACATGGTACACAAAACACCACAAACCATAGGCTACTGTATTTCAGCTTGGCCTAAAACTGCCATCACTCCATCTTTAATATTGAGGCGTAGCAAGATATTAACACTAACATATGGTGCTAGTCACGAACAAGTGCTATGAAAAGGAGGTGGACCTGCAGTATTGACTTATTCTGCCACTGAGCTGCAAAAGGACGAAAATTTCCGTCAAGTTAAAGCAAAAAATAAAAATAAAATAAGACACTGTGGCCGAATTTCTTGTGCATAAGACTGGTATCATTGTCAATATTTTCTGGCTCCCTAGATACTACCTCACCCCAGGCTGGGATGGGAGGAAAGATCTAGATGATGATGATGATGATGATGATACAGCAAGCGTGAGAAGACTGAAAGTGTATCTAAAAAAAAAAAAAAAAAAAAAAAAAAAAAAAGTGATTGAAAAGGGAACAAGGTTATGACAGAATATGAGGAAAATAAGAAAAGGCAATTGATATAATGAAAAGGACATGAGAGACAGTGACGGAAAAGAAAGACAGGTCTGGTGACAGAGGGATGAAAAAATACGAATGGCCTGGAGACAATGATGGAAAAGTAAGACAGGCGAGGTGATGGAACTGAAGAAAAGTAATATGGATGACGTGACGGAGGAAGGGACATCTGGAACAAGAAAATAACGCAAAAATAAGAACAGTAACGCGATGGTGGAGAGAGCGTAAAATCCAGTATCCATCCCGTCTGAAACTGGTATACGGAGTGAATATTTTAACTGAGCTAAATCGGTCAGCAATACTCTTCACACTACACCTCATCCCTTTCGTTTCCAGGGCGATTTTTTTCTGTTCTTGCAGTACCTAGACGATTCTATTCAGCTTACAATGAAGGGGTTAAGGATCCGTATTCTCATCGGGTGAGGAAGCTCCCTGATACCTATTCCTAAGCGATTTATTTTCATTCCTACACCTTACTCTCCTGTGTTACAAAATCCTTCAAATATAGCCCTACTCTGCATAAATGACTTACAAAAGGATGTTAACTAGACATAAAAATAAATTGCTAAGGAAGAGGTGCCAAGGAAGGATATATCTAACCTCTCTGAAGAAAACTGGTCTGGAAATAACAAAAAAATAAAAATGCACCATCGGACTGAAGAGGTTAATCACTTCAATTGGATTACTTCTTTTAATCAGCCTCCTCCAAATTATTACTATTATTGTATTATTATTATTATTATTATTATTATTTTTTATTATTATTATTATTATTATTATTATTATTATTATTATGTATGCTGAGGGAAATAATGGAGTAACGGTAGGAAATCTGTAAACTACTACTACTACTAATAATAATAATAATAAAATAGCAACAATAATAGCTGAAAAAGGTCTCTCCAGATCTGAATAAAAGCCTCTGAAAGTAGCATGGATAAAATACGAAACGATCCCTTTCCTTAATTAATTCTTGACATCTCCAAACGATTTTATGCAACCTAGGAAACTTTGGGAAGTGGATTGGGTTCTACATAGCCTCCGTTGACGCCCTTCCTACCAGACATCATCCCGAAGATTAGAAGAAAAAGAAGAAAAAAATGAACAACAAGCAGAACAACAACAAGCAGATGAAGAACAAGATGACGATGGATGGAAGAAAGAAAACGAAGAAAAGAAAAAAATCGTCTCCGGACAACATGAATAAAATGAAAAAGATGTCACAGGATTCAGTGGATTAGTTGAGATGGGCCCTGTATAGTATGGACGGTTCGGCAGCCGAGAGATGACATGTGAGTGTATGGCGCCATCTGTTGCTGTGTTGGAGGACTGCTGGACCTGAGGGAACGGATAAAAGAAAGAAAGATAGAAAGAAAGAAAGAAAGGATGGAAGCAAGGAATGAGGGAAGCAGCAGAAGAAAGCCTCAAAATAGGATAATGCCTCAAGACGCAAGAATAGGGGACTGAGGCTAGGCTAAATACATAACCCCCTACCTAACATAACGTAGCATAATGTAAACTAACGTAATTTACCGAGCCTAAAACAACGGTATTCCAGGATGTAAGGGTAATTCATAAGGGACATAATATTAGTGTGTGTTTACGTACGCATCGGCTTGACAGCTATTTGTACTGAAATTATTGTCAGTTATTATTGAACACATTATTATTATTATTATTATTATTTTTCGAGTACTGAAGAAACACTGTATTGGAAACTAAAAACGGAGTGATTACACAAGCAGAATAAGGGAGTATGAGACGCGTGTTGCATCAGTGAAACAAGACTTGCAGGGGTGGAGGATGAAAGGGTCAGTAGTGGCAGGAGGGAGGTGATGCTGTTGACACGCAGGCTAATACTGAGGGACACACACTGGGACCGTATTCACAGTGGCTCGGCACATTTCGTAACACTTCTCCAGCGATATATTTTGCCGAAAACCTTACCTCATTTACTCCATTGACGTCTTTACTCTATTCTTAGTATCTCTAGATTTTCCTAAAATTGGAAGAGTTAGATACACCATTCACTGGGGTGGATCCAGAAATTTTCGGTGGGGGGATCTGATTCGCTGATTCAACCAAAGATTTGACGCGACATACTGATATTTCATTTGTTGAAATTGCCTCTTTATTCAATGATGCATGGCCGGTGGGGGGGGGGAATGCATCCCCCCATCCCCCCCCCTGGATCCATCCCTGACCATTCATTATTCTCTCAGCAGCAATAAATCTTCCCTTAAATGAATAGTCTGCTGGAGGTACGAAGAATATGAAGAAAAAAGCAACGTCACCGGACTGAAGGAAAAAACATTCTTGGGGTCGTTTCATAAGTATCCTATGTAGCTGTCCCCTGAAGTGTGGAGCCTGCAGGATGACGCACACCGGCGAGAAGCTGCTCAGCTCGCTGGACCTCAGTAAGTTTCCAGCTGGCCTTGATTTACGGTTAGCAAGCAGGAATGCAGTGGGACAAGAATGGTGTCTAAATTTGAAGTCAAGTGACTACCAACTTTTCGTGGAAACTGAGAGGACATTCTAGTGCTTCTGAACCTGAGGATTTTTGTGTAAGGAGAAAATGAAACACCATGCTGACAAGTCTGATCGCAAGAGATGGGGTATCCTATTGTATGCTACTGATGTAGATTATTTCAATATTACGAGTAAAATTGAATATGTAACGTACGAGCAGAGTCGCAGCCAGATGGGTGGCCAGGGTAGCTGACATGCTTAGCCACTTCAGATCGGCGGGGGAACACCCACCGACCCAGAGCGCCCTAATGTGGACTGGGCCGCACCATAATTAGCAATGGTCACCCATTGGCCACCCCATTTAAAAACTCCTGGTTATTTTGGATATTACACCTTAACATTCGCTTCTAGCGCTATTTCATTTAACAAGTTTTAATATCGGCTTAGTTTGCATCAGAAACATACGAGAGGATAATATGATGTAATGTGCTGAATAAATTCCGATGGAAGATGTGTTACGAAATCTTCAAAGTCACTTAGAATACGACCCTGGGATGGGATTCTCGAATATATTTACGATCGATTCCCCGTCGGAAGATACAATACGGGGTGGTCCGTAAATGACGCTCCACTAGAAACCTACCTATGTGTGTTGCAGGGACGGCTCAGTCAGCTGATGTGGGAGTGTGTGTGGCAGTGGGCGTCAGAAATGAATAAATGGTGCAGGATAAACACTGATGACGTGGAACCAGCCGTGCCCGCAACACATGAGAAAATGCCTTGTGGAGTGGAAGTAGATGGGCCAGCTGTATATTACCCTACGCTGTTTTCCCTCTCGTAATTTTTTTTTTTTTCTAGGAGAGAGAGAAAGAGAGAGGATTACTAATCGTCCTTTGGCAGGACCTAGGGTGAAAGCACACTATTAGGGCATGGAGCTTACACACACACACACACACACACACATCAGTGAGAAGGTACGGAACATGTATACACTGCTTGCAAATATGAGAATAGCATTCACATACATAAATGAAGACATGCTAAGAAAGATAACATCATGTATCAGACCAACCCTGGAGTATGCATCAGTAGTCTGCAGTCATCTCAAAAAACACAGACAAGATTGAAAAAGTTCAAAGGGCCGCTATAAGATGGGTACCAAGCTTAAGCGATCTAAGCTACGAAGAAAGATTAAATAAACTGAATCTACCAACACTACAGGAGAGAAGGAAAAGAGGTGACATGATTATGCTATATAAGTGCATATCAGGGAAGGAGAAAATTGACATAAATGATTATTTAACCTATGGGGAAGCATCAGCAAGAGGACACTGCAAAAAACTGCATAAGAAGAGAGGTGATAAAGACGTAAGGAAATTTAGTTTCCCAAATAGAGCAATTGATCAGTGGAATGCACTACCGAATGAAATAGTGTGTGCCAAAACAATTCACAATTTTAAGGATATGTATGATAAATATGGTTTAAGACACGGGACAGTACGAGCTGTAAAGATACAATTAGGTAAGAACAATTAGGTAAGAACACACACACACACACACACACACACACACACACACACACAATGGAACTGATTGTATATGTCTGTGAATCCCTGGTCCCTTAAGTACGTGTTGGTGGTGATGGTGGATGTGCTACCGTGTACAGGGTGGGTCGTGTACTGCGCTCGTCTGCCTTGTGTGTTGCTGGAACGGCTCACTCGACTTGGCCAGTGAAATTACACCACCTATGCAGTCAATGGACGTAAATAATAATAATAATAAAATACAATAAACTCTGGTAACGATGCCTGAGCCGTTCATGCAACACACATACTGGGATGCTCAGTATATGAATCACCCCTAAGTACACGTATACATATATGAATAAGTTATGCATACCGCTTACGTGCACCTTTATATGCAATGTATATGACAGACTTATCCCACAGAGCGTTCACCTCATCCTTGTGTCCAGTTTTTTGTCGAAAGAAAATAAAAAACTCTAGTAGGCGAGATGGAAATAGTAATCTAAGTATAATTTAGTGCCAGGTAGTCTACTATTTATACCGTGCTTATTATTATAGGGTTACATATCACATTACTACTAGGCTAATTTGGATACTGTAAGGTAGAGCTAGAAATAAATAACATAAGTCATTCGTATGTCATTACCCTTTTTACTATGGGGGAGGTGGTGGTCAGGTGGTTTGCATGTTTTCCAAAAGGTCGCGAGTTCGATTCTATTCTAAAGCAAGGAAAAGTCTGATGATGTGAATTTCGCTTACATGTCTGAGTTTCGCTGACAAATCTGAATTTCTCTGACATCTGAATTTCTTTGACACCTGAATTTCTGACATAGCTATTTCTGACACATCAGAATTTCTCTGACACACACATCTGAATTTCTCTGACACACACATCTGAATTTCTCTGACACACACATCTGAATTTCTCTGACACACACATCTGAATTTCTCTGACACACACATCTGAATTTCTCTGACACACACATCTGAATTTCTCTGACACACACATCTGAATTTCTCTGACACACACATCTGAATTTCTCTGACACACACATCTGAATTTCTCTGACACACATCTGAATTTCTCTGACACACACATCTGAATTTCTCTGACACACATCTGAATTTCTCTGACACACACATCTGAATTTGTTTGACACACACATCTGAATTTCTCTGACACACACATCTGAATTTGTTTGACACATCTAAATTTCTCTGACACACATCTGAATTTCTTTGACACATACCGGTAATTCACTTAATTTCCACACGATCCACCGACATACAAAGGCACCCCTGCTAATGCCACTATACTAGTCCTAAATGAGACAGTCCCAACGTGTATTCAGTATGGACGGTAGGTATTAACGCCAAAGTGATTGTATGTGAAGGGGTGTGGCAGAGGTGTGGCACTTAGAATGATCGCTGGGCCTGAGGGAACGGAGTGTCAGGCCTTAGAGAAAAAAACACATCCATAGAGAACTTCAGCAAAATTCCATCATTTCCCTTACCCTTTCAATCCGGTTATTTTATTTAAGTACTTAGTAGTAGTAGTAGCAGTAGTAGTAGTAGTAGTAGTAGAAGTAGTAGTAATTTATTTTATTACTACGGAGACACTTTTATTCAGCTCTAGAAGAATCTGGAGAAGCAAAATAGTAGTAGTAATAGTAATAGTAGTTGAAGTAGTAGTAGTAATTTATTACTACGGAGACAGTTTTATTCGGCTCTAGAAGAATCTGGAGAAGAAAAGTAGTAGTAGTAATAGTAGTAGTAATTTATTACTACGGAGACAGTTTTATTCGACTCTAGAAGAATCAGGAGAAGCAAAGTAGTAGTAGTAATAGTAGTAGTAGTTGAAGTAGTAGTAGTAATTTATTTTATTACTACGGAGACAGTTTTATTCAGTTCAAGAAGAATCAGGAGAAGCAAAGGGGTACACTACTGCGTTATCTAACCACTCCAGTTCCAAGACTGATCTGTGCTGAATAAAATAGTTTAAAGTACAAAAGACGCCCCTGTAGTTCCTGTGACCCTGGGCTCATCTGAACTTGAACCATTCTCCTTGTAGGGAATAGGGAGGCAGCAGAGGGACATTTGTATAACCAGGCAGTGGAGAAACCCAGCTCTATCGGTGCCACCACGTGAAGGCGTCCCTCATAATTCCTGAAGAGTAAATACGTCCGTTGCTTGAAAATTCCCAGATGGTAAAAGATGAAAAACTAAACCATTCTCCCTCTCTCTCTCTGCTCTGTTTGAAAAATTCCCAGATCGTAACGACAAAAAACAAAAGCTGTGAAGCAGCTCTCTCTCTCTCTCTCTCTCTCTCTCTCTCTATGGTATGTTGCTTGAAGTTTCCCAGACCGTAAAAAATTAAAACTAGCATCTCTCTCTCTCTCTCTCTCTCTCTCTCTCTCTCTCTCTCTCTCTCTCTGGTATGCTGCTTGAATTTTCCCAGATCGTAAAAAATGAAACCTTTAGCATTTCTCTCTCTCGGGTATGTTGCTTGAATTTTTCCAGATCGTACAAAACGAAACTTTTAGCATTTCCCTCTCTCTCTCTCTCTCTCTCTCTCTCTCTGGTATGTTGCTTGAATTTTCCCGGATCGTAAAAAATGACGGAAGAACTATAGCATCCATCTCTCTCTCTCTCTCTCTCTCTCTCTCTCTCTCTCTCTCTCTCTCTCTCTCCTTCAGTTACAGGATTTCAACTTTGCTTTTCATTAGTGGCGACAACGAGCGAGAGCAGGGAGGTGTACAAGAGTGAACATTTTTGGTCGCCGTAATGAGTCGGATAATTAGCAAAGATACCCGTGAATGCGAGAGTTTTGAGCTGCCAGAAATACGAAACAGAGATTTCTGAAGGGAAGGAAATACAAATGAGCAAGATTTGGGGGGGTGATAAAATATAAATGACAGATATTTTACGTGATGAATTATAAATCAGCAAGATTTTTTTGGTGACGAAATATAAGTAAGAAAGTTTTTAATGAACGATAATTAGCAAGATTTTTGAGGTGAAAGAAACTAGGGGGTGATCCCCCTGATGTAATGAGGCATGTCTGAAAGATGCATCTTTAAGGTTTTGGTTTCATGTCGATATGACGAATCAAAGGTTTTGGTTTCATGTCGATATGACGAAAAAGATTATTATTATTATTATTTTTTTTCGCGATGGCGGAAAAAAAAAAAATAATAATCTTTTTCGGGGCCTAAAGCCTTGGCTCAATTTGGCCCAAAATTTAATCACGTGATCAAGTCATAGCCCATCATCCCTGTTATTTTTGACAAAATCGCACCAGTAGTTTTTCCATAAAGTTGTTAACAGACAGACAGACAGACAGAGACAAAGACAGTGAAAGCAATGCCCGTTTCAGAGCCCCTCCGGGGCGGGGACGGGTAATGAGTAATACTGTATTTTCGAAGTAAAAAAAAAAAAAAAAAAATAGTTTGGAGTGGAATATAAAATCCATAGTTCTGTGATGATGATAATGATTGGAATTACTTCATTACGTTGTTACAGGGCCAGGCTCATACAAAACGTGAACTCGGTGAACCGCAAGCCGTTTTTGTCTCTCCTCCTCAGTCCACCATCCTACTCACGGGATAGAGGAACGTTTTTATAACAAGATAGCGCCACCATCTAGCCATATCAGTGCCACCGCATGAAGGTGTCCATCATCAACGCCACAGCTATATAAATAAATATGCGTTTAAGCATTTCATTCAGGTAAGTCCTGAGCTGAAGAAGGGCGCCTTCACGTGGTGGCACACAGCCGGGGACCTCCGCAAGCCGGTTATACAAACGTTGTTCAATCCCCTGTCCCCTGAAGGGAGGATAGTGGACTGGAAAGGATAAACGAATCTGCAGTCCACTGGGTTTACGTTCAGATGAGCCTGGGGTTACTACTACTACTACTACTACTATTACTTCTACTAGCTACTATTCTGTACTCTAGCAACCACCACACGATTTTACTCAGCTGTACAAATGCCCCTAACATTAAAGGAGTTGAAGTTTATACATGGCTCCTCCTGTTCAATAGCTCTCTCCCACACTAAAATCGTCCGGAGATAAGAACAGCACGAATAAAAAGAATGAAAATAAAAATCCATCCTCTGACAAAGTAGACTGCGCTAAGGAAGTGGAGTGCAGAATGGCGCATGGAAGAAAAAGTGCTATAAAGACGACACAAACAAGGCCTAAGAGGGAGTGCATGGTGTGTGTGTGTGTGTGTGTGTGTGTGTGTGTGTGTGTGTGTGTGTGTGTGTAAAACCATTAACCCCTTCAATCCGATGACGCACTAGTTCATGCTTGCTACCTCCAGACGATTTGGACAAACCTCTAACAGTGAGGGGCTTAAGGAAGGCTATAGCCTTCCTTAAGCCCATCAAAAGTAAAATCTCTCGTAGGCTGAGAGAGAGAGAGAGAGAGAGAGAGAGAGAGAGAGAATTTACCCTACTTCCAGTTTTGTCTTGTCTTGCAGCCGAAAGCACAACAATGGAATACCACTGTAGAAGCTGCAATTCTCTCTCTCTAGATGTCCGATAATTTGCCGTCCAGTGTGGCATCGTAAACAAGTCACATGACTCGTGAGGTCATGTGGAAAAGATCTACAGGTGCACATATCCCACGAAATAATATCGCACCACAGACCATGACTGTTGCAATAATACCAGCCGCGTTTTTGTCGTCCAAGCTGGAGCTTGGGATTCGAAGCTCATCTTAGGGCAATTGGTTTCTGTCCGCAAAAACAGTCCAGGATACAGAGAACCGAAAAATTACACTTACTGATCGCAATGTGAACAGAGGGGTTCGCCGCAGACCATCTGACGAATATGCAATTTAAAAGTAGCCCTATTTGTGCAGAACTAGCTCCATATGCTGTTAATATTAGCCACCAGCAACCTAATTTTATATACATCGTGCTAATTTAATGATACATATCACTTACTTGTCCTTGCTGGCCACTATCACTCTCCCCAAGCTACACGAAGACTGCTCCTGACCACGCTTGGGTGAGATACGAAGACGGTCTTGGTTTCGATGACAAATGCTTTGGCAGGCTTCGTATCACTTAAGCTGACAAAAACGGAGCAGCTTGGTTTCGCCAAGGATGACTTCGAATCCGATCCGTCAGCGTGGACGACAGAAACGCGGCTAATTTACCCCCACGCTGGTGGATATAGGCTACTGTCCTTTCATGAGGATGCCATATATTGCTTGTGAGTTTACCTAAATGACGATAATGCTGAGAAATCACGACCTATACTCATCATTCAGTTTATCACTGAATCTCATCTGCCCGACTCTTTTATTTATTTACTTTTTGCTTAGTCAGGGAATCAAAGTAAATCGTCCTAGTTTTGTACGGAGAGATTTGGAACAAGCAAAACAAGTGAAGTTTTCAGTGAACTAATACATGCCTCGGATGGTTCGACTTACCAATCTTTCTTTCAATCCGATGACGTGTTTCATATCTTCTTGTTATTCCACACGAATTAGCCTATTCGGCTTTAGTGACAACTTTTCGGATGTACAGTCACTCATAAAAGAAAAGATCCCCCCTGCGCTGGAGGCAATATAACTCGGGGTATTCAGTGTTGGTAACAGTGTATTTGACGTAAGCCATATGGGGGGATGAGGAGGGGTATTTGAGAGGAGGGCGGAGTTAATCTGCACGAAACACTGCTTCAATCCACATTTCGAGTCAAACATACATTATATCTGATTTGTTATGCTGTCCTTCACACAAAATTAATTTTATGCTACAAGAACAAAGAACTTTCCGGTGATAACACAATCCCATACCCGAAACATTTATGCATTAATGCCGCACACCTTCATAAATCCCACCCTCTCACTCTCACCCTCACCCACTCTCACCTTACTCTCACCTTCACTCTCTCTCACACTCTCACACTTTCAGCCTCACTCGCACTCTCACCCTAACTGTCACTGTCACTATCATTATCACCGTCTCTCTCTCTCTCTCTCTGGTCCGTTTAGCCGACGAAGCACAGTACTGCCATCACACACATGATCACACATTAATGAGGTGTGGGGCCACTGCAGATGTGCAGTAAAACTGTCAGTCATATAAAGATAAACCTGGTTTTTAATACGTTGATAAGGTATCACTTTCATCTATCCCGGACATTGTTTGAAACCAGATATTGGGAAGGGAGGATTAGAAGGCACGGAGTGGTTCGTGGCAACCATGTTTGTTATCAGATTTTAGGTTGTTGGATTCTGGGATATCAGATTCAAGGTTTTATTCATAATGGCAGGCTACCTTGGATATAGATATACCATCATAACGGATAACCACTTAATACTCAGTGTAATCTATAATTGTGCGTTTGTGTGTGTGTGTGTGTGTGTGTGTGTGTGTGTGTCCTGGGGGGGGGGATTTCCGAGCCGTCGAGGAATGTTGAGGAATACAGGAATGAAGTATACCCTCGACTTAAGTCATCCCTTTTACTGTATTGGTAAATTCGTTCATTCTTTATAATTAATAGCTCACTGTTCCGTATAGCATACTATATGGTGCAGTTTATGGCTCTATAACACTTGTCATAATTTTTATTTCATTATTTCCTCATAGTGTGTTATTACTGGACTTGTGTATAAATAACCAAGTAATACCTACCATATAGAGAGTGCCGAATAGTGACACACACACACACACACACACACACACACACACACACACACACACACACAATTATAGATTGCACTGAGTATTATGTGGTTATCCATTATAATGGTATATCTATATCCAAGGTAGCCTGCCATTATGAATAAAACCTTGAATCTGATAACCCAGAATCCAACAACCTAAAATCTGATAACAGACATGGTTGCCACGAACCACTCCGTGCCTTCTAATCCTCCCTTCCCAATATCTGGTTTCAAACAATGTCCGGGATAGATGAAAGTGATACCTTATCAACGTATTAAAAACCAGGTTTATCTTTATATGACTGACAGTTTTACTGCACATCTGCAGTGGCCCCACACCTCATTAATGTGTGATCATGTGTGTGATGGCAGTACTGTGCTTCGTCGGCTAAACGGACCAGAGAGAGAGACGGTGATAATGATAGTGACAGTGACAGTTAGGGTGAGAGTGCGAGTGAGGCTGAAAGTGTGAGTGTGAGAGAGAGTGAAGGTGAGAGTAAGGTGAGAGTGGGTGAGGGTGAGAGTGAGAGGGTGGGATTTATGAAGGTGTGCGGCATTAATGCATAAATGTTTCGGGTATGGGATTGTGTTATCACCGGAAAGTTCTTTGTTCTTGTAGCATAAAATTAATTTTGTGTGAAGGACAACACAACAAATCAGATATAATGTATGTTTGACTCGAAATGTGGATTGAAGCAGTGTTTCGTGCAGATTAACTCCGCCCTCCTCTCAAATATCCCTCCTCATCCCCCCATATGGCTTACGTCAAATACACTGTTACCAACACTGAATACCCCGAGTTATATTGCCTCTAGCGCAGGGGGGGTCTTTTCTTTTATGAGTGACTGTATATGCAGCCATAACCAACTGACTCCAACTAAACCTTTGCAAAACGAATAAAGGGACCTGTGGCACAGTAATGCAAAGGGATTAAAAACACTCGTTTCCCAGATTCACCTCACACTAGTCCAATGAAGGCTGGTTGTGGATCCGGATGTCGTATGCACGGAGTGACTTGTGCTGGAAGTCACCGTTTCGCTCAGTGTGCATGCGCCGAGTGCCCTTTTAGCTTCTAATTTGAAAGTATGCGCATGTTATCTCAAATTTTGTGCCATTTATCAACAACACTGTATGAAATACATGTGTCAGGAAGATAGCTGGACATCTTATCGACCTGTAGGTAACTACAGGTCTATATATATATATAAATATCTATATATATATATATATATATATATATATATATATATATATATATATATATATTACAGGCAGATTGTAAAATTTGTCATTTCGTGAATTATGGTTAGTTAAATTTAGGTTTATTTAGGTTAGGTTGATCTAGGAAAACGTTAGGTTAAGGTTAGGTGAGGTTAGGTTTGGTTAAGTTAGGTTAATTTAGGTTTAACAGAGAAGGGAAAGGTAACTTTCAGCATAGTCACTCCGTGCATATGACACCGGGACAACGACCGCTTGGCCATTGACGTCAGAATCTTAAACAAGCCAGTCACGTATCCCTGTAACATTTCAGTGGAGGCAGCACACACACACACACACACACACACAAAGGAATGGTGCTTGTGGAGCGTGGAATGTTTACACTTTCGATATTCACGCTAGCACCTAGCAGGGGGCGGGTGTGACTGAGCTGCCTCTCCTCAGTTTGGGTGATTTCTAACACCTTTTCCCTACCTGGTTACTTCTCTATATCAGACACTGATATTCTCTTGTATGTTATGCAAACGAAGTCCATGTTACAACAATTGCGTTTGTCGACCATGTGACCGGTGTCTCGCCATGAGAGAGAGAGGACAGAATTAAATGGTACCAGATCACCTCAGTCTCCCAATCGATTCGACCGATTAACTGCTTCGCTTGACAAGAACAAATTAAACCTGACCGTGAGTTATGAGATACTATATAGATGTGACAACAAAAACTGCCACACAACAAAACAAAGATGTAATACACGAAATAAATCGCCAAGAAAGTCGTGCTATAAAGACTCTTATGCCAAACCATAGTGAGGTGGGCGTAGAAGTGGTTTAGGCGTTGAAATGGCTTCGAGATAAAGTGGCGATGAAGAGTACGGCATATTAGTGGCTTGGCAGTGAAGTGGGTTGGCGATGATTATTCTAGGGTTTGATTGGTCTGTTGGTTAAATGACTTGACCCAGGGAGGGAGGAAAGTTCGACGTTAATGTCTATCTATCTATCTATTGCCAGACGCCATAATCCCGTAAGGGGTGGCCATTTGACTCTGAGTTATTTGTTTTACAGGGAGGGGCACTAACCCTCCACCAACCCACTTGTTGACACGTAGGGAGCACGTATGATTTAGTTATATGGTTACCATCCAGCGTTGTAAATGTTGTTGTTGTTGTTTTGATTCTCTCCTCATTAGAGGAGACCGGGCCTTGCTGTAGCCCGGTTGGTGGTGGTTGGCTTGAATAGAGTAAGGGGGAAGACAGGGCCTGGGGAATGCCCAGTACACACGCCCTGTCTCCTGGCTGAGTTTGTGGTGTGTGTGGGCGTTGTAAATGGTTTCTTGGCTTACAGGAAACCATTTGGCTTGTCACTCAATGTAAAGCCACCTGTAATGGAAAGAAAAGCAATAAGAAGTGACAGGAAAGATGGGAGAAATAGGAAGATAGGAGGGCAGGCACAGAAAAAGAATGATAAAGGCTAAGGAAGAAGTAGGCAGCACTACATCAAGTGAGTGGATGTGAGGTCCTTAAATTATTCATGCCATGACAGCAACTGTCTAACCTGACAGGAGCAGAGGGAACATAAAAGGCAGGGAGAAACACGGAAATATTGAGTGATAGGGCAGAAGAGGACAGTATCGAGAGTCTAGAGACAAAAAGGTCCCTTTTAGTCGCCTCTTATGATAAGCAGGGATACTGCGAATGTATTCCTTCCCCCCTCCCCATGGGGATGAAAAAAGGACAGGTGACTGCCGTTGAAAGGTAAATTCAGTCCGCAGTTCACCGGGCTCACGTCTGAGCCTGGAGCCACAACATACCTGTTATGCCATTTTTGCACAAATGGTGCTTTCTTAATAAGTAAAGCTCTATAAAAATGAGAATTTCCTCTATGGATCAGCTAAGCTAATATCGAAGCATACGAAGATCTGGGACGAGTTGCTATATGACGCTAGATCACCTCCAGCAGTGTATGCTTATATTGCCCATAATTTTTAAAAGATTGTTGTTGTTCTTCATATCCATAATTGTGGTAAAGTAGTTTCCATCAGGATATTATCTAGGCTTACCTCCCTATATGGATGTGGGCCAAATACATGTAAAATAAAACTTGCTTACCAAAGCCGACGACACTCACTCGCAGACCTTGCTCTCTTCACCTTACTATCCCATAATTTCTTTCTTGGTGGATCACAAGGAAGTCGGAAAATTAGCATAGAAGGTCCATGAGTGTTACTGCATCAAAATGCTGCACAGGCAAGCAAAAAAAGCACAAGAGAACACAACACCATCCGTGTTGGCGATATCTACAGTTTGATGTCATGATTATAAATCTGCGATTATCTCGGTGTTTACGTGTACTTTGAAGTAAAATGCCTATGTTGAGATAAAGATTAAAACGGAAATCTTCAGTAGCTCAAATAAAAAAAATACTACAATAATAGCGACATTTCTTGCATCAACCAACCATTGTATCACATCAGGTGACGAGAAGTAATTTTAGACGAATCTGCAGTCAGCCATCAGCCGGGCGTGAGGCGTTGGCAAAAAAATGTCGCCATATCGGCCGACCAATCAGCAAGTGCTGAAAATATTGGCTGTCCAGTCTCTCTATAGGATTTCTGGTTAACATCATAATTTCGTCTCGATCCTATTTTTACTTCAGTGGAAGGACTGTGGGTTAGCCAAGGGTTTTTTTTTTTTTTTTTTTTTTTTTTAAAGAAAATTACGCCAGAGGCAAGGTCAACTTAAATAGTTTTCATCCAGTCAAGATCAAACTTGGTGGAAATGTTGAACGTAAGGCAAGGTTAAAGAGAACTAATTTTGAGAACAATCAGCCACAAGTCAAGGTCACAGGGAATGATCAAAGCAATGGATCATATGGCAATACCGATTTAAACTGAACTTGATGGGGGAAGGAGGGTTTGTGGATAAGGCAAGGAAGTAGGATTCTAATTTAAGAACAATCAATGGCCAACATCACAGGGCAAGGTCAAACTTCAGCCTGTGTGTGTCTGTGTTAACAAAATCAGTAAAACAGTTTTTATCTCATTTTAACTTGGTAGAAGTGTTGAGAGTCAGCCATGCATTTGCACTACTTTTTTTTTTTTTTGAATAACAGGTTAAAGGTCAAGGTCACATGGCAAGGCCAACTTAAAGTTTTTATCCGAGTTAGACCAAACTTTGCAAGAAGGCTCCATGTAAAGAGACCTTGCTTGGTGGATGAAATGAGGGTTAACCAGGAATGAAGAGATTTAATTTTGAGAATAATAGGTCATAAGGCAAGGACAACTCAACTTTCATTTGATTTGAGCCAATCTTACTGGAGGGGGTGGCAGTCAGGAAAAACTGAAGTTGTCCGATTTTGAGAACAGTTGGCCGAAGATGAAGGTTACAGGGCAAAGTCAAATATTTGATCCCTATTATGATCAGTAGGGTGCAGATGCTGCACTCTCTTAATTCCCCTTCTTGTTTTACATACTACATGCAACTGTTCTCTTTTGTATTATGTCTTCTTAGTATCTTATTTTACATGATAAAGTATTACGTGAAAATTCAGTTGCTGAGGAAACAGAAGGCAAAGATAGCCTGTCAACTGCATGAGTCATTAACAGTATACACACAATTTTTGCTGAGCTAATAATTATCAGTCTCTAAAGGACAACCTGCAACAGTCAGATTTAGAATCAAGTCTCCATTTGTACTGTTGGATGAGCAGGGACATGGGAAAAAACAAAAACTGTCTTACAGTCCAACCAGCAAGGAAAAAGTCCTGCAAAATCTCATGGCAGTGAGAATACAAACTTTTATACTGTGCAGTACACTGTATGGGGATGCTAGCACATGGCAACCACCAGCTTCCTCTGGTGAGAAAGGAACACATTCTCGCTGGACTGGAGAGATTTCATAATTCTCTCTCTCTCTCTCTCTCTCTCTCTCTCTCTCTCTCTCTCTCTCTCATATATTTTGTTAATGCAAAATACTGAATGTATTTTTTTTTTTTTACGAGTATCTCAACATCTTCTTTGTCACTGACTGGCTAGGGAAGTTAGAGTAGTAGGAAACTAAGGAACCAAGTTGTATCATACTACTGTACTATTTTCAAACACATTTGATCCCAGTTTAACTGAACCTGGGGAATTGATTCAGGGTCAGCCATGTTGATCTAATGTTCTTCTAGAACAACAGGTCAAAGGTCACATGGGAAGGTCAATTACACAATTTTTATCCAACCGGAACCAAACTTGGAGTGGTTCAGGTTAAACCAAGGTTTAAGGGATTCAGTTATCAGAGCAACCAGTTACTGATCAAGGTCACAGGGTAGAGTCAAACTTTTACCTACTGTGTTGTAGTGTATCAGTATTTAGTTGATGCTTGTCTGCATCTCTTGTGCCTGCCTGCACTAGTTTCAATTTCATTCCCGCTACCACCATACAGTTTTATTCTTTTACTCAGCAAAGGAGATACTCCTCATGGGAAATGGGTGAACAAAGCGTGCTTTCAACCCTTTCACTTTTAGATATCTCTCCAAAACTGAAGAAAAAGATATCATCATACTGAAGGGGTCAAAGACATATATACCCTGAAGTATGACAGAGTACTGAGATGTTGCTGTTGTTGAGTAACCTTGGCTTATCTGGCTGAGCAGAACCATCAATTGCAAGCAACTGCCCTTGCAGGGTTGTCCCATGCAGTGAACTGATGATTGACAGTGGCTCACTATAGCAAAGTGCAGGGAAGAGGGTAGAGGTTTGGTTCTTGGATGGATGCCCCATTTATGTCTCTCCACTCACTTAACAGGGGTACCATAGAAGGCCTCATCATCACCCCATTATTTGGTTATATGGTTACCAACTAGCATTGAAAATGCTTTCCTGGGCTAGAGGAAACCCTTAAGTATGTCACTCAGTGTGAAGCCACCTGAAGTAGAAAGAGGAATAATAAAAGATGGCAGGAAGGATGGGAGAAAGAAGAGAGAGGAGGACAGACACACACACACACAAAAATTATAATGGTGAAGGAAAAGTAGGCAGCATTACAACAAATGAGCAGATGATGGTCGCTACCACCAACCATCATGAAAGGGAAGAAATTATGAGTAATAACAAAGGGACTTGGTGTAATGGGGTGTATAAAAGCCTGCATGGCTTAGAGGCAAAGCGGGGATCCTTTCTTTGGCTGAGTGGTAATGTGCATGCGTATGAGGCACGAGGGCCTGAGTTCAAATCCTGGCCAGCCCAGCGATTAATTTGTTAAGTTTCAACTGGGGCCTTTACATTGGTTGGCAGTGGTGTGGGATGTGAGGCGAGGCCTTGAGGGCAATGATGTTGTGTTGACAGCCTTACATCCCGGGGGTGAGCTGTCAGTGTGGTTCGCGGGCTCCCCCTAATGATGGCCTCCAGTGTGCTACACTACCACGTGTGTTTGAAACTGACCAAATTAATCACCAGGGGGAGAAAAGAGTGGTGTAATGGGGTGTATAAAAGCTTGCGTTGCCTAGAGGCAAAGCGGGGATCCTCTCTTTGTGGTAATGTGCGCGCGTACGAGGCGGGAGGGCCTGGGTTCAAATCCCGGCCAGACTAGTGATTAATTGTTAAGTTTCAGTTCGGGCCTTTACATTGGAACAGTCTTTTGTCACTGAGTATGTGCTTTTGGACTGGGTGTCAAACAGACACACAACCTGTAACCTACTAAGTTTTACTACATTTAATGATATATATTTGCATGAGCATTATCAACTGTAATTGCAAGAGATCCTAAGAGATTCAGTTTAATGGGGACCATGAAAAACTACTGTTAAATTATATTACATATCTAACACTTTAAAATTTTATACATGCATTTCACAGTACAGTCAAATGTACTAGTACAGTAGTGGGTTATTGTTTGATAACCCATGGCTGTCTGGCCCAGCAGGCCCATCAACTGCAAGCAAACAACTGCCCCTACAGGGCCATCTTGAGCAGTGAACCAACATTCCCCTGTGGCAGGCAGCGCCTCGCTTGTGGAGAAGTGTGAAGATCTCATTCCTGGGTAGATGCTGCATTTTTACATATCCACCCAAATAATGGACACCATATTAGGCACCACATCACCCTAATATCTGGTTAAATCATTATGAACCAGCATAGTAAATGGTTTCTTGGGTTACAGGAAATCAGTAGGTTTGCCACTCAGTGTCAAGTCATCTGACCTGAAAAGAGGAATAATAAGAAGTGACAGGAAGGATAGGAGAACTAGGAAGAGAGCACAGACACAGAGAATGAATTATAAAGGTGAAGGATGAAGTAGGCAGCACTACACTGAGTGGATGATGGTCGCAACCACCTACTGGCAACTGTTGAGAAGTATATAACATGTAAAATAAATAACCAAGGAAGAGATGCTACAAAGTCTCTTAAAGCAACACAGTCAGAGTTGAAGGTCTAAGCACTGACAAATACTGTATTGTAATGCACTCATCATTAACCCCTTGTATCCGGTGCTCTCTTATTTCATTCTTGTTATCTATGGGCCATTCATCTACCATTCAATCCAGCACTGCCCCATCAGAAGCACAGGGGCCCAGGGTTTAAGTACTTATTCAGGACACTTAATGTGAGAGGGAGCTGTTGCTGTCCCCTAGTAGCACCATGTGAGCAATAAACCCCAACATCTCCTTGGAAAAAGACCCTGACAGAACACATCTGGTTGGGCTGTTTTTACTCACTACATCAATAGGCATCTAAAAACCTCTACAAGGGCAACAGGGCTAATGCACTACACCAGAATACAGCATAAATACCTACTCTTGACCTCCCTGTATGCATCAGAGAACTAGCTCAGAATGGGAAGAGTAACCAAGTGTCACAGGAGATATCTATGGACGATCTTATATAACTTAGAGGAGAGTTTAAGAAACAGGGAGGTTAGATAAACTCATTATTAACCACTTTACTCTTACGAGGCTCTTCTAAGCTGAAAGTAATCATCTAGAGAAGATGAGAAGATAAGATATTATGGCATCCTCAAGCTAAGGGAGTTAACAGAAGTATCACTCAAGGTACTAAGTAGCTTTAAGAATAAATGCATCAGAGATTCGCTGATGTAGGAACAACCATTATTATGTAAAAATGGAACTTGATATTTATTTGATTAAAATTAGTAATATTATTGCTCCTCTCTACGATTACCTCAGTGCCACCAATACCTCTGCAAACCTATGAAAAAAGGACAACAGTTTCATTTCATTTCGTTTATAAAGGCTCCAACATGCTTGCATGCATCAGCCTTGGTCACTTAATGGTAGTTTTCCATGCTGCTCAATCTCTGGCAGCCTTTCTATTTAGTTCCATAATCCTGTGGTCACACTCTATGTCCTCATCCCAGGTTTTTTTCTGTCTGCCTCTTGTAATCCTACCCTCAATGTTCACACCTCTCACCCTCCACACCCAATTGCCAGCCTCCATCCTCTCCACATGTCCAAACTCTTTCAATCTGCTCTTCATCATCACAGCACTACTACATTCAAGTCCCATCCTTCCTCTCAACCCTTCATTTGCACTCCTAACCCCCCACACCTTTCATTCAAGGATGCAATACACTCCCATCTAATCATTATGATCTCTGTAAACTTGAGCCTAAGAATATCCTCATTCCTTACCGCTCAGGTCTCACTATCATACAGCATTACACATGCCATACACAAAGGAACCCTTTGCATGGAAGGAGAGCCCTCTCAATATCAGGCAAGGCAACAACTGTCTGAACTTCTTCCAACCCATCCAAGACACAACAGGTCAACAATGGGTAAATGCATAAATCATCAGTGGAATGATAGAGTACTCAACTCCTAGTCCATGTGACCCTAGTTCGAGTACGCTCTGATACATGTGTTGCTGGTATAGAGGAGATGAGCATTCTCCTGTCTAGAGTAGTTCAAAGTGTGCTGTACTGGAAAACCTGCAAGGGTTCAGAACTCAGCGAAGGTCAAGATTAGGCAGTCTGTCCACTTCTATGCCTCACTCCAGCCTCAGCGAGGCTTGTTAGACTGCTGTTGCTCCTCAGGAGCAGCCAGGGTCAGCCCGTTGACCCCCTTAGGTTAGGACATTATATTGGTATTAAGGTCTTGTGTATATTCAGTCATTGGCTGCAATGAATAAATAAAAAATAAATTATTATTATTATTATTATCATTACTATTATTATTATTATTATTATTTCACTCTCATCTTAAATCTCGAGACCAACTGCCTAGCCCCGGGCTCCTACGCTCCTCAGGGGGCAACACAGGATTGGATGATGGATGGACGGATGGATTATTATTATTATTATTATTATTATTATTATCATTATTATTATTATTATTATTATTATTACACACACACACACACACACACACACACACACACACACACACACACACAGACTATCTCAGGCTGACCACATCAGTGAGAAGGTACGGAACATGTATACTGTACACCGCTTGCAAATATGAGTACACTACTGTATAGCATTCACACACATAATGAAGACATGCTGAGAAAAATAATAACATCATTCACCAGACCAGCCCTGGAGTATGGATCAGTAGTCTGGAATCCTCATCTCAAAAAAGACATAGATAAGACTGAAAAAGTTCCAAGGGCTGCTACAAGATGGGTACCAAGCTTAAGGGATCTAAGCTATGAAGAAAGACTAGAAAAACTGAATTTACTTACACTGCAGAAGAGAAGGAAAAGAGGAGACACGATTATGATATATAAATGCATATCAGGGAAGGAGAAAGTAGACATAAATGAATATATAACCTATGAGGAAGCATCAGCAAGAGGACACTGCAAAAAAATGCATAAAAAGAGAGGCGATAAAGATGTAAGGAAATTTAGTTTCCCAATTAAGACAATTGATCAGTGGAATACACTAACAAATGAAACAGTGTGTGCCAAAACAATTCATAAATTTAAGGATATGTACGATAAAAATGGTTTAAGACACAGGACAGTATGAGCTTGACTCATTCCTGTAAAGATACAATTAGGTAACAACAATTTGATAAGAACACAGACACACATATACAGAAAATTCTGTGAATTTTATGGAAAAGGAGTCCAAAATTATATCCCTCGGCACAATGAAATAGAAATAAGTTAAAAGAAATAGTTTAATACCAAATGTAAAAAAGCAAAAGAGAAAAGAGATTTGTTGCAGAATAGATACAAATAATATAACAGTGAAACAGCATAAAACAACTATAAATAGGCAAGAAACGATTATACAAGGATAAGGAAACACGCTCAAAGGCAGTTTAAGGAAGATATTGTAAATAAAATACTTATCAACCGAAGCTGTTTTACAGCTACACATGAAGCAAAACTAAAGGCAAAGATAAAATACAATCCATCAAGGATGATGAAAAAATCTATATCAATGAAGAATAATTATATTTGTGAAGTACTGGACAAAACAAAAAATTCCAATCAGTTTTTACAGAGGAAAGTAGATTTGGGAGAGATAAAAAGGAACAAACATACCCAAACATATTAACAAATATAGGCATATCGGAACAAGAGGTCTAGGAAGAGTTGACCAAATTAAACAAAAGGAAAAGCAAATGGTCCTGACGAGATTTCAGACTGAGTATTACATAAATGTGTAGAAGAGTTAAGCAGACCATTATATATATAATCTTCAAGGAATCTTTAAGACAAGGTAAACTACCTGATATTTGGAAGAAAGCACACATTGTTCCCCTCTTCAAGAAAGGAAATAGAAAAACTCCACTTAACTACTGACCAGTATCACCAACCAGCATTGTAACTAAGATATCAGAAAAACTACCTATCTTCATCTAATGCCTGACACCTCAATCCCAGAAGGGGTGGCCACAAACAAATTGCTTCCATGTCGGCCTGTCCAATGCCATTTCACTTCCTTGCTTCCAGCTCAAACCCCCTTCTCTCATATACCCCTCCACTCCATCCCTCCATCTCATCCTCAACCTCCCCCTTCCTCTCCCTCCCTCCACCTCACTCACATACACTCTTCTCATTAGTCTCTCGGTCTCCATCCTCTCCACATGGCCAAACCACCTAAGTGTACTTCTCCTAAAGCTTTCAATCACATCCACATCCACACCACAAAGCTCACTTACCTCCTCATTTTTCAGTCTGTTTCTCCACGTGGCTCCACATGCTCCTCCCAAATAACTCATTTCCACTGCTGTCACTCTAGACTTGTGTCTTTCCAACAAGGTCCAAGCTTCACTTCCATAGATTAGGGCTGGTATCACAATATTGTCATGCAACGACTTTTTTACTTCCATGCTCACTTCCATGTTCCTTATCACTGCTTTCAAAGAACCAGCAACCTTTCATCCCTGTTGTGCCCTTTCAAGCACTTCACCCTCTAAACTTCCATCCTTCCTCATCACACTACCCAAGTACATAAATGCACTCACTTTTCCATTTCCCCCTCATCCAGCCTCACTGTACATTCAGTGGCTTTATTTCTCTTGAAGACCATAACTTTACTCTTTCCTACATTCACCTTTAGATTCTATTTCTTACACACTCTCCCAAACTCTTTCACCAAGCCTTGCAGTTCCCCTTCGTCTTCACTTAAAATGACAGTATCATCTGCAGACAACAGTACAGGGAGTTTCCAAACACTGCCCTCCCTCATTAGGATCACTCCAACATCCACTGCCCTACCTTAAAAAGTACCTTTTTAATAACCCCATCTATATACAGACTGAACAACCATGGAGACATGACACATCCCTGCTTCAATCCAACATTCAATTAGAAAAATTCACTCAGTTCACTATCCACACGTACTGTAGCCTTGGCACCCTCATACAAACTCTTCATGGCATGCAACAAATTCCCATTTACTCCATATATTATTAATACTTTCCAAATTTCTTGTCTATATACCCTGTCATATGCTTTCTTTAAATCCATGTAGGCCGCATACAACTTTTTTCCCTTCTCTAGAATCTTTTCCACTAAAGACCTAAGAATAAATAATTGATCTACAAAACCTCTTCCCTTCCTAAAACCTCCCTGTTCTTCTCCAACTAATTCCTCTGTTATTTCCCTAACTCTGTCAATAAGTTCTATTCTATTCTATTCTATTCTATAGCCCGACGCCCTAATCCCGCAAAGGGTGGCCGCAGACAAAACGCCTCCAAGTCGCTCTGTCACCCACCATTTGACTACCCTCCCCCCAACTCACCCCCCCTTCCCTCATTTACCTCTCAACTCCATCCCTCCACCTCATCCTCGGTCTACCTCTCCCTCTCCCTCCCTCCACCTCACCTACATACACCCTCTTAGTCAGTCTTTCATTCTCCATTCTCTTCACATGTCCAAACCACCTCAGTGTATTTCTCCTAATCTTCTCAACCACATCCACATCCACCCCACATCGTTCCTTCACTTCTTCATTTGTCAACCTGTCCCTCCACATGCTCCTCTCAAGTAACCCATTTCCACTGCTCTCTCTCTTGACTTGTTCCCCTCTTGCAAGGTCCATGCCTCGCTTCCATACGTCAGGGTAGGGATCACAATACTATCATGCAGTGACTTCTTAACTTCCATACTCACCTCCCTATTTCTCATCACTGCTTTCAGTGTACCAACGACCTTCCTTCCATGCTGTACCCTTTTACACACTTCATCCCCCAAAGTTCCATCCTTACTCATCACACTACCCAAGTACTTGAATGCACTCACATTCTCCATATCCTCACCATCCAACCTCACTGCACACTCTGTGACTTCATTCCTCTCAAACACCATAACTTTACTTTTGTTTACATTAACTTTCAGATTCCTCCTCCTACACACTGTCCCAAATTCATTCACCAAACCTTGCAACTCCCATTCATCTTCACTCAAAAGTACTGTATCATCAGCAAACAGCAACACCGGAAGCTTCCAAATCTCACCCTCATTCATTAGAGCCACCCTCACATCCAATGCCCTACCCTGCACCTCCTTTACAACCCCATCCATGTATATATTAAACAGCCATGGAGACATCACACAACCCTGTTTCAGTCCCACATTGAGATCAAAGAACTCACTCAGCTCACCATCCACTCGCACCGTAACCCTAGCTCCCTCGTACATACTCTTCACAGCACTCAAAAATTTCCCCTCCACTCCATATATTCTTAATACCTTCCACATACCTTGCCTATCTATTCTGTCATATGCTTTCTCCAAGTCCATGAAGGCAGCATACACTTTCCTTCCCTTCTCTAGATACTTCTCCACTAAACATCTTAGAACAAATATCTGATCTACACACCCTTTTCCCTTCCTAAATCCCCCTTGTTCTTCTCCAACTAGCTCCTCTGTCATATGCCCAACCCTATCAATGAGTATTCTACCATATATTTTACCAGTCACACTAAGTAGGCAAATACCCCTATGGTTACCACATACTTCTCTCTCTCCTTTTCCTTTGAATAAAGGAACAATTATACCTGATTTCCAGTCCTCTGGAACCCTTCCCTCTTCCCAAGCCAATCTACACAACTTCCATATCCACTCCACAACAATCTCACCCCCATACCTAAGCATTTCACCACACACTCCATCAATTCCTGGGGCCTTTCCCAACTTCATATTCTTCATCGCTTCCATCACTTCCGCCCTACTGATCTCTTCCTCTCTCCTCTCATCTCTTCTTCTCCCAGCCATTCCCCAACCACTTATACTCGCACTGCTCTCACCCTCCACATTCAACAAATCCTCAAAGTGCTCCTTCCATCTCTTCAGTTTCTCTCTCTTCTCCACCAACAATCTATTATTCCTATCTTTCACTCCCCTACTATTTCCCCTTTCACACTGCCTTACTTTCTTTACCTCCTTCCAAAACAATTTCTTACTCTCCCTCCATTTCACACTCAGATTCCTCCCAAACTCCTCATCCACTTTCTTTTTACTCTCCTTCACCAGTCTCTTAACCTCCCTTCTCCTGTTCACATATACCTCTCTCTTCTCTCTCTCATCTTCTCCCCTACCTCTACTCGCTAACCATTCACTATATGCCTTCTTCTTTTGTTCCACAGCTCGTTTCACCTCATCATTCCACCATGCTGTCCCTTGCACACCCTTGCATATCCTCCTCACTCCACAAACCGCCTCACACGCTGCACCTATCTCTTCCGTGAATATCTTACATACGTCTTCCACCCCTTCCATCTGCTCTAGCTCATACCTTCCCAGTCTTTCTTCCACTATGCTCTTATACTCTGTCATTTTCTCACTATCTTGCAATTTCTCCACCCTTCTCACAGGAGTTGCTTCCTCCTGTTTTCCCCTTTGTCTCCTCAACCACTTTCTTTGCAGCTCTACCTTGGCCATCACTAAGTGATGGTCTGAGACTCCATTCCCCCACCCTCTCCACACTCTTGCATCCAACACTTGTCTTCTCATTCGCTCATCCACACACACGTAGTCTATCATTGCCTTTCGTTCAACAAGTTCACCATCCATCCTCCTCATTACTCTCCATGTATACTGGTGGATCATATTATGCTGAAAGTAGGTGTTGGCTATTGCCAACCCCTTACAAGCACAGATGTCCACCAAAGCACTTCCATTCCCATCTTCGTCAGCTGGCACACCCCACTGACCAACCACTCCATCCACTCGTATAAGTACCCTACCATATACTTTTCCTTTTACACTAAGAAGGCAAATGCCCCTGTGATTCCCACACACTTCTTTTTCTCCTTTTCCATTGTACAGGGGAATAATTATACCTGACTTCCAATCTTCTGGGACTCTACCTTCCTCTCAGGCCAATCTGCACTGCAATCTTCCATATCCATTCTACTACTCTCACTTCCCCATGCTTCA
Source organism: Coenobita brevimanus (assembly GCF_032717465.1). Taxonomy (NCBI): domain Eukaryota; kingdom Metazoa; phylum Arthropoda; class Malacostraca; order Decapoda; family Coenobitidae; genus Coenobita; species Coenobita brevimanus. Next base: position 14,430,452 of record NC_136978.1, read on the forward strand.
GCATTTCATCACACACTCCATCAATTCCTGAGGTTTCCCCATTTTGACTATTTTCATTGCTTCCACAACTTTCATCCTGCTGATTTCTTCCTCTCTTCTCACCTCCCTTTTCTCCCAGCCATTCCCCAGCCACTTATACTTGCATTACTTTCATTCTCTGTGTTCAACAATTCCTTAAAGTGTTCTCTCCATCTGCTTACTTTTTTCCCTTCTCCACTAGCAATCTACCATTTTTATCTTTCACTCCCCGTCTTACTTCTTGATCACCCTGTCCGATAAGAATAATTTGGATAAATCATCTGGAAAAACATAATATGATAACAGAAATATTGTTTGGTTTTAGAAAAGGAAAATCATGTTTTACTAATCAATTAAGCTATTATGACAGAGTTGCAGAAACACTACAGAAAAGAGAAGAATGGGTAGACATGATCTATTTGGATTTCAAGGAGGCATTTGACAGATTTTTTTTTTTTTAATAACAGAATGGAGGAAGGAAAAACAAATGAATAAAAAAAAAATAATAATAATCCATACACCAGATTACTGGTGTCCTCTGTTCATAAAACATGTGTTACAGTTAGACTTGAACAGCTGTGGGTTGAAATTTGGAGGGAAACAACTCTGGGGAAGAGAGTTCCAGAGAGAAGCAGTTCGGGGAATGAAAGAATTCTGATAGGCAGAAGTTCTGCAATATGGCTGAGTGACATTCCAGTCATGAGCGCTACCAGATGCCCGAGTAGCACAAGGGAAGGCATGGAGAGATGGCACCACGGACACAACTTTGTCTGATAATTTGCCAAAAAAATTTCTGTAAAATAATGCAAGGGAGGCAACATTCCTTCTTACTTGCAAGGGAGGTAATTTATTTGTAATGGCAGGGTTGTTAATAATTTTAACAGCTTTGTTCTGAATTTTATCTAGTTGTTTTAATGCAACCTCTCCACGTCCACTCCACAAGGGTGAGCAATATTCAAGCTGAGAGCGCACATGACTCTTTTAGATTATAGCCAACTGCTCATCAGCGAAGAAGTTATGGACTCTGTACAATAATCCAAGTTTCTTTGAGGCGGTTTTAGCAAGTGATCTAACATGAGAGGTCCAGCTGAGGGCATCGTTAAGTGAAACACCAAGAATTTCAATACTTTTGGAGATGGGAATATTAGTGGCACTGAAGGTAATGTACGAATCTGGCAACAACTGTCTATTAGTAAATTGTATATATTTAGTTTTACTAGCATTAAAAGAGACAAGGCTGTTTTGTCCCCATTCACTGATCGTAGATAGGTCTTGATCTATGGAGATGGCTGTACTGAGTTGAAGGGTAGAGATATTAGACTTTGTAAATGGGTGTCTGAGTGTGAATGAACTATGTAGTGTTGAGTCATCTGCGTATGAATGGATGGGATTGTGGGTGACAGATAAGAGATCATTAATATGAACCAGGAATAGGGTTGGCGCCAGAACTGACCCCTGCGGCACCCCGGCGTTAATTGAGTGGAAATTGGAATATACATCATCTACTTTTACTCTTATTTTTCCTGTCACTAAGATTTGAAGAAATCAAAGGAACAAAAGACGTTAGTCCATAGCAAGGGAGTTTGGACAGCAGGGAACGGTGCCCTACTCTGTCGAAAGCTTTAGAAATATCGAGAGCTACTGCATGAGTTTCTCCATGTAGATCAATTGATTGATGGATGGTATGAGTTAGGAGGTTGAGTATGTCAATGGTGGATCTTTCGTGGCGAAAACCATACTGTCTATCCCTAATTAAGTTTCTGGATTCAAGATGTTTAACAATGTGCTTATTAATTAAAGTTTCAAATACCTTACCAAGAGAAGATGTGACAGCAATTGGTCTGTAATCAGAGAGGTCAGAGGAACTTCCTTTCTTTGGAATTGGGTGGACATTGGCTTCTTTCCATGAATTTGAGAATAAAGAAGTAGTGGTAGGTGGTGGCGACCATCATCCACTCACTTGATGTAGTGCTGCCTACTTCTTCCTTAGCCTTTATCATTCTTTTTCTGTGCCTGCCCTCCTCTCTTCGTATTTCTCCCATCTTTCCTGTCACTACTTAATGCTTTTCTTTCCGTTACAGGTGGCTTTACATTGAGTGACAAGCCAAATGGTTTCCTGTAAGCCAAGAAACCATTTACAACGCTGGGTGGTAACCATATAACCAAACCATACGTGCTCCCTACGTGTCAAGTGGGTTGGTGGAGGGTTAGTGCCCCTCCCTGTAAAACAAATAACTCAGAGTCAAATGGCCACCCCATACGGGATTATGGCGTCTGGCAATAGATAGACAGATAGATAGGTATGCATAGTCTGAATAATTTAGCTAGAACAGAGGCAAGTTCAGGGGAACACTTTTTCAAAACTATTGGCAGAATTCCATCTGGGCCTGGGGCTTTGTTGGTAGGTTTATTCTCTAGGATGGATTTTACGTATCTTGTCTGTATTTTAAGTGGGGCAATTTCGGGAGAGTCAAGTTCTAGTACTGGGACATTCTGGCTGGTATCATCTATGGTAGAGTTTCTGGCAAATGTACTGGCAAAAATATCTGCTTTCTCACACGGGTCGTTTGTAATGTTGCCATCTGAAGATTTTAGTGGGGGAATGGAAGATGACTTGTTAAAGTTATTATTGAAAGAATTAAGAGTTGACCAGAATATTCTATTTTTCATTAGGGTTGTTAAGTAGTTCTGATGCTTGCTTTTGAAGAAAGTTTGATTTAGCTAGATTTAATACCACACCAAAGACTTTTATGGAAACTGCACCATCAAGGTGGAATCCAAAGTCATCTGTACTATTGGATGCAAGATATTTTCAGAAAAAGGGAAACAAGAACAGTATTAAGGGGAAATTACTCACCATGTAAAGAAGTGACTAGTGGAGTCCCACAGGGCTCAGTGCTGGCACCAATTATGTTTTTAGTACATATAAATGACACTGACAGCAACATTGGAAATGGAAGCTGTCTAAATATGTTTGCTGATGATGCAAAAATACAAAAGAGAAATACAAACACAGACTCTTGCAGAGAGCTACAAAAAGATTTAAATAAGCTTCATTAGTGAAGAAATAGAAGGCAAATGGAATTCAGTGTGGATAAATGCCATGTAATCAAGTTTGGTAAAAGTGGAAAAATTTCCAGACTGGGATTATAAGCTAGGAAGTTCAATCCTACACATATCAGAAAAGAAGAAGGACCTAAGAGTGATTATCAAAGTTTGGTAAAAGCAGATTCCAGACTGGGATTATAAGCTAGGAAGTTCAACCCTACACATATCAGAAAAGGAGAAAGACTATCTCTGGCTGACCACATCAATGAGAAAGTGTGAAACATGTATACACTGCTTGCACATATAAATGTGAAGACATGCTGAGAAAGATAATTGCATCTTTCATCAGACCAACCCTGGAGTATGCATCAGTAGTCTGGAATCCATATCTTAAAAAACACATAGATAAGACTGAAAAGGTACGAAGGGCTGCTATAAGATGGACACCAAGCTTATGGGATCAAAGCTATGAAGAAAGACTAGAAAAAATAAATCTACCAATATTAAAGAGAGAAGGAAAAGAAGAGACATGATTAGGCTATATACAGTAAATGCATCAAAAGAGAAAACAGACATAAATGAGTACAGTATATAACCTATGGAGAAACAACCGCAAGAGGACAATGCAAAAAGCTGCAAAAAAGAGAGGTGATGAAGATGTAAGGAAATTCAGTTTCCCAAACAGAGCAATTGATCAGTGGAATGCACTACCAAATGGCATAGTGTGTGCCAAAACTATTCATAAATTTAAGGATAAGTATGATAAAAATGGTTCAACACATGGGACTCATTTCTGTAAAGATACAATTAGATAAGAACAATTAGGTAAGAACACACACACACACACACACACACACACACACACACACACACACACACACACACACACACACACACACACACACACACACACACACACACACACACAAATTTCTACATACCACAATCTAGCTCATGATGTTGCTGCTGCTGTCATTGTTGTTCTTGCCCCCAGGCTCATCTGGATGTAGAGCTCAGTGAACCGTAGAATGAAGTTGACATTCTCCTGCAGTCCACCATCCTCCTTTTGGAGAACAAGAAAGGAAATAAGGGACTATCTGTATAACCAGGTACTAGGACCACACAATTATATTGGTGCCACCATGTGAAGGCATTCCTCTCCAGCACCATTAAACTACACTGTATTACACGTATTACATGTACTTGTTACGTAATCCATCACAATTGAAAATAAAATGAATGTTGAAATATTTATTAAACAATCAACAATAATGTAGTTCACCTTAGCAGCATACTATAGACAATTTTGCAAAGTGAAAAAAACCCGTAAGTCGGTGGAGTTGGAATTTCTGTAGTGCATAACAGGGTGAAGGACACAGCCAACAAGGACACCAGCCTCTCCCACCACAGGGATTGAGGGTGGGGAGGTTGGAGCACCAGGATACTACCTCTCCATCTTTCATAACCCGTTACCTACCCTAATCTTCCCCCACTCACAAATACCCTAGTCTAACTCATTCTGACTATCCTAAAAATTCTACACAATAAAAATTCATCACTTCATCTACTCTTGTCTCACCTACCTTAATTTAACCCATTCCAAGGATAATAATCATCATCAATCATCATAATCATCATCATAACCCACTTTGTCACTACCGGTAATACATGGGGTGTGAGGGTTCCACAAAAAAAAAAAAAAAAAAAAAAAAAAAAAAAGAGCAGTATAAAACAGGGATATCCCAAACTGTCCTAAATATTCTACACAAAGAAAAGCCTCCAACAGTTTCACCTAAATAAACATGAAGTGTTATCAATACTCATCTACACAAGTTTAGTTTCCACTCTTTGCAGTTAATGCTGGAGGGCATATTATTCAAGGCAAGTAAAGTCAGTGCATGGTAGCATAATACCGCCACCTCTTTGCAGACATCGAAAGGAAATAAGCTAAAAGATCGTAAATATGGGTCTGATTAGAATTAGGTTCTTTCAGTTGGGTCTGGGGGACTTTATCTCTTTATCCTATGAAGAGATGTGGATCTTGTGGTAAATATCCTGGTTTCCAACACATATATAAAGAGACAGGCCACTCAAACCTAAAATAGCAGACATAACCTAACTATGAAGTGATGTAACTGTGACATAACCCTACTGAAACTGATATTTACCACCATGTCAGTTATTTCCTCATGTTAGGGAAGGCCTGCTGAGAAGTAGGCATGATTTCTTCCATAACCCCTTCAATCACATGACATGCTTTCATTTTGCTCAGCTTAGGGGAGGCTTTTTATACTGAATAAACTAAAAGAATTATATATGACTTTTATCCACTCCTTTCATATAAGGGACCTGTTTTAAGTTGAATAAAATTATTTTTAAGTACAAGAAACACCTTCCAATCAGAGACCTGTTATAAGCTGAATAAAAATTATTTTTATGGGAATACAATAAATTGGACACCACTGCAAAAAATGGGTTATCCTTTCACTCTGTAGCCATATTTTTTTCACTTTATTCTTGCTAGCTAAAGATTATTTTTTTCTGTTTAGTGGAGACGTCTGGTTGTGAAAATTTTCATGAAGATGACATCTAACCTATCCATTCCAGAAAATCTCTCCTAAGATGGAGACAAATATCAGTTAGTAGCATGAATAAAATAATATTACTTCCTCAGGTTGAAGGGGTTTAAGGATGTAGCTGGAGAGCAGCATCCAATGGGCAGCTGTGTCCTCACACCAAAGACACCAAAGCCTAACCATCCTTGAAACATCACCACTGATATGATTGAACAACAATGGACGGACCATGGAGTTGTATCAAAATGTTAGGAATATAGTCGAAAAAGCATTAATGAACAATATTTAGTGAACAGTATATTCATTTCTCCAAATACGAACAATGTGTCTCTGGTCGCAGTGGAATTCATTTGGACATATTCTCTAAACTTAATGGCAAAAGGGAAGGCAAGTCCCTTATTTATTACAAAATATTTCCAAAGAATTTGATAAAGATGGAACATGCCAAGTTTCTCAGTATCTGAATGCATTCTGTAATGTAGAACGCAGGCTAATCAAATGTAAAAAACATGACATCCCATCATGACCGCCAAAAATTTGGGATTTGTCTGCACCTTTGTGGTTTTAGTTTCAAGAGTACAGCTTTTATACACACAGTCTCTTGCTTCAGTCTTAGGTAGAGACAGGAGGTAATAATGAGAAGATGATTTATTAATGGAAAAGATAGAAGTGCTATACTCAAATAAAAAAGTTGAGAAGTAACAAGTGAAAAATAAAACAGAATGAGAGAGGAGGGTGGGGGAGTTAAAGTAAAGTGGATTAAAAGAGAAATATTCAGCAGAGGATGGCAGGATGAGAGGGTAGGGAGGAACACAGAGGAAATTACCAGTAAAGCATTAAAATGGATGGCAAGCCCCTAGATTTTTATGACACTTTCTGAAGTACGTGACAGACAGAACAAGTCTGGCTTCTCTATTGCATTGTTGACTGCACTCTGTAATATGGAAATAATGTGGAAAGTAACCTAATCATATCAAATAACCACAGGCATTTCCTCAATGACTACGAAATCTGGGGGATTGCCTACACTTTCATGTTCTCAGTTTGGCATCCTTTTCATTTTAATATTGCCACCTCCAGACACTTTTATTTAGCTTGAGTGATTTTGCTACCTCTAAACAATTTTATTTAGCTTGAGTGACTTTTTGAAGTGGAAGGGTTTCATATAGTCTTCATTTACCCCTTCACTATAATATGTCTGTCTGTGCAAAACAGATTATCTGGAAGTGGCAAGAATAAACTAAAAAAAACTATGTTGTTTGATTCAAGGTTTTAAGCACATAGCCTTTACAGCTATCTTACAGAACAGTAGAACAGTATGTAGGAGGAGGGGGAGATTGCAGAAGTTAGGAGGAGGAGGAAAGATAGAGACAGATACAGGAGGGGGCAGGGGAAGAAGGTGAGGGGGGAGGGGAAGAGGCAGGGGAGAGAGAGGTGTGGGGCTTGGGGAAAGTGGAGAGGGAGAGGGGGTAAGAGGAGGTGGAGTGAGAGAGGGGATGGGCTAGGGGAAGAAAGATTGAGAAGAAGGCATGGGAGCAGTCCAGTTTTCATTATTAATTTTGAGCCCTACAGCCTGAGGACATCATTTTAATTCTTTTCTAACATCAGATTATTTTTATTTCAGTTTTAGGAGGCCCCCCCTTATAGTGAAGAGGTTTCTGAAGACAGTATGTATTTTTTTTGTGCAAAGAAAAAAGAACCAAAAGCTGGAAGCCCACAAACAAAAGTCGTTCTTCCCAGAATTGAAATCAATCATCTGGAAATATTACGATTAAAATAAATAAGATGTTATTGTAGTGACAAAATTTATCCATCCAGTATGGTGAAGTCTTGCTCAAAAAATTCTTGCTGCTATTACAGTCTCATCTGAATTATGAGACTTTTTAAACAGGAAAGGTTATAAGTAACCTTCACCACCAGGGGGTTTTCACAAGTTAAAGGAAATCAGCTGGCAGTGGCAAGATTAAACTGCAAAATAATATGTCAACTGATTAATGGGGCATGCTAAAGCCCACTATTTAACCTCTTCACCATGATGATGTCTTTCTCATTTTATTCCTGTTACTCCCAAATGAATTATATTCAGTTTAAGAAGAACCTTTAGGATTGGAATATTTAATGGAAATTATCTCTAACCCCTCCAGTTTGAAAATCTCTCCTAAGCAGAATAAAACTCTATGGAGTTAGCAGGAATAAAATAATTATAATACATCCTCAGGCTGAAGGGTAGAAGACAGATGAGGTCAACAGTGTTATTACATGAAGAAAATGAAAACAGAACTATACACTGCAAGCAAGGACTATTTTGCTGCAGGACAATGATGACGTCCATTAAACAATTCTGACTGATCACAAATTCATGCAAAGTTGGGACAAGAACATAACTAGACAAGCTAAAAGTCATTTGAGTGCAGCAATAACCCCTTTTACCAAAGAACATCATCTTTAACATATTCTTGCTGTTATCAAACTATTTTATGTTGATTAGGGGAGGCCTCTTGTAGTGAATGGATTAATAATAGGTTGTATCCAATCCCTCTAGTTTGACAAGTTTCTTCTTGGATGAACAAATTATGACAGCAACGCTAAAATCAAATAAGATATACTGCAGCTCAAGCGGTTAAGTATTAGCCTATCTGGAGCTTAGCAATATTCATATACTCAGAACACAAATGAATTTTATGCGCACCATCGACACATGGGCCTGGATCCACAAAAAATTTATGACCAGTTCCCTGTTGTAACTCAAATATTTCTGCAGGAAGAACAAAAAACATGGAGAGATACTGCACTCTCATTTCCCTGTCCTTCCTGCAGAAACAATCACAGTTCCCACAGGGAAATGATTGTTAGTTTGTTTGTGAATCTTGTATTGGCAGGAAATATGACACTGTTTACATTCTGACTCCTTGTGACACTGTACTGGGACGTGAGGTAGACTTAAACAAAACTCAGTCGATGACCCTTCTTAGGCATGTGGTGAATAACTGGGTCTGCTTCCATGTAGCAGCAATAGGAATTGTGGGACATCAATTTTACCGCAGTATCAAGTTTAATACAGAAAGTCCTCATTTCAGTTTTCATAAATGTTCATTTTTATGACTAAATCTGCCATAAATTACACAAATACAGTATTGTCTACTAGCAGTGCTAGCAAGTACAACTCGAGTTAGCCATATTATGAATATTTTCTAAGGAGGTGGGGACTGGGGGCTGCATTTCCTCTCCCAACAATCATGCTTGGTTCCAATGGTGCCCATGATCTGCTTGGGCATATACCTAAACACTGTATATGGTATACAATATTTAATTCATTTACATTCATAACTGTGTATAATATCCTAGATTTTGAGAGTGAGGACTGCATTCCCTCCCCAAACCATAAATTCAGTTCCTTCAGTGCCTACAACCTAAATGATCATTTAAATATACTTATACAAATACTGTGAAGCAGCTGAAAAACGGGAAAGCAGTTGGGGATGATGAGGTGTATGCAGAGACGATCAAGTATAGTGGAGAGTGCAGAATGAAGTGCTTGTTGGAGATATGTAAGAAGGCATGGATGAGTGAAACTGTGCCAGCAATGTGGAAAAAGGCTATGATTGTACCCCTGTACAAAAATAAAGGTGAGCGAAGTGAGTGCAAGGGTTATCATGGCATACATTTACTGAGTGTGGCAGGGAAGGTATATGGAAGAATTATTATAAAGTAAGCCTAGCTCCTCATCGGGCAACAGTGGACTGGATTATGGATGAATGGATGGATGAAGAGAGACATCAGAAGTCCTAGTGAGTGATGAAAAGGGTGGCTTTAGGAGTGGCAGAGGATGTGTGAATCAAGAATTTGCACTAGGACAGATAGTGGACAAGGCTAGTGAGAAGGACTATACTGTGTTTACGGCATTCATGGATCTGGAAAAAGCATACGACAAGATAGACAGAGATGGATTGTGGAAGGTTTTGCGCATGTATGGTGTAGATGGTAAGCTGCTAGGTGCCGTCAAGAGTATTTATGATGGTGGTGAAGCACGTGTAAGGGTAAATGGGCGTCTACGTGAATGGTTCATGATCAGAGTGGGCAGGCGATACGGTTGTGTGATGTCCCCATGGTTGTTCAATTGTACTGTATATATATACTGTATATACGTATATATATATATATATATATATATATATATATATATATATATATATATATATATATATATATATGTGTGTGTGTGTGTGTGTGTTCAAGAGTGCGAGATATGCCGTGATGTATTGTGTGAAACGAAGATGAAAGGGAGTGAAGTGGAGGAGTGGAAGGGTGTGAATTGTGTAAGACCGGGAATGAATGGGAGATGAAGATGTAAGGAAGGATTTGCTTTGTTGATGAATGAGGTGTGGCACAGTGGAACGAGAGACTACAAATGTGTCAGCTCGAGGTGTATGTATGTCAAATTCAAGTTTGAGAAGGTGAAAGTGGCAGTGATTGTAGCGTATGCACCATGTGAGGACAGGACTGAGAGAGAGAAAGACAGGTTTTGGGATGAGCCGGGTGAAGTAGTGGGAGAAATGCCCAGGAGCTATAAAGTGATCGTGATGGGGGATATGAACGGAAGAGTAGGCACTGGTCCTGAGGATGACATAATGAGTTGTTATGGAGTACCAAGAGAAAATGATAATGGAAACTGAATAAAGGATATGTGCCACGAGAGGAGGTCGTGCATTTGTAATTCGTATTTCAAACACAAAGATGCACATAAATATACGTGGTACAGAGGAAACAGGGATCATGTTGAAAGAAGCCTGATTGATTACGTGCTTGTACAGAGGTCGATGATGGGAATGGTTGCTGATACGAGGGCTGTGAGAGGACGATGTGGAGATCTGTCAGATCATATGATTGTGGTATGCAAGATCAAGCTGAGAGGTGTGAGGTGGATCAAGAGAGAGAGGAGCAGTCAGGGAAAAAGGCTGAAAGTTGAGAAGCTGAGGATCAAAGAAATGGCAGATGATTACAACACCAAAGTAGAGGATGAGTTAGAATCAGTGAACTGGAATGAACTGGATCTGGACAGCCTGTGGATTCCATACAGGGATTGCTTAGTTAGGAATGCTAAAGTGGTGTGTGGTGTGGCAAGAGTATCAATAAAATAGAAGGGTACGGCATGGTGGGATGAGGAGGTTAAGAGAGCGGTGTAGGAAAAGAGAAAGATGTGGCTAAAGTGGTTACAGGATAGGGGTTTAGTTGAACTAAGAACTGAGTATATTGAGAACAAGAAGCACATAAAGAGACTAGTGAAAAGGAAAAAGAAGGAGGTAAATGATGATCTGGGAAGAAAAATGAATGCGAACTACTCTGAAAATAGGAAGTTAGTCTGGAAAGAGGTGCGGAAATGTAAAAGTGAAAGCGGAAAGAAATGTGATGGTGTGAAAGATGCAGGTGGTAGGTTACTAACCCATAGAGATGAAGTACAGACCAGATGGAAAGAATATTTTGAAAGCCTGATGAATGGGAATAGAGAGAGCAGAGCGGCTGTAAACATGATTGGTTTGGGGGATGTGCAGAGAAGGAATGTAGTGCCAGGAGATGTGACACCCGCACAGGTGAAGAGCGCTGTGAAACGGCCGAAAAATGGGAAAGCAGCTGGGGTTGATGAGGTGTATACAGAGATGCTTAAGTGTAGTGGAGACAGTGGAATGAAGTGCTTGTTGGAGATATGTAAGATGGCATGGATGAGTGAAACTGTGCCTGCAGAGTGGAAAAAGGCTGTGATTGTAACCCTGTACAAAAATAAAGGTGAGCAAAGTGAGTGCAAGAATTATCATGGCATAACTTTACTGTGTGTGGTAGGGAAGGTATATGGAAGAATTCTTATAGAGAAAGTAAGAGAGATATCAAAAGTCCTAGTGAGTGATGAACAGGGTGGCTTTAGGAGTGGCAGAGGATGTGTGGATCAAGTATTTGCAGCGAGACAGATAGCAGAGAAGGCTTGTGAGAAGGATCATAAGGTGTTTATGGCATTCATGGATCTGGAAAAAGCATACAACAAAGTAGACAGAGAAGGATTGTGGAAAGTTTTGCGCATGTATGGTGTAGATGGTAAGTTGCTAGGTGCTGGCAAGAGTTTTTATGATGGTAGCGAAGCATGTGTAAGGGTTAATGGGCATCTAAGTGAATGGTTCACGATCAGTGTGGGCATGCGACAAGGTTGTGTGATGTCCCCAAGGCTGTTCAATATATATATGGACAGGGTGATGAGAGAAGTAAAAACACAAGTAATGGAGAGAGGGATGGCACTGGTAATGAAAAGTGATAGATAGAATATCTCAAATTTGTTGTATGCTGATGATGCAGCACTGCTTGCAAGTACAGTACCAGACAAGAACTTGGTAGGCTAGTGCAGAGTTTTGCTGATGTCTGTGAGCGTCGTGCCTTGACAGTAAATGTAGAGAAGAGTAAAGTGATGGTTATTGAGAGTAGGTGACTCCCAGTGTGATGTCACAGTGAATGGAGAGAGACTGGAATTGGTGAGAGAGTTCAAATACTTGAATACAGTGATAGAAAAGAGAGGAAAATGTGCAAAAGAAGTTGAAAGTAGAGTAGCTGGTGCAATGAAGGCCTTGATAAGAAACAGAGGCTTGAGTGTTGCAGCTGCACGAGGCTTACATGAGGGAGAGTTAGTGACAACTTTAACATATGGGTGTGAGACTATGGTGTGGCATGAAAATGAAATGTCAAAAGTAAGAGCAGTGGAGATGGGACTGCTGAGGAATTTATTTGGAGTACAGAGGGTGGATAGGATATGAAATAATGTGATTCGTGAAAGGTGTGGAGCGAGGAAGTCAGTGGACACCAGAATCGAAGAGTGTCCTGAGATGGTATGGTCATGTGGAAAGAATGGATAACAATAGAGTGGTGAAAAGGGTATACCTGAGCGAATTTGAAAGAGGGAGGAGGCAAAGTAGGCCAAGGAGAAGGTGGAGAGATATGGTGGATGAGTGTTTGAGGAAGAGAGGTTTGGAGTCAGAGAGGCAGGGAACTGACAAGAGATCGAGCTGGCTGGATGAATGTTGTGAGAAGTGCATGATCAGGGATTTTGGCACCCCTTGTGAGCATGGCAGCGTCCGGACTGACTCAATCAGATACGTTGGTGTGAAGCTGCAGAATGTGGTGAATGTTAATGGCGTATCTGGTACAGCCAGGATTACGGGGGCTTGAATGATGAGTGAATGGAAGTGTGGCCTATTTGGATTGGGCAAGTTTGTGCTGTCTGGACATTGCTGCTCCTCGCCCTGCCCTTAGGTGGAAAGGGGGGTCCGGATGATGATGATGATGAATGATATATATTTATATCTATATCTATCTATCTATCTATATCTATATCTATCTATCTATCTATGTACATATATCTATATCTATCTATCTATATATATATACCATATATATGTATGTATATTTATACAGTATATGGATGGGGTGATGAGAGAAGTAAAAACACGAGTAATGCAGAGAGGGATGGCATTGGTTATGAATGGTGATGGATGGAATATATCAAATTGGTTGTATGCTGATGATGCAGTACTACTTGAAAATACAGGACAAGAACTTGGTAGACTAGTGCAAAGTTTTGCTCATGTCTGTGAGCATCATGCCTTGGGAGTAAATGTAAAGTGATGGTTATAAAGAGATGATAACACCCAGTGTGATGTTACAGTGAATGGAGAAAGACTGGAACTGGTGAGAGAGTTCAAATACCTGGGTACTGTGATAGAAAAGAGAGGAAAATGTACAAAAGATGTGAAAAGTAGAGTGACACATGGAAGGAAAGCAGGTGGTGCTATGAAGGCCTTGATAAGAACAGAGGCTTGAGTGCTTCAGCAACACGAGACTTAAGTGAAGGAGTATTAGTGCCAACTTTAATGTATGGGTGTGAGACTATGGTGTGGCATGAAAATGAAAAGTCAAAAGTGAAAGCAGTGGAGATGGGACTGCTGAGGAATGTATGTGGGGTACAGAGAGTGGATAGGATACGAAATAATGCGATTCGTGAAAGATGTGAAGTGAGGAAGTCTGTGGACACCAGAATCGAAGAGAGTGTACTGAGATGGTATGATCATGTGGAGAGAATGGATAACAACAGAGTGGTGAAAAAGGTATATCTGAGCTAACCTGAAGGAGGGAGGAGGCAAGGTAGGCCAAGGAGAAGGTGGAGGGATATGGTGGGCAAGTGTGTGAGGAAGAGAGGTATGGAAGTCAGTGAGGATAGGGGACTGACAAGAGATCGAGCTGGCTGGATGAATGTTGTGAGATGTGCTTTGGCACCCCTTTTTAACATGACAGCATCCGGACTGACTCTATTGGAAACGTATATGAGCAACTACAGACTGTGGCGAATGTTTTTGGTGTAGCAGATAGAGCCAGCATTCCAAGGACTTGAATGATAATGAATGGAAGTGTGGCCTAATGGAGTGGGCAAACTTGGGCTGTCTGGACGGTGCTGCTACTTACCCTGCCCTAGGGTGGGAAAGGAGGTCCGGATGATGATGATGATGATGATGATGATGATGATGAATGATGAATATGACACAAACTTCCATTCCTTTACCTTGAAAACTGGATATTTTGTTGTTGGTCAACATTGGGGATTGGGGTGTGTGCCCCCTCCCTTGAACCACCATCAGTTATTAATGGGGAAGGCTAAAAAATTATTATATTTGCTTCTGTCTATGGCCATACAAAATTTTCTTTTATTACCCTGAAAACTGGTCCAGGGTTGTTGCTACACCCCCGCCCTTGAACCCTGTGTGCTGTGCATACAGTGCATATAATAGCCTTCCTTTGAGCTATTACAGAGTTTTTCTTGGGTTTAGTATAGATAGATAGATAAATATATATATATATATATATATATATATATATATATATATATATATATGGAGCCTCTGTGGTACAGTGGTAAACTGTGCGTTTTTGTACACTGAAGAACGAGGGTTCGCGCCCCGCCAGGGTAATAAACTTTGGGAGCGTTCTTCTGGCCACGTAGTGCATTGGCGGACACAAGGGATGCTGTGGTTGAACCAGTGTCTCATACTGTAACATATGCTTGCACCCAATCGGCTTGTGCGGGCCAATTACACTTGGTTCACAGACTACACACATCCAAAGCCACTTCAACACTACAATTACACTTACAAGCACTTTTCACCCTACATACAATCTCTACCAGACAGCCTAAGCCACTTGGTAGCGATACATTGGCTGTATCGTCTCCACTTTCGTTGGGATAAGCCAGTCCTGCAATGGACACTCAAACGGCTGATGAGATGAGAGATGAGATATATGTATATATATAAGGTCAAATCGCCTATGGCGCGGACTTCTATGGCACGGTTTTCTATGACACGGGAAGGTGCCAGAACCAAAAAAAATGAACCACGCGCATAAAATACCTATGGCGCGGGGCTGCAACAAGGTTTGAAACGTGCCCCTTGCCTCAGAACCCCTAACCCTACCCCTTCCGCTTTAGCACTAGCATCATTGGAGTTAGGTACATTCAGTATTTTATGCCCTTAAAGCTCTTTATTATTTATTGTTTAGTGTTTAATTTGTGTGTAACACATGCACTGACTGACTGCTTGATTGTGTGCTTGTGTAAAGTCAGGGAAAATGGGGAAAAGTGAGGTGAAAAGGGGGACTTTGGGCAAATGTCCAGAACCAAATTCCATTTTTCCCATAAGTTTAGTTATTTGTATGGCACAGTTTTCTATGACAAGGGCTTGTTCCAGAACCAATTAGCCATGCCTTAGGTGAACTGACTTTTTATACTCACATATACAGTATATATTCATATATATACTGTATATATATATACTGTATATATATATATATATATATATATATATATATATATATATATATATATATATATATACTAAACCCAAGAAAACACTGTAATAAACATTAGCTTGAATCTATCGCCATGCAATGGGGAGAGGTAAAAAGACAAAAAGTGTGAATTATTATATACATTATAGTTACATCGTTACCTGTAAAACTAATCTTCCAGTCTCACCTTACTATGTTTTAGTTGTACTGAATAAGTTGTGGGATTGTGGAACATATCCTTACTTATAATGAGGAATACCTGTATAACTGAGTGTGAACTTTGAGTTTCCAACTTATATACCATTTTATAGGTAAGTCCTTGTTATATGCTGCATATTATTACCTTCTTTGTGGTATAAAGCCTTAAGTACATGTAAATTGCTCAAAAATTGTCTACTTAAATTCCACTGCAACCTATAAAGCTGATCTGCCTGCTTCCCCCAGTTTCCAATATCAATGGTACAGTGGGTATCCTAGAACATATCCTCCATTTATAATGAGGACTGCCTGTACTGTTTTTGAAGCTTCATTCACCAGATGCCTAGGAAGCTAGTCTCCTAACATTCTTACATTAATAAACATATATTCAGAGTTGATACACAAGTGCTGGGTAACACATTCGTAAATAAAATATGGCCCAAGATCATAACGAAAACTATACACAAATATCAGGCTCAAAGCTCAAGTGATTACGATGTTCTCATGAGAGTACATGATCACACCAGAGCAGATTCTTACAGACATATTATCAAATCTGAGATCATAAAGGGGAAAGCAAACCCCCAATGTCTGACATCTTTATTACAGGATATGATGGAAAAATAAAAGAACTCTGACCTGCCTACCTCTCTGCTGACTGCATTATGTAAAGTGGGATGCAGACTAATCAATCCTATCTTCAATTACTGTATTTTGTAGAGTGCAATGCAGTCTAATCATTTCCTATGCTCACATGTGTTCTGAAAATTGACCCCCTTAACTAAATCAGGAGCTTGCTCACACCTTCAAGTACCTGAGTTTTAATAATATGACCATAAGTTTGGAGTTGCTTTCCATATCATCTCGGGCAGTGGACATAATTATACAGTTTCATCATGGAGTGTGTCTTGAGCCTATATTCTCATTGGTTAAGGATGCTCCCTTGCACCATTTCCTTACCAGTTTATTTCTGCATATTGCATGTTAATAATCTCTTAACAGCTAATTATGAATCTATGTTGATGTTAAATGGATGTAAAAAGCACTAGGTAGAACTGTGATGGGTAGTTTGCAAATAAATGGCGAAGGAAGAGGTGCCAGAAAGCCTCCTAAGCTGACAAGGATATGGGTCCCGGTGTTGACACCCTCAGCATCAACCATCACTTGAGCAAAACATGCATAGTCACACACTTTAACATCTTCAGTCCCATGATTTATTTTTCAGTATTTCATTCTAGCTACCTCCAAAACATTTTAGCCAGTTATGGAGATTTTTCATAATGCAGGGGATAGATATAGCTTTCATTAACCTCTTCTCTACTTAGAGCTTTCCTCAGCTGACTAATCTGTTTGGTGGCTCCAAGAATAACATGTAGATGATGTAATGATGTACTCTGAGTGAACTGGATTACCTCTTTCCGTCAAAAGAGATTAATTTTTGTCTTTCCTGCTGCCATCTGAAGATTTTATTTAGTTTTGGACTACCTTTTATCGTGGATGAGTTTAATGGAGACTGTTTCAAGCCCTTCAACAGCAAGAGGTGTCCCCAAAGTTACACAAAATTGTCTGGAGGTGGCAAAATAAAATACGCAATACATCATATTAGTGAAGAGGCTAAAAGAACAAATTATGGTCTAGCTATACACTGAAGGGCAGCACAAACTAAGGATACGCAGGTGCGTTAACGCATCAGATCAACTTGCAAGAGACACACTTGGCCTACCAATAAAGGTCAAATAGTTTCTCTGTTACCCTTCCAACAATTGTACACAGCTTCAACTAGGTATAACACATACAGCCAGGAAATCAACCACTTTCCTAGTGCTGCCTGAAGATTACATCAGTAATACAAGCAAATCCTAATTAAGATCTTAAATATCATACATGTATCATATCTATTGTGCTTATATCAGATTGACCTAAATTCCTGGCAAAAAATCTGGCATACATGCTACACAGATAATATATTTATGATGTTTAACCCTTCCACCTTGGGGGTGTTTTTTTTTTTTTGGCTGGATGTCCCACACACGGGGGTTTTGAGATATATAAAGACAATTTTATATATATATATATATATATATATATATATATATATATATATATATATATATATATATATAATATTCCACACCATAAAACAGAGCATAATTTTCTGAGTACAATGATGACTAACATAATGTTAAAAAGATAATAATAATAATAATTACCTGTTTTTTTTGAGCTGTCAAAAACCGTGATGCTGGAACTCTGCCAAGTAGTAATTAGAGTGGCCAGAGGCTGCCGCTACAGTGGAAACATCTCGTACTGCACCAAGACAATAAAACAGTGCTCCTGTGATGGCAACACCTCAGTACTGGCACCTCCTGATACGTGAACCATTATTGGACTCCCAATACTGGTGCGCAAATATAAAAAGTCCAGAACACATATACGTGCCACCCGATGACTACAGACCTTTTTTTTGTGGCATGTATACCTGACACCCAATGTGAAAGGGTTAAGGAATTGTCTCATATGAATCATTTTAAATAATCAGTCTTCACTGGACAAATGCATGCCTCAGATAGTTTAACTTCTCTGCAATGTGTTCACCAAGCTTTAGGAAGATATTTAATTCCCTGACTGTACTCCCAGAAGATACAGGATACGCATATCAAAAAATTTTATGGCACGTACAAATGTTACAAATAAATTACATGGTTTGTCTATATACAGATGTATGGGGAAGCACTTATTAAGTCATAATCTTACTGACATATGAGACTTTGCAGCATTTCTTTTTCTTAGCAATTTATTTGGCATAGGCCTATTGCATCTTAATATTCGGTGATATTTCTAACTCTGCATTGCTGACAATTTGCATCACAACCATACAAGAGGATATTCACCCCTTCAATATACTGATGTCTCATTCACTCTTGCTACCTCTGGGTGATTTTTTTCTTAGCTCAAGGAAGACCTACTGTACTAAAAGGCTTAATGAGGGCTATGTCTAACCCATAGTACTTAAAAACTTTCATAAACAGAATATGGTAATTTTTCGTAAAGGTAGTGAGATAAATAATACATCATAGTGGTGGGGTTGAGATGTCTGAGGAAGGGTAAATCACCAAGGAAAAGGCATTATAGTCTCCCACATCAACAAGAACACAACCCATTGAGGTGAAAGCAGCGGGGGTCTTAGCTCTGCCATGCCGCAAATATCCTTAGCAGGTAAAATCACAAACACACTTGCAATCATCTCACTGCTGTGAGTAAGGCCTGCTTCCATAGCTGGTTTATTCTGCATCTATTAAAAAAAAAAAAAAATCCCTACAAGGCAAGGTTCACTGGGGAGGAATGGAGTCCACTTCATATTCTGTGGTAACTGTTCTCATAATGCTTGTGTTAGCCAAAGTTCTTGCACTCATTAACTAACATCACTGTCAAAGGTAACTGTGGAAGAGAATGCAGAGGAGTGAAGGTTTCACTGGTTAGCATTGTTACAAAAAGCACTGACTTTGGAAGTGGCCTTCTGATCTGTTTTTGCAGGAAGAACAAGGAACATGGAATGTCTGCATTCTCTTCCTTCCTGCAGCAACAAATAATTTATGATAATCTTATCTTGCAATTAATATCTGTATTTGCAGGAAGAACAAGAGGGATACAAAGATTCTGCAATTTTCTTGTCTTTTCTGCAGAAACAACTCAGAATTATGACAGGGATCTGATCATAAGTCTGCTCGTGAATCTCATTCCTGGTTCCTGTATTCAAAACTGATAGGTAATTAGGAAAAATTATGGAGACTGGTGCTGTCTGATTTTGTAGACTTTGTAAAGTTAGATCACAATGATATTTGTACTTTATTCATATAATTTACTGTTAACTTACAAGGGAAAGTATTTGGTAATTATTATTTGTAGTTGTGCACCATATTTATTGACATTATGCAAACCACACCAAACAAAACCCAACTTAACTGTGAAAAAGACTTTGGTCCTATCCTTGGCATCTTTCATTTCTAACCTTAATGGCATTCGTCACTCCTAATCTTGGTATCCATCAGTCCTAACCTTGGCATCCTGTGGCACTAACCTTTAAAAATGGGAAAGAGGGGGAAAAAAAAAAAAATGTGGTTTTCACAGTTAAGTTAGGTTTTATTAAGCTCAGTTTTTGTATACTGTATATGTAGTGTAAGTACTTACTGCAGTGGAAGGCTTGCTTATGTCTGATAAGTGACCAGCTCTACAAGTTCAAGCTGTGTGTTACAGGTCCTGATGAACCACTGATCCATAGGGCCAAGGAACACCACTTTTGGTGATAGGATAAGTAAGCCAAAGCCACATCCACCTACTGGTTCATGCACAGCTACAGGTGTGGAAGTCTTCCAATTGCAATAATATTCATAAACAAGGCTACACAACTAGACTTCATAATAATTACCTAGTTTTTTTTGTTAGGGTAATGGCATGGCAAGGCAGCCCTTGGTAGCATCCCTGAGTAGCGGGGGGTGGGGAGGTGATGAGGGTAGGGAGTTACAGACAAGCCAAGTCTGGATGCACAAAAAGACTTTCAATCAACTCCCTATTGTATCATATGATTTCTGTTTGCAAGAAATTACCTCTCATTACTATGCTTTATTTCTGTGGAAAGGACCAAGAAAGAAGCGTGCAGAATTTTCCCACATTAAATGCCCTTCTTGCAAACACATATCTCAGTTCTGAGAGGCAACTTATCATGGAAATAAGATCTGTCTTCATAGTTAGGACAGGGAAATGGGATGTTTCTGGTTCTTTCTGCAAATGGAATTCATAGCTGCAAAAGGGAACTGATTGTAAGTCTGTCTATGCATTCTGATCCAAGCATTCACTATATCCTACAGCATGGGACATGTGAAAAGATTTACAGTGTTATTATACTGGGCAGTATATGATAGCACACAGGGATAAATGCGGTCTCAGAATATGAATGAAAATATGAGGTGACATGAGTGGCAGCTTTGAAGGTGGTGGTGCAAGGGCAATATATGAAAGGAATTATAGTATGCTGGACAATACTGACAGCAGGTAGGAATTAAATGCAGTCTCAAAAGTGAGGAGTTAGTGACATGAATGGTGGTGGTGGTGGTGGTAGTTATGGAGTGAGGTGGTGGTAGTGAATACAAAAATGGAATGACTGACACGTGCAAGTGGGTGGGTCCATGGATGTCTTAACATTACATGACCACCAGTTCAGATTCACCAACAAGCTTATGATCAAGTCCCTCTCACAATTCAAGATTTTGATTATCAAGAAGAACAAGAAATGCAGGAAAATTCTACATGATCCTTTTCTTGTCCTGTTTGCAGAAACAAAAAACAGCTCATGATTATTCTCCTCTTTCAATTACGCTTTGTTCAGGCAGACAGAAAGAGAGACAAGTGAAGATTCTACACTCTTCTTATTGTTCCTACAAAAACAAGTCTGAGTTACAAGAGGGAGTTGGCTGTAAGTTTGTTCGTGAATTTCAGTCCAACAGATCCACATTCTCATCAGCACAGGAGGCTCCTTAGAATTCTTCCTTACCAGTTTCCTTCTGCACAGAACACATTAATATTCTTCTGTACAGTATCTTACATATGTAGTCCTTATCAATATTACAAAGACACACTTAGCATACATGATGACAGAAGTATGTAATATCTGTTTATTTGTACATGTAGCATAGTGTTATCTCTTAAAAGTTTAGGCAATCTATGCTGAGACTATAACATACAAAAGGAGTGCATGACCCAACATGAAAAATAAACTGCAAAGAAGATGCTAGAAAACCTCCTAAGATGATGAGAATACAAGGGATGAGCAATGCCATCCCTATTGAACCAAAACATGCGAGGAGGACTGAACAAAATATTTACACATGGGTTTTGATTCCACCATCAATAATTAATGCAAATGATGCAAGAGTGTATAAAAATGTGATATCATTGTTAGACAACAACCATAACAGAACGATGATACCTAAAGCACAGTCTAACGAAGAAGAAATCTGTGATAAAACTAAAGCCTTGAGCGTTCCTTTGCGAGCTACACTGCACATTTTGCTAAGCTGTGGCTGAGCAGCGTATCTGCTTACTCTTGTAGATAAGAGGGAGACTTGGCAGCACAGTTTCCACGACTTTCCTGCTTCTGTTTGGCACAATCTGTTGGGCACAGCGGGAATACAGTACAACGTTGGCACAGGACAAGTGTGGCACGGTTCTGCCACAAATGTTCTTCCGCACACTACACAACTTGGAACACCGTAAACATTTTAATATTAGCCTCCACATTAAAAACTATTTGCTTGGTTTGTCTTAAACAGTCATACATAAACGAACCACTGAAGTTATGGAACTGTACTAGTTTATGCAGTTTGTATTCTCACATGATAAAATTATATTATTTGTAAAAAATATATATATATGTATGTATGTATATATACCTGCTTATGCAGAATGTCATTATATTTATATAAAATTTGGTCAATCGCCTTCCTCTAATGCTTCAATTCAAAAGTCAGTCTTCATATTTCATTGCATACAGTAGCTAAAGGCATTTACCAAGAATTAATGCATTACTAACATACTGAGGAAAATATCTCAGTCTCCAAAAACAAGTGATAATACACTTCACCAACACTAATATAATAATCCATAGTGTTTGCAACACTTGTTTCAGTTTTCCAGAACCTCTCATAATCACACAAAAACTTGGAGGGAGCCCACAGGTCTGGATGTTGGCTGTAACTGATGTTTTATAATCCTGGTTATGGGGTGGATAAGAGAGTTAGGAGTGTTACGGAATAATGTATCACAGCACTCCATTCTCTGGCTCACCCTCCTCTCCAGCACCATTGTTACCGTGACTATCACTGAATTTCGCTCTTCTGAAGCTGGATGGGGATGACATGATCTGTTGAATCCATCTCTTGAAATCAATATATTTCTCTGCCTGAAGCTGGCATGATGAACTGCTATACACTGTGAGGGTAGTGCTCAGTGCTATATTCTTGTTGGCTCAGAAAGTAACACTGCACCTCTTCCTTGGCAATTCATTTTACATACAGTACAGTATTAAATATTCTCTTGGATGTTCTTTATATTTGTCTAACATCAACAGAGTTTATATCAGTAGTTTGCACCGGTAATACCATAGTGAACAATATGTGCAAGGTGCTGATTAAATTTCTGAGGAAGCAGCATTATGAACTCTCCTTGACCAAGAATATGAGCCTTTTTTAATGAAGTGTTGGAGCAAGATCGATTTTATTCGTAGGGATGCTGATTCCAGATGACATAATTTTCCATGATAAAGCAACTTGTAATATTCATTTATACACATCACCATTACAAAGGTATTTATCATTTTAAAATGCAGTCCAATTTGATGGCCTGTCTCTGAGGAACTTTATTAATTTTGTTTGAATTTCCATAAAGCACTCATTGTAAATCACTAACTCATTTTGATAATGCTTTATGATATGGCACTGGGAAGCCCACACAGGTGAAAAGATCTGGATATCACAGAGTAGATACAGCGGCAGCCTCACAAAATTGACATCAGCGGCCTGGTAGAGATAATTTGAAGTCTAGTATGAACGCATGCATCCTGGAAAACAGATGCTGGCAGTCTGATCAAACTGTCAGGAACTTGGTTGATTTGTCAAAATCTTGCCAAATGTCAGCAGACCTCAGTTTCGTCCTCTGAGGATGAGTGGCGAGGAATAACCTTGGTTGTAAGTCTGTCTGGAAGTAGGATGTCTGATTCTTCATCAGAAAGCTCATACCATGGTTTCTCCTCTTTCTTGCTGCCTGTGCCATCACTCTGTAATACACACATTGTTGGTTTGGCATTGTATTTACACAATAATCATATCATTGTATGCTAAAGTGTGGCTAAGATTTCAAATATAGTTCAGGTACTTTGTTTTCTTAATATCAGAATATAGTGTCTTCATGACATCAAACTATGGATTTAATTTCCATTTACATCATCATCATCATCATCATCATCATCATCATCATCACCACCATCATCATCATAATTTCCCTTCCCACTTTAGGGTGGGGTGAGGTAAGGTCAAGAGCCAGAAAAAAAATTGACAGAATGAGGATACTAACCAAAATTTGTCCAACTTAATGATCCACACTCCCATTCGCTCACCACTGAAGCCCCAGAATTCTGGTTCAACCAGATTCTACATATAACTTTACTCTCTCCTATCTGACACTCAATATGAAGACCCTCAAATTACATCATCACCATCATCATCATCATCAACTGGACCTCCTTTCCCACCCTAGGGCAGGGTGAGGAGTAGCAACATCCAGACAGTCCAAATTTGCCCAATCCAATGGGCAACGCTTCCATTCACTCACCATTCAACCCCCCGGAATCCTGGCTCTATCTGATATGCCAAAAACATTCATCATGTACTGTAACTTCACGTAAACAAGTCCGATAGAGTCAATCTGGTCATGTTAAAAAAGGGGTGCCAAACTATGGTCATACACTCCTCTGCATAAAATTCATCTGGCCAGCTTGATTCTTTCCCATTTCCCAAGCCTCCTCAGTTTCCACACCTCTCTTCCTCACACAATTTACCACATCAATTCATCTTCTTGGACTTCCATGCCTTCTCCTACCTTCAAACTTGCTCAGATACATACCCTTTTCACCACACTAAGTCTCCACATGACTATACCATCTATGCACAATCTATCTTACTCAGACACTTTTATTCAATGTCTTTCACCAACCATATTACAGTAAGACATCACTATAACGGACTAACTGGGGCCCAAGCCATTCTGAAAAATTCGAAATTCCAATAAAAGCGACATCCGGACTTCCCCCTGTTAACCCAGACTTTTTCCGATATATCAGACATTAGTCTGGATCACATGCAAGGTTTTTAAACTGTTTGGCTACCATTGCAGTACTGTACTGCATTATAACTTCACTGCATTAATCAAATGGTATAATATATATAATAATACTGCACTGTACACTGCTAAACTTGTCTTTTATTAACCTTATTGTGGTGAACATAGCTGAAGTGGTCAGTCAGTCCAGACTGCTTCTGGCTTTATCGGACTTTTTCTGATATACAGGAATTTAGTCCGGTAGCTCCTCGAGTCCAATAAAAGCGAATTCCAGTTTACTGAAGTCTGTTATGTCGAGTTTTTACTGTATTCCTTATCCTATCCACATTCTGCATTCCAAACACATTTCTCAACTGTCCCATCTCCACTGCTCTTACATTTGGTTTTTTATTTTCATGCCACACCACAGTGTCACACCTATATGTCAGAGTAGGCACTAAAACTCCTTCATGCATGCCTCTCGCAGCCACCACATTCAGACTTCTGCTTCTTATGATGGCCTTCATTGCAACAGCCACTTTCCTTCCCTGTGCCACTCTACTTTCCACTTCTTTTGCACATTTACCTCCCTTTTTTCCATCACTGTACCCAGGTACTTAACACTCTCACCACTTCAAGTCTCTCTCTGTTCACTCTATTATCACACTGGGAATAATTTTCTCTGTCATCAACTATCACTTTACTCTTACCTACAATTACTTTCAGGGCAAGACACTACAGATGCTTTTAATACACTCCATCAGCCTACCAAGCTCCTACCGGCTATTTGTAAGCAGCACTGCATCATCTGCATGCAGCACTGCATCATCCGCATACATCACATTTGAGATACTCCACATTTCACCATTCAATACCAATGCCATCCCCCTCTCCTGTCCTTGTATTTTTACCTCTCTCATAACCACACCCATATACTGTACCTGTACATACACAGAACATTCACCAGCCTACCCAGCTCCTGTCTGCTATTTGTAAGCAGCACTGCATCATCTGCATACATTACATTTGAGGTACTCCATCTTTCACCATTCATTATTGCCATCCCTCTCTCCATTACTCATGTTTTTACATCTTTCATAACCACATCCATATATCTGTACAGATACAGTACTGAACAGTCATGGGGGACATCAAACAACCTTGTCTCATGTCAATACCGATCTTGAACTATTCATTTAGATGCCCACCTATCCTTATGAATGCTTCATTACCATCATAAAAGCTTTTAACAGCATTCAACAGCTTACCATCTACGACACAGACACACAAAGCCTTCCATAATCCCCCTCTGTTTAACTTTTTTTGTAATGCTTTTTCCAGATCCATAAATGCCATGAGCACTTTAGTTCTTCTCACAATTCTTCCCCACCAGCTGTATCATTGCATATATTTGATCCACACATCCTCTACCTTGTTATAAGCTTTTTCCAGATCCATAAATGCCATGAACCCTTTATAGTTCTTCTCGCAATCCTTCTCCATTATCTGCTTCAATGCAAATATTTGATCCACATATACTCTACCACTTGTAAAGCTACCCTGTTCATCACTCACCAGCCTTACTGATAAATCCCCTGTTTTCTCTATGATAATTCTTCCATATACCTTTCCTACAACACTCAAAAGACTTAGGCCACTATAATTTTTGCACTCAATTTGTTTGCCTTTTTCCACGCTACTGGTACAGTTTCACTAATCCAACCCTTCTTACATATCTCTAACCTATGCTTCATTCCACTCTCTTCATTACACTTAATCATCTGTCCACAAACCTTAACAACACCTGCTGCCATACCATTCTTCTGTCACTTCACAGCATTCTTCATTTTTGCCAATGTAACATTTCCTAGCACTACATTCCTTCTCTGCAAACAACCAAAATCAATCACGTTTACAGCTGCTCTTCTCTCATTATTCTCATTCATCTGCCTTTCAAAATATACTTTCCATATGCTCCTTGCTTCATGCCCATTGGTTAGTATTCATCCAGTTTCATCCCTCACACTTTCTCACTTCTTTTTCCACTTTAACTTCTACATTTTTGCATCTCTTTCCACAACATTTCCTATTTTCAGAGTAATCTCTATTCATTTTTCATCCAAGATCATTATTTGCCTCCTCCTTTTTCCCCTTCACTAGTCTCATCACATGCATCTTCCTGTCAATGTATTTTCTTCTTTCATTTGAATCTCTTTCCTGCATCCACTCGAGCTATTTCTTGCTTTTTTCCTCTACTGCCCTTTCAGTCTCTTCATCCGAACATGCTGTACAGGTATCTTTTTCCTTTGTTAACATCATGACACCACATAGTGCTTTGGCATTCCTAAATAAACATTCACTATTTGCCTTCCACAAGCTGTCCAGATCCATTTCCTCCCAGTTCGTTGATACCATCTCCTCCATTACTTTAGCATGGTATTCATCTCCCACTTCTTTGTTTCTCAGCTTCTCCACTCTCAGTCTTTGCTCTGACTGTCCTTCTCTCTCTCTATCCATCTCACTCCTCTCAGCCTAACCTTCATACCAAAATCATGTGATTAGATAAGTCTTCACATCATCCTCTCATTGTTCTTGTATCAGAAACACTCCCAAACACCATTCTCTCTACAAGCAAATAATCAATCAAGCTTTTTTCATGATTGTCTCCATTCCCTGTGTGTCATGTATATTTGCATTCACCTTTATCATCAAAATATAAATTACAAATGTATGAACTCCTTTCCTGGCACATGTCCTTCAGTCACTATCCATTATTGTTCTTCCCTGGCATGCCATGATGATCCATTATACCATTTACAGGACCAGTCTACTCTCCTGTTTACATCACCCACCACAAACACTTTATAACTCCTTGGTGCCTGTCCTATTAATTCAACCAGTTCATCCCAGAACCTATCTTTTTCTGCATCACCTTTATTGTCACAAGGTGAATATGCACCTATAAGTGCCACTTTCACCTTCTCAAACTGGAAGTTGATGTTCTCAAGCTGACACATTTGTAATCTTTTATTCCCCTCTACCACTCCTTGTTCATCAGCAATGTGACTCCTTCCTTGGTTCTTCCATGTGCATCCATACCTGAGCATACACATTTCACACCCTCTCACTTCTTCACATCACTTCCTCTCATCTTCATTTCATACAGTACCATCAAAGTGTACTTAGCACCCTTATGACACATTCATCACTTCCACCCTCTTACTCTCCTCATTCGTGTCTCTCACATTCCACACAGCAAGAACCTGCCCATTTGGTTGGGTCCTGGACAGTTATTGGACCCTCTGAGGTCTGGGGAACACTAACCCAGACAATTCACCCTCCCTCCCTCTTGTTTGTGCCTGCTGGGAATATGGAGTTATATGGGTACCACCCAGCATCACAAATGGTTTCTTGACTTACAGGGAACAATTTGGCTTGCCACTCAGTGCAGAATCACCCAAAGGCAGAATTTTATCAAGTGAGTTAGCTTCAAAATGAATGCAAATTACAAGTCCATCTATAACCCACTAACTAACCATTCTGGCCAAGAGCTACTCACCCTGGGCAAGGTATCAAGACTCCCTGGTGATTCTGGCTTCTTAGCCTTCTGTTCACAGGAAATATCAATAATGGCAGCAGTCTTCACGTTGATCTGCTTCTTGAGAGGCATCAGAGTGAGTGAGTAGTCAGATGAGGAGGAGGCTGAGCCCTCCTTACTGCTGACACTGGTGCTGCCACCCACACTATCCTTTCCAAGGCTTAACTGCCGTGCTGACTCACTCTTACTAACATCTGAGGCATGAGAAGGTGGGGAAAGGGCTGACTCAGTCTTGCTCACCTCACTGGGCGCAGGTGACATTCTGCCAGCTGTGCTTGAGTCTGGAGTGGGTAATAGGTCCTGCGTCAGGGAGAACCCCTTCTGCATGGGGAAGTCACTTTTGAAGGGTGGGAATGAGGAAGATGATGATTCTGGTCGTGACACAGAGTCAGATTTTGAGGCTGAGGAAGCAGGACGTGCCACTATGCCCGAATCCTCTGATGCTGCCAAGCTGCGTGCTTCACTACTTGGCTTCAGTGTTGACTCTTCGGGTACTGGTGCCAGGCCATCTTCCAAGGATGTTAACTCAGGCACAACTGGTGATGAGGATGAGGGCGATGACACTGTTGCATCTTCAGCTAGCAGTTTACGCCGTGTAGGCAGTGGTGGAGGGCTTGGTGGTGGTGCTCCACTTGCACTGATGGTGACACTGCCACTACCAGTATCACCACCACGAGAATGGTGACGTGCTGCCTCAGCCTCGGGTAGATCAGAGGCACGAGCAGTAACAGTGGAGGAGGAAGTTGTAGTGGTGGAAGTGGTGGGTTTCCCAATCGAGGACTCCTCAGAGGAATTGCTATATTCTTGACTAGAGGAAGTATTGGACTCTGTAGTAGTGTGTGCATCTGTATCCACCAGGGATAGTGAGGATTCACGCATGCCATATGTCTCCTGAAAATCCCTTGCACTGAGCTCAGGCACTTTCCTCACTACCTTCACTTTGCGTTTGGAAGGCCAGCGGGGCTTAATGGAGAACTTGTGTAGGAAACCCTTTCTCTTGTAGACCCCAGGAGGGTCCTTGCCAGCTTCACCACCCTCACCATCACCCTGGTGCCGCTGTCCGCTCACATCTGAGACATCCACGGCAGCGGCGCCCGGGGATGTCTCACTCACTAAAAAGTGTTTATGTTCAGATGAGTTGGAATTGTGAAGATGATGGTCTCTTGAGTCAGACTGTTTGATACCAAAAGAATCACCTCCACTGTCACTTGAGGTTGTTGCCACCTCACTGCTACGACCACAGTTCTCATTATCATCGTGACGAGGTCGTAGTCCCCGTTTTTGTCGGCGGTCTTGCGATGGTCTCAATACTTGGTTCTCACCACTGCTGCTTTCCTCACTACCCCGAGGGGGTGCCACTCCACGAGACCCACCCTGAGGATCTGCTGACCCTGGATCATCCTCAGGTGGTCCATCACTTTCATCAGTGGAAGGTTCAATTACTTCAAGTACAGAACAAGACCCACTTTCAGAGGTAAGAGCTAGCTCACGCAGGCGAGCACTGACTTCCTCCCTTCCCATGCGTTCCCCACTTGTATTTCCACCTGCAAATTGCTCTGAAATGAGCCCTAGACTTGGCCCCAAGCTAGAATCTGCCCAGTATGGCCGTGAGCCACTGTCTTTTCCTTTGGCACTTGGTGTCCTGGCAATGGCCTCAGACACTGCCGGTGAGGTGTCAGCCAAGGCAACCTCACTGCGACTGAGGTAGTCTGGATCCTGGGTGGCTTCAGGGCGCGTAGCACAACGAGGAGGTACAGCATCCAATCTGGGTGGCAGTGTGTGAGCACGACCTTCTCCACCCCCAGTGCTTGGAGTTCGCACTGGCGTGGAGGTGAGGGTAGCGGGGTGTGTAGATCTGGCCTGGCTTGGGGAGGCAGTGCAGTAATCCTCAACTCCCTCATACACATCCTCATCCTCACTAAAGGGGAAGAGGGAGACAAGGGACTCCTCAGAGGAACAGAGAGAGGGTAGGTCCCCTAAACGACAGTCTCCACCCTGAGCCCTGATGGAGCACAGCTTTGCCCTGTAAATGATACAATATAACATTATAAAATATCATTACATAACAATACACACCAAACAACATTGAGACAGGAAAAGATCTTCTTAGAATGTTATTATGTGTATGCATTAACACTGTATGAATTATCATCACTCTAGATGACATCTCACCACATTTAATGTTTGGAATACTATGAACCTATCATAAGGTTATAAGTAAATAACATGATGATGTTGGACACCTTGTATAATAAAAGTTCTCTTACTTTTCCTTATTTTTACCATGTATGTTGTAGATGGATGATTACTATTGACCTTGGGATGTAGTATCATGAGAGTAAATTGTGACCATAAACTTGGTAACTGGCCAAACAGCCATCATTCTTAGGCAGGAAACATTCAGGAACAAGTTCACATAATCAAAGTCCAAGCTGAGACTCATACAGTTACAGATATTCCTACACATCTGATTTCTTTTTTCCCCAATGGCTTCCTGCAGTCGTTGGAATGTATTCAAATGGTTATGGCACTTGCCTTAGCTTTCAGCCTACATGAAGCACCTGCTTTATCATGCCCAACCTTATTGTGGGTATTCTTAAACAGGAAGCATGACATCGTTTATATATATGTACATATATATGAATGTATTACAAGATTGTGTATGAATGTATTACAAGATCATCATTAAAGCCATTCCAGTATAAAGTACTAATGAACCCTAGTTTCTGCGCACCTTCCACCTCTACCCTTGGCTGAAATGAAGTGCAGACAGAATCACACACTAAATGACCTTTTGGTAAAGGTTCAAAGCTTTCTACAGACTAAACAATTAAGTGTCAAAGGGAACTGCATTTCAAGCAGTCTAGCAAAGCTTTGAATTACTGCCTTAAAACTGGACAACAAGCCTCTGTACAGTATGAAAATCTGGCTACAACTTCCCTCCAGCCAAGGGAAGTATTACAGCTTGTGTGGCAACAACAGTTCACAGGTTTGCATTGCTTCACGTGTCAAAAAAATAACACTAAATCTAGAGCAGCAGCGAAGAAAACAGCATACCTAAATACATCCAGGGGATGGTGCGCTGTGGCCACAGTGCGGTGACTTCGGTGACGGAGCTTCTTCCACGCCTCCTCCACCAGTAACAATCGATGTTCCAGGTCCACCAGCGAGGACCCAAACCAGGTCTTCTGTGCTCCCTGCCACCGCTCGTGCAGACTATTGACGTACTCAATTACTGATTCCACTTGCTCCCTGACAATCAGGTATCAAACACAGTATCATTAGCTATTAGAGATGTCCAAGCACTGACAATGTCATCTTCAAACACACTAGTCTACTGTGATTAATGAAAAGAAACACCTCATTCAGGGGCAAGTGGCCTCATAATTATAAAAACATGAATAGCAACAACTCCTAGTAGCCTCTGCCTCAGGCTACAAGCTGTACTTAGCAAGGCCTAGCATGACAGTAACAGCAGCTGCAGCCACAGGTTCATCTGAATATGAACCTAATGGAATGAAGGCTCAAGTCACCCTTCTCCCACAGTCCACCACTTTCCTTTTGAAGGGACAGGGAGCTGAGGGACATTTGCATAACCAGATGGCTACTCTATTTGGCTGTGTTAATGCCACCATATAGTGTCCATTTCAGCACCAGAAGGATTAACAGAAGTAAAATGGAGTGGCACACAGCTGTCAGTTTCTGCAAAAAATACAGAATGTATTACAGACCTGGCATGTGTGGACTGCCTGACACCATTAATTCTGTCCCTGAGGGTGGTGTTCTCTTCAGCCAGCACTTGCAGTGCCATGATGATATTGTCATGTGCCTCAACCATGTGGTCCTGCAGTCGTGACAACTCCCGCACAGCATCCTCACGTTCCTTCACCAACCGCCGTGCCACTCCAAGTACCTCCCTGTAGCACACCACATATTTTGAAACACATCCTTCGCTTATAATGACTTACCTACTACTAGTAATAATCATGTGAAAATACGAAGATGCACTGACTACCTATATTACTAAATATAAAGTAATGGTGAAATTTCAAGTAAGGTTTGCGATTGCTTCTTATGTAAACACAATCTGTTTTTCAAATATCATAAGTCTTACTTAAAGTTGACTCTGAGGTCATGGTTGTCTGCCATGGCTGCCTCCAATTCTGCCTCTCGCCTGGTAAGGTCGGTAGCTAGGCCAAAACCTGATTCATGAACACAAAGGTACTCGGCACAAGCCAGATGACCCCGCACCACACACACCTCCCATGCTTTCTGGCCAAGGTCATTCTGAAACACAGGAAGAGGAGGGCATCACTCAAGCATTAATCTCACTACTTCCACATCACACAACAAATGTCACAATTAACCCTATCCCATAGAGGGAGGAGCGTAAATTCTGGCTGTGTACGTAACTCTTGCTTGAGAGCTTTCAGAACAGTCGCGTAGAGATATTTTACTTCTAACGCTCGTAGGAAAGTTATTATTCACCATAGCAAGGCCACTTTGGTCTCATTTCGAAAATGAAGTTTTTGCTCTGTTGTACATTGTCCAAAAAGACAATACATACAAAATAAAATGCAAAAAAAAGTGAGTAGAAGTCAGCTGACATGCTAAAGTTTTACACTGTCCTTTAAAAAAATATTCGCCAAAAAAAAAACTATTCAAGAAGTAATAATATTTTTTGCTTCAATACATAGCAGAATGAATTTCCTTTCCAATAATGCATTATTTGTTCTATTTTCTTAAATAATAACGCCACATATATATGCGAGTAAAAGGAGTGTAAGTGTTCAGCAGGAGGTCAAGAGGTGTACATCCTACCTGTGAGGAACCTCACACCACACTGAGCCAAGCAAACCAAGTGAGCATGCATGCACCAGCTGTGGCAGGCTTAGCTCCGCCCACTTTTGCCCGTCATCCAACAAAAATGATGACTCCCTAAATAATTCTTTAGAGATTACATCGGATGACGGGAAAAGTCATCATACTGATGTCAGAGGTTGACAAACGCACGACAACCCAGGTCGACATTGGTAAGTCTAAGGGTTGAAAATGTAAAAAGAAACATGAAAATATTTAATGTCTGAAATATGCTCTCCCCCCAAAAAAGGTACAATCCATTTGCTATACTTCAGTGTGAAGTATATGATGACATCACAATACAATGAAAAAGAAAAGAGAAAATATGCATACAATACTGAAGAGAATGAATGGGGAGGAGGTCAGTGGAACAGTAAAGACAGTAAATGACATGAAGAGACACACAAGTAAGTATGGGAGAGAAACAAGAAAAATATAGAAATAATTGAATCACTACAGGAAAAAAGACAAGGCAAAGCAAAAAAGAATACTATACATCCATCATTCAATCCTTTATTGTCCCACCTGGAACGTACAGGTACAAGGCGAAGTTACTTCGTCCAGACGAATGGAGACAGTAGCTCCGCCCATTGCATGAGTGGCATTTCATATGCAATATACCCTAACCACCCCTATGATAAGACTACTCCAGGCCACATCCAGCTGGAGAACTTCAGCCTATAAGACTATCAGGCATCTCTTTATTGTCTATGTGACCACATCAGCAGCAGCTGCAGCATACAAGAGAGAGAGAGAGAGAGAGAGAGAGAGAGAGTGTGTGTGTGTGTGTGTGTGTGTGTGTGTGTGTGTGTGTGTGTGTGTTTATTTACCTACTTGTGACATACAGGACATGAGCTACGCTCGAGGGGTCCCATCTGTTTCTCAATAAGTCAAATTTTGCTTTGAACTCATTTAGTTTTTAGACTGGACAATCTCTTTGGTCTATGCATCTATAAGGAAAACTGTATTTCTTGATATCCTTCAAGCAACTTGGCTTTTTCAGTTTCATTCCATGTCCTCTTCTTACACTCCCATCCCATACAAACAGATCTTTTCTGTCAATTTTATCTACTTCCATCATGGCCCTGAACACTGTAATCATGTTGCCCCTCTCTCTCCTTTCTCCTAAGGAAGGCAGATCCAGCTTTTCTGGCCTTTCTCTATACGAAAGCTCTGCCAGGCTAGGGACCATCTTGGTTGCTGTTCTTTGTATTCTCTCGATCTTGTTTATATCCTTCTTTTTGTGTGGGGACCACACTACTGCTGCATATTCAAACCTGGGGCAGATCAAGGCCACTATCAATTTTTTCATCACCTCCTCACCATGTAATGAAATGCTACTCTTATGTTAGTCAAGAGATTATATGTCTCTCTAACTGTCTTGTTAATGTGTTTTTCAGGTGACAAACTATCCTGGACCAGTACTCCCAAATCTTTCTCTTCTCTCACTTTTGTGATTACAGTAGTGCACCAACTTTCGCTACAGCAGGATTCGCGGAATCCACTTTCGCGGCATGCACCAAATATTCCCTAACTTCCACTTTCGCTTGAAAAAAATCGATTTTCGCGTACAAATTTTGGGTTTGGGACAATATTTTGAACTTTGAATTTCCAGCACCGGCCGCCTGCAACCCACCGCCATCTTGAATGACGTCATGTCAACACTCTGTCCACCCATTCCCGCCATTGTGTACGAGCGTGCTAGCTCCATTGTGTTGGATTCTCACGGTTCAATGGCCTCTACTATACCTGGTAGTGTGGGGAAAGGGCCTGGTGGTGTGGGGGGAGAGCCTGGTGGTGTGAGGGGAGGGCCGGGAGGCAGTGGTGGTGATAAAAAGTGGCCGGGACATTCAAAGTCGGGAGGAAAGGCCAAGGCTAAAAGAGCGTATTGTGTTGGAGTGAAGAAACGGCAGTATAATAATGAAATGAAAAGGAAGATAGTTGTTTGTATCTCACAATGCAATGTACAATAG
Organism: Coenobita brevimanus; assembly: GCF_032717465.1. NCBI lineage: Eukaryota > Metazoa > Arthropoda > Malacostraca > Decapoda > Coenobitidae > Coenobita > Coenobita brevimanus. The sequence continues at coordinate 14,465,461 of NC_136978.1, forward strand.
TGATTTGATGTACTGTATTGCAAGTGAAAATGAAAATCTGATGTTACTTTAGGATAACCGGGAACCAATTAGCCTTTTTGCCATAAAGACAATGCCCCAACTTTCACTAATTCCACTTTCGCGCATTATTTTTGGACCCAATTAGGCGCGAAAATTGGTGCCCCACTGTAGTTCATTACCCATCAAATAATTCAATGATGGGCTGTTGGTACTTTTACCCATTTCCAATATTTTACATTTTTATGCACTGAATTTCATTTCCCAAGTTCGGCTCCAACCATGAATCCTATCCAGGTCCTCCTGCAGCATTCTACAGTCTTCCTCAGCTTTACTCTCCTCAAGATCTTTGCATCATCAGAAGACATGCATAACTCTTCATTCCATCTACCATATCGTTTACGTAAATCAGAGAGAAAGCGAGACAGGGAGGTAGCTCACGGGACTCTACTTAACTTCACTCGTGTGTGAGAGACTTTGTTAATATTTCCAAGACAAATAAAAATAGTCCCATACTATTCTTTACCTCTCCTGTCATTGCATGACACAAGAGAACCAAGATTATCTACGTACAAACTACTCACGTATAACAACCGCTCGACCACAAGTCTAAAATATATATAACTTCTCTACAAGTAACTACAAAGTCTTTTATGACATTATTTGGTGGCAGCAGTGGGATACGAACCTCGTCTACGAATCAACAGTGAATTCCTACAAAATATCAAGATTGAAAACAAAAAATACCACTCACAACCAACAACTCACAACCAGCTCCTGACAGTATTCTCTCCAACCAGCCCCCTCCATCTCCCCGATCATCACGCTGATGTAGAGGTGAAGAGGTCAAAGGACGCCTTGCAAGTAGTTTAACAAAGTGCTGATACAAACAATCTTGCAATTTCTACGACGAACCAACGAACTACAACCATCTACAATCAACTACAAGTAACAACTCCACGAGTCATCTGTATAATCTTCTACATGCTCCTACAAGTAGCAACATTCTTCATCCTATGACGAGTTATGAAGCCCTGTGGGACTCCACTTGTTACTTCTCTCCGTCCAGACATCCTGTCCTTTATTACTGTCCTCATTTGTTTGTTTCTCAAGAAGTCTCTCATGCACTCCAGGAGGTTTCCCTCCAGTCCTCCTATGCGCTCCAATTTCCACATTAGTTGCTTGTGGTGTACCTTGTCAAAGGCTTTCTCCAAATCTAAATACACCCAACCATCTCTCTCTTGTAGCACATCAATCGCTCGAGTAAAAGCTTAACAATTTGGAAACACATGACCTTCCACTTCTGAATCCAAACTGACTTATCAGCCAAAATATTCGTCTCCTCCAGATGTTTTATTCATCTGTCTTTCAGGATTCTCACGCACAATTTTGCAACCATGCTGGTTAGGGACACTGGTCTATAATTCAGGGGTTATTCCTTGTTTCCTCTCTTATAAACTGGTACCACACTGGCCCCCCTCCATTCCCGAGGCACTTTCCCTTCTTCCAGAGAACACACAATTAAACCGTGAATCTTATCTACAAGTTGTTCTCTGCATTCCTTCAGTACCCAATTAGAGATTCCATCCAATCCTGTGGCTTTCCCTACGTCTTGAGTTTCCAGTAATTTAAACACTTCTTGCACTTCCTTTTTTATATCTTTTATCACTACCTTTCTGGTCACTCCCTCCCCCTCCACAAAATCCCTTCCTTTAGTGAAAACTGATGGGAAACATTTGTTCATTATTTCAGCTTGCACTGTCACATCTTGTATGTGTGTATTTACCTATTTGTATTTACCTATTTGTAGTATACAGGAATTGAGCTAAGCTCGTGTTGTCCTGTCTCCATATCTACATTTATCCAATCTAGTTTTAAACACATGAATGATCTTTGCCTGCACCACCTCCTCATCTAAGTCATTCCAAATACTTATGCTTCTACTCGGGAAACTGAACCTTTTAAGATTACTGAGACATCTACTTTTTCTCAACTTGAAGTCATGACCTCTTGTTCTTCCATCATCCAATAAAAAATGATCCTCTCTAATGATTCTTTCCAATTCTCTTACATTTCTAAATATCGTGATCAAGTCACCTCTTTCTCTTCTCTCACGCAGCGTTGGTAACTTCAGTTTTTCCAGTCTCTCCTCGTAGGTGAGTTCCTTTAAACATGGTAGCATCCTTATTGCCATCCGCTGAACCCTCTCTAGTTTATCAATATGCTTCTTCAAATGAGGTGACCATACCACAGCCGCACACTCTAGTCTTGGTCTTATCATGGTCACTATCAACTCCCTCAGCATTTTCTCATCCATAAAATTAAAAGCCACTCTCATATTGGTCAGTAATCCATAAGTTCCTCCAATGATTTTGTTTATATGTTTTTCTGGTGACAAGTCATCCTGAATAGTCACTCCCAAGTCTTTAACAGGTTAGTAACACATGATCGTCCTTCCCTAAAACCAAATTGTCTTGGTGTTATCACTTTATTTTCTTCTAAATACTTTATCCATCTTTTTCTAATAATTTTCTTGCAGATTTTACAAACAATACTGGTAAGTGATACAGGTCTATAATTGAGTGGATCATCCCTATCTCCTCCCATGAAGATTGGCACAATACTTGCTCTTTTCCAGTCTTTAGGTAACTGTTCATTTTCCAGCAAAGTCTTAATGATGACATAAACAGGCCACACTAACTGGTCTGCACATTCCTTCAGGATCCATCCAGACATACCATCTGGTCCTATTGCTTTTCTTACATCCAAATCCCTCATCAGCTGCAGCACCTCATTCACATCCACTATAATTTCTGCCATTCCCGTCACCCTGGGTTCTGTTTCAGGTTCCCTAAATTCCTCTTCCAGCACACAGACTGACTGCAGTTTGTTGTTCATTTTTTTTCACACAATTCTTCTTCTCTTTCATAGGTTTCATCTCCATCCCTCATTCGTATTACATTGTCCTTAACTTTCATTTTACCATTCACAAACTTATAAAATAATTTCGGCTCCTTTTTACATTTAGTTACAATATCTTTTTCATATTTCCTTTCTTCTTCTCTCCACACCCTTCCATATTCATTTCTTAACTGCTTGTACTGTACTCCTCCCAAGCCGTTTCACTATACCTTCATCTCACTTTATTCCATGCTCTTTTTCTTGCCTCATGTGCCACTCTCCATCTGTTGTTAAACCATTCTTTCTTCCTTTCCATAGCTGCAGAAAATTTTGGGACACATTTACTAACTCCTGTTTTATACACTTCTATCAGAAACTCTTATTTCTCGTCAACATTTGTGATCGTATTCATTTTACTCCAGTCTACATTTTGGAAAAAGTTCCTCTGGGAAGGAAAGTCTGCCTTCCTGTTATTGCATCTATTCTTCCTGTGTTTTTCATCCCTTTCTCCATCCCTTACTCCCACCATTTCCATCTCAATAACCAGATGATCACTTTTACCAATGGGGCACTGGTAGGTTATGTTCCTTACATCATTTGGGTCCCATGTGAATACTAAGTCAAGCCTTGACGGTTCGTCGTCACCCGTAATTCTTGTATTTTCTTTAATTACTTGGGTTAACATCTTTTCCAACACCAATTCCATTAATTTATTTCCCTATGATTCCTCATTGCTCCCAGCATCCATACTTTCCCAGTCCACTTCTCTACAATTAAAATCTCCCATTATTATTATTCTATTTCTTTGTTCAAGTATCATCTTTAGTTTAATAATGGATTCTCTTATTAACTGTTCATGATCTTCTTTTGTCCATGTCCTAGTTTTGGAAGGCATATAAAATACTATTACATCTATTTTTTCTCCATAACTGTCTTCTATTTCAGCTCCCAAAAGTTCAGCCCTGGTATTTTCAGTTTCTATATTTTTTGCTCTTAGGTCACTGTGGGTTAAAATCATTATACCTCCCCCAAACTTGCTTTCTCTATCTTTCCTCCAAATATTATAACTGTTCCATCCAAATAATTTAGTATCAACACCTCGGGGCATTTCAGTCTCCACCAAGCAAACAATTTCATGTTTCTTTTCATTTATATAGTCTCCAATTTCCCCTTTCTTGGATATTAACCCATCCACATTATTATACTGTACATGATACTTAGATTTACGGCACTGGTTTTATCTTTACTCATTTGTCTCTTATTCACTGCCATGTCCATACCCCTTCTTTCCCTCACTTCTAGTTCCTCACATACCACTTCCTTACTTTCATATCCATCACTCCCCAAAAAAAAGTTTTACATTCTTCCTCTGTCCTCCTGTCATTTTTTTCTTTCACTTATTCCTTCAAAGATTTTAAAATTTCTCTTTCTTCTTCATTCAGATCTTTTCTTACTATAACATTTTCCATCCCTGCCTCTTTACTTAGTTTCCAGGTCACTTTAAGTATATCGTTTACTACACTTTCTGATGACAGCTTAACTTTCATTGGTCTTACTTCCCCTTTCTTGTATGGCCCTATCCTCCTTACTTCCTCAATTTCTTTTTCCCACTTGTTTCTTTTGGGATCAATCTTGCCCAATATTTTTCTCACTTGATTCGTGTCTCTCTCGAGTCTCACGGATCTAGCCTTTTCTTCCTCCTCCCTATTTCCAAATATTACCATACATCTGCTCCTTTCTACAGTTTCACTCACTACTTTCTCTTTTTTCTTCAATATTTTCGCTACATTTTCTTCAATTTTTTTGTTGTTCATTTCCCTTTCTTCCTGAATGATTTCCCTTAAGCTAACCACTTCTTTCTGTTCCTCTTCCACATTTGCCCACTTTGCCCTTTGCTCTTCTAACACACTACTCACTTTCTCCGTTTTGTTACTGCTCTCTTCTAGTTTTCTCCTTAATTCGATATTTTCTCGTTTCAAATTCTCAATCTCCTGGTTCGCCATCTCATTGGCCTGCATCAGACTCTGTATAGTGTTTTCTGTATTTTCAGGCATGTTTCTTGATACCAGATCCTCCACTTTCTTTTCTAATTCACTAACCCTCATGATCAATGTTTTAACCAAATCCATTACATTTGTTTCTTTGTCAAAACCTGGAAATTCAGGTCCCTCGATGTTTACATTGTCGACCATGTTTAAGGTTGGTTACAGTACTGAACAGATGTTACTGAAATTCCTATAAACATTCATGTGTACTCACCGACAATAGCTCTTTACATTTTTGGTGATCTATATTAATTTCCAATACTTTACACTTTAGATAAGACTAAAGGAGACATGACAAAAATAATTCCTGAAAACTACTTACGGTTTGCATCTGTAAACAAAAAGAAAGAAGATCTGTGACTGATAATTCGAATCTCATAGATTAACTAACACTATGTGGGCATCTTTTTTCTGCCTTGTTCTTGCCATATCCAGGCAATTTTCATTCAGCTTAAAGAAGACATTTTGAAATGGAGTTAAATGATCTCTTCATTACTAGAAATCCAACTTACGTTTAATTATATCATCTGATGGTAGCAAGATTAGAATAAATAAATATTTCTACATTATGAAGAGAAACATCACTTTAGCAACAGTGGTTTTACTGACGGCAAGGAAGGAGAGGTGTTGCAGGTAACAGCAGCTAGGGTGAGGTGAGAGGGCTGTACAATAGTGACACTAACTTTGAGCGTGACATCAGCACCATGCTGCAGAAGGATGGAACAAACAGTGGCATTGCCAGTACGCGCAGCCAGGTGGAGCGCTGTGTTGCCATTGTGGTCTTTGTTGTCAAGTGGAACTTGGTGAGCCATCATGTACTCCACCAGCCAAGACACAACCTGAAAAAAATTGCATCTTAAAACACATTCACTTACCACACAATACCTCCCCTTACCACGCATCCACCTCATATACAATAATTCCTCACTCATCCAACGTAATATAGCCAAAGGCATGTCCAGGTTGTGGCAAAGTCGGGATAATGAACAATATCCCCCTACTATACCCAGACCATACCTATACCCAACCTCCAACCCATACTTAACCTATTTGTACAGTACCTCTGGCTACTTTGGCAGTGTTATCCAGTCTATCTATCTATCTATCTATTGCCAGATGCCTCAATCCCGTAGGGGGGCGCCACAAACAAATTGCCTGCACGTCGCCCTGTCCCATTCCATTTCACAGCTCTGCTCCCAACTCACATCCCCCTCTCTCAAATACCTCTCCACTCCATCCCTCCATCTCATCCTCGGTCTCCCCCTCCTTTTCCCTCCCTCCACCTCACTCACATACACTCTCCTCATCAGTCTCTCACCCTCCATCCTCTCCACATGGCCAAACCACCTCAGTGTGTTCCTCCTAATGCTTCCTATCACATCCACATCCACACCACAATGCTCCATTATATCCTCATTTGTCAGCCTGTCTCTCCATGTGATTCCACAGGCTCCTCTTAAAAAACTCATTTCCACTGCTCTCACTCTTAACTTGTGTCCCTCCAACAACGTCCAAGCTTCACTTCCATATGTTAGAGTTGGTATCACAATACTGTCATGCAGTAACTTTTTCACTTCCATGCTCACTTCCCTGTTTCTTATCACTGATTTCAAGGAACCAGCAACTTTTCTTCCTTGTTGTACCCTTTCAAGCACTTCACCCTCCAAACTTCCATCCTTACTCATCACACTACCCAAGTACTTAAACGTACTCACATTTTCCATTTCCTCACCATCCAACTTCACTGTGCATTCACTGACTTTACCTCTCTCAAAGACCATCACTTTATTCTTCCCTGCATTCACCTTTAGATTCCGCTTCTTACACACTCTCCCAAACTCATCCACCAAGCCTTGCAGCTCCCCCTCATCTTCACTCAACAACACAGTATCATCTGCAAACAATAATACAGGGAGTTTCTAAACACTACCCTCTCTCATCAGGAACACTCCAACATCCACTGCCCTACCTTGTACCTCTTTTATAACCCCATCCATGTACAGATTGAACAACCATGGAGACATGACACATCCCTGTTTCAACCCAACCTTCAAAGAGAAAAATTCAGTCAGTTCACCATCCACACACACTGCAACCTTAGCACCATCATACATATCCTTCACAGCATTCAACAACTTCCCATCTACTCCATATATTCTTAATACTTTCCACAATCCTTGTCTATCCACCCTGTCATATGCTTTCTCCAAATCCATGAAAGCCGCATACAACTTCTTACCGTTCTCTAGAAACTTTTCCACTACCCCCTGGGGGTAGGGTTTTTTTTCAAGAATACTCCCCCAGTATCCCTGCTTGTCATAAAAGGTGACTAAAAGAGTTGGCGGAAGGTTAGTGCCCCTTCCCAGAAAACAACTAACTAAAAAGACAAACAATAAGCCTCGGACAAGAACTGACCAAAAGATGACGAACAAGGACCAGACAAAGGACATGGTAATCGGAACATGGAATGTAAGGGCAGCGAATGATGAGGTGAAAGAGAGAGAGATTGTCCACGTGCTTGAGGGTGCGGAAGTTGATGTATGCGGAATAACTGAAACTAAATGGAGAGGTGAGAGTGTGAGAGAATGGGAGTATGGATGGGGTATATGTGCAAAAGTAGGTGATAATGAGAGGGCAAAAGAAGGAGTATGTATAGTTGTGAGTAAAAGATGGAAGAAGAGCATTAGAGAGTATGGATCAGTTGGGTCAAGGATTGTGTGGGTAAGACTGAAAATTGGAATACAAATGTGGGCGATTGTGCGTGTGTATGCACCAACACAAGATCATGCAATAAGAGTGAGAGAAGAGTTCTGGACAAATGTGGAAGTGTGCATGGAAAAGCCTGGAAGGAATGAGAGAGTGTTTTTGATCGGTGATATGAAGGAGAGAGGTGAGAAGACAGGAAGAAATCAGTAGGATAGAAGTTGTGGAAGCAATGATGAAAGTTAAATTGGGGAAAGCCCCAGGAATTGATGGAGTGTGTGGTGAAATGCTGAAGCATGGGGAGAGATAGTAGTAGAATGGATGTGGAAGATGTGCAGATTGGCCTGGGAGGAAGGGAGAGTCCCGGAGGATTGGAATTCAGGTATAATTATTCCCTTATACAAAGGAAAAGGGGAAAAAGAAATGTGTGGTAATCATAGGGGCATTTGTCTTCTTAGTATAATAGGAAAAGTGTATGGTAGGATACTTATTGACAGAGTTAGAGAAAGAACAGAGGAATTAGTGGGAGACGAACAGGGAGGCTTTAGGAAGGGAAGAGGTTGTGTAGATCAGATATTCATTCTTAGATCTTTAGTGGAAAAGTTTCTAGAGAAGGGAAAGAAGTTGTAAGCGGCTTTCATGGATTTGGAGAAAGCATATGACAGGGTGGATAGACAAGGATTGTGGAAAGTATTAAGAATATATGAAGTAGATGAGAAGTTGTTGAATGCTGTGAAGAGTATCTATGATGGTGCGAACGCTGCAGTGCGTGTGGGTGGTGAACTAAGTGAATTTTTCTCTTTGAAGGTTGGATTGAAACAGGGATGTGTCATGTCTCCATGGTTGTTCAATTTGTACATGGATGGGGTAATAAAAGAGGTACAAGGTAAGGTAGTGGATGTTGGAATGGCCCTGGTGAGAGAGGATAGTGTTTGGAAACTCCCTGTACTGTTGTTTGCAGATGATACTGTGTTGTTGAGTGAAGACGAAGGGGAGCTGCAAGGCTTGGTGGATGAGTTTGGGAGAGTGTGTAAGAAACAGAATCTAAAGGTGAATGTAGGGAAGAGTAAAGTGATGGTCTTTGTGAGAGGTGAAGTCAGTGAATGTACAGCGAGGTTGGATGGTGAGGAATTGGAAAATGTGAGTACATTTAAGTACTTGGGTAGTGTGATGAGTAAGGACGGAGGTTTGGAGGGTGAAGTGCTTGAAAGGGTACAGCAGGGAAGAAAGGCTGCAGGTTCTTTGAAAGCAGTGATATGAAAAAGGGAAGTGAGCATGGAAGCGAAAATGTTACTACATGACAGTATTGTGATACCAACTCTAACGTATGGAAGTGAAGCTTGGACGTTGTTGGACAGACACAAGTCAAGAGTGAGAGCAGTGGAAACGAGTTATTTAAGAGGAGCCTGTGGAGTCACATGGAGAGACAGGCTGACAAATGAGGATATAAAGGAGCATTGTGGTGTGGATGGAGGGTGAAAGACTGATGAAGAGAGTGTATATGAGTGAGGTGGAGGGGGGAAGAGGGAGGGGGAGGCTGAGGATGAGATGGAGGGATAGGGTGGAGAGGTATATGAGAGAAGGGGGTGTGAGTTGGGAGCGGGGCAGTGAAATGGCGGGGAACAGGGCGACATGGAGGCGATTTGTTTGTGGCCACCCCAAAAGGGAATTGAGACGTCTGGCAATAGATAGATAGACAGATAGATCTACACAACCTCTTCCCTTCCTAAAGCCTCCCTGTTCTTCTCCAACTAATTCCTCTGTTCTTTCCCTAACTCTGTCAATAAGTATCCTACCATATACTTTTCCTATTACACTAAGAAGACAAATGCCCCAATGATTACCACACATTTCTTTTTCCCCTTTTCCTTTGTACAAGGGAATAATTATGCCAGTCATTCAGGCATATTTAAAGATAAAAAACACATAGGAATACCCAAAGTAATGCTAAACACCAAGAAAACCATAAAAAATATAACACACACACACACACTGAAAACCAGAGAACATCCTACCTATACACTACTGTATGTACAGTGTCCCCTCCTAATTTTGGCACTGTTTTCAGGTCAATCTGCCATATTTAGACATCAAACACACACAGGATTATTCATATTAATGCTAAACACCAAGGAAACAATGCATAAACAACAAACATCCACAAAACGCCTCAGGACATTTGGAAAATTAGTTACCTGACACTAGCGATAACTGCTCCTGGCCACAAAAAAAATTCCACGGCCAGATATGTCACCAGAAATTGGTTAAATTGGTATAAATGGTATACCATCACCTTCACTGGTGTTTATACTATAAGCTAATAAAAACAGAAATGCTGTGAGAGTAAATAGTGTTCAAGAGTAAACTTACCTTCATATACTGTAACTTCCCACCATCCTTGCGCAAAATTTTGCCAGAACCTTCCAAAAATTAAGCACATGTCTAGATAATGAATTTCATGAGCTTTCTCGTGGTCACTTCGGAATTTCAATATGACCAGCAGTATTTGAATAAGTCACAAAAAAATTAAAAACTCACGAGTCAGAGCTGCAGTGCGAAGGAGAGGAGGGACTGAGGGAGTGAGGGGGAGGCGGGAGGGTATGAAGGAGGGATAGGACGAGGGGAGAAGCGAGGCTGTGGGCAGTATTTTCACCTTTCTGTCACGAGGCAGACAGGCACTTTTACCATACATTTACTCATGGCTTGTGGTCTGTTAGACGCGTGGTGGCCATTCAGAAACAACATGCAGCACTTCTTAGTGGGGTGGAGTCAGGGGCTTTTCATCTCATTGACTCTCCTCCTCTTATTGGCTCCCTTCAGCCTCTGTCAATTCGCCACACTGTTGCATCTTTATCTCTTTTCTATCGCTACTTCAATGGTCACTGCTCCTCTGAACTGTCTCCGTGCATCCCTCCACCTCAACGACGGGCGCGTAGCACCTGTCTAGCAACAAACTCTCATCTCTTTTCTGTCCAACTCTCTAATGCAAGAGTTAACTGTTACTCCCGGTCCTTCATTTATGCAACAGGTCAACTCTGGAACTGTCTCCCTCTGTCTGTATTTCCTACTTCCTATGATCTCCAGTCTTTCAAACGCAGTGTGTCCAGGCATCTCAAAATGAATGGATCTTGAATTTGGCTCTCTTTTGTATTGTGGTTGTTTTTCTTGGAAGGAATGGTTTGGGGGCTCCTGCCCTTTGGTTCCTTCTTTCTTGCATTAAAAAAAAGAAAAAAAAAAAAAAAAAAAAAAAAAAAACAGTGACAGGGTGACTTTGGACATTCGGTAGCGAGGTGGATGGACGCTGTCACTGAACATGTACTCGTGGCTTGTTGTCTGTGTTCGATGCGTGGTGGCAGTTAGGAAAGACACCCCGGTGGCTGAGCAACTTTGGACATTCGGAGGGGATGTGTACGGACATTTTGAAACACTCAGGTGCTGGTGGTTTGCTGGGAGTGATGGGACCAGCACATGACTTTGACCATTTAGTACAGGGAGGATGGATATTTTAGCTCTGGTTGTGGGTAATGGTCTATTTCCCACTCAGGGCTTGAGCCCAGGGGCCATGATACCGAATGTTTGAACATTTTGGCTGGCTCGCCGAAGTTCTTGGGAACTATCACGTCCAGATAATAGCAAGTAAGTTTGGATAATGGTTTAACAGAGCCAAGGTCCAGTATGCGGACAATGAACGGGCCCAGATACTGCAAGTCCAGATGAATGAAGGATTACTGTACATGCATTCTACCTTACAAAACTTCATACACACACGGAGAAACAGCCGAAGAGAGCAGACATCCCAGCCATCGCTGCTAACCTTAAGTAGTTTCAGGAATTTTGTCTGTCCTGTCTCCTAAGGTCTTGTTTTAAATTTAAAATAATGAAAGTTAATAGACTACCAAAAATGTAAAGATTTATTGGCTAGATTGTACATGAATGTTTGTAGTTTTTTTTTCGGTAACAGCTGTTTTGGTATTTAACCAACATCAAACATGGCCGAAAATATAAACAGTGAGGGACTAGAATTTCAAGGATTTGATGCAAATACCAATGTCATGGACCTGGTTAAAACATTAATTATGAGGATTTGTGAACTTGAAAAGAAAGTAGAGAATCTAGTGATAAAGGATGTGTCTGTAAATACGGAAACTACCATACAGAGTCTGATCCAATCCAATGAAACAGCAAATGAAGAGATTAGGAATCTGAAGCGGGAAAATGTTGAACTGAGGAGGAAACTAGAAGAAAGTACAAATAAAACGGAGAAGGTGAGTAAAGTATTAGAAGAACATAGGGCAAAGTGGGCACACGTAGAAGAAGAACAGAAAGAAGTGGTCAGCTTAAGAGAGATTATCCAGGAAGAAAGGGAAATGAACAAGAAAGAAATGGAAGAAAATGTAGTGAAAATACTGAAGAAAAAAGAGAAAATAGTGAGAGAAACTGTAGAAAGGAGCAGATGTGTGATAGTATTTGGAAACAGGGAAGAGTAAGACTCGAGAGAGACACGAACCTGGTGAGAGGAATATTAGGCAAGATTGACCCCGAAGGAGACAAGTGGGTAAAAGAAATTGAGGAAGTAAGGAGGATAGGGTCTTATAAGAAAGGGGAAACAAGACCAATGAGAGTCGAGTTTACATCAGAAAGTGTAATAAATGAGATACTTAAAGTGACCTGGAAATTAAGCAAAGAGGCGGGGATGGAAAATATTATAATAAGAAAAGATCTGAATGAAGAAGAAGGAGAAGTTTTAAAATCATTAAAGGAAGAAGTAAAGGAAAAAAATGATAAGAGGACAGAGGAAGAATGTAATACTTTTTTTTGGAGAGTATTGGATATGAAAGTAAGGAAATGGTATTTAAGGAAATAGAAGTGAAGGAAACTAAGGGGGATGGCTGTGAAAGATCAGAAGTTGAGGAAGTGGTACGGACAGAGAGTAGGAGAGAAGAGGGTATTAAAAACGTCAAAAATAATTTGAAGGTGATATATACTAATGTTGATGGTTTTATATCGACAAGGATCGAAATTAACGATTTCTTGAGAGAACATGAACCTGATGTCATGTGCTTTGTAGACACCAAATTAAGAGAAGATATTGATGTTCATTTGGGAGATGGTAAATACAAACTGTGGAGAAAAGACAGAAAAGAAAAAAAGGGAGGAGGAGTGATGATAGCAGTGAAGAACAGCATAAATGTAGATACTGTGGAAATGGGAGAAGGCAGGGCTGAAGTGATATATATGAAATTAGAAACTGGAGAGAATGTTAAGAGAGATATGGCGGTAGTGTATGTTCCCCCAAAGACGAGAGCATGGAAGGATGACGAATACCATGAGATGTTGTCAGATATGGCTAGCTATTTGCAAAAAATAATTGAGAAAAGCAATACTATAATTTTGGTGGGTGACTTTAATTGTAAAGAGGTGAACTGGGAGGAATGGTACTCGGGAGGCGGCGAGGATTCGTGGGGCACTATGTTATTAAATACAATAATGAATAATGTGATGACGCAATGGGTCAAAGAAGAGACACGGTTTTGAGGTGAGGACACACCAGCAAGGTTAGATTTACTGTTCACCAAAGAACCCGATGTAATAGAATCATTGGAATATCTCTGTCCTTTGGGAAAAAGTGATCACATGGTCATTGAGTTCCAGATGTTAATAGGAAACGTCAAGCCAAGAGACGAGCTTCATAGACAGGGAAGATACAACTTTGGGAAAGCAAATTTTACAGGACTGAGAAACTTTTTTGAAAATGCGGATTGGAGAAAATTCAGAGAAACAAGAGAGATACAGAGGAAGTGGGATATCTTTCTTGACCTCTATAATTTGGGAGTGGAAAAATTTGTACCAAGAGTAAGAGGGAAAGAAAACAGGAAAAAGGAGTGGTTTAATAGAAGGTGTATGATTGCAAAAAAAGAGAGAGATAAGGTGTGGAACAATTGGAGAAAGAGAGGTAACAACAGAACAAAGGAAGAATATAAAAGAACAAGAAATGAATACACAAGAATACATAGAGAAGAAGAAAGGAATTTTGAAAAAGGTATAATTGACAAATGCAAGGATGAACCCAAACTGTTTTATAGATTTGTTAATGGCAAACTGAAACAAAAGGAAGGAATCACCAAACTGAAAGTAGAAGGAGAGGTCTTTAAGGATGCGGCAATGCAAGCAGAAATAATGAACAAACGTTTCCAGTCAGTTTTCACTAAAGAAAAGGAGCTTGTGGAAGGGGAGGGAGTGATTAGAAATGTTCCCGTGATGAAAGATATAAAAGTGGAGGTACAGGAAGTGTATAAATTACTGGAAACTCAAGATGTAAGGAAAGCCCCAGGACCTGATGGAATTTCTAATTGGGTACTGAAGGAATGCAGAGAACAACTGGCGGATAAAATTCACAGCTTAATCGTATGCTCACTGGAAGAGGGGAAAGTGCCACAAGAATGGAAGAGGGCAAATGTGGTACCAATTTACAAGGGAGGAAACAGGGAAGAACCCCTGAATTATAGACCAGTGTCTCTAACCAGCATGGTCACAAAATTGTGTGAGAGAATCCTGAAAGACAGATGGATAAAATATCTGGAAGAGATGAATATTTTGGCTGAATGTCAGTTTGGATTCAGAAGTGGAAGGTCATGTGTTTCTAACTTGTTGAGCTTTTACTCAAGAGCGACTGATGTGGTACAGGAGAGAGATGGTTGGGTGGATTGTGTGTACTTAGATTTAGAGAAGGCCTTTGACAAGGTACCTCATAAGAGACTAATGTGGAAACTAGAATATATAGGAGGACTAATGGGGAATCTTCTGGAATGGATGAGACTCTTTTTGAGAGACAGACAAATGAGGACAGTAATAAAGGAAAAGATGTCTGGATGGAGGGAAGTAACAAGTGGAGTCCCTCAAGGCTCAGTGTTGGCGCCAGTAATGTTCCTGATTTACGTAAATGATATGGTAGATGGAGTGAACAGTTATGCAAGTCTGTTTGTTGATGATGTAAAGATCTTGAGGAAGATAGAGGTTGAGGAGGACTGTAAAATACTGCAGGAGGATTTGGATAGGATACACAATTGGAGCCGGACGTGGGAAATGAAATTTAATGTAAAGAAATGCAAAATATTAGAAATGGGTAAAAGTACCAGGAGACCATCACTGAATTATTTTTTGGGTAATAAATTAATCACAAAAAGGAGAGAAGAGAAAGATTTGGGAGTGCTGGTCCAAGATAGTTTGTCACCAGAAAAGCACATTAACAAGATAGTTGGAGAGACTTATAAACTCTTGACTAACATAAGAGTAGCATTTCATTATATGGATGAGGAAATGATGAAAAAATTGATAGTGGCCATGATCCGCCCCAGGTTAGAATATGCAGCGGTAGTGTGGTCCCCACACAAAAAGAAAGATATAAACAAGATTGAGAGAATACAAAGAACAGCAACCAAGATGGTCCCCAGTCTGACAGACCTGTCATACAGAGAGAGGTTGGAAAAACTGGATTTGCCTTCGTTAGAGGAAAGGAGAAAGAGGGGAGACATGATTGCGGTGTTCAGGACCATGGTGGGAGTAGATAAAATTGACAAAGAAGATCTGTTTGTGTGGGATAAGAGAGCAACAAGAGGACACGGAATGAAATTGAAAAAGTCAAGCTGCTTGAAGGATATCAAGAAATATAGCTTTCCTTACAGAAGTATAGACTTATGGAATAGCCTGGACAAAGAGATCGTCCAGTCTAAAAACTTAAACGAGTTTAAAGCTAAACTTGACTTATTGAGAAACAGCGACGGAAACCCACGAGCATAGTACATTCCGTGTATATCACAATTAGGTATATTAGGTAAATACTTAAATATTTGGAACGACTTAGACAAAGAGGTGGTGCATGAGAAAAACATTCATGTGTGTAAAGGTAGACTTGATAAATGTGGATATGGAGACAGGACAACATGAGCATTGCTCAATTCCTGTATACTACAAATAGGTAAATACAAATAGGTAAATACACACACTACCACAACACACCACCTTCAACAAACACACTACCACCTCCAACTCCCCCCCCCCTGCACTTCATGCAAAACAACTTTAATATGCACACAGTACAGCCAAAACATACACATTACCATCACACACACACACACACACACACACACACACACACACACACACAGTTTTCAGTCATGTAACTTGAAATATGAATGGAGTTAAGGTGGTAAAGCAGGCCTCTTATAAGCAAATGTACTGTACATGCATAACTACAGTACACGCATAATAAGTTTTATGTATAAAACTCCTCATCCACTCAAAACACAACAGATACACCAAACACAAGATACACTTAATTCATATAAATTAGTTCATAATGTTCACCAGCAATCTTAGCGTATAAAGGACTCATCTTAAAGCTAAAAGTGTTAATGCTGTAAGTGTTAGTTCTATTGCCATACACTCACAGAGATCTCTTATCTTACTGCTTTCACTATTACAGTATTACTACACATGTTCATTATCAGCCTTTTAAATTAATTCCTTAAAAATTAATCTGAATACTGTAGTCAATTTACCATCTACTGTATCTATATTCAGATGCTGTAATCCTGGAAGGGGTATCCACAGACAAGTGCAATAATTTAACCAGAAGGGCTAGGCATATGATATCAAGGCCTGCACATATTTTGCTTCTGAACTTTGAGACAGCTGACAGACTTCAGGAATGTAAAGCACCATATCAAAGGATGACCACTAGAGCCAAGCATCATAAACTATCATCAATATCCTGACCCTATTTCCCACTTAAGGTGAGATAGGACTCTGAAACAAAGAGAGAAGTATAAAAGGTGGTAAAGCTCCCAACAGCATGCCCAGTGAAGTGGACCACACAGTCAACCACACATCACTGAAGCCCCAGGAATACTAGCTCCATCCCACAGGCCTAATCATGTGTCCATTTTTTTGTGTATTTCATTGACACATATCAGACAGTCAACATATCAATTAGCCATCACCATACTAACAGCATACTCCCTTCACTGTGACTGACCTCAACTTGTGCATACTTGGCAGCTATGTGCAGCAAGGAACGCTCCCCATCCTTGCAACGCACCTTGTCCCTTACACATGTGTTATCAACCAGCCACTGCACAAGTCGCAGCCGCCCATACTGGGGAGAAACATACCCATGTCAGAATTCATAATTATTAACTGAATTCAGCAACTACTGTATGAAAAATCATGAACCATAAAAGAGTATTGTATATGAGTGGCTTAGGAATCTGTCATCCCATCACTGTTCAGGTACCATTAGTCTGGAATTCATTGACAGATAATGCAAAAAAACTAATTATTTTTTGTGGACTGAACATTTAACTTAACGAGTGCTCATTTGGGATTTTATGACCCTCACCCCTGGTGCAAAAAAACATCAAAACACTGATTTGCTCCAGTCTCAATTTTTGTCATACAGAATGAAAGAGTAAATTAAGCTTGGTTCTGAAATTTACTATGCTGGTTCTCGAAAGCCCTGTAGCATTTGCAGAACGGGCCTCTCAAGAGACCTGTAGCACTTTATGGGTTAAACGTTGGGGATAACTTAACTAATTTATCATGGCTAACTCCTGAGAACCTTGCTCACCACTGAGAAAAGCTCCTGTTGACTGAAGCAAACATTATCAACAGACATAAAGTAATGTCATTTTCAAATATGGATCTTGCATAATAAAGATGTAATGTGATGATAAACCAGTAGGAATCCAGAAAGATGTACAATTCTATAATAAGCTATAAAGTAACTTGGGAGGGTAGAGAAGGGTCCCCACCTTGATGGCACAGACGAGAGGAGTGAGACCAAACTTGTTTTCATCATGCAGTGCATCAACAAGGACTTGATGGGCTGTGATGAGCCACGTGAGGGAAGCCAAGTGACCGAACACAGCCATCACATGCAGTAGGTTGTTGCCACTATGGTCGCTAAGGTTCCTTATCAGTGTCCCCTCCATGTCAGCCACACTGCGTTTCTGTCAGGGTACCAGGACATCACTACTTAACCACACATCACACTCTCATACACTCGGTAGCATTTTCCCCACAATCCTTCACTTACAAAAATGCGTTATTTAGCTCTAGCAAACTGAACACACTATATCTGATAGAGAAGATGGAAAGGAGGGAGAATCCTGATTTCCACTAAACCCCCCATGGCAACTCAAGTAATATTATGAGCGTATAAGGCAGGGCAGCTCACATAAATACAGTACTACGTTTTCGTGTTTCCTGCGCTCTTTTTTATAATGGCACAGAAACTATAGGCTGTATGGCAACACTGAGATGCTCCCAGCCACATTCCTGCCCACCCTGAGGGGCCTCAGTCATTGTCACGCTGTTGTTATGGATGGTCCACAGCCTTTGACCTCTTGTGCCCGTTCCCCTCCATCACCTATTGCAGCTGGTAGATGCTGCTAGATGAGAGTGAGTGCATGCACTTCTTACCTTTTTATAACATACCCTAATATATTTATAAGGTTAAAATTATTTTCAAGATACAGTACTTTATTTTCCTCGAAATATACCCACCTATGAGTTACACTACGTAGTTTTTTTGCCCACCGTGGAGGGGTTAAGAGATGGGATGAAAAAGGAATAATGCACAAAAGTAGAAGAGCTATTAATCAGCATGTCAAGTGAAATGGACCATGCAACCATTCACAATTATTCAAATCTTTGAAATTCCAGTTCCACTTCATAAGCAAAACCAATTGCACAGTTAAAAAATGAATATACATATGAATGCACTGCACATACACCTATACCACTGAGTCATCCAACTGACTACTGAGTTAAAAAAGGAGTGCATCCTTTGTTATGTGCCTTAAAAAAAAAAAAAAAAAAAAAAAAACTACATATGATAGCCATCCTTTGTGGTAGGTGGGGGCGCTCACCATCCACTCACTGGATGTAGTGCTGCTCTCGGGTGTCTGCTCTTTCCTCTCCTCCATCCTTCTTTCCTTCCATCCTCTTCTGTCTTTCTTTCATTCTTTCCTCGTCCTTCTGCCTACAGGTGACTTTACACTCCCTCTTCTGTCTTTCTTTCCTTCATTCTTTCCTCTTCCTTCTGCCTGTAGGTGACTCTACACTAAGTGACAAGCCAAATGGTTTCCTCTACACCAGGAAACCATTTACTATGCTGGATGGTAACCATATAACTCAATTTTGGCACCTGGTGGTTTAGTGGGTAATTATGGAGCTCCAGTCGGATTAAGCCAGTAAAGGTTTATATCCAAGGGGTGGTTGGGGTTTACTGCTCACGTACTGCCACTCAGGGATGAATGAGGCTGGTCACTCTCATCTTAAATGTCAGGGCCAACTTGCCTAGCCCCGGGCTTTTATGCTCCTCATGGGGCAATGTAGGATTGGATGATGAATGAATGAATGATGACAGCCATCCTCCTTTGTCTCTGCCTTCTACCACCACATGGACAGGAACCACCACAATAATTCCTTTAATAATCTGAACTTGTTTCATCCAGATGCCCACTCAATATGGACTGGTTATCCACTGCAGACTGTACCTGTATAATCTGAACTTAGCAGAGATTAATTAAGCAGAATCCACAGTCAGTCCAGCCAGGCTGCAGCCAGGCAGCTATGAGACACAGGGTCTTATAAACAAAGACTTGAGGTAGAGTTGCCACCTTATAATGCAGTACAGTACTGCCCAATGCTTTTGCCTTCTGCCTTTAATTTTAATGCATGCACAACACAGCACATGAGTCACTTTCTATTAAATTTGCATTAATGACAGTGGAAAAATTACCAAAAAGGCAACTATGTACACACCACAAATACCATATGAAACACGTCCATAGCCATGGCAAAAGTTTGGGAGGGAAGTATTGATGGGTAGCTGTGGGTGATCTATTTAGTTCAGATTATGTAAGCTTCATTGTATTTATATTGTAACACTGAGATGACAGAGCTACAGAATATCAAACACACACACACACACACACACACACACACAGTCTTACCAGTGGTGCAAGCTCTCCCTTTTTCGCAATATCAAATATTCTCTTGATCCAGTCTGGGGTTCTGCCTCGCTCACGACCACGTGTGTCTGGTCTCAGCCTCCTGCCTGCATCCCCATCCTCTCTTCTGGACTCCTGGCCCATGGGAGCTGACTGACCCTCCTCCAGGCCTGCCTCACCCCGGGGCTGTGGTCGCACCCGCCTGCGGGGCTGAGGGTGACCGGGGGTGCGGCCTGCCACTCGCCCTCGCAGGCTGGGGTCAGGCTCAGGGGCAGTGACTGCATCATATATCTTCTCACTGTACTGTTGGAAGTCAGCTGAAAGAACAGGTGGACCTGGTGGCCT
The DNA here is from genome assembly GCF_032717465.1 of Coenobita brevimanus. Classification (NCBI taxonomy): domain Eukaryota; kingdom Metazoa; phylum Arthropoda; class Malacostraca; order Decapoda; family Coenobitidae; genus Coenobita; species Coenobita brevimanus. The sequence continues at coordinate 14,485,466 of NC_136978.1, forward strand.
GGGTGGTGTGTCGTCACCATGGTCACCACCTCCACCTGACGCAGGGGCACCTGTGGCCTGTCGTGATGAAGACGCTCTTGACCCAGAGTGTGGGCGGGGAGGGCGCGGCTGTGGTTCTTGAACAAGACGGCGTGCCTCTGGACCATGTGCCAGCTCACTCAATGTATCAATAATTGATACAGTCTTGAGGAATCCCGGCTGATGCACACCTCGCCTTCCCGCCCGCCCACCGCCATTTTTTCCACCCCCGCCCACTGCCCCTGTCCGCCCTGTGCTGGTGCTGGGGGTGGCTGAGGGCAGACCCAGACCCCCACTACTGCTGCCATTCCCACTGCAGGATGTGTGTGCGCGGGTGGACGAGGTGGGCGCTCCCACGTTTAAACTGGCACCCAGCACGCCCTCCAGGTCACCCATGGCCAGCAGTCGCTCCCGTGACCTGCTGCGTGTGACCTGCAGAAGGTAATGGTATCAACTTTGTCATATTCACTAGCATGTCTTGTTTACAATACTGATTCACCTCATTATGCAGTTTCCTTTAAAATGTACATTCGCTAATATCAATTAATGCTGATAATGCAGGCAATAAATCCTGAGGTTATTATAGATAATACACCACATTTATCATACCATGAGAGGATACAGGAAAAATATCTGGTTACCCTTGAATCTGACAATTTTGTGTTTGTGCAAGCACAAAATCTTAAATAAATTTCTTCATGTTTCCTTCCTTTATAGGCAATTTTACAAAGCTTTTTCACTGCTTGTAAGGTCATTGGTTGGATATTAGAAGGGTTGGAGGGCTTTGACCTCAATCCTCCCCCCTCCCTTGATGTAATGAAAAGCCATGCCAATGTGCTGTTGAAAAACATCCACAGTGGGTCCTGGAAAGATACGAACATGCACAGTACTTGTGTCATGCGTGACATTGACTTATTTTCTATAAATCTAGAGGCTGTTGTTCTTGTGAAAGATGATCAGCCATTGAATCATCATCATCTACATCATCATCATCATCATGACCACCATCCCAACCTCTTTTCCCATGTAAGGATGGGGTGTGGTAGGGTCAGAGAGCAAATAAAAATTTTACTGAATGGAGAACTACCAAAAGTCTCTCCAATTACATGGGCATATACTCCCAATCACTCACCATTCAAACCTCTGGAATCCTGACTCCACCTGATAGACATAAGCAATGATACTTATGTGCTTCAAAGTACCTATCAGCCAGAGACAACCTGACAACTATCACATCACTGAGAAAAAACAAGGGTGCTAAACCCTTGTCATACACTCCTTCATACAAAACTCCTTCAACCAGGTCAATCCAGTGTCATTCCCCATGCTCATCTGTACCTTGCTTTCTCACACATTCATTTAACATTATCTATCCACCTTCTTCTTGGCCTACCACACCTCCTCTCATCTTCAAACTCATTCAGATACACCCTTTTCACCATTCTATTCACATCCACTCTCTCCTCATTACACAGTATCTAAGCACTCTCTCTTTAACTCTAATGTCCACAGACTACTTTATTCCACATCTTTAATGAATCATAGTACACTGATTCCTTGGTTACTGTGCATTTGGTTATAGCAGTTGTTGTTATTACTGCGAGATGAAAACCTGCACTCCTGCTGTTACTAAGCCTTTTTCGGCTCAAAAACATCATTATTGCAAGCCTGAGATGGTTTCTGCCGGCAATAATGATGTAGTGTCTGTGGTTTCTGATGGCTTTGAGGGATTCAACAATGAGGCCCTACTCGATGAGTTAATCCCAGGTGGTGGAGACCGATAACTCTCTACCCCTTATCTCGGAACCCCTTACCTCAAGCCCATCTCAAGTCTCTCCATGGTTTATGTTTCTTCCTTACTGTGTCCTTCTCATCACTTTCTATTAACCTAAGTGAGTTTCTGGTACTTACCATAACAGTATGTACGTATTTAGTGGGTCAAAATTATCATAAAATGGAAGATCTGGACTTGCATTCAGGGTGCCTGGTGCTAATTGGGATAAATTCCATAGGTTCTGTGTATCTGTTATCATGGAATTCCATTATCACATGCCATACCTGGTACCAATTATGCATGATAACCATGAGATCAGTGTGTTCAATACCCTTTCCACTCTCTGAAATCTACACACATTCCTCAATAACCTCATTTCCACTGCTCTAACTCTTAACTCCATTTTCATGCCCCACCAGTTTCACACCCACATTATGCTGATGTAGAAACTTATACTCCTTCAAACAAGCCTCTTGCAGCTACCACACTCAGACTTCTGTTTCATATCAAGGCCTTCATAGCACCAACCACTTTCTTTCCCTGTGCTACTCTACTTTTTTTTTTTTCACTAATACACACACACACACACACTAAAAATACGAAAAAGAAGCCTCGGACTAGTGTGTGTATTTACCTAGTTGTGATAATACAGGAAATGCGTTATGCTTGTGGGGTCCCGTCTCTGTTTCTCAATAAGTCGAATTTTGCTTTGAACTTGTTTAAGTATTTAGACTGGTCAATCTCCTTGTCTGGGCTATTCCACAGGTCTAAGTACCAGAGGAGTAGACTGCAGCACCAGTCAGAGAAGTAAGCTGTAGCACCAGTCGAGCAGGGCAGTACTCCCAAGGTGGATGGAAAGATGACGACAGGGAGAGCTGGAGCTCCCGTTTCATCAGCCCTCGGGACTAGTTCCTCACCATACCCCTTTGCTGAACTTTTTCAGTGTTTCAGTAACACAGAGAGTAGGCCAGCATGCTCTCCAATACAAGTTTCTCTAACTGTCAACACCAACCTACATGCACAGTACGCACTACACTTCCTTTTCAAAATTTTAAAAAATGGCACAGAATAACCAGGCCTCGGAGTCCCTGGGGGAGGGGGGGGGACCATAAATGCCCCCATTCGCCCCTCTCCCAGTGTCGACTCAGCGAGATGCCTGGAACCACTGTCTGACTCACTTCTTCATTTCTGCAACATTCGCGGCCTTTCCTCTTTCTCTCTGTCGAACACCACCTCTCCTCCTCTAAACCTCACCTTCTCTTCCTGACTGAGACTCAGCTGTCTGAGGCAACTGACAGCAAACCCTTTTCTATTTCCTCCTAAAGTGACTGTTATGTATAAGTACACAACGACTTATCTTGTCCTCGTGATCCTGAACTTGATTCTTCTGAATTCTCAATTCTCTGGCTTCGGCTTTCCTGTAATTCTCTCACTAAATATATCTGTGCTGTTTACTTATCTTCTAATTCTACTGACTATGAAAAATCCTTTGACTATCTTACTTCTATGATGGAGCACATTCTATCCATTTCTCCTTTCTCTAAAATCTCCATTCTAGGAGATTTCAATGTTCATCACCACCTATGGCTCTCCTCTCCCTTCACTGATCCACCTGGTGAACAAGACTTCATCTTTTCTATCTTTAGCTGGAGTGGCTTGTACAGCACCCTACCCGTATTCCTGACTGCCTTGGAGAGAGCTCCAACATGCCTGACCTCTTCCTTACAACTAATCCTACTGCATATGCTGTTAATCTTTCCTCTCTGTTGGGCTCCTCCAATCACAACCTCATTACGTGGACCTGTCCTATCGCTCCGGTATGGCCTGTGGACCCCCCAAAGAAACATCGACTGTAGCACTTTGAAGCTGGGGATTGGGAGGCCCTCAGGCAGTACTTCTTTGATTTTCCCCCGGAATGATTATTGCTTGCATGACCGGAAGCCATCTGAGTGTGCTTTGCGCATTACAGAGGTTATTCTCTCGGGCATGAAAGCATACATTCCCTTCTCATATCCTTTGACTAATGCAAGAAAGCCTTGGTTTAATCACGCTTGTTCTATTGCTGTCCGCAACAAGGAGAGGGCCTATAAAAGGTACCAGAGCCAACCCACCCTTGAATCACATCTTGCTTATGTTTCTGCCCGGAATCATGCTAAGTCTGTTCTTTGCTCTGCTAAAAATAATTTCATTCGTACTAAAAGCTCTCAACTCTCCAACTCGAACTCTTCCCACTCCTTCTGGGACCTTGCCAAAAACCTTTCTAACAACTTTACCTCATCATCCTTCCCTCCTCTTCTTTATTCTGATGGCTCTGCAACTATTTCTTCTACTGATAAAGCAGATCTCTTTGCTCAGACTTTCTCCTTCAATTCCATCTTAGACAATTCCAGTGCTGTTCCTCCATCACTTACCCCTTCTGACTTCCTCATGGCTGACATTAAAATTTCTTCAGTCTGCCATCACTGGCCTTAATAATAACAAGGAATATGGGCCTGATGGAGTCCCTCCTGTTGTCCTCAAGGACTGTGCTCCTGTGCTTACACCCTGCCTAGGCAAACTCTTTCGCCTTTGCCTTTCAACTTTTACCTCTCCTTCTTGCTGGAAGTTTGCTCTCATTCAGCCAGTCCCAAAGAAGGGTGACCATTCCCAACCTTCTAACTATCGTCCAATAGCTTTAACATCTTGTATCTCAAAAGTTTTTGAGTCAATTCTTAACAGAAAAATTTTAAAGCATCTTTCCTATCACAACCTTCTTTCTGATCGTCAGTATGGGTTCCATCAGTGATGCTCCACTGGTGATCTTCTCACCTACCTTTCAGACTCCTGGTCATCCTCCTTTCGGGACTTTGACAAAAGAGCTATGCCATTGCACTTGACATCTCAAAGGCTTTCGATAAAGTCTGGCATAAATCTTCAATTTCCAAATTGCTCTCATATGATTTCTATCCTTCTATCTGTGCCTTCATCTCTAGCTTCCTATCTGGCTGTTCTATAGCCACTGTTGTAGACAGCCATCATTCTTCTCCTAGATCTATCAACAGTGGTGTTCCTCAGGGCACTGTCCTATCACCAACTCTCTTCCTTTTACTCATCAATGACCTCCTAAGCTGTACATCGAACCCTATCCATTTGTACGCTGATGATTCCACCTTTCACCTTTCCATTTGGTTCTCGCAACGTCCATCTCAGCAGTTACTTACAAACAAGGGATGAGGCTATGGCACACCTAATGTCTGCCTTGGCACATATCTCTGACTGGGGTAAAAATAATCTTGTTGTTTTTAATGCATCAAAAACTCAGTTTCTACACCTATCAATCTGACAAAATCTTCCACAGGCATATCCACTAATGTTTTCTAATACCCAGCTCAATCCTGCATCATCCTTGAACATGCTTGGGGTTTCATTCACTTGGGACTAATCTTGGAGAGATCACATTGCATCTCTTTTAAAATCTGCTTCCAAGAGACTGGGTGTGCTAAGCCAACTCCATACCTTCTTTACCCCCGCACAGTTGCTGACTTTATACATGGGCTTTATTCGGCTCTGTGTAGAGTACAACTCGGTGTGGGGAGGCTCCCCACATACAGCTCTGCTCAATAGGGTTGAGTCGAAGGCTTTTCGTCTCATTAACTCTCCTCCTCTTACTGGCTCCCGTCAACCTCTGTCTCTTCGCCGCACTGTTGCACCTTTATCTCTTTTCTATCGCTGCTTCAATGGTCACTGCTCCTCTGAATAGTCTGCTTGCATGCCTCCACCTCTACGACGAGTGCATAGCACCCGTCTAGCAATAAACTCTCATTCCTTTTCTGTCCAAGTCTCTAATGCAAGAGTTAACCATTACTCCCAGTCCTTCATTTATGTAACAGGTCAACTCTGGAACTGTCTCCCTCTGTATGTATTTCCAACTTCCTATAATCTCCAGTCTTTCAAATGCAGTGTGTCCAGGCATCTCAAAATGAACAGATCTTGAAATTGGCTCTCTTTTGTATTATGTTTGCTTTTTTCTTGGAAGGAATGGTTTGCGGGCTCCTGGCCTTTGGTTCCTTCTTTCTTGCATTAAAAAAAAAAAAAAATGGAAAACTATATTTCTTGATATCCATCAAGCAATTTGGCTTTTTAAGTTTCATTCCATGTCCTCTTGTTACTCTCCTATCCCATGCAAACGGGTCTTTTCTATCACTTTTATCTACTCCCATCATGGCCCTAAACACTGCAATCATGTAACTCTTCTCTCTGCTTTCCTCTAAGGAAGGCAGATCCAGCTTTTCCAGCCTCTCTCTGTACAACATATCTGCCAGGCTATGGACCGTCTTGGTTGCTGTTCTTCGTATTCCCTCGATCTTGTATAGATCTTTTTTTTTGTGTGGGGACCACGCTGCTGCTGCATATTCCAACCTAGGACGGATTATGGCCACTATTAATTTTTTCATCACCTCATCTATGTAATGAAATGCTACTCTTACGTTAGTCAAGAGATTACCTGTATATGTCTCTTTAACTATCTTGTTAATGTGTTTTTCAGGTGACAAACTATCCTGGACCAGCACTCCCAAATCTTTCTCATCTCTCACTTTTGTGATTGGTTCATTATCCATCAAATAATTCAGTGATGGCCTCTTGGTACTACCCATTTCCAATATTTTACATTTTTTTGCGTTGAGTTTCATTTCCCATGTGGAGAGGATGGAGGATGAAAGACTGACGAAGAGAGTGTATGTGAGTGAGGTGGAGGGGGGAAGAGGGAGGGGGAGGCCGAGGATGAGATGGAGGGAAGAGGTGGAGAGGTATATGAGAGAGGGGGGTGTGAGTTGGGAGCGGGGCAGTGAAATGGTGGGGGACAGGGCGACTTGGAGGCGATTTGTTTGTGGCCACCCCAAACGGGATTGAGGCGTCTGGCAATAGATAGATAGATTCATTTCCCACATCCGGCTCCAATCATGAATCCTATCCAGATCCTCCTGCAGCATTTTACAGTCTTCCTCAACTTCTGCTCTCCTCAAGATCTTTGCACCAGCAGCAAACAGACCTGCATAACTGTTCATTCCATCTACCATATCGTTTACGTAAATCAGGAACATTACTGGCACTAACACCAAGCCCTGTGGGACTCCACTTGTTACTTCCCTCCATCCAGACATCCTGTCCTTTATTACTGTCCTCATTTGTCTGTCTCTCACGAAGTCATTCATCTACTTCTGGAGGTTTCCCTCCGGTCCTCCTATGTGCTCCAATTTCCACATTAGTTGCTCTTGAGGTACCTTGTCAAAGGCTCTCCAGATCTAAATACACACAATCCACCCAACTGTCTCTCTCTTGTTGCATGTCAATCACTCTTGAGTAAAAGCTCAACAAGTTGGAAACACATGACTTTCCACTTCTGAATCCAAACTGACTTTCAGCCAAAATGTTCATCTCATCCAGATATTTTATCCATCTGTCTTTCAGGATTCTCACGCACATTGTTGCAACTATGCTGGTCAGGGACACCAGTCTATAATTCAGAGGTTCTTCCTTGTTTCCTCCCTTATAAATTGGTACCTAACTGGCTCTTTTCCATTCCTGAGGCACTTTCCTTTCTTCCAGAGAACACACAATTAAACCGTGAATCTTATCTGCCAGTTGTTCTCTGCATTCCTTCAGTACCCAATTAGAGATTACATCCAGTCCTAGGGCTTTCCTTACATCTTGAGTTTGCAGTAATTTATACACTTCCTACACTTCCACTTTTATATCTTTTATCACTACATTTGTAGTCACTCCCTCCCCCTCCACAAAATCTCTTTCTTTAGTGAACACCTAATGGAAACATTTGTCCATTGTTTCAGCTTGCACTGACTCATCTTTATAGACCTCTCCTTCTACTTTCAGTTTGGCAATTCCTTCCTTTTGTTTAAATTTGCCATTAACGAATCTGTAAATCAATTTCGGTTCTTCTTTGCGTTTGTCAATTATACCTTTTCTAGAGTTCCTTTCTTCCTCTCTACGTATTCTTGTATATTCATTTCTAGTTCTTCTAAATTCTTCCCTTGTTTTCTATTATTACCTCTCTTTCTCCAGTTGTTCCATGCCATGTCCCTCTCTTTTTTGCTATCATACACCTTCTACTAAACCAAGCCTTTTTCCTTTTTTCTTTCCCACTTACTCTTGGCACATATTTTTCCACTCCCAAATTGCAGAGGTATAGAAAGATATCCCACTTCCTCTGCATCTTTCTTGTTTCTCTGAATTTTCTCCTGTCTCCATTTTCAAAAAGTTTCCTCAATCATGTAAAGTTTGTTTTCCCAAAGCTGTATCTTCCCTGCCAATAAAGCTCATCTCTTGGTACCACATTCCCTTTTATCATCTGGAACTCAATGACCACATGGTCATTTTTTCCTATACGACAAAGATATTTCAAAGATTTAATTACATCAGGTTCTTTGGTTAGCAGTAAATCTAGTCTTGCTGGTGTGTCATCACCTCTGAATCTTGTCTCTTCTTTGACCCACTGGGTCATTACATTATTCACTGCTATATTTAACAATATACAGTAGTGCCTCACGAATCTTCACTGCCTCCTGAGTTCCACTCCTCTCAGTTCACTTCTTTTCAATTAAAATCACCCATCAGAATTATGCTGTTGTTTTTCTCAATCACTTTCTGTAGATATCTCACCATGTTTGACAACATCTCCTGGTATTCATCGTCATTCCATGCCCTTGTCGTTGGAGGAACATATACTGCTGGGATGTCTCTCTTGCCATTCTCTCCAGCTTCTAATTTCATATTTATTACTTCAGCCATACCCTCTCACAGTTCCACATCTTCACATTTATGTTGTTCTTCACTGCTATCATCACTCCTCCTCCATTTTTTTCTTTTCTGTCTTTTCTCCATAGTTTGTATTTACCAACTCCCATATGGATATCAATATCCTCTCTTAACTTGGTCTCTACAAAGCACATAATGTCTGGTTCATGCACCCTCAAGAAATTGTTGATTTCTAACTTTGCCGATATTAAACCACCAACATCAGTATATGCCACTTTCCAACGTTTTTCGTTCTTTAGTCCCTCTTCTCTCCCTCTCTCTGTCGGTACCACTTCCTCAATTTCTGATCCATAACTCTCCAACAGAACACTGTCTTCTCTTCTTCTCTTCCTCTGTGTTAATTTTTTGCCTTTGCTTCCTTTACTAGCTCCCTTATTTTAGCTCTTTCTTCCTCATCTGCAGCTCTCCTTATCCAAACATTCTTGAACTCCTCTTTGATAATTTCCATGGGCAGTGAAGGAGGAAGATATTCGCCGGCTCAGACGTACAGAAATGACAATGATTAGGTGGATGTGCAGTGCGTCCCTGCATCCAAGGCCTGGAGAGGCTGGGTTTATGATGGAAGAGTTGAGAGGTAGGATGGGACTGAAGTGCATTGGTGTTGTGATGAGGAGAGGTAGATTGAGATGGTTTGGACATGTGGAGAGGATGGGGGATGATAATTGGGTGAGGAAGGTGAGAAGTGTTAATATTGGGGGTGGGGTTATGAGGGGTAGACCGAGAAAGACATGGGACGAGGTCATTAAGTGTGACCTCAGGGTTAAGGGACTGAACAGGGAGGATGCAATGGATCGTGCAGCGTGGAGAGCCGCCATTAGGTGACCAAGGCCGACACATGCAAGCATGTTGGAGCCTTTAAAAACGAAAACGAAAACGAAAACTATCTATCTGTCTATCTATTGCCAGACGCCTCAATCCCGTTTGGGGTGGCCACAAACAAATCGCCTCCAAGTCGCCCTGTCCCCCGCCATTTCACTGCCCTGCTCCCAACTCACATCCCCCTCTCTCATATACCTCTCCACCCCATCCCTCCATCTCATCCTCGGCCTCCCCCTCCCTCTTCCCCCCTCCACCTCACTCACATACACTCTCTTCGTCAGTCTTTCACCCTCCATCCTCTCCACATGGCCAAACCACCTCAGTGTGTTCCTCATAAGGCTTCCTATCACATCCACATCCACACCACAACGCTCCTTTATATCCTCATACGTCAGCCTGTCTCTCCACGTGACTCCACAGGCTCCTCTTAAATAACTCATTTCCACTGCTCTCACTCTTGACTTGTGTCCTTCCAACAATGTCCAAGCTTCACTTCCATACGTTAGAGTTGGTATCACAATACTGTCATGTAGTAACTTTTTCACTTCCATGCTCACTTCCCTGTTTCTTATCAATGCTTTCAAGGAACCAGCAACCTTTCTTCCCTGCTGTACCCTTTCAAGCACTTCACCCTCCAAACCTCCGTCCTTACTCATCACACTACCCAAATACTTAAACGTACTCACATTTTCCAATTCCTCACCATCCAACCTCGCTGTACATTCACTAACTTCACCTCTCTCAAAGACCATCACTTTACTCTTCCCTACATTCACCTTTAGGTTCCGTTTCTTACACACTCTCTCAAACTCATCCACCAAGCCTTGCAGCTCCCCTTCGTCTTCACTCAACAACGCAGTATCATCTGCAAACAACAGTACAGGGAGTTTCCAAACACTATCCTCTCTCACCAGGGCCACTCAAACATCCACTACCCTACCTTGTACCTCTTTTATTACCCCATCCATGTACAGATTGAACAACCATGGAGACATGACACATCCCTGTTTCAACCCAACTTTCAAAGAGAAAAATTCACTTAGTTCACCATCCACACGCACTGCAGCCTTCGCACCATCGTACATACTCTTCACAGCATTCAACAACTTCCCATCTACTCCATATATTCTTAACACTTTCCACAATCCTTGTCTATCCACCCTGACATATGCTTTCTCCAAATCCATGAAAGCTGCATACAACTTCTTTCCCTTCTCTAGAAACTTTTCCACTAAAGATCTAAGAATGAATATCTGATCTACACAACCTCTTCCCTTCCTAAAGCCTCCCTGTTCTTCTCCAACTAATTTCTCTGTTCTTTCTCTAACTCTGTCCATAAGTATCCTACCATACACTTTTCCTATTATACTAAGAAGACAAATGCCCCTATGATTACCACACACTTCTTTTTCCCCTTTTCTTTTGTACAAGGGAATAATTATACCTGACTTCCAATCCTCCGGGACTCTACCTTCCTCCCAGGCCAATCTGCACATCTTCCACATCCATTCTACTACTATCTCTCCCCCATGCTTCAGCATTTCACCACACACTCCATCAATTCCTGGGGCTTTCCCCGAAATAACTTTCTTCATTGCTTCCACAACTTCTATTCTACTGATTTCTTCCTGTCTTCTCACCTCCCTCCTTCTCCCAGCCATTCCCCAACCACTTATATTCGCATTACTTCCATCCTCTACGTTCAACAATTCCTTAAAGTGTTCTCTCCATCTGCTCACTTTTTCTCCCTTCTCCACTAGTAATCTACCATTTTTATCTTTCACTCCCCTGCTAACTTCACTTCCACCCTGTCTTACTCTTTTCACTTCTCTCCAGAACATTTTCGTACAGTCCCTCCACTTTACACTCAAATTCCTTCCAAATTCCTCATCCACTCTCTTCTTACTCTCTCTTACTAATCTTTTCACCTCTCTCTTTCTTTCCACATATAACTCTCTCTTCCGCCTGTCAACTTCTTCCACGCCCCTATTTCTCATCCATTCATTGTATGCTTTCTTCTTTTGTGCCACAGCCTGTTTCACCTCTTCGAAAACGAAAACAATGTTGATAATTTCATTTACCATTACCTGAGACTTAAACTTTACTTTAATTGGCCTTGCCCCTCCTTCCTCGTATTTTCCTAGCCTACACACTTCTTCAATCTCTTCTTGAGCTTCACTGTTACCCTCCATAGCTACTGATACAACCTCTTTAGCCTCACTCAGTTCTTTTTCCTTTTCTGATCTTACTGTCATACGTTTTTCTTTTACTCATGAGATTATCATGCATTTTTTCTTGTCTGCTATGTCCCTGACTAAATATTCTCTACTTCTTAGTACCCTAACCACTTCCTTCTCCACCTTTTCCTTGCTTTGTTGTTCTATAATCTCTTTTAAATTTATATTTCCTTCCTCTTGAATTTTCTTCCACCCCTTGTGCTGCCCATTGATTTCCTTAATGTGTTCATCTTGCATCCTTGATTTTGATTCATGCTCATCTAGTTTATTTTTCATCCTGTCCCTTTCTTCTTCCAACCTCTTACTTTCTCTTTTGAGCTGTATTATTTCATTTGAGGCAGATTCGTTACTCACTTTTAATTCTGTAAATTGTCTTTCTTGTTCAGCACTGTGTGTGTTGACACTTTTCCAATTTGCTCTGCATTATCTTAATCTCTTTCTCCTGTTCTAAGGTCCATTCCTGCAACTCTCTAATTATTGACCATACCTTTTATAACTCCTGGAATGAAGTCACAGAAAGCACTGTGAGGTTGGATGGTGAGGATATGGAGGATGTGAGTGCATTCAAGTACTTGGGCAGTGTGATGAGTAAGGATGGAACTTTTTGCGGTGAAGTGCTTGAAAGGGTACAGCAGGGAAGGAAGGTTGTTGGTTCACTGAAAGAAGTGATGAGAAATAGGGAGGTGAGTATGGAAGTTACGAAGTCACTGCATGATAGTATTGTGATCCCTACCCTGACGCATGGAAGCGAGGCATGGACCTTGCTAGAGGGGAAGAAGTCAAGAGTGAGAGCAGTGGATATGAGTTACTTGAAAGGAGCATGTGGAGTGACATGGAGGGACAGGCTGGCAAATGAAGAAGTGAAGGAATGTTGTGGGGTGGATGTGGATGTGGCTGAGAAAATTAGGAGAAATACACTGGGGTGGTTTGGACATGTGGAGAGAATGGAGAATGAAAGACTGACTAAAAGCGCATATTTTGGTGAAGTGGGGGGAGGGAGAGGGAGGGAGAAGATGGAGGATAAGGTGGAGGGATGGAGTTGAGAAGTATATGAGGGAGGGGGGAGTGAGCTGGGGGGAGGGTAGCCAAATGGTGGGTGACAAAGCGACTTGGAGGCGTTTTGTCAGCAGCCACCCTTTGCAGGATTAGGGTGTCGGACTATAGATAGATAGATAGACTTTCATCTCTGCCATTTTTTCCACTCTTGCTAGTCTGGTCTGGTTCAGTTTAGTACTTCCTTTACTCTTATCTTCATCGGAGAAGCCCGCAAATTCACCGTCACCAGATGTAAACAATGAACTATCCCTTTCCGTCATGATGCAACCTACGAAAACTTTCTAATTCCATTGTGTCTTGTACTCTTGAACGATCGAAACCTATGTTTTTTTCACTAATATCAGACGGGACCACCACTCACGTATTCATTCACATAATGACAATAGGTTGGTTTTCTTTTCGCTCTGTCGGTGACGTGTGTGTGTGTGTGTGTGTGTGTATTTACCTACACCCACTGCAAATTGACTTAGGACCTACATATTGAATTGCTATGGGAGAGTTGTCTGTCTTTGCTTTGTGTTTCCACCTCTACCAAGGAAATTTTTTGGGCAAGAAGTAACTGGTAACTCCTCTGGTGTTGGCGGGAGGTGATGAAATACTCAGCACGTCAGTGCTTGCCCAGAAGCAAGAGCGGGAGTATATGTTCCCGTCACTCCGAGCTTGCACCTCCCTCTATTTTCGTATGCATTACTGTTTGCCCAGTTATTTTCCTAGAGTCAAGTTGTTAGAAAGTACTGCTCAAGGGATGAGAGGGTCCGTATCATTGCATGGAGGCAGGATAATGTCCCTATCAACACGATTTGTGAACGTGCTGGACGCGCAAAGTCAACCGTCATGAAGATTGTTGCTGCAGCACATGGCCTGCCACCTGATGTCGTACCAGAGCACAAGCAAGGCGGTGGAAAGAAGAGGACGACTTCCAGAGGCACAGATATGCTTCTGAAGAGGGAAGTAATCAAGAATCAACTGACACCAGCAGAATTGAAGAGAATGAATCTCCAGCTGTTACAAGACGTCTCAATTTGAACTATCCAACACCGCTTGCAGAAGGAGCTGGATTTGCCAAACCACACCACAACCAAGAAACTGCTTCTCAATGACTGCATGAAGAAGCAGCACATTCAGTCTGCCAAGAAGTATGCATACTGGACATCGGATGAGTAGAGAAAAGTTATGTTTTCCGATGAAAGCATATTTCAAGTGCTCCAGGTGCGTTCTGCCAAGGTTCGTCACCCTGCCTCCCGTAGTCAATATGACCCTGCTTAGACAGTGCCGACTGTTAAGCACCCACAATCAGTAATGGTATGGGGGTGTTTCTCAGGTGAGATGGGAAGGGGAAGCCTCTACTTTCATCCTAAGAACTTGATGATGAATGGTGGCCGGTACATTCAATTTCTGAAAATCATTTGTTAAACTTTTTTTGCTCTTCATGGGTGCAACTTTTTCATGCACGATTCAGCTCCATGTCACAAGTCAAGAAAGGTGACAAAATGGCTTCAGGATAATCAAATTCAAGTCCTCGACTAGCCTGGCAACAGTCCAGATCTAAATCCGATAGAAAACTGCTGGGCAAAGATGAAGAAAATCATGGCAGAGAAGTCGACACCCAATCTGGACAACCTCAAGACAGAACTAACAAATGACTGGTGCAAAGAAATGTCCTTAGATTACTTTAGAGATCTAAGTGATTGAATGCCAAAATGCATCCAACTGGTCCTGAAAAACAAGGGAAACATGATTTCCTACCAATGAATGGCATTTCATGAACAAACACTGTGATATACATGATTTCTGTGTTTTTTAATACCTTGTGGAGGGAGGTCCTAAGTCGGTTTGCGGTAGCTGTATTTGTATTTACCTATTTGTAGTATATGGGAATTCAGCTAAAGCTTGTGTTGTCCTGCTTCCATATCTACATTTATCTCGTCTAGTTTTAAACACATAAAAATGTTTTTTGCCTGTACTACCTCCTCGTCTAAGTCACTCCAGGTACCTATGCTTCTATTCGGGAAAATGAACCTTTTAAGATCAATAAGACATCTACCATACTGTTCCTCAACTTGAAGTCATGACCACCTGTTCTTCTATCATCCAACACAAAAAGATCCTCTCTATCCACCCTTGCCACTTCTCTCTCTTGTATGACATCTATTATCCTACTACAGATACTTAACAGGTTAGTAACACAAAATCTTCCTTCCCTAAAACCAGACTGTATTGGTGTTATCACTTAATTTTCTTCAAAATACTTTATCTATCTTTTTCCAATAACTTTCTCACAGATTTTACAAACAACATTAGTAAGTGATCCAGGTCTATAATTAAGTGGATCATCCCTATCTCCTCCCCTGAAGATTGGCATAATATTTGCTCTTTTCCAGTCTATAGGTAACAGTCCATTATCCAGAAAGCTCTTAATGATGATACAAACAGGCCACACTAATTGGTCAGCACATTCTTTCAGGATCCATCCAGCCACACTGTCTGGTCCAATTGCTTTCCTCACATCCAAGTCCCTCATCAGCCGTGGCACTTCAGTCATGTCAACTGAAAATTCCACCATTCTCGTCATCCTGGGTTCCATTTCCCTAAATTCTTCTTCCAACACATAGACAGACTGCAGCTTGTTGTTCATTATTTCGCACAAATCTTCTTCTCTTTCGTAAGCTGCATGTCCATCCCTCAATCGTATCATACTGTCCTTAACTTTCATTTTCCATTTACAAACCTATTAAAAAGTTTAGGTTCTTTTTTACATTTAGTTAAAATATTTTTTCGAGTTTCCTTTCTTCCTCTCTCCGCATCCTTGTATATTCATTTCTTAGCTTCCTTTCTTCCTCTCTCCGCATCCTTATATATTCATTTCTTAGCTGCCTGTATTCCTCCCAAGCCTTTTCACTAAACCTTCTTCTCACTTTTTTCCATGCTCTTTTTCTTGCCTCAAGTGCCATTCTACACCTATTGTTAAACCTTTCTTTCTTCCTTTCCATTGTTTTGGAGAATTTTGGTACATATTTACTAACTCCTGTTTTACATAATTCGATCAAAAACTCATATTTCTTATCAACATTTGTGATCTCATTCATTTTACTCCAGTCCGCCCTTTGGAAAAGATCCTCAGGGAAGCAAAGTCTGCCTTCCCATAATTATATCTATTTTCTCTGTGTTTTTCATCTCTTTCTCCTTCCCTTACTCCCACAGCTTCCATCTCAATAACCAGATGATCACATTTACCAAAGCGGCATTGGCAGGTTATATTCTTCACATCGTTTGGGTCCTTTGTAAATACCAAGTCGAGCCTGGATGGTTCGTCATCTCCTCTATTTCTTGTATTTTCTTTAATTGATTATGTTAAAATGTTTTCCATCATCAATTTCATCAATTTACTTCCCCATGATTCCCCATTGTTCCTGGCATCCATACTTTCCCAATCAATTTCTCTATGGTTAACACCCCCATGATTATTATTCTGTATCTTCATTCAAGTAACATTTTTGGCTTTATAAGGGATACTCTTATTAACTGTTCATAATCTTCTTTTGTCCATGCCCTAGTTTGGGGGGACATATAAAATATTATTATCTCTATTTTTTCTCAATAACAGTCCTTTATTTCCATTCTCAAAAGTTCAGCCATGGTATTTTCAATTTCTACATCTTTTGTTCTTAAGTCAGTACGGGTTAGAATCATTACACCTCCCTCAAACTTGCTTTCTCTATCCTTCCTCCAAATATTATAATTGTTCCATTCAAATAATTTTGTATGAACATCTCGGGGCAATTTAGTCTCCACCATCCAAACAATTTCAGGATTCTTTTCATTTACATAGTCTCCAATTTCCCCCTTCTTAGATAATAATCCATCTACATTACTATACATGATTATCAGATTTACTGACCCAGTTTTATCTTTACTCATTCTTCTCTTTTTCATATTCACAACCATCCCCCTTCTTTCCTTCACTTCTAGTTCCTCACATACCACTTCCTTACTTTCATATCCATTATTCATCCATCCATCCATCATCCAATCCTACGTTGCCCCACGAGAAGCGTAGAAGCCCGGGGCTAGGGAAGTTGGTCCTGACATTAAAGATGAGAGTGACCAGCCTCACTCATCCCTGAGTGGCAATATGTGAGCAATAAACCCCAACCATCCCTTGGATATTAACCTTCACTGGTTCAATCCGACTGGAGTGCTGTAATTACCCACTAAACCACCAGCTGCCATAATTTGGTTATATGGTTACCACCCAGCATTGTAAATGGTTTCCTGGTGTACAGGAAACCATTTGGTTTGTCACTCAATGCAGAGTCACCCACAGGCAGAACGAAGAGGAAAGAATGAAGGAAAGAAAGATAGAAGAGGGAGTGTAAAGTCACTCATAGGCAGAAGGAGGAGGAAAGAATGAAGGAAAGAAAAACAGAAGAGGATGGAAGGAAAGAAGGATGGATGAGAGGAAAGGACAGACACCTGAGACCAGCACTACATCAAGTGAGTGGATGGTGAGTGCCCCACCTACCACCCATATCCATTATTCTCCCCCCCAAAATTTTATGTTCTTCCTCTGTCCTCCTGTCATTTTTTTTCCTTTACCTGTTCCTTCAAAGATTCTAAAACTTCTTTTCCTTTTTCATTGAAATAATTTCTTATTATAATATTTCCCATCCCTGCCTCTATACTAAGTTTCCAGGTCACTTTAGGTATGTCATTTACTACACTTTCTGATAACAACTTAAATCTCACTGGTCTTGCATCCCCTTTCCTATAATGCCCTATCCTCCTTACTTCCTCAATTTCTCTTTCCCATTTGCTTCCTTCCGGATCGATCTTGCCTAATATTTTTCTCACTTCATTCAAGTCTCTCTCGAGTCTCACCGATCTAACCTTTTCTTTCTCTTCCGTTTCCAAATATTACCACACATCTGTTCTTTTCTACAGTTTCTCTCACTATTTTTTCTTAGTTCTTCAATATTTTCACTACATTTTCTTTCACTTTTTACTTTTTCATTTCCCTTTCTTCCTGAGTTCCCTTAAGCTGACCACTTCTTTCTGTTCTTCTTCCACATGTGCCCACTTTGCCTTTTGTGTGTGTGTGTGTGTGTGTGTGTGTGTGTGTGTGTGTGTGTGTGTGTGTGTGTGTGTGTGTGTGTGTGTGTGTGTGTGTGTGTGTGTGTGTGTGTGTGTGTGTGTGTGTGTGTGTGCGTGCATGCGTGCGTGTTTTGCATATGTACAATGTGTGTTTTGTCAATGCTTTTTGCGTGCATTGTGTGTGGTTGCTGTGTCCTTTGAGTATGTTGTGCATTTGGTGTGTGTAACTGTTGAGGATGTGTGCAGTACAGTACTGTACAGCATACAGCATCTTTATAGCATTTGTGTGTTGGCATTGTGTACAGGGTACTTTTGGTAGAAGTACAGAGGGGGAAAATGGGTGATTGGTCAAGTGGCCAAAAGAAATCAGGCCTTTCTAATTTTCCGCTATACTGTACTTTTACGGTGCAGTTTTATGTAGTACAGTAACCTGCCAGTATCAAATGGACATGCTATTCAAGATATCACTCTACTGTAAGCTCATTATGAAAGAAGATATGCTCACTCATTTGTTGGTGTGGGTACTGTACACAGATATGCCACCAGTTTCACCAAAACTTAATACAGTTCATAAATGACTAACATATCTAACAAATCATCAGCAAGATTACCGAGGTGTGGAGAGGGCAGGGGCAACTGGCTGCTGGGTGGTCATGATGGTCGGGCGGGCGTGTGGGCTGGTCAGGCAGACGGGCAGGTTGGTCGGGGCGTCTGACTCTAGAGACGGCGGGGGGTGAGCCGAAGACAGGGCGACGGTACACCTCGCACGCACTGTCGCCCCCCTGCCTGGCTGCCGCCGCCGCCGCTGCTGCTGCCGCTGCCGCTGCTGCTGCTGCTGCTGCTGCTGGAGTTGCGTCTACTGGCAAAGAGTAGGTGTCTGCAAAGAAACGAATGTAATAATGATGATGACAATGACATTTTAATTATGACATACCCTGTATGAGAATCTTTGAGCTGACTAAGTCAAGTAAATCTTTTCATCAAATTCCACTGCCTAACAATATTCTGTCTATCCAAGGTGACCAAGATGAATGAGGCAGCCACCTTCTATGATCTCAATTTACCTTTTCATGAAGAAAGTGAAAAATGTGAGTCAGTAGTAGGGTTGCGAGAGGCAGACTGAAAAACACCTGGGGCAAGGTCATAGAGTGTGACCTCAGGGATAAGGGACTGAACAGGAAGGCTGCCAAAAATCAAGCAGAGTGGACAGCCCCCTTTAGGATGACCAAGGCCGATCCATGCAAGCATGATGGAGCCTTTATAAAAAATACAGTAGCCTTCCCAGTCTGCAAGCTTCCACCAAGACACTGTCATATTCAAACCCCAAGACTTCAGTGATGGCTTCATTTGAAAGAAATGCTATGGACAGCCCCAGCCCATGAATCTCTCCTCTGTGAATGGTTCACTGAAGTCTCTCCACTGAGGAAGGGTGAGGGTGCACCACTATATCTCACCACACCCACCGGCTTATCAGTGGTAGGTAAGAGAACCCACTCTCTCTCAACTGAGTAACCATGAAAAAGACTCAACCCTCATGATTTTGTTATGTTTTTCCTAGAAGTATGCCACTGAGCTGTTTGTCCTCTATGACCTAATGAACAAGAAACCCCCAGTATTCAAATGACCAATATCTAGATTTTCATTTTTGTACCAAAACGCTTTATCTAAATATTCTCACATCTGAATTCCCAGTACAAAACAATACCCTTATGAAAATTATTTTTCAACTATATGAAGTATCCATTTATCTATCTATCTATCTATTGCCAGATGACTCAATCCCATACGGGGTGGCCACAAACAAATCGCCTCCACGTCGCCCTGTCCCCTTCGATTTCACTGCCCTGCTCCCACCTCACACTCCCTTATCTCATATACCTCTCCACCCCATCCCTCCATCTCATCCTTGGCCTCCCCCTCCCTCTCCCCCCCTCCACCTCACTCACATACTCTCTCCTCATCAGTCTCTCACTCTCCATCCTCTCCACATGGCCAAACCACCTCAGTGTGTTCCTCCTAATGCTTCCTATCACATCCACATCCACACCACAACGCTCCTTTATATCCTCATTTGTCAGCCTGTCTCACCATGTGACTCCACAGGCTCCTCTTAAATAACTCATTTCCACTGCTCTCACTCTTGACTTGTGTCCTTCCAACAACATCCAAGCTTCACTTCCATACATTAGAGTTGGTATCACAATACTGTCATGTAGTAACTTTTTCACTTCCATGCTCACTTCCCTGTTTCTTATCACTGCTTTCAAGGAACCAGCAACCTTTCATCCTTGTTGTACCCTTTCAAACACTTCACCCTCCAAACTTCCATCCTCACTCATCACACTACCCAAGTACTTAAGCGTACTCACATTTTCCAATTCCTCACCATCCAACCTCACTGTACATTCACTGACTTCACCTCTCTCAAAGACCATCACTTTACTCTTCCCTACATTCACCTTTAGATTCCATTTCTTACACACTCTCCCAAACTCATCCACCAAGCCTTGCAGCTCCCCTTCGTCTTCACTCCACAACACAGTATCATCTGCAAACAACAGTACAGGGAGTTTCCAAACATTACCCTCTCTCACCAGGGCCACTCCAACACCCACTACCCTACCTTGTACCTCTTTTATAACCCCATCCATGTACAGATTGAACAACCATGGAGACAAGACACATCCCTGTTTCAACCCAACCTTCAAAGAGAAAAATTCACTCAGTTCACCATCCACACGCACTGCAACCTTAGCACCATCATACATACTCTTCACAGCATTCAACAACTTCCCATCTACTCCATATATTCTTAATACTTTCCACAATCCTTGTCCATCCACCCTGTCATATGCTTTCTCCAAATCCATGAAAGCCGCATACAACTTCTTTCCCTTCTCTAGAAACTTTTCCACTAAAGATCTACGAAGGAATATCTGATCTACACAATCTCTTCCCTTCCTAAAGCCTCCCTGTTTTTCTCCAACTAATTCCTCTGTTCTTTCCCTAACTCTGTCAATAAGTATCCTACCATACACTTTTCCTATTACACTAAGAAGACAAATGCCCCTATGATTACCACACACTTCTTTTTCCCCTTTTCTTTTGTACAAGGGAATAATTATACCTGACTTCCAATCCTCCGGGACTCTACCTTCCTCCCAGGCCAATCTGCACATCTTCCACATCCATTCTACTACTATCTCTCCCCCATGCTTCAGCATTTCACCACACACTCCACCAACTCCTGGGGCTTTCCCCGATTTAACTTTCTTCATTGCTTCCAAAACTTCTATCCTACTGATTTCTTCCTGTCCTCTCATCTCCCTCGTTCTCCCAGCCACTCCCCAACCACTTATACTCGCATTACTTCCATCCTCTATGTTCAACAATTCCTTAAAGTGTTCTCTCCATCTGCTCACTTTTTCTCCCTTCTCCACCAGTAATCAATCATTTTTATCTTTCACTCCCCTGCTAACTTCACTGCCACCCTGTCTTACTCTCTTTACCTCTTTCCAGAACATTTTCTTACAGTCCCTCCACTTTACACTCAAATTCCTTCCAAATTCCTCATCCACACTTTTCTTACTCTCTCTTACTAATCTTTTCACCTCTCTCTTCCTTTCTACATATAACTCTCTCTTCCGCCTCTCAACTCCTTCCACGCCCCTATATCTCATCCATTCATTGTATGCTTTCTTCTTTTGTGCCACAGCCTGTCTCACCTCTTCATTCCACCATGCTGTTCCTTGCACCCCCCTCCGTTTTCTCTTCACCTCACACACCACATCACATGCTGCACATATTTCTTCTGTGAATATCCTGCACACACCTTCCACGTCCCCCATCTGCTCCAATTCATATTTACCCAATAGTTCCTCCACTCCTCTCTCATATTCTGCCTTTTTCCCATCCTCTTGTAACCTTTCCACTCTCCTTGCAACTACTCCTTCTTCCCATCCTTCCCTTCTTCTATTTCTCCATCTTACTTGGATCTTAATTCTGGGCACCACCAAGTAGTGGTCAGTAATTCCACTCCCCCAACCTCTATAAGCTCTTGCATCCATTACACATCTTCGCATCCATTCATCCACACACACATAATCAATCATTGCCTTCCTTTCATTCAGTTCACCACCCACCCTTCTCATCACTCGCCATGTATACATGTGGATCATTTTGTGCCTGAAGTGGGTATTGGCTATCACCAACCCCCTCCCAGCACAAATGTCCACTAACGCACTGCCATTCTCATCTATCTCAGCAGGCACACCCCACTCACCAACTATTCCATCCACCTTCACACTCCCTACTTTACCATTCATATCACCGATCAAAAACACTCTCTCATTCCTTCCAAACTTTTCCATGCATACTTCCACATTTGTCCAGAACTCTTCTCTCACTCTGCTTGCACGATCTTGCGTTGGCTCATACATGCACACAATCGCCCACATTTGTATTCCAACTTTCAATCTTACCCACACAATCCTTGACCCAACTGATCCATACTCTCTTATGTTCTTCCACCTTTTACTCACAACAATACACACTCCCTCTTTTGCCCTCTCATTCTCACATACTCCTGCACATGTACCCCATCCATACTCCCATTCTCTTACACTCTCACCTTTCCATTTAGTTTCAGTTACTCAACATACATCCACTTTTGCACCCTCAAGCACCTGGACAATCTCTCTCTCTTTCACCTCATCATTCGCACCCCTTACATTCCATGTTGTGATGCGTACCATGTCCTTTGTCCGGTCCTTGGTCGTCATCTTTTGGTCAGTCCTTGTCTGAGGCTTCTTGTTCGTCTTTTTAGTTAGCTGTTTTCCGGGGAGAGTCACTAACCCTCCGCCAACCCTTTTAGTTGCCTCGTACAACAAGCAGGGATACTGGGGGAGTATTCTTGAAAAAAAACCCTAACCCCTTAAAGAGTGTGTCTGTATCGAACTGTACTTTTTGCAACAAAAACCTTTAACTCAATCCACTGTTGTTGTTATTGTTGTTGCTCAACACCAGCCATGGTTGGCCCAGCAAACCCATCGACCACAGGTAGGCAACTGCTCTTGTGGGATAATGCCATACGTTCTCTGTGATGCTGATGTTGTGTCTGTGTCTTAACACGGCATGTGTTGCAATGATTTAAAATGTTGGTTAAGTCCTGTGAACCCATTCTACAAGAAAGGCACGTACTCCTCCATGATTCCAGCCTACCTAAACCTAAGTTGGTAATTATGTGGGGCTGGGTGATGTCCTAGTGAGGAGAACTCCATCAGCTCTACTTAAGGATGCCTCTGATGGGTGGATGATGGAAGAAGGGGTGTCACACTATTATGAGCAAGGTATGGTTTTGCCCTGCATGTGATATGGGTATGTAAGTGTTTCTTTATTGTCAGTGATGGGGTGTCTGGCGGTGGAATGCTGTTGAAGTGAGTCCTGTAATGTTTGTGTGGGGACTAGAGGTGGAATGTTGTTGAAGAGAGTCTGGTAATATTTGTGTGGGGACTAGTTGTATTGTGTGGCTCTACACATACAGTAGAGACAGGGGTGCTCAGTGTTAGCACTGATGGCTGCACAGAACGTGTGCCTGTTGTGTCAAGAAATTCTCTAACTGAATCAGTATTTCCATTTATCTGGGAGTAACCCTCTATAGCCACCTGACATAATCCCATATAACCCATGTGTTACTGAGTGTTATCTAAACTCTGTTGCTTGTATTGTGCTGTTGCAACTGTATAATGAATTTATTATGACTAGATATGTACTTGGGGGAAGATGACAAATTCACATAGGAGTAATATGCTACGGCCATTTCACGTAACTCCATATAACCCATGTGTTGTTGACTGTTATCTGAATTCTGCTGCAGGTATTAGACTCCTATATGTGTGTAATGAGTATATCATGAATGGTTATGTAATTTGGGGAAGGTGAATAAAGTCACACATACGTAAACCTCAATGGCAGCTTCACAAAATCCATTATAACCCATGCTGTAACCACCTTGATATCTCGGGGGGGGGGGGGAATTTCTGAGCTAACTTTGCTTGACATAACCCCTTCAGATACCAGGGGCTGCCTTTTAAATAATCACCTTTTATTTGTTAATCCACAAACCACGCATTCTATAATTTAGATATGCTCAAATCGTTAGCCCCTCTCTGGATAAAAGAAGTCCCAGTGCAACTTCACAGAAGCTAATACAGTAGTCAGTGTTTTTTATGTCTGTTTAATTTGCAAGGACTCCTGTAAAAGTTTTAATAAGTTGCAAAAACCTCACGAGATAAATCTGAATTTTTAATGCTATTCCTAGACTACTTATGGTAAACAGAGTGATAAAAAAAAAAATCAAACAACTAAAGTTTTCGGAGGTTCTCTTGCTGAGTGAAATGCTTTTAATTTATTCTTTTGGGTGCACATGGCATCTGTAAAATGTGAATCACACACTTGACAATGAAAGTGTCTTCTACTAAGGTCGATAACAGTAGGCTTTTGTCATCACAGCAAGATGCATATTTCCCAGGATCAATGTGTGTTTATGATTTGAATTTATTTTTCTACCTGTCTGAAAGCAAGAGTGGCAGAAGAATTTCATACAAATTATCCCAATGCTTAAGTTCCAAATAAAATGATGATCATGTGACTGTTTCTTGTTTGGGGGAAACTGGGAGTGCCACCAATATGAAGTGTAGTGGAAAACTATGTATTCTGATTGATGATAAAGTGGAAAATGTGAGGCTAAAAGTGGTGTTTCCTCCAAACAATGACTTACATAAATCTCATGGACAATTAGGATTGTCATGTGTAAGTGCCCATATGGCTGTGACACAGCTAAATTACCATTCATATAATGTTCACCTTGTCCAACAGTGGAAATATGAGTACTGTAGTGTGGTTTAAAAAAAAAAAAAAAAAAAAAAAAAAAAAAAAAAAAAAAGCTTACACTACTGCAGGTGGTTTCATGTTCAGTGATGAACATGGAGCAGATAGGATCAATACAATTTTCTCCACTGGTGAATGAAGCATGGTTTCATCTTGGCAGATATATGACCAGCCAGAATGCAAGATCTGTTGTGCAGGAAATTCACATGTTGCATGAGAGACCTTTACACTAGGAAAAAGTAAGAGTATGGTGTGTTCTCTCTCTTGGTACCACATACTGGCCCCCCCTCTTCCCTCACTTTTTAGGGGTACCATAAATTGGACTGTATGCCAAGATATTGTCATCCAAACTGTTTCATTACCTGAAACAAACTTTACTGGTGATTCCAACATGAACAGCAACAAGCCACAGACCTGCTGAAACAATGTTGGCTCTTTGATTTACTAATATCCATGGGATTACGGTTCCCACAACCCATGATATTCACCACCAGATTTCTTTCCCTGGGGATACAATATCTCAAAGGAGTGGTCTACAGAAGTACTGTAGCCCAGACATGATGGATGAGCCGAAAGCTAACAATGATATTACCTTTAAAGGCATTAATGTCTTGACTTTGTGCAATGTGGCTTCAAATACTATATGGAAAAAAAAAGGGTGCAGGTGTGCATCCAGGAATGGCATAGCCATTTTTGACACTTCCTGTTACCATAATCTAGCTATGGTTCTTATAGGCATGGTAAGTTTGTACGCAGTCAATGACTCCTTTTTTGTGTGTCTTTGCTTTCTGTATTATTTTCAGTTTAAACAGTGTTTACTGGTTTACAATACTTTTAATGACAAGAGCTCAGATGCTGAATACTGTGCTTCTATCTATCTATCTATAGCCAGACATGTAGAGGTGTATGGTATGTAGGAGGACTGCTGGGCCTTGATAGCAGGCTGTGAAGCCTATGCCCAGAGTAAGACACATTAAAAAAAAAAAAAAAAAAAAAAAAAAAAAAAGACGTCCTTAAATTCTGATATTTTGCACGTTTCTGTTTTATAATTTGGTTCCTCCCCTTTTCCTTTTAGTGGTGGGAATAAGGTTGAGATGATGAAGATTATTCATGATGCTGATGCTGATACAGGAATACTCAGACATATGATCAACCGTTATACGAGTACAATACCTCGCCATGGTGATGTAAAAAAAATTAACAGTCTTCCCTGCCTATTGATGGCCAGTCCCCGGTTATCCGATGTTTTTTTTCCAATGGTTTCTTTTTTAACTAATACTGATGATATTTTAGACTTACATTTTTTGTTTAGGTTGATATAAGCTGTTTTTAGACTTAGATTAATGTATTTTAGTCACTGGTGGGGTAAACACTGTCATTTTGGGGTACAGTTTACTAAATTTGATTTTTTTTTTCCGGGCTTATTTTTGATTACTTTTATATATGATTTTTGGGTTTAGGTGAGTTATAAACTGCTTTTAGGCTTAGTTTATCTTGTTTTAAAGCTATCTGGGGGTTTAGGTGATTTGGAAACTTGTTTTTGGACTCATTTGGTTGGGTTCTGAAGTTGGTTGGAGGAGGGGATCCCAAGGCTCTCCAACACATCCCTATCCTTTCTACGTTATAATGTCCATGATTAACGATACCTCAGCTCAAGGGTTTTCCCAAACGCATCCCATCATTATAACGAGGACGGCCTGTACTGATGATGATGATCACATGGCTTCATTAGGGGCACAGGATGCTGAGGGATAATATATGCAAGTGCAGCCTGGGAAAATGTATAGATATTATGAGGACAGTGTACAAAGACTGCAGTGCCCTTACAAAATCTCTACAGGGTAAGTATAAGAGCAGTAAAGAGGCACTACAGGGACAATATACGAGCAGTTGAAGGGCAACACCGTATAAGAGCAGAATAAAGACTGAATATGGTGACAACAAATGGTCAGCACTGTATATGGACATTACACGTGCAGTTGAAAATATAAGATCAGAATAAAAGACAGCACAAGGATGGTATAGACACGATAAAAGAGCAGTATACAGTCAGTATAAGGACTTGCAGGCTTGCAGGAATTGGTTCTTTCTTTCTTGCATAAAAAATTACAAGAACAGTACAGGAAGAGTATAAAGGTAGTATACGAGCAAACCAAAGGCAATAAAATAGCATGTGGACAGTTTAGAGGTAGTATAGAGCCAGTGTAAAAGCAGCTTGCAGACAGTATAAAGACAGTATAAGGACAATAAAAGGGCAGTATTGGGACAGTATAAAGGTAGTACACGGGCAGTACAGAGACAGTATAAGAGCAGTAGAGACGGCATACTTGCAGCATAGGGCAAGTGGCCAGCCAGTAAAGGGACAGTATACAGGCAGAGTATAAGGGAAGAACAGGGACAGTACAAGGGCAGTATGGGGACAGTACAAGGGCAGTATAGTGACAGTACAAGACAAGGGCAATTTAGGGATAGTACATGGGAAGCATACAAACAGTACAAGACAGGGGCAATATATGGACAGGACATGGGAAATACAGAGACAGTACAAGACAGGGGCAATATAGGAACAGTACATGGGAAGTATGGGGACAGTACAAGGGAAGTATAAGGGCAGTTTAGGGACAGTACATGAGTATTATAGTGAAAGTAAAAGGGCACTACAGTGACAGTACCAGGGCAGTACAATGAAGGTACAAGGGTAGTACAGTGACAGTACAAGGGTGGTATACTGACACTACAGGCATAGTACAGTGACAGTACAAGGGCAGTATATTGACAATACATGGGTAGTATACGGAAAGTAGAAGGGTGGTAGAGGGACAGAACAAGAGTGGTATAGTGACAGTACAAAGGTGGTATAGTGACAGTACAAGGGTGGTATAGGGACAGTACAAGGGTGGTATAGGGACAGTACAAGGGTGGTATAGGGACAGTACAAGGGAGGTATAGGGACAGTACAAGGGTGGTAGAGGGACAATACAAGGGCAGTATGAGGACAAGTGCAGTATATGGACAATACAAGTGCAATGTAAGGGCAGTATAAGGGCAGTACAGGGATAGTACAAGGGCAGTACAAGGAGAGTAAAAGTGCAGTATAAGGACAGTACAAGGGCAGTATGGTGACAGTACAAGGACAGTATAAGGATAGTACTGTATACTGACAGTATAAAGGGCAGTACAGTGACAGTACAAGGGCAATATAGTGATATTACAAGGGCAGTACAGGGACAGTACAAGGGCAGGACAGTGACAGTACAAGGGTAGTATAGCAACAGTACAAGGGCAGTATAGTGACAGTACAAGGACGGTATAGTGACAGTACAAGGGTAGTATAGTGACAGTACAAGGGCAGTATAATGACAGTACAAGGGCAGTATAGTGACAGTACAAGGGCAGTATAATGACAGTACAAGGGTAGTATAATGACAGTACAAGGGCAGTATAATGACAGTACAAGGGCAGTATAGTGAGTTTAAGGGTAGTATAATGACGGTACAAGGGCAGTATAGTGACAGTA
Source organism: Coenobita brevimanus (assembly GCF_032717465.1). Classification (NCBI taxonomy): domain Eukaryota; kingdom Metazoa; phylum Arthropoda; class Malacostraca; order Decapoda; family Coenobitidae; genus Coenobita; species Coenobita brevimanus. The sequence continues at coordinate 14,513,679 of NC_136978.1, forward strand.
CAAGGGTAGTATAGTGACAGTACAAGGGCAGTATAGTGACAGTACAAGGGTAGTATATTGACAGTACAAGGGCAGTATAATGACAGTACAAGGGCAGTATAATGACAGTACAAGGGTAGTATAATGACAGTACAATGGCAGTATAATGACAGTACAAGGGTAGTATAATGACAGTACAAGGGTAGTATAATGACAGTACAAGGGCAGTATAATGACAGTACAAGGGCAGTATAGTGAGTTTAAGGGTAGTATAATGACGGTACAAGGGCAGTATAGTGACAGTACAAGGGTAGTATAGTGACAGTACAAGGGCAGTATAGTGACAGTACAAGGGTATTATATAACACAACAAGGACAGCATAAAAGCAGTAAAGAGAGCAGTAGTAGCAGCTGCAAACCCAAGCTTATCTGAACGTGAACCCAGTGGACTGCAGGCTGAAGCTGTCCTCCTGCGATCCACCATCCTCCTTTCAAGGGGATAGGGAGCGAGGGGACGGGCGTTTGTATACCTGGGCAGGAGCTGACCAGTCATATCAGTGCCTCCACGCGAATACGTCCCACTCCAGCATCATACATACAGAATAGGTACAGTATTGGGACAGTATAAGGGCAGTATAGGGACAGTGTATAGGGAAGCGTCACTGCCCGGGGTCTCCACCAACCTTGGCCTTGCATTCCACACATACCTCAACTCTCCCTCCCACCGTCCCTTCCTCCTTCTCTCCCTCTCTCCCTCCCTCTCTCCATTATCACTCCTACTCTTCCTCCTCCTCCTACTGACTCACGCTCCCTCACCACCTCACACATTTCAGTCATCATTCATTTCCACCTAAAACTGTAACGAAAAGAAATGTGTGTGACGTTTGGCAGCGATGGAGGAGTTGCCAGCGCTCGCCATTCCAGTATAGCCATGACGCTTTGCTGTGTTAGGCGGTTGGGAGGTGAGGTAGGCTGTTGGTAGGTGAGACAGGCTGTTGGGAAGTGGGGTAGACTTTTGGGAGGTGAAGTAGGCTTTTTGGAGGTGAAGTAGGCTCTTGGAAGTTGAGGTAAGCTCATGGGAGGCGAAGTGGTGGTTGGGAAGTAAGGTTTGCCGTTCGGATGAGGTGGGCTGATGGAAGGTGAGGCAGACTGTTTGTAGGTGAGGCAGGTCTTGGGAGCCTGGGAGGTGACGTAGGTTCCTGGTAGGCTGTTAGGAAGTGAGACAGTTTGTTGGGAAATGAGGCAGGCTGTTGGGAGGTAAGTAGGCTGTGTGAGACTCCGTTAGGAAAGGAACTGGAAAAATGTGAGAGTGGGTACTGAGTGGAAGTATTTAAGTGGTGGTGGTAGTGGTGAACAACGGTGGCGGATGTGGTACGTTAGAGTCACACCAAAATCGTCATTACTTTGTAAGCTACTGTAAATCCACTGAAATCTGACTACAGGCTCCTCGCCTCCTATGTGAAGCAAGAATTCAAATGTTAAAACTGTCGACTCCCTATCGACTCTCAGGCAAAATCTGATGCTGCACGCTACAGGTTAAAGCTAAAAGTCATAAGTGAAGGTGAAAGTTTGAAATATCAATGTAAGTCACTAAAATTCTGAAGGGGTTACTTTTCTCACTCCTTTTTTGTCCAACTCTCTAATGCAAGAGTTAACCGTTACTCCCAGTCCTTCATTTATGCAACAGGTCAACTCTGGAACTGTCTCCCTCTGTCTGTATTTCCTGCTAGCTATGATCTCCAGTCTTTCAAACGCGGCGTGTCCAGGCATCTCGAAATGATCGGATCTTGAATTTGGCTGTCTTGTATATTGTTTTTCTCTTGCAAGGAACAGTTATTGCGGGCTCGCGGCCTTTGGTTCCTTCTTCCTAACATGAAAAAAAAAAATAGTATTTCCTCATATTGAAATTTTTTCTGGCCGGGGGGGGGGGAGAGGATGAAAGAACTAAAGGCCAGAATCCCGCAAAACTGTTCCATCCAAGGAAAACAAGAGCCAAAATCAACATCCGTTCCTTATGCATGCAAACGGTTAACTAATTCAAATTAAAACGGCACAACTGATGTCAGTAGAGTTGTACAGTTATCCAAACCTTTCAGCGCGGCGAAGTCTATGTTAGCCTATTATGTTCTTGTTATCTCCAGACGATTTCATTCGGCCTAGGAGAGACCTAAAACAGACCTGAAATTGTCTTTAATGCGCCCACAACTAGGGCACTCACTTAAGCTGGATAAAATATCTGGCAGCAATAAAAGCATATCCTAAAGACGTTTCTGTATCGATTTCTTTCTTTAATGGATGCAAGTATAAATGAATCACCACGATAACCTGTGGCAAAGAACTTGCTTGTATGTCTAGGTTTGATGGAATTAACTTTTTGACAGTATTGGGCTTCCACACAGCCTACACTACTGTATAACTTGATAAAATATCGATCTTTTTCTCAGTCCCTACAACCATACTGTAATAAAGATTACCTCCCCCCCCCCTCTCTTTTGGGCGCTCAGAGACCCTCAGAATACCTTGCAAATTCATCATATAACAGGAAGCGCTCTGAGAGTTCAACACCCGCTCCCATCAACCACTCTATACGGGCCGAGTCTTTCGAGTCTGCACTTTGACCATAATTTTCTACCTTTCCGAAATGGTGGGGGGGGGGGGAGTGGACTCCCCTCAAAACAAATGAAGACCCATTGAAATAGGAATGTAGGAAGACCCACCGTGGGTCACAAAAAGACCCCCTCAAATAAGACGTGTTCATTACTGTTACGGTAAAAATACCAGTATATGATCATTCGGAGAGTGAATAAGAAAGTAACCTCTATTATTTTCGTTATGAAAGTTAGGAGACAGAGCAATTCGCTCGCAACCTATTGTCCCTGTTCATCACATGATAAAGTAGACACAAGTTTTAAGTTCGTAATATTGCCTCCAATCTTATAGCAATGTGATTTTTAGCCACCCTAGCTATATTCTTTACAGTGGCTTTATGTCACAGAATAATTGAAATATACCAACGTTATTAACGAAGTTTCTTTTATCTCATTTGCAAGATATGTTAAAAATATGCTTCCTTAGCTCGTGATTCAGGACAGACTTTGAAGATGACACGCCGTACAGTACATACTGAGTAAAAAAAAAAAGGGGGAAGGGGAGGGGGAGTATGTTATTGGGAATGCTGCATCCTGAGGCTTCGAACAGTGTTCTGGTAACAATTATCCACTGCATATGGCCGAAAACTGGCCTGAATTCAAAGACATCTACCAGAGGGTGCTTACAGAGCCCAACCGTAAAAGTGCAACTCCGCTAGTCCCGCTCCCCCACCTGGAGGGCCGCCGCTGTCGCAGGTGATGACCCACCCAAATATACGAGTACTGGCCTAGTGTGAACACTGCCGTCCACAAAAGTCTTAATATTTAATTACTTATTCTTGCCGAACACTTAACCTTTCCACCGACTTTAATTCAAATCAGATCAAAAGTGTGTGAGTTGACTTTGCCAAGTGACCACTGGCCTTTGACATATTGTTCTCAAAATCGAAGCTATCCTGGTTTTAACCTACATCATTCCAAAGTTTAGTCAACACTGGATCAAAACTGTTTAAGCTGAGCTTGCTATGTGACCTTGACCTTTGACATAGTTTTAAAAAACAGATCAGCCTCTTAAGTGATACTCAACTCATCCACCAAGTATGATCTAAATGAAATCAAAACTGCTTAAGTTACATTGTTCGCACTAAGACACACAGGTCGAACTTTGACCTGGTACTGTAACCCCCACCATTGACTAATTGTTCTCAAAACTGAATCCCTTCATTATTGCCTCATCTCTTAATCTTCCACCTTGTGTGGTTCAAATAAGATCCTTCGCCTCTGATCTTTCCCTGTGACCTTGACTTCTGACTGATAGTTCTTAAAACGTAATTTGTTTCTTCTTGCTCTACGTTTAATCCTGCCACAAGTTTGATTTAAATCAGATACAGTCCATGTAAACTGGCCTTGCCCTGTGACCTTGACCTCTGACCTACTTTTTCAATAGGTGTATTTTTTGGCTAACCCTCAACAATTCCACCGGGTTTGGTTAAAAATGGCTAAAATCTATTCGAGTAATTTTGCTGACAAACACGCTCATTAATCTAACTTTGATTTTGTTCTGTGGTTTTATCCTTTGACTGTTCTCAAAACAGTCAAAATAGAGTCACTTCTGACTGTTCTCAAAATAGAGTCACTTCATTCTTGCACTGCCGTCAACTCTTCCTCCAAGTTTGGTCTAAACTGGACATAGTGGTTTTACTAGGGCAACGTTTGATCCAGCCCTGTGACCCTGACCGCTGACATATTATTCTAAAAATAATAAACGTTTTGTATTTGGGCTGTAACTCCACCCTTCCACCAAAAAAAAAAAAGAAAAAAAAACGCTGTTTTGCTACACACACACACACACACACACACACACACACACACACACACACACACACACACACACACACACACACACACCGCTAAAAACATGATATATACACATTCTCGCTCTGAGAGCGCAGGTGTAATAATTGTTTACAAAATAACGCATGATTCAATATGAGTATATAAGTTACACCATAAATTATTATAAAATATAAAACTGAAAAAAAAAAAAAAATGCAACTCTTGTTCAGTCTGTTAATCAACTTTAGCCATGGGTCAATGCCTATATTTGACTTGTTTTTGTCTGAAGGAACTGAACCACTCCCACAATTAATAATTTCAATACAAAGCCGTAGTTACATACTTAATACAGCCTTAAGTATGAGGCAGGTGAAAGTCTCTTTGGTTGCCAGTCAAATCAATCTTTCACTCAAACTAGATTACCCTAGGTCATCAGCCGACCTGAAAGGCGTTAGAGATCTTGATCAGCTTAAAGTAAACGCATTATAATGCGCCACATCTGAACCTATAGCAGCATCAGTGAGAAGTGGAGGTCCAGTTACACTTCCTGACATTCATGCATCTTATCTCCCTCTTTATTTCCCTAATCAGAATCATGTACCGGTTCCTCCCCCTCTTTATATTTTTCTATATATTCCTTTTCTCTGACCTGTGATAAACTTTAATCAGTCATATGACCATCTCGGGAATAGTTTCTTGGCCATTTTAGCTGATAACTGGCAACCCCCGTTCATTCATGTCACTGCCACCACCAGTCATGAGAATACGTCAAGACAGTCAGGTGTACAGTACCAATTGTCAGGTCCCTGCTACACCCTGATGCTGTCCAAGACTCAAATGTGGCATGCTGTACAACCGCCTCCACTTCCAGGCACTGCAGGGGATGGCGCGTCGGTGGTCTTCTGTGACACTAATGTATTGGTTAACATCTCACGTTTACTTTGTAGGAACATGCCCATTATGGCAATCCGACCACAGCAGACGCAAGACAAACAAATACACTGATGTCACGTAAGACCCCCAACACACCACTCCCTGTAGTACATAGAAGTGAGGTGTACACTGGTCTTGCCTCCCATTTGCCTCCACACTACCCCGTTCACTCTTCCCTGGCGTAAAATTGCCACCTCTATCATCAGTTCTGACCTGTGGCAACAGATTAATACTGGAATATGATGCTAGTCACGAAGTTCTATGGAAAGGATGCTGAGCCCGTAGTTTTGTCTTATTCTGCCTTTCAGATGTGGAAAATAGGCTGCAAAAGGGGCTTGACAATGG
>NC_136978.1:14524359-14709359 GCF_032717465.1 Coenobita brevimanus
CAAATAAATTATAATGAAAGCCACAAAGCAATGCAACGGAAAGGAAAGTGAGTCAAAGCACCGTCTAATTCTGCCATTAAGTTACATGCAATAAACTGAATATATATATATATATATATATATATATATATATATATATATATATATATATATATATATATATATATATATATATATATATATATACACTAGCCAAATAAAGCTAAAGGGAATATAGACGATTGTGAAGGAATTAACGTAGGCTGAATCTAATTAGTGCAGGCTGTATCTAATTAATGTAGGCTGAATCTAATCAATGCAGGCTGTATCTAATTAATGTAGGCTGTATCTAATTAATGCAGGCTGTATCTAATTAATGCAGGATGTATCTAAATAATGTAGGCTGTATCTAAAGGAGGACGGTGGGTTGCAGCAGACAGGCAAGTTCAGTGTGCAGTCCACTGAGTTCGCGTCTCAGATGAACCTGGGGCCACAACAACAACAACAACAACAACAACAACAACATGCCAGTGCCGGGATTCACAAACACAATCACGATCGTTTCTCTGTTCGTAACTCCGATTTGTTTTCCTAGGTAGGACAAAGGAAAGGGGGAGTGCAAAGTGTTCTCACATCTTTTGTTCCTCCTACAAAAAGAACTCTTAAGTTACGAGAGGGAAACTATCACAAGTTGTACCTATTTTTTGGAGAAAAGGCAATGAAAGGAGTGTGGAGAATCTTCCCGTGTCACTTGTTACTCCTACAAAACGAAATCTTAATTATTGCGAGAGGAAATATACCTTAGGTGATGTCTGTTTTCTGTAGGACGAGCAAGGAAAGATGAGAACAGGATCCCCCCCGTGTCTCTCTCTCTCTCTCTCTCTTTTTTTTTTTTTTTTTTTTTATCGAGGCATAGATGCACTTGACAGGTTGGTGATGACTGGCTAAATGCAACATGTCCAAATAACATCGTTGAATTTCAGATAATTACCAGTATAATTATCTGAAATACAATGATGTTATTCGGACACATTGCATTCAGCCAATCATCACCAACCCGTCGGGTGCATCTTCGTCTCGATTAAAAAAAAGAAAAAAAAGAAAAAAGAAAAAAAGAAAGTATAATTATCATCACCATCCACTCCCATTTTGCCCCATATAAACAGGAGAGTAGGGGCCCGGGGCTAGCCTACGCAATCCCAACACTTAAGGTAGCGGCGACAGCTTCACTTGTCCCCGAGTGGCATTACGCAAGCCTTAAATCTCAACTACCCCTCAAATGGAACCCATACACGCTTCACCCGGTTGGAGCGCCGTAGTCCAGTAAACCACCAGGCGCCATATGGTTAAATGGTTACCACCCAGCGTAGGAAATGGGTCCCTGGGATATAGGAAAACGTTTGGTCTGCCGAGAGAGAGAGAGAGAGAGAGAGAGAGAGAGAGAGAGAGAGGAGGGGGGGAGGGATGGCACAAACAAGCCCTATCTCAATTTTAGTCTTAATTTTGTCTTTCTCTTCACACAAATGCCATCACAAGGTACAGTTCAGGACATAATACCAATCTAGTCCATAACGATAAATCTAATATACTATAGCACTAGCCGTGTGTGTGTGTGTGTGTGTGTGTGTGTGTGTGTGTGTGTTTTGAGCAGCCGAAACTACACATTCAAATCGCACCAAAACTGGCACAAAAATCGCAAAAAATTCGCTGATGTGAAAAAAAAACTTGGTCCCATCACGATTGAAAAACTTTTACTATATTTAATGAGCGATCACATTTTGACCAAAAAACGCCGCTCTCGGCGCCCGGCATAGGATCTCCGTAGAATTTTTTGCCCATAGCAACAGCAGCGCGAGAGCCCTCCGCAGGAGCAAGTGCGAGGGGCCCGAAGGGCCCACGAGTACTTGTACCAATCTACCCCATAAAGATAAATACCAATCTACCCCATAACGATAAATACCAGTCTACCTCGTTACGATAAATACCAATCTACCTCATAACGACAAATACCAATGTACCCCACAACGATAAATACCAATCTACCCCATAACCATAAATATAACGATAAGTAATCAAACAGTGAGCAATATCTTCCTACACCTCCAATCGACATACCATTCGTTCATCCTAACTTGCGCAGATCTTCGTCCATTTGCTGCTAATTTTCACGTGGCTCCATATCAGAAAAAGACAACACTACGGATCTAAATCCTTTCCACAGCACTTCTTCGTGACTACCTCCATAGTCTAGTGTTTATCTACTGTTAAAGTTCAGGTTTCAAGATGGAGAGATGGCAAATATAGACGAAGTCAGCGTAAAAGAAGTACAGAATAGTTTCCAGATGTGATACCTTGAAGTGGGCAGTGTGGGGTGTGGCAGGGTGAAGTGTGACAGTGACGGATTGTGTTTGCGGTGGCTGTGTCCGTGGATAAAAAGAAAAGGCAGATATCCGATGTAAGGACAAGATAAAAAGCAAAGGGTACAGTCATGTTGGGGCTGGGAGGAGAATAAGGTAGATACAAGGCACTGACGCTGAAAAAGAAGACAGTTCGAGTACACATGAAGAAAAGATGTAAAGGGTAAAGTTACAGGGGGGTAAAGAGGAGCGTAGGGCAGATACAAGGCACAAACCCTGAGTAAGAAGAGAGTTGAAGTAGACAATGGTATGGTGTACAGTAGGCTTAGTTACCTGACTGCTGTGTAGACTAGTGTTAGCATTTGGAAGTCAATGGGGCGCGAACCCACCGATCTAAAATGTCCTCCACATAAAACTGACCGAGCCACCTAGTACCTCAAGAATGAAGTTCCACACGACACGCCCCTCCGTCCTCCCCTCACACCACCACACAACATACCTCGCTCTCCCTCCTTCACGCCACCACACAACACACCCCTCCCTCCTTCACACCACCACACGACACACCTCCCTCCCTCAAACCACCACACGACACACCCCTCCCTCCCTCACACCACCACACGACACACCCCTCCCTCCCTCAAACCACCACACGACACACCCCTCCCTCCCTCACACCACCACACAACACACCCCTCCCTCCCTCACACCACCACACGACACACCCCTCCCTCCCTCACACCACCACACGACACACCCCTCCCTCCCTCACACCACCACACGACACACCCCTCCCTCCCTCCCTTATACCACCACACATCACAGTCTTCCCCGCCTCACAACACCACACAATACACCCCTCCCTCTCTCATACCACAATAAAACACACCCTTTCGTCCCTCACACCGTCCCACAACACATCCCTCCCTCCCTCCTTCACACCACCACACAACACACTCCTCCCTCACACCACCACCCATCACAGCTCACCCTCCCTCAAACCACCGCACAACACACCCCTCCATCCTTCTATCACACCACCACACAACACACCCCTCCCTCCCTCCCTCAAACCACCATATCACACTCCTTCCTCACACAACACACACCCTCCCTCCCACACACCACCACACAGCACACTCCTCCATTACACAACCACACGACAGATCCCTCCCTCCCTCCAACACACCATCACACAACACACTCCTTCCTCACACCGCCACCCATCAAACCCCTTCCTCATACCACCACACAACACAGCCCTCCCTCCCTCCTTCACACCACCACACAACACACCCCTCCCTCCCTCACACCACCACACAATACACCCCTCCCTCCCTCACACCACCACACAACACACCCCTCCCTCCCTCACACCACCACACAACACACCCATCCCTCCCTCACACCACCACACAATACACCCCTCCCTCCCTCACACCACCACACAACATACCCCTCCCTCCCTCACATCACCACACAACACACCCCTCCCTCCCTCACACCACCACACAACACACCCCTCCCTCCCTCACATCACCACACAACACACCCCTCCCTCCCTCACACCACCACACAACACACCCATCCCTCCCTCACACCACTACACAACATACCCCTCCCTCCCAACCTCACACCACCACACAACACACCCCTCCCTCCCTCACACCACCACACAACACACCCATCCCTCCCTCACACCACCACACAACATACCCCTCCCTCCCAATCTCACACCATCACACAACACATCCATCCCTCCCTCACACCACCACACAACATACCCATCCCTCCCTCACACCACCACACAACACACCCATCCCTTCCGCACACCACCACACAACATACCCCTCCCTCCCAATCTCACACCACCACACAACACACCCATCCCTCCCGCACACCACCACACAACATACCCCTCCCTCCCAATCTCACACCACCACACAACACACCCCTCCCTCCCTCACACCACCACACAGCACACCCCTCCCTCCCAACCTCACACAACACACCCCTCCCTCACACCACCACACAACACACCCCTCCCTCCAAACCTCACACCACCACACAACACACCCCTCCCTCCTAACCTTATACCACCACACAACACCCCCCTACCTCCCTCCCTCACACCACCACACAACACACCCCACCCTCCCTCCCTCACACCACCACACAACACACCCCTCCCTCCACACCTCACAACCACTCAACACACTATTCCCTCTCAACCTCATACCACCACACAGCACACCCCTCCCTCCTTCACACCACCACACAACACATCCCTCCCTCCCTCACACCACCACACAGCACACCCCTCCCTCCCTCACACCACCACACAACATACCCCTACCTCCCTCACACCACCACACAACACACCCCTCCCTCCCTCACATCACCACACAACATACCCCTCCCTCCCTCACATCACCACACAACATACCCCTCCCTCCCTCATTCCACCACACAACACACTCCTCCCTCCAGCACACCACCACACAACACACCACTCCCTCCCTCACACCACCACACAACACACCCCTCCCTCCCTCACACCACCACACAACACACCCCTCCCTCCCAACCTCACACCACCACACAACACACCCCTCCCTCCCTCACACCACCACACAACACACCCCTCCCTCCCTCACACCACCACACAACACACCCCTCCCTCCCAACCTCACACCACCACACAACACACCCCTCCCTCCCAACCTCACACCACCACACAACACACCCCTCCCTCCCTCACACCACCACGCAACACACCCCTCCCTCCCAACCTCACACCACCACACAACACACCCCTCCCTCCCTCACACCACCACTCCCTCCCTCACACCACCACAACACACCCTTCCCTCCCAACCTCACACCACCACACAACACACCCCTCCCTCCCAACCTCACACCACCACACAATGCACCCGTCCCTCCCTCCCTCACAAACATAACACATCCCTCCCTCCCTCCCTCTTTCACAAACACAACACACCCCTCCCTCCCTCCCTCCCTCCCTCACAAACACAACACACCCCTCCCTCCCTCCCTCCCTCCCTCACAAACACAACACACCCCTCCCTCCCTCCCTCCCTCCCTCACAAACACAACACACCCCTCCCTCCCTCCCTCCCTCTCTCACAAACACAACACACCCCTCCCTCCCTCCCTCACAAACACAACACACCTCTCCCTCCCTCACAAACACAACACACCTCTCCCTCCCTCCCTCACAAACACAACACACCTCTCCCTCCCTCCCTCACAAACACAACACACCTCTCCCTCCCTCTCTCATAAACACAACACACCCCTCCTTCCCTCCCTCACAAACACAACACACTCCTCCCTCCCTCCCTCACAAACACAACACACCCCTCCCTCCTTCCCTCCCTCACAAACACAACACACCCCTCCCTCCTTCCCTCCCTCACAAACACAACACACCCCTCCCTCCCTCTCTCATAAACACAACACATCCCTCCCTCCCTCCCTCACACACACAACACACCCCTCCCTCCTTCCCTCCCTCACAAACACAACACACCCCTCCCTCCTTCCCTCCCTCACAAACACAACACACCCCTCCCTCCCTCTCTCATAAACACAACACACCCCTCCCTCCCTCTCTAATAAACACAACACACCCCTTCCTCCCTCTCTCATAAACACAACACACCCCTTCCTCCCTCTCTCATAAACACAACACACCCCTTCCTCCCTCTCTCATAAACACAACACACCCCTCCCTCCCTCCCTCCCTCAAAAACACAACACACCCCTCCCTCCCTCTCTCATAAACACAACACACCCCTTCCTCCCTCTCTCATAAACACAACACACCCCTCCCTCCCTCTCTCATAAACACAACACACCCCTTCCTCCCTCTCTCATAAACACAACACACCCCTCCCTCCCTCTCTCATAAACACAACACACCCCTTCCTCCCTCTCTCATAAACACAACACACCCCTTCCTCCCTCTCTCATAAACACAACACACCCCTTCCTCCCTCTCTCATAAACACAACACACCCCTTCCTCCCTCTCTCATAAACACAACACACCCCTTCCTCCCTCTCTCATAAACACAACACACCCCTTCCTCCCTCTCTCATAAACACAACACACCCCTCCCTCCCTCCCTCCCTCACAAACACAAAACACCCCTCCCTCCCTCCCTCCCCCTCACACTCACAACACACCCCTCCCTCCCTCTCTCACAAACACAACACACCCCTCCCTCCCTCTCTTACAATCATAACACACCCCTCCCTCCCTCTCTCACAAACACAACACACACCTCCCTCCCTCCCTTTCAAACACAACACACCCCTCCCTTACAAACACACCCCTCCCTCCCCCCCTCACAAACAACACACCCCTCCCCCCCTCCCTCACAAACACAACACACCCCTCCCTCCCTCCCCCCCTCACAAACAACACACCCCTCCCCCCCTCCCTCACAAACACAACACACCCCTCCCTCCCTCCGTCACAAACACAACACACCCCTCCCTCCCTCCCTCACAAACACAACATACCCCTCCAGAGAGAGAGAGAGAGAGAGACAAACACAAACACACACACACACACACACACACACACACACACACACACACACACACACACACACACACACACACACACACACACACACACACACACACACACACACACACACACACACACACACATACACTGATACATATATCACACATTCATAACATACATTCTTAAAATCTCCTTTAAATGCCAAAACACACCTAAAACATTGTAAACAGATAGAAACAAAAAAAAAATAAAATAAAACATTCTTAAAACAGATAAAGAAACTGTGAAAGGTACAGTAAAAATGCATCTGTAATATCCTTAAAGTATACAGGTAGAAAACTGCCACAAATATACCCTAAAATTCCTTAAAATAAAGACAGAAAAAGGTAAAAAATGCACCTAAAATATCCTTAAATTATGCAGGTAAAAAAATGCCCCCCACACCTAAAAATCCTTAATTTATATACAGTAGGGAAGAATGTCCCAAAACCTCTAAAAAAAACTCCATGAAATATACAGATGGAAAAATGCCCCGAAACACCTAAAAACATTTAAAACATAACGAAAGAAGAGACGGAAAAAAGAACGTGTAAAAAACTTTGAAATATGAAGAAAAATGCCCTTGTGCAAACAGAAATTGCTGTAAAAAGAGTACTCCTAAAACATTCTTAAAGAGAAGAGGGGAAAAGAAATCCCTTAAATACAGAGGCAAAAAACTGCGATAAATCAAACCCTTACCTAGAACATCCTCGAAATCGTACTCCTCTGGTTCACATCTTTCCTGGGGACAGAGATGTGCAGAGTTAGCATGTGTGGGAGGCGGGAAATGAATGACCCGCAGCACCATCACAAAAAAAAACTGGCCATTTCCCCAAACTCTCTTCCTTTTTCCTCACACTCTTCCACCCCCACTCTCTGCCTGCTGCTACTTCTCTCTCTCTCTCTCTCTAAATTATATATATATATATATATATATATATATATATATATATATATATATATATATATATATATAATATATATATATATATAATATATATATATATATATATATATATATATATAATATATATATATATATATATATATATATATATATATATAATATATATATATATATATATATATATATATATATATATATATATATATATATATATATATATATATATATATATATATATATATATAATATATATATATATATAATATATATATATATATATATATATATATATATATATATATATATATATATATATAATATATATATATATATATATATATATATATATATATATATATATATATATATATATATATATATATATATATATATATATATATATATATATATATATATATTTATTTCATAAACTGTATATATAAACCAGTATTCTTTGGTGCTCATCCTGGTCGCCTATCACTTCCCTCCTTCCCCCTCTCGCCTGGAGCACCTAAGAATAACTACTAGTATTTGGCTCTCTCCACCTCTCACTCACTTCTGCTTCTTCTCTTCTTCCACTCACTTCTGCTTCTTCTCTTCTTCCATCCCCGTATAAGTTGTGCATAACGTACTGCTACAGACAAGGCCAAAACTGTGGAACACTGTGGCAGGTGGAAGAACACAAGAACTGAGGATCTGAGGCATTAATAATAAGGTTTCCTTTCCCCAGTCAGAAATGCAAGTAGCAGAAGAAGCCAGGTGTGTCACTGATAAGAAATGCTTTACGCGCTACTGTCGATGAGATTATCATTAATTATTATTATTATTATTATTATTATTATTATTTATTATTCAATTCTGTTTTTACCATTTTCAATCCGGTGATGTACTCTTCATTTTATTCTAGCTTCCACTAGACGATTTTATTCATATTTGGAAAGTTTTCGGACTGAGGGGTCTGATGCAGCTTTAAGATTTTAATAAGCTGAACAAACTCGTGTGAAGTCGCAGGACTGATGTACGAAGAAAAAAAGTCTGGAACTGAGGGGGATAAAAACGGATCCTGCTCACACTCTGATCTCTGAGAGTTAACCCGGGGTGGAGGAGACCATTAGGAAGGCCACAAAACTCATAGCTGGAGCAAGTTGATCGATCCTGTTGAGAGGTACTTAGAGGGGGGGGGGGAAGAGTCGTTGCTGGAGGGTTACACGAAGGGCCCCCTTACGGGTGGAGTCGGAGGGTGAGTGAGGCTATGAGCCCCGTGGCGTTTGCCCTGTGTGAATGAATCACAAGCACGAATTCTGGTGCTGGAGAGGGGCGTCTTCACCGGATGGCAACGATATAACCAGAAGTTGCCCGGCTATGCAGATGTCCCTCAAACAAACTGGGTCTCTCTCTCTCTCTCTCTCTCTCTCTTATGGGGGGTGTCCCTGTATATGGTCTCTGAAATCGTATGCATCAGGGCATCAGAGCTAGGTTACTTAATCCAGGCATTCATGGCACGGGTTACTACAGTTCTTTCACCTTAACTGGGTCCTTTTCAAATCATTCCAAATAACTTAATGGCGGAAAAAGACAATACTACAGCTCCACATCCTCCTCATAGCATTACTTGGTAACTAGCGTCACAGTGAAGTGTTACTCTATTGCAACAATTCAGCACTGACGATGATGAGGAGAGGGGAATTTTGGGCTAAATTCAAAATATAAAAGAGTGGCAATACGCTAACAATAACTAAACTATCAACTACATCCTAACTCTTATGGATCATTCCTGGCAAAAGCCACATAACCTACTATTATTATCAAATTTTCAGGAAAAATAACAAGGATGAAAACAGTCAATATAAATATTTATATGCATAATGAGACTCAGAAATGTTTTTTTTTTTTTTTTTTTTTTTTTTTTTTTAAAAAATAAGAATTACATTAGAGGTTGCCATCATTCACAAAGGAATGTAGAAAGGCTACCACATAGCTTAAGTACACCGACATCTTTTTGTCCAAATTGTTATGATGATTAATACACGTACAAGAACACTGGAACCCCAAATGCGTCTGTTTGTATTGCTTGACATTTGACCCACAAAACCCTTTAAAAACAGTCTGAGGTACTTGTTCACGGAAAAATAATTATACCAAGTCTGAAACGAACTGGTGAAGACATAAGGGAATGGCAGCAAACTGACAAGTGTTTATATGATAATGGTGAGCTACCTGTATTATTATTTTTTTTTTCAGTAGCTTTCAAGTATGGAAACACCAGCATGAATGGCCCATCATGCAATTCAAATGTTGTATACAAAATTCCATGCAAGAACTATATTAAGTCTTATACCGGACAGTCTGGAAAATATTTCGAAACTATGATATCACAACATAGTTACAGTGAAGAGAGAAACCTGTTTTGTACACAGGAAAAATCATCCAATATATTACCAATATGCCGCGAATCGAACCCGGGACTCTCAGGCGAGAGCCAGGCAGCATACCACTACACCACGACCAGGTAAAAGTTCTCTCTCATTGCTGCCTGGATCTCACTTGAGAGTCCCGGGTTCGATTCCCGGCATATTGGTAATATAATGGATGGATAGTTACAGAGTAAGGACGGTCTTACACAGTAATGGCTGAGGCCAACACACAGCATCCGGTGATCACCACACTGACTGGGCAGATTCAAAGATTCTTGCATGACCAAAAATCTTCGAAGGACGAGTGTGATCGAATCCTGCTTAATTTCTGACACGCATGATAGTAATGTAACATGCGTTACGAACAGTTTGAGTGTGATAAACTGTGAAAAGAATTAATTATAAAGCAGTACGCCCATGACTAACAGTGACAATACCACCTTTGCTTGCTACGGTGTTGCATGCAAGCTCGGCCGAGGTGCAATGAGGAAAGGCCATGAAAGGTCAAGTCATGGTCTTGTGTGTGTGTGTGTGTGTGTGTGTGTGTGTGTGTGTGTGTGTGTGTGTGTGTGTGTGTGTGTGTGTGTGTGTGTGTGTGTGTGTGTGTGTGTGTGTGTGTGTGTGTGTGTGTGTGTGTGTGTGTGTGTGTGTGTGTGTGTGTGCGTGCGCGCGTGCAAAATAATTCAAACAGTTTTATATCCGATTTTCATTAAATTCCTTGGACAAATAGAAGGAAGCCCTAGAGATAACCTACTGCTTGTGTGAACTGTCAAAGATCAAGGTCACAGGGATAGGTCAACTTATGGCTGGGTTCGGGATAAGGTACGATAAAAGGAACTGAATGCTGAAAATAAAGAGATAAATGTCAAGGTCACACGATAAGGGCAAATCAAATACCGGTAATTAACTTGGTGGAAGTGTTAAGGCTCAGGCAAGAATGGGGTAACCTGATTCTGAGACCAATAGGCTGAAGATCAATGTCACAGGGCAAAGACAAATATTTGGCCTTAGTTTCGACCAGTTGGTGGGCGAGGGTGTTGCACTCACTGAGCTCTCCTTGATTTTAGTTTACTAGAGCGCGCTTACTCTAACCTGACCGATATCCCTAACCTTTTTAAGTTTGGGTAATGGTGATGGTTAGTGACAGTGGAGAGCTGATTTGACTTGTAACCCTGAAGACTTACAGTATTCCCACCGCGTAACTATGACTAGCACAACTTCACACAACAACGACTTGGTATTCATTCCAATTGTGGGAGTGGCCCGGTTCCATCAGGTGAAAAAAAGGCCACCGACTATTCCAGACTGAAAACTTTTTCATACAGGATGGACTAGTTATAACCTTCAGTACGCGGTCATTCCTAAGTTTACTAAAATCGTTTGGATATAGAATGAATGACTCTCTCTCTCTCTCTCTCTCTCTCTCTCATAAACTCTTTTACATTAGGGCCGTCACCGGATATGAATAAAATCGTCTGTCAATAACAAGAACAAACTTGAAAGCACTCAGACAGCGCATATCTCCGCCAATGCCATTGCAGGATCCGAATCCGCGCCAAAATTTAAACAATTCTTTCTTAGCCCATGGTCCAACCTTCCACAAAATTTCACCGAAATTCATAGGGAACTTCTGGAGATATCGTGTGGACAAACAAACACACAAACAAACAGACAAACAGGTGAATACATAACCTCTTCTAACTTCGTTGGTGGAGGTAATAAAATAAATCGCAAGATGGAAGGGACTGAGACACTTCAGATCCACAAAGGTATAGTTTCCTCCAGTGTGGTCATTAATTTCAGGTGTACAACTACGTTCATTCACATCCATTCAGGTTATTTCACATCCATTCAGGTTAATTCACACCCATTCAGGTCCACTCACATCCATCCAAGACCATTCACATCCATTCAGGTTATTTCACATTCATTCAGGTCCATTCACATCCATTCAGGTCCATTCATATCCATCCAAGACTATTCACATCCATTCAGGTTATTTCACATCCATTCAGGTTATTTCACATTCATTCAGGTCCATTCACATCCATTCATATCCATCCAAGACCATTCACATCCATTCAGGACCATTCACATCCATCCAAGACCATTCACATCCACTGAGGTCCACTGACTTCCATCCACATTAAGTCATTCACACTATTTCATATATGACTCACATTAATTCTGTCATTCACACCAATTCACATGTATTCACATCCATGCAGTGCCCGGATTCTGATGTGTTTTTTGCAGGAAGATGTGAAATAATTCATCGTTCTCCCTGTCGTTCCTCTAAAACAAAAATATATAATGTTTAAGTTCTATTATTGTCTTTCTATGTGGCATTGGAGGCTTCGTGGCGGCTCTTCCACAACAGTTTATTTGGTCTGCTACACGCTATTGTTATCTTGTACGTACTGAGGCAAACTATACTGATACTAGAAATATATAACCTAAATAACAAAAAGAAAATATCAAGGTTTAATACGTATATTAAAAAAAAAAAAAAAATTGCAGCGAACTGTAACTTCAAATATGACTCCCGGTCAGAGCAATTCCGAACCATTCCTGTCATTCCAGTTTTCGTGGTGTTGATGTGGATGTGCTGGAAAGCATTAGAAGTATTGTAACCTGAAGTGTCTGATCATGGTGAAAGAATGGAGACTGAAAGACTGACTAGGAGAGTGCGTGTGAGTGAAGCAGATGAGGAGATGGAAAGGGAGAGACCGAGGATGAGATGGAGGGATCAGGTGGAGAGGTATATGGGTGAGGGAGGGGGGGTGAATTGGAGAAAGGGCAGCCTGATGGCGAAAAATCGAAAAACATGGAGGAGATTCGTTTGTGGTCACCACTTCGGATATTAGGGCGTTACAGATTGAATTCTCAGACTACAATGAACAGGTGAATAAAACTGTCTGGCTTTAGCTATAATAAAAAATACTACAGCTACTATGACTCTTAGCTGAATAGACTCAACCTGGTTTTGGCTGGAATAAATACTAGAGTGTCCCTACCATGACATGGTTAATGGACGCTCGTATGATATACTCTTTGCTGAATGCCTGTTTGGACCTAGTTGGAATAATACACTACTGTTGAGTATTATGACTCACTCTCACCTAATTCTTCATTTTTGCTACTACATGACCAATTTATTTCACTTAGGACTGTCATCTAGTATTGAAAGGGTTAATAATGGCAATATCTAACACCTCCTGTTCGAGAAATCTGTCCAAAACTGAATAAAATAGTGCACTGGGGGGTTAAGGATTTGTCCCAGTCAGGCCCGCTGTTTCTGTACTCTATTTATATCAAGTGTTTTTAAGTCACTTAGTGCCCAATTCATATACGATCCTAACCAAATTTTGCGTTAAACAAACTTCCAAAACAGGTAGGCATGATCATATATTTTTAAAAGCTCTGTCTTATCACATTTTTTTTTTTTTTTTTACTGTCACCTTAATTTCTACCCTGATTTGATTGCGCTGATTTTGTTGGCTGTATGAGTGAAGACAGATGTGTGTACATGGAAAGTATCTTTTATAAACAGAACCCGTAGATCCATCACATCCATTTGGATCAACCTCAGACAACAGGTTTTTTATATCATCTCTATGATGTCACACACACACACACACACACACACACACACACACACACACACACACACACACACACACACACACACACACACACACACATATATATATATATATATATATATATATATATATATATATAATAGGTGAATATTCACACTTTATGAAGACTGGCACAAGGTTTGGCGGTATATTGTATGAATATGGGCATAAAAGGTTTGATGGTACAGGTGTGGTGAAGATTGTAGTAAGTGTGATATGCGTATAGGTTTGGAGAGAAAATATCGCTATTTTGGGAGAGCATGTTAGGTACCCTAAGTGTACATGAAACGGAATAAGATCAGTAAAGAAAGGCGGTCAAGAGCCAGGGTCTTGGTGGTGGGTGGATGGAGATCGCCTCTTCCTAATCACCAGACAGGTTTGACTTGTGTCTATTTCCTCCCCCCACCCCTTGAATCCAGGTGACATCCTTCTTTATGCTTGCGATTTTATTCAGTTCAGGAAAGCTCTCTCGAAAGGAAATAGTCTGATAAGGTATAACTAATCTCTCCAGCTCCAGGACTCTCTCCTGAGCTGAATATAACCGTTATGTATTGGCAGGAATAAACATGAAAGGACGTAACAAGGACTGAAAGGATTAATATGCAAGCCTAGGAATATAACACACTCCAAGAACTGAACCCCCCACCCCTTTAAAAAACAGCTCCGTCTTACGAGTGGTGATTCTGCCGACCAGTTACTATAGTCTTCACTTTAACCTGACTTAAAATTGTCCAGTCTCTATCTTCAATGCTGAGCAGTAACAAGAGATTATCACTAGAATGTGATGCTGGTCACGAAAAAGTGCTATAAAAATTACTTTAAGCCGCAGCATTATCTTTCTGCCACTAAGCTACTTGAAACTAGTTGCACAAGGCCGAAAATCTGGGCCATAAGGTGAAAGAATCATAGTACCATATAAAAGAGATGTGGAAAAAGCAGATGGTCTCATGACTATGACGTCAAATAACCAAGGTTTACAATGTAACATAAACAAGGAAACTGAACGTTTGTATGTAGAGTAACCAAAGAAATTAAGACTCAAGAATCAGCTTTTATTTCTTTTACGTCTTCCCTCTGAAGATGTACTACGTGACGAAATCTCAGGAATTTAAGTTTGTTTTTTGCCTTTATTCTTTCGGTATCATACATCCATCCGTCCATAACGAACAATACAGACAGTGCTTAAAAGTTTTTAACAACTGGAAACTATATTTTAATATTTTAGTTGTCTTTGTAGTTGACTGAAATAGCAACGAGACCGACTTTGGTGCAATGGCAATCAAGTGGACACACACTCTTTGTAGCTATGAACATACATTTGCTATCATGTTTGGCGTACTGTCAGGGCTGTTCCATTAAAAACTTCAGTCTGTCAGGTGAGTTCCATAAAAAACATTAGTCCCATATGTTTTCTTTAAGCAACCTGCAGAAGAGAAACATCGTCGGAGTTTCCCTTCCACATCAGTCCTCAGATGATCCAACAATATACTGAAGGAAATAATTTAAAATTTTCACACTGTCCAGGAACCTGATCTACTACTGAAGACTTGTATGACTTGAAAGACGAAGCAGCTAAGATGGCATGAGGGGAGCCACTGAGGGGAATGACGGCTGGGGGGAGACAGGGAATCAGAGGGAGAGATGGTGTGGAACGTGATGTGCAGGAAGAGGACACGGTGGACAGACGATGGACGAGATGAACAAGAGTGGCCAGCCCCGACTGGAGGTAGACTTACGAGAAATATATTAAACTGAAAGGTACTGTAAAGAATATCGTAAACTCAGGTATGGTACACTGGCTAACTACAAATGCATTACAGTAAATGATATCATAAACTGAGGTATGGCACTGACACTGAGCACAAATACATTACCCTAATAATATCGTAAACTGAGGTATGGTATGGAGATTTACCTGAAATATAGTACACTAAATAACATCGTAACCATAGTAAAGGTATGGAGACTAACAAACAGGTAGGAAAGAGC
Source organism: Coenobita brevimanus (assembly GCF_032717465.1). Taxonomy (NCBI): domain Eukaryota; kingdom Metazoa; phylum Arthropoda; class Malacostraca; order Decapoda; family Coenobitidae; genus Coenobita; species Coenobita brevimanus. Next base: position 14,540,252 of record NC_136978.1, read on the forward strand.
TCTGGATGATGATGATGATGATGAGGTATGGACTGGGGACTGACCTGGGGCGTCGTATAGGAGCAGCGCGGAGAGCGTGTGCCCATTATCTGGCTCTCTCATCCTTTGTCTCCTGGAAGTAAAGAAAAGTATTGGCATCTGGATGTAAAGCCAGTACACACACACACACACACACACACACACACACAACGTGGTCAAAGAATGGATAAAAGTTGACATAGAGATAGGACAATATTATATATATATATATATATATATATATATATATATATATATATATATAGATATAGATAGATAGATAGATAGATAGATAGAGGGCTTTGGTTTGGAGAGGGTAGTACTTTATACCGGATGCCCTTCCTGATGTCCACAAACGACCCTTGGATGGATTCGAACCTCCGACCCTTCGGTCAGAGCGGAGCGCTCTAACCCACTGAGCAACGGCAATATATATATATAGGCAATATATATATATATATATATATATATATATATATATATATATATATATATATATATATATATAATCATCATCAGCCGTTGAGGTCCACCGCAGGACCGGCCTATCCCTACTGAAGCAGGGACGATACAGTCAGTGTATCTCCACCCAGTGGCTTAGGCTGTCTGATAGAGACTATGTAGAGTGAGAAGTGCTTGTGAGTGTAATTGTAATGTTGTAGTGGCTTTGGATGTGTGTGTAGTCTGTGAACCAAGTGTAATCGGCCCGCCTTAAGCCGACTAGGTGTAAGCATACTAGTATGCGACACTGGTTCAACCACAGCACCCCTTATGTCCGCCAAGCGGTCAGTGGCTCGGTGTACGCTTCCCAAAGTTTTTACAACTCTGACGGGAGGCGAACCCGCGTCCACCAGCGTGCGAAACGCACACTCTACCACTGTACCAGAGAGGCTCCATATATATATATATATATATATATATATATATATATATATATATATATATATATATATAAGGAGAGATAAGGAGAGAGAGAGAGAGAGAGAGAGAGAGAGAGAGAGAGAGAGAGAGAGAGAGAGAGAGAGAGAGAGAGAGAGAGAGAGAGAGAGAGAGAGAGAGAGAGAGAGAGAGAGAGAGAGAGAGAGAGAGGGGCATGTGTTGTAGTCATGAATGGAGTGAGTGAAAGGTGGCCGACCGGTGCTGTACTTTCTCCCTCACCCTGTCTTGCCTCTGCCCTCTCATGCCCAGGCTTGCCCTGCCACGGCCAGCCGCAACTCTGTCTTCCCCTGCCCAGGTTTACCCTGTCCTGCCCTGCCGTGCCCTGCCCTGTCCTAAGCAGCCCTACTTCTCCCTAGCCCTGCCATGGCCTGTCCTGTCCTGTCCTACTCTGTCTTGCTTTACTATACCCTGCTCAAACTGCTATACCTCTACTTGTACCTCTGCCCTACCCTGCCCTGCCCTACGCATACCCTGCTCTGTCCTGCCCTGCCTTGTCCTGTCCTAAACCTACCCTGTCCTGCCCTACTTTTTGCCCTGTCCTGCCATTCCCTGCTCTATCCCCTACCCTACCCAATCCTGCCCTGCCCTTTCCTGCTCCGTCATGCCCTCATAACTGACAAAAGGTGAGACAGACAGACAGACATAAATGGATGGAAACATTGCTGAATGCAGACTGCAAAATTATCTGCTATATGTTACAAATACGAGAAAGAGAGAGAGAGAGAGAGAGAGAGAGAGAGAGAGAGAGAGAGAGAGAGAGAGAGAGAGAGAGAGAGAGAGAGAGAGTAACGTGAGGTCTGACATTAAGGTGGTGCTAACACTAACTAACTAAGGTGGGGTTAACAATAACAAAGGTGGGGCTAACACTACCTAAGGAGCAAAAAGAATCGAGGATACAGACTAAACAGAAGTATGGATAAAGACTAAATTGATGTGAGGATAAAGACTCAACAGAAGTGAGGATAAAGACTCAACAGAAATAAGAGTACCTACTAACCAGAACTGAGGATAGAGGTAAGACAAAGTTAGGATAGGAGAAAGACTACAGATAACTTATATAAAGAGCATAAGTTGTGTGGGGTGAGATGAGGGATATAGTGAGGTAAAGCCTGTATTTGATGTAAGAAATAAAAGGAGAATTCTGTGATGAAGTGAAGGATATAATGAGGTGAGGAAGGGACTCAAGACAGAATTCTACAGTGAGGTGAGGCGAGGAGAAATAAGAGCTTTAGTGACGTATGGGTCTGTGTTTGAAGTGTGGGCTGATAAGAAAATATTATGATGATGTGAGGTGAGGTGGGTCCCTGAGTGAATGAAGTGTGGGATGAAGAGAGAATTCCATAGTGAAGCAAGGAGAGATGAAAACTACAGTACCATGGGGCCGGTGTGTGTATAACTGAGAGGACTGAACAGAGAGAATTTTGTGGTTGGGTAATGTACTGTTATTTTCTGGAGAGTACCGGTTGAAACTTAACTTACCCTAACCTAACCTAATTTAACCTGCATTGCTCTTACCCAGAAAATATTCGTAGATACAACCTAACCCACCCTAACCTAACCTAATTAACCTGTACTGCTCTTTTCCAGAAATTACTTGTTGCCATTTACCTTAATCCATCTAATCTAGCCTAACCCAAAAGCACAGTTCTGTTCCAAAAAACTGTCGAATTCTGCGGCAAGGAAAGGTGTGTCTGGGTCTGGAACTTCTACTGTATACAGGCCTAACAGACAGAGGGCTTAGGGTGAAATGAGAGTGCGGATTTAATGAAAGCTATACCGTTTTTACTCTACCGTAGTCCACATTTTTGTAACTATGCAACTTATTTCCTGTAGCTCTGTGACGGAAAAGACAATGCTGTGGCTCTACACACTTTCCATAGCACTCCTTCATGACCAGCATCATATTCTAGTGTTGATTTGTTTCACCAGCATTTAACAGAGAAAGGTGGCAATTTTAGGCTACGTTATTAAAGCAAGTTATGTCTTCATCAATATTAAGTAAATACTAACATAAAATACAATATCAGGGTATAATAGGCATAATAGGTCGCTATTCAAAATTGTGCTACGAAGCCTACAGTGTCACTCGGAATATGGCCAACAGTGCAGGCTGAGGCAGAATTTGAGAGGCAGTGTGGAGATGTCAACACTGGTCTGGGTAGTGATCTTACAGTACATTCATGACTCCTCTCGCTGCCTTTCTTTTGTTGCCATTTTTTCTGATCAGCACTGCTCCTATATACTAAGTGTCAATCAGTCTTGTCTGGAAAAAGAAGCAGTACAGTGACTAATCAAGTCTCAAATAACATTCTATACCCTTACCTTGGCCTTACACAGCAATCCCTCATTTTTGACCGCTGAGATGCACCAATAACACTAGAATATGATACTAGTCACGAAGAAGGATGTAAAGCCGTAGCAGTGTCTTTTTCTACCACACAGCTACATAAAATACGCTGCAAAAGGACGAAAATCTGGGCCAAGTTAAGGTAAAATGAGTAGAGCAAATCTAACTTGACCATCCTTAACTCACTCAGAGTGGCAGTATTGTTCCGGATGTTTACAGCTTTGTTGGATGGCATTGTATTTTCAGTCTCTTGTTTTTCTGCTTACTGTTGCCTGCCTGCCTCCCCGCCCCCCTAACTCCCTCCCAGTCCCCCTACCTGCCTCTCTGTCTACCTCGCTCCCGCACACATTTTACGCATTCCTCTCCCTGCCTCGCTTTCTTCCGTTTTATACCACTGCATTTTCTCTCCCTTGTTTTTCTGCATACTTTTGCCCACCTGTCCTCCACTAGACTGTCTCCTTAGCCATCTACCTCCCTTCCTATCCCCCTGTCTACATGTTTGCCTCGCTCCCTCACCCGTTTTACGCATTCCTCTCCCTGTCTTGCGTTCTTTCGTTTGGGATCACCGCATTTTCACTCTATTTAATGTTGTCTTCCTGTCCTCTACGTGCCTGCCTGCCCCCTGCTTCCCTCCCTGTCCGCTTGCCTTCTTGCTTACCTCACTACTTCATCCATGTTTGACGCATTCCTCCCCCTGCCTCACTTTGTCTTGTTTGATATCACTATAGCTTTCTGTCCCATGTTTTTCTGCTGTTCCCTGCCTGTCCTCTGTCTGACTACCTCCCAGCCCCCTCTCTCCCTGTCCGTCCCCCTGCCTCCCTCCCTATCCGCCTGCCTGCCTGCCTGCTTCGCTCCCCGCCCGACTGCCTCCGTGTCTCCATCTCATCTTGCCCACCTGCCTACCTACCGCCCTGCCCCCTATCTCCTGCCTGTATATCTCCCTGCCTGCCTGCACACTTCCTGTTTCCGTTGGTGGAATGCCTGACGGAAGCATGAGAAGTGAGGCTGAGGGCAGCATCCCTGGCCTGGTGGCATATTTTCATGCTGTGAGCCATCTCAACACCGCGCGCTAACACTCCCCTGCCCAGGATGATCGGTCGTTCAGTCTAACCTAATGTAACCTGACCTAACTCAGCTTAACTCCCAACTCCTAACACACTAACTCTAAAATAAAAAGCTAACCTAATCTAGTTGAACCTAACCCTAACGGACTAATCTAATCTAACCTTCAGACTAATCTAACCTAACCCCAACACATTAACCTAACCTAAGTCAAAGACTAACCTAAAAAACAACCTAGACCTTGCTAGAAGAGCCTAAAGTAGCCAAATCGACGAGAGTTGGGGAAATTTGCGGGCGGGTGATGGGATGGCTGGCGGCGCTGTGTTAATGCTGCCGCCGCCCGCTTGGCCACACCACCGACTCGCTCACACATACACACACACATACACACAGCAGTAGCACGATGGCGCAGCTGTGTGGGACTGACCTTTGTGGCGACGCTGTGACGATGGCTGCACCGCGTCTGTGGCCGGCGCTGCACCTCACGTATGCGCATGTTTAGCCCTACAGGACCCAGGTGCCGCGATCCTGGCCTCACTAGTCACCACCGACACTGAGGCTGCACTCCGCGCCCGGCCGCCATTACCGCGGGACTGCTGGCGGAGGGAGGCTGGGGGAGGGGCAGGGTCGGGCAGGGGAGGAGGAGGATGGAGATTGGGTAGGGAGAGAGGGAGGGGGAAGAAGACCAAGGCTCGTATTCACAAAGGTTCTTAGCCAGTTCCTACAGTAAACAAATATCTTCAACAGCGATACATGTTAAGAAATCACATAGTTTGGTCATATTTCTCCTGTTATTAATCACTCATGTTTGGCTCTGAAGTGTCTGGTGGCTGTATGGGTTAAAATAAAAGCATAATAAAAAACAAGGAACTTTATGAATACGGCCACTGCGATCGCATTCACAAACCTTCTCCAGCTTCACCTGTCTATATACGAAATTGCTGTACGTCCACGGTCAGGTGTATTTTCACGTTCGCTTATACTGATGCCAAACAATCCCAAATCAAACTGGAGTGAGCAGTAGAGTGAAAAACAACGACAGGGCAAAATACATTCCTGACAACAATTCACCGAGATTGGGGGAGGGAGAAGGGGAAGGGTTAGGAGGAGGAGGACGAGGAGGAGGTGGAAGGGGAGGAGATGGGTGGGGGAAGGCAAGGAGGAGGGAGAAAGGGAGGGGTTAGGGAGGAGGGTGAGGAGGAGGAGGTGAAAGGGGAGGGGCAAAGAAGGGGGAGGGACAGGAGGAGGTGGATGGGGAGGGGACAGAAGGGGGAGGGGTAAGAGGAGGTGAAAGGGAAGGGGAGAGGAGGGAGGAGGGATGGAGCTGGCAGGGAGGAGGGGGGGGCAAAGGAAGCATTCAGAAAAGTCTCCTATGAAAGCCTCCGTAGTCTTGAAGTGGCCGGGAGCTGGTGGACTTCAGCCAATATATAAAATAAATAAATACATAAATAAATAAATAAATAAATACAAAGGACCACCAAAACCTTAACCCCTTGCATCCGGTGACGCGTTTTTTATTTTATTTTTGAAACAACCATACGATCTTTTTAACCAAACTCAAAATTGGATCCGTTGACGTGAAGAAGTTAATTTGGGCTACACAGTGTCACACATCCTAAGTTTTTTTTTTTTTTTTTTTTTAAGAAGCCTCTCCTAAGATGAATATAGGCGTCTGAAAGTAATAAGAATGTACTGGAATAAAAGGCCATTCGAGTGACGGGGTTAAGAATGGCTAGAGAGAGAGAGAGAGAGAGAGAGAGAGAGAGAGAGAGAGAGAGAGAGAGAGAGAGAGAGCATTTACAAACGTTCTACCATTTCAGGTGAGTTAAGACCGCTTGGTATAACTTCTACTTTAAATTAAACATTTATTAAATAACAACCAAACTAGGTAGCTAATGACGCGAACAGTGCGACAACAGCAATAATAATAATAATAATAATAATAATAATAACTGCGATAACATCATCACCACAACCACCACCACCACCACCATCATCATTATCACAACCACCACCACCATCATCATCATTATTATTATTATTATTATTACTAATATTATTATTATCATTATTATTATTGTCGTACTGTTCATTAACCATCCTACCCTAGTTTGGGATTAAGGCTTCTGGCAATGAATAATCTATATTATAATGATCCAATTTCTGTATTTTTGTTGGCTTGTCGGTTTGTCCGTTTGTGACCGTGACACAGCAAAAATGGTGCACTGTAGTGCAATTTTTGTTAGTGCAAGGTGCCGCTAAAATGTTCTAACTTGAAGAATAATACAATTTCCAGTCCAGTCGGGCCACCGGTTCCCGAGTTATGACTCATTTCTGGCCTTCTGACATCGAACGGCTTCAGCAGCCTTTACGCAGATCACTTTCTTTGTGGGCACTGAAGTTACCGTAACACACCCAAACCTGCGCAACGTTGTGCAGTTTTTGTTATAGCAAGGTACCATTAAAATGCTCTAACTTGAAGAATAAAACAAAATTCAGTTCAATCGCGCCACCGGTTCCCGAGTTATGACTTATTTCTGGCCTTTTGACATCGAGCGGAAAGGCCACCTTCGGCGGCCGTTAGGCAAGTAATAATAATAATAATAATAATAATAATAATAATTATAATAATAATAACAATAATAATAATAATAATTTCACAAACTTATTTAATCGAACAAACTGCTTTAAGATCCTTTATAAATACAGAACAGAGGGATCTAGTTACAAACCTTCTTACGCATCAGCAAGTTTGAGACTGGTATACCCTTTTCATCTTAACTTGGCCCAGATTTTCTTCCTTTTGCAACTTATTTCACATAGCTCTGTGGCAGAAAATGACATTATCACAGTTCTACATTTTTTCCGTTGCACTTCTTCGTGACTCATATGATATGACAGGAAAGATAGGAAAGTAAAATTCTAATGATATATACTCAGCAATCAAGACGGGATATGCCAATCTTAGGCCAGGTTAGAGCGGGCTCGTGGCCCTTGGTTCCTTCTTCCTCACTTTTTTTTTTTTTTTTTTTTTGGCCTTGTCTTGTCTCATTAGCAAAGCAGGGTTAATATTAAAGTAAGAAGGAGGAGGACGAGGAGGAAAATACTAATACTAATAAAAATAAGAGGAGGAGGAGGAGGAGGAGGAGGAGGAAAAACAAAACTCTGGTGATATCCAATTGCCAAGGAGATTCTGTTTACCTTAGAAATTATATAAGATTCTTCATGAATACCATCTCACAGGATTCACATTCTGAGTGATTCTGATGTCGCAGCACTTCTGTCTTAGCGATTTTTTCTGCACACTGCACCTCAGAATGTTGTGCAAGATCGTTTGTCTATACCTTAATCTTACTCTCATGGCGAAAAATACATCATCATCATCACCTCGACTCTTTACCTCACTCACAGGTAGAATGAGGTAGGAAAAAAGAAAATTAGTGAAAAGGTACAGATCATGTGCACTTAAACGGGCCACACACTCATTCACTCATCATTCAAGCTCCCGGAATCCGAACTCCACCTCACGGGCATAACGCTTCACTTCGACTCCTGTGTGTTGCGGGGACGGCTCAAGTGTTATCATATAGTAACTTCCTACTCCCACTGCCACAACCACGCCCACACCAGCCGACTGAGCCATTCTTGCAACTACCACGTGAATTCTAGAGGTTAACTGCAAAGGAGAAAGGCTTACTGTAAAAAAAAAGTGAAGTGAATAGTAGTAGTAGTAGTAGTAGTAGTAGTAGTAGTAGCAGTAGTAGTAGTAGTAGTAGTAGTAGTAGTAGTAGTAGTAGTAGTAGCAGTAGTAGTAGTAGTAGTAGTAGTAGTAGCAGTAGTAGTAGTAGTAGTAGTAGTAGTAGTAGTAGTAGTAGCAGAAGTAGAAATTGTTGCTGCAGCTCCATTATTTAATCTGAAACGTGAACCCAGTGGACTACAGGCTGAAAGTGTCCTCCCGCAGTTCACCATCCTCCTCTTGGGGAATAGGAGGTAACAAAAGAGCGTTTGTATACTCAGGAAATGAAGTCAGGTAATCATAGCGGTGCCACCACGAGAAGGCGTCACTTGCAGCACCAGAGTGAATAGTAACTCCTTCAATCAGATATTATTATTATTATTATTATTATTATTATTATTATTATTATTGTTGTTATTATTATTATTATTGTTGTTATTATTATTATTACTATTATCATTACTTCTACTACTACTACTACTACTGCGATCGCCAAACAATAGTTATTCAGCTCAGGAAAACCTTTAAAACTTGAGGAATTAAAATATTATCCTTCATTAGCCCATTCAATGAGATGCCTTTTCAAAGTTGAAGAAAATCGTCATAAAGTAATAAATACATAAATAAAATGAATAAATAAATAACAACGGCGCAAAATAAGATAGAAAAAGTGAAAATTAACTGTTATGGAGATCTTGTTTGCCTTATGGACTGGGTGAGAGAGAGAGAGAGAGAGAGAGAGAGAGAGAGAGAGAGAGAGAGAGAGAGAGAGAGGGGGGGAAGAAGTGGGGGAATAAGTAAACAAAGTCTTCCTATCAATTCACTACTAATAAAAACAATAATAATAACAATAATAATAATAATAATAATAATAATAATAGTAATGATAATAATAATAATAATAATAATAATAATAATAATAATAATACTGTTTTCATAATCCTTCTTACGTTAATATTAAATCTTAAGTTTGGCCACTGTATGAATGAAAGCAAAATTACAAACAATCTTACAAGGAACCGATTTTTAAGAGAGTTTGTAAATATGGAAGCAAAAGAGGCTAGAGATTATAAATATGAAAGTAGAGGCTCTGGGAGCTTAAAACTGTAAATATGGAAGCTGGGGCAGTAGACTAGTAGAAGCTTAAGAGAGTTTGTAAATATAAAAGCTGGGTTGGTAGAAGCTTAAGAGAGTTTGTAAATATATCAATGGATTGAAGCTTAAGAAAGTTTGTAAATATAAAAATTGGATGTGTAGACGCTTAAAAGGGTTTGTGAATATAAAAGCGGGGTTAGTAGAAGCTTAAGAGAGTTTGTAAATATAGAAGCTGGGGTTGTGGGAGCTTAAGAGAGTTTGTAAATATAAAAGCAGGGTTAGTAGAAGCTTAAGAAAGTTTGTACATATAAAAGCAGGGTTAGTAAAAGCTTAAGAGAGTTTGTACATATAAGAGCAGGGTTAGTAGAAGCTTAAGAGAGTTTGTAAATATAGAAAATGGGTTTAGAGAAGCTTGAGAGAGTTTGTAAATATAGAAGCTGGAGTTGTAGAAGCTTAAGAGAGTTTGTAAACATAGAACCTGGAGTTGTAGAAGCTTAAGAGTTTGTAAATATAAAACAAAAGGTTGTATTCATAAAAACTCTCCAGCAGCTTAATTTCGGGCTTAGACTACTCGCTCATAATTTCATCTTCACTCCCATGGCTACCAAAATACTGGTGATCCACATAACGGTGAATTATGATGTGGAATAGACGTTACAATGGAAAGAGAGAGAGAGAGAGAGAGAGAGAGAGAGAGAGAGAGAGAGAGAGAGGGAGAGAGAGAGAGAGAGAGAGAGGCAAGAAAGGGGATAGAGAGGATGAGAGAGGGAGAAGGGGAAGGAGGAGGGTGGGGAGAAGGGAAGAGAGAGAGAGAGAGAGAGGAGGGGCAAGGTGGGGGGTGGGGAGGAGGGGAGGGAGACCGGGGAGGGGGACCTGCCTTAGGGCACCTCTTCGGACCCGTCCACTCCAACCACATTCCTGTCTCTCTCTCTCTCTCTCTCTCTCTCCCGGTACCGTATTCACAAAATTTCTCTCTCTCTCTCTCTCTCTTGGTGCCGCATTCACAAAATTTCTCTCTCTCTCTCTCTCTCCTCCCCCCCTCTCTTGGTACTGCATTCACAAAATCTCTCTCTCTCTCTCTCTCTCTCTCTCTCTCTCTCTCTCTCTCTCTCTCATCATGCAATTTTTTTTATCCAGATGCATAACGGCATTTCTCAATCCATTCACTAAGATCATGCATTTTATTGTTAATTTCTTCTGCTATAGTTCTTTCATTTTTCTTGGCTCAGGTTATGTCCTTTTGCAGCTTATCACGTAGCTGAATGGCAAAATAAGACACTGCTACGGCTCTACACCCCTTCCATAGCAATTCTTCGTGACTAGCATCATATTCTAGTGTTAACCTATTGCTATAATTCAGCATTCAAGATGGAGAGATGATTATTGCTGGGCAAGTCAAACTGAAGAGAGTACAACAGCCGATTTTATATAGTCTAGGAGAGCCCCGGGTTGTGACAGGGTTAATGACGTATATACATAACCCCTTCGGTCCGAAAAGTCTCTCTCCCCACTCCCCCCATCTATATATTGTACCGTATATAAATGAGCCGTGTTGTTTGTCTGTTTGTCCTTGACTCACGCCCAAGCCATAGGCCAGAGACTCCCAGAGCCACATATATTCTGAATCAGGGCGACTCAAGGATAGTTTTAGGCAGATCAAAATTCAGATGTGTCATTTGAGGTCACCGGTAGTGTTCGTCTTTTGGCCTGGACAACGCCGGGTGCCCCTGCAGCCCAATTTTTGGCATGGAGATTCACATGACCTCAAGTTCGGACAAAGGCTACCTCCTAGGTCATTTGAGGTCACTGGTCGGAGGTCATTTGAGGTCACCGGTAATACACACTTGAACGACTGGACCCAGCAGCCCAATTTTTGGCATGGAGACTCACATGACCTCCAGTTCAGACACAGGCTATGTGAGTTGGCCTCTGAGGTCATTTGAGGTCACCGGTAAACAAGTGAGCACAAATACTGTGCGATAGTCTTCGAAAGCTGATAAAGAAAGTTCCTGGACCTCTTATAATCCCTCTTCAAAAGCATAAGAGGTACATGGTCTTTCTGGAGTAGAAAGACTGAACTAGAACAAATAGGATTAGGGTGTTCACCTTTTTCGCCCAGCAACGCCCGGTACCCCTGCTAGTCCATCTACATAAAATCACAACTTGGTGTTAAAAGAGAAATAAAAAAATATGTCATTGGATGGGTCAACCACTTCACTGTGATGACGAATTAGTTGCTCTGCTATTGCTATCATGGTGGAAAGTGGGAGTGCCCATCATCCACTAACTTAATGTAGTGCTGGCTACTTCTTCCTTCGTGTCTTTTTCTGTGTCTTTCCTACTCTCTATTTCTCCCATCCTTTCTGTCATTATTTATTACTCTTCATTCCACTTCAGGTGGATTTACACTGAACGACAAGCCAAATGGCTTCCTGTAAATCAGGAAACCAGTTACAATGTTGGGTGTCAGCAGTGTCCTGTTGGTGCTGCTTCCCCATAGGTTATATACTCATTTATGTCTCTTTTCTCTTTTCCTGTGATGCATTTACACAGCACACAAGTAATCAAGTTTCCTCTTTTCCTTCTCTCTTGCAATGTTGGTAGGTTTAATTTTCCTAGTCTTTCTTGATAGCTTAGATCCCTTAAGCTTGGAGCTCATCTTGTTGCAGCCCTTTATACCTTTTCAGTCTTATCTATGTGCTTTTTGAGATGTGGATTCCAGACTACAGATGCATACTCCAGAGCCAGTCAACTGAATGACGTGATTATTTTTCTCAGCATGTCTTCATTTATGTATGTGAATGCTATTCTCACATTAGCAAGCAGCGTGTACATGTTTCTTACTTTCTCATTTATGTGGTCAGCCGGTGATAGTCTGTTACTGATAATCGCTCCTCATCTTTCCCTTTTTCTGATGTGTGTAAGGTTGAACCTTCTAACTTATAATCCCAGTCTGGTCTTTTTCCACTTTTACCGAACATTATTACATTTGTCCACACTGAATTCCATTTGCCATCTACTGCCCCATTCATGTACGGTGGCTTATTTAATTCTTCTTGTAACTCTATGCAAACGATCTGTGTTTGTAATTTTCCTTTGTATTTTTGGATAATCAGCAAACATATTTAGGTGGCTTCCATTTCCATTGTTGCTGTCTGTCATTTATATTATACTAAAAGCATGATTGGTGCCACACCACTTGTCACTTCTCTCCATGATAAGCAATTTCCCCTTAGTACTGTTCTCATTCTCCCCCCCCCCCTTTTTTTTTTAAATAAAACCTTTCATCCAACAGTACAGATTACCTTGGATTTCTCCTTGATGGTACAGTTTCCACAAAAGTCTTTGGTGTGGTAGTCTGTCAAATGACTTCTTAAAATTCAAATGGATGCTGTCTATCCAGCCATCTCTTTTCTGAAGTGTTTCTGCGACCCTGTCATAGTAGCTTAATTGATTGGTAATACATGATTTTCCCTTTCTAAAGCCGAATTGTCTTTCCATTATCATATTGTCTTTTTCCACGTGCTTTACCCAAATTTTGCGTACGAGCTTCTCAAATATCTTACTTACGACACTAGTCAGTGATAATGGTCGGTAGTTAAGTGGATTTTGTCTACTTCCTTTCTTGAAAAAGGAAACACTGTTTGCTTTCTTCTAGATATCAGGTAGTTTATCTTGTCTCAAGGATTCTCTGAATATTAAATGCATTGCTCTGCTTAGCTCTTCTGCACATTCCTGTAATACCCAGAATGAAATCTCATCAGGACCATTAGCTTTTCCTTTGTCTAATTTACTCATCTCTTCCTGGACCTCTGCTTCGACATACGTATGTTTGTTTATATGTGTGGGCATGATTATTCATTTTCCTCTCTCTCATATCTTTCTTCTGTAAAAACTGATTGAAATTTTTGTTTCGTACTTCACAAATATCTTTTTCACTGGTATAGACTTTTCCCTCATCCATGATGGACTGTATTTTATCTTTGACTTTAGTTTTTAGTATGTAGCTGTACAACAACTTCGGTTGATCAGTGCTTTTATTCATGATGTCTTCAAACTGCCTTTGAGCTTCTCTCTTTATCCTTGTATAATCATTCTTGCCTGCTTGTAGTTGCTATATTTTCTCTCACTATTTTGTCGTCTGTATCTGATCCACAGCAAATCTCTTTTCTCTTTTGCTTTTTTTACAATCAGTATTAAACCAATTCTTTATCCTTATTTCCATTATTTCCATTTCTTTGTGCTGTGGGACATAATTATGGACTCCTGTTTCGTAAAATTCACAGATTTTTTTTTTTTAATACATATGTATCATTTACTTCTTGTCCTCTTAGTTCCTTTTCCCAATCTATTTCCTTAAAGTACTTCTTTAGGTCATGACAGTTGCCCTTTTTTGTAGTTTAGCTTGTTTTTGTAATTTTCATTATCTGTAACTAAATTATATGATATCCTGAAATTGTAATCTAATACTGCATGGTCGCTTTTGCTGACTGGGGCGTGATCGATTATATTGTCAATTTCATTTTCTTGCCTAGTAAATGTGAGATCTAATAATGAGGGGTCTTCTGGTCCTCTTTTCCTGGTGTTTTCCTTTATATGTTTTGTCAGGAAAAGCTCCTGCATAAGATCCAGGAGCTTCTCCCAACAGCTTTCCTAGCTTCTTACATCTAGAGTATTCCAATATATTCCCGCTGGTATATTTCTTTCATATTTTTCTTCCATTCTACATAGTAGCGTTCTTAAACGATGAATAGTCCTTTCTGCCAGGTCTTCACACTCACCTCTGTCTCACGTGTTTGCCTTGGGTGGCATACTGTATATATATATATATATATATATATATATATATATATATATATATATATATATATATATATATATATATATATATATATATATATATATATATATATATGTCACATTTATTTTCTTTTCAGATGTACTTATCTCTACTGCAATTAAATTCTACTTGGTAAGTCTAGTTCTATCTCTTTGACTTGGAGTCTTTTCTTTGTTCATATCATAACTCCTCCTCCTCGTTTCAAGTTCCTGTCTCTATGCCAAATAATGTATTCATCAAAATTTAAGGAGTCGTTGTATATTACTGGGGTAAATTTTGTTTCTGATAAACAAATACTATGAGGCTCATTTTCTTTGGTACAGTCTTTTATGTCTAATAATCTAGGTACCATTCCATTTACATCTGAGTACATCAACTTAGTCATACTGTTTACATATTTGACACTGGTGGAGTCTACTACCCAACGTTTATTTAGTCCCTGTTGTTTATGTGCCATTCTTACCCGTCCCCGCCCAGGAGGGGCTCGTGGACGGGTATTGTTTTCCCCTCGGTTTATCTGTTTGTTTATTTGTTTGTTTTTGTTCATCTGACTGTTTGTCTGTCTGTTTTAACAACTTTACGTGAAAACTACTGGTGCGATTCTGACTAAAATTACAGAGATGATGGGAAATGACCTGCTCACATGATTAAATTTGGGCCAAATCGGGCCAAGGTCCAGGCTGTAGGCCCCAAAAATGTAAAAAAAAAATAAATAAATAAAAAATAAAAAATAAAAAAAATAAAAACATCTTTTTTTCGCCATAACTCCTTTCAAATTCGTCAAATAGACATGAAACCAATACAAAAAGGTGCATCTTTCAAATCTGCATCCTATAACATATCTCGTGACATCAGAGGGGCCACCCCCCAGTTAGCGGTAGGGGGGTTAATGTCAGGAGGGTTGAGCCTAAAATTTCAAATGAGCATAAAATTTTCAATTTTCAGTCGATTTACTCCAAATCTGACATGTGACATCTTTGACTAAATATCCTGTTGATACGTCAACACTAATATGACTGCCGGGGACACGTCCGCTGTGCCTTGGCGCCGCTTCTTGTCTTACTTGTAACCCTACTACTATGTAAAAAAAAAAAAAAACACTTGCCTTCATCTGATCATTCATTATATTCTCTTTTTGCTTCTTCCCTCTTTTCCTTTAGTAGTCCCCATTCCTCTTGAGTTAGGCAACTTAATATCCATACATTTTATATTCCTCAGATTCCTTAAGTTTGTTTGCATTTCTTATAACTTCTGCAGTGTTCACACTTTGGAAGGTTACTTTCAGGGGCCGTGTGTGTGTTCTTACCTAAATGTTCTTACCTAATTGTATCTTTACAGGAATGAGTCAAGCTCGTATTGTCCCGTGTCTTAGACCATATTGATCGTACATATCCTTAAATTTGTGAATTGTTTTGGCACACACTATTTCATTCGGTAGTGCATTCCATTGATCAATTGCTCTGTTTGGGAAACTGAATTTCCTTACGTCTTTATCACCTCTCTTCTTATGCAGTTTTTTGCAGTGTCCTCTTGCTGATGCTTCTCCATATGTTAAGTAATCATTTATGTCTATTTTCTCCTTTCCTGATATGCACTTATATAGCATTATCATGTCACCTCTTTTCCTTCTCTCCTGTAGTGTTGGTAGATTCAGTTTATTTAGTCTTTCTTCGTAGCTTAGGTCACTTAAGCTTGGTATCCATCTTGTAGCGGCCCTTTGAACTTTTTCAATCTTGTCTATATGCTTTTTGAGATGAGGACTCCAGACTATTGATGCATATTCCAGGGTTGGTCTAATGAATGATGTTATTATCCTTCTTAGCATGTCTTCATTTATGTATGTGAATGCTATTCTCATATTTGCAAGCAGTGTATACATGTTCCGTACCTTCTCGCTGATGTGGTCAGCCGGAGATAGTGTGTTATTGATAATCACACCTAGGTCTTTCTCTCTTTCTGATGTGTATAGGGTTTTATTTCCTAACTTATAATCCCAATCAGGTCTTTTTCTACTTTTACCAAACTTGATTACATGACACTTGTCCACATTGAATTCCATTTGCCATGTACTACTCCATTCATGAAGTTTATTTAATTCTTCTTGTAGCTCCCTACAAGAGTCTGTGCTAGTAATTCTCCTTTGTATTTTTGCATCATCTGCAAACATATTCAGATAGCTCTCATTTCCAGTGTTACTGTTTACATCATTTATGTACACTAGAAACATGATTGGTGCCAGCACCGAACCCTGTGGTACTCCACTAGTCACTTCTTTCCATGATGAGTAGTTTCCTCTTATAGTCTCACCAATCTAAAACCAAGGTTTGGGTGGGGTCTGGCGCTGGGTGCAGCCATGCCATACTTCCTAAACGAGCGATGAGTAGATTCTGTTATATATGTAATAGGCATCACAGACAGGTACACACATACTAATACAATATACACGTAAGTATTCTAGCATATCAAAGGAAGGTAAACTTGTAATGCATACGGCTCTTGTACATCAATAAAGAAACGTGGCATACATATTTTACAGTGGTGCTGAAAAAAATGTAGTTACTTTTACCGACTTTCACGGTAGTTCTAAGTTGGGTAAGTAATGTAACAATTACGTTTATAATATAATTTGAAGGAATCAGTAGAACATACGCTATTTTCTTAATAGAAATAAATAAGTTAAAACACTCACGAGCGGCAACATCCAGGCCCATACTGGGAGTTAATCCATTGGAGGGAGATTTAAGCTGCTGTCACGTGCTTCCACTGTTCACTTTGTTATATATATAACTTAAATTATATTTATAACTTAAAATAGTTTGTCTTTACACACACACACACAGACACACACACACACACACACACACAGAAGTGGGTGAAGTCATGTCAGGCCAGGTGGAGAGGTGTGAGCGGACGAACTCTAACGGTGTCAGGTCAGCTACTAGCCAATCAGAGTATAGGAAACAAGGCAACGCTGTACGCCGGGAAATCCCCGGCTGGACTCCACCCAAACCTTGGTTTTAGATTGGTGAGACTATAGTACTGTCCTTATTTCTCTTTTTATGAGAAAGTCTTGCATTCAACAAAACAGTTTGCCTCGAATTCCTCCTTGATGGTACAGCTTCCATAAAAGTCTTTGGTGTGGTACTGTGTCAAAAGCTTTCTTGAAATCTAAATAGATACTGTCCACCCATCCTTCCCTTTCCTGTATTGTGTTTGTTACTCTGTCATAGTAGCTCAACAGATTAGTAACACATGATTTTCCTTTTCTGAAACCAAACTGTCTTTCTGTTATCATACTGTGTTCTGCTAGATGATTTACCCAAGCTTTTCTTATAAGTTTTTCTAATACCTTGCTTACAACACTGGTCAGTGATACTGGTCGGTAGTTGACAGGATTTTGTCTATTTCCTTTCTTGAATAAGGGGACTATATTTGCTTTTTTCCAAATATCAGGTAGTTTCCCTTGACTCAAGGATTTCTTGAAAATTAA
This sequence comes from Coenobita brevimanus, assembly GCF_032717465.1. Taxonomy (NCBI): domain Eukaryota; kingdom Metazoa; phylum Arthropoda; class Malacostraca; order Decapoda; family Coenobitidae; genus Coenobita; species Coenobita brevimanus. The sequence continues at coordinate 14,557,779 of NC_136978.1, forward strand.
AAATAATGTGTGTGTGTGTGTGTGTGTGTGTGTGTGTGTGTGTGTGTGTGTGTGTGTGTGTGTGTGTGTGTGTGTGTGTGTGTGTGTGTGTGTGTGTGTGTGTGTGCGCGTGCGTGCGTGCGTGCGTGCATGCGTGGTACAGTAGAGGTACTCTGATGTGACGAGGCTGCTGCAATGCAAAAGCCGATGTGTTCAGTCTACAGTGTGTTGTGCCAAGGTAACACTAAAGTCCCGTCCACACGAGCGGGCAATGCCCGCGGGCACGAGCGAGCGGTTTGCCTGTTGACGGGCTCACCGCTTGTGCCTGCGGGCAATTTACGCATTTGCCCGCGGGCACAAGCAGTGAGCCCGTCAACAGGCAAACTGCTCGCTTGTGCCTGCGGGCATTGCCCACTCGTGTGGACGGGGCTTTAGGCAGCATTCAGGTGCATCAGTGAACAGGCGAAATGAGGGGACTCTTTGACGAAGGATCCTCGATCCTTTTCACACTGGTGGTCAGAAAGCTGTGGCTAAAGCATTCAAGTGGGTTTTTGAAGCTACAGCCTCCGATGCTGTGTTTCTCAAGGCTTTTGCTCCTCCTTTTACTGGCCTTTCTTCTTTCTTGGCATTAACGCACTTGCGAAATGAGGGGGAGAAATCAGCAAATGCTATGAGCGGGATGTTTAGCAAGACTGGCTGCAGGGATTAGAAGGTATCCTGAGCAGGAACCAGGTGAAAGAAGTTACTTTTTTTTTTTTTTTATAATAAGGCTGTGATTAACGGCAGCAGCAGCAGAGGCAAAACCATAGAAAAAAAAAAAGATAGTATGATGATAAACCGTCAATGGAGCAATTCCAAGAGAGTCGAGGGGTGTCACCACCTACTGTATGAAAGCGCAGGAGTAAAGAATTTACAGCGCAGGGCTAAAAAGCTAGTGGCTTAGCCAAAAGATGGATATTACAAAGAATGCCTGCAGCAAAAAATTTTGTAACCTCACTCAATATTTTATTCTGCCTCACGCCAGTTGATATATTCAGTTGAGGGTAACCCATGTCCTCTTCAGGGTTAGAAACTACAGTATTTCAAATATCCGCGTACAGGGCAGGTATTCACCATCTTTAGTGTTGGATACCGTCAAATCATTTCAGAGCTAAGGGAAAATCATCCCCTATAAAGGGGATCGTGGAGAGACCTAACAGAAACTTAAATTCAATGACATAATAACTACAACTATCTGAATGTTTTTACAGGTCCAGTGATATGACAAAGGACACTCAAGGACGACGGAATATCAGAAAATTTGCTTTTTCCAATGGAGTGGTTGGCAACTGGAATCTCGTAAAGGAGTGGATTAACACACTCATGAGGGGAAGCAAGACGAATTTTGGAAAACCAAGAAAAAAAAACATTATTACAAGGCACAACCATCCATCTCATGGTGTCAACAAGCTGGAGGCGAGGTGGACTACTGAGTCACGTCACTGACCCCTTCAACCCGAGGAAGTCTTTTATGTTTTATTATTTGGTACCAACAGACGATTTGATCCAGCTTCGAAGAGACTTTCAAAATTGGAAAGGAGATGCAGACGCTCTAAACCCTTCATTACGAAATACTTTTGCTAAATTCAGTAAAATAGTCTGGAAGTGGCAAAATAAACAATTAAATTACGTCATTTGATTCAAGGAGCCGAGAGCCTCCCCTAGGAAAGAGAACTATTTAACAGGATACTTAATTTTCAGTAACTACGTGTTTGGCAGAGGTGAAATAGGTTTGTTTAACTGTTGGAAAAGGGTCGAGGAAAAATGCAGACGCTCCATGATTAACAGTTGACACTCAGAGGTGCCCTTTCAAAAGGTCTAACTCGACCAACTTGCATCTCAGGTCGAGTGTTTGTGCAACTATTTTGGTTGAATCTTACTCAGGGGATAAATTCAGCAGACGGAGGCTATAAACCCATTTCATTTCATTTTCTCATTACCATTACTTTTTATTCTTATTACTGTATTTCATTTTTGATGCGACAGTTGTGTTCGTTGCTACTGCCTTCCGAATTTACTTCCATTTATTTCTCATACGTTAGGATGATGAAGGGATCTTACTAAAACATGTACAGGAGCCAACTTGTACATTGCCAATAAATCTACTTGAAACAGGTCCAAGTACGGTTAACAAGATGGAACACAATGCAATACCATCGACCACCAAATAATGTAAAGCACCATATCTGATTTTCATCTGTGATCTTGACCTTCAACAAAGTACTCTCAAAATCGAATTACCTCACTCATGCCTAACCGTTAACCCTTCCGCCTACTTTGGTTAGAATCAAACAAAAGCTATTCGAGCTGACTTTGCCCGGTGACACTGATCTCTGACCTTTCTCACTGACCTTGGCCTATTTGACTGACTTCAAAATCGAATCGTTTCCTCGTTTTAATCTGAGCTCTTCCACAAAGTTTAGTCTACATCCGATAAAAACTATGTAAGCTGACCTTGCCATGTGACCTTCAGCTTTGATCTGTTGTTCTAAATGCAATAGGTCAACCTCTTAATGCTCTTCAGTTCATCCACCAAGTTTATCCATATTAAATAAAAACTGTTTTACTTTTGTTACCAGAAAAGTCACACGGATCGAACTTTGACACTGCCCTGTAACCTTCACCAATGACCGATTGCACTCAGAACTGAATTATTTATTTTTGCCTGACCCTTAACACTTCCACCAAGCTGGCTTCAAATCTCATCAGAACTAATCCCATCAGGGTCGGATTCAGACATGATGAGAACCCTAAAAGCTATGGGAAGCTGTAGAGGCGCTATTTGGCAATTTCTAACAGATGATAAGGCTGTGTAACAACTGAACTTGACTAGAATGCCGCCAAGATACATATGAAATCCGTGCAGTGGGTTAATTAGGCTTAATCATTACTTAACACACAAATTATAAATCATTACTTAACATACAAATTATAAGAAAACTGTAAAAAAAATCAGATTTTGAGAGGCCCCTTCCGACTGTGAGGCCCTACGCTGTAACTTGTTTTGCTTATGCCTAAATCCGGCCTGTTTAAGTCAACCTTGCCTTGTGACCTCTATCTTTTAACTTTCCCTGTGATCATGACCTTTCACTGACTGTTGTCAAAATTGAATCTTATTTATTCTTGCCTTATCCTCACTCATTCTACAAACTTTGGCCTAAATCGCATGAAAATGCTTTGGCTGACTTTCCCCTATGACAATGACCTTGGACCCTATAAAGAATACATTTACTTCTTGCTGACCTTCGTCACTTCCACAAACTTTGGTTAAACTCGGATCAAAATTGTATTATTTTCTTGAACAAACACACGGGTCGAACTTCGACACTGCCCTGCGACCGTGACCGAGTGTTTTCAAAACTGAATCACTTCATTCTTGCCTTAACCGCAACACTTTCCCTAAGTTTGGTCTAAATTGGTTAAAAAATTGTTCAAGCTGACTTTGCTAGATACTGGCTGACCCCTCAACCCTTCTACCAAGTTTGATTAATCATCACCATCACCATCATCCGGACCTCCCTTCCCACCCTAGGGCAGGGTGAGGAGTAGCAACGTCCAGACAGCCCAAGTCTGCCCAATCCAATGGGCCACGCTTCCATTCACTCGTTTCAAGCTCCCTGAATCCTGACTCTACCTGATACGCCAAAAACATTCACCACGATCTGTACCTTCACATAAACGTATCCGACAGAGTCAATCCGGACGCTGACACGTTAAAAAGGGGTGCCAAATCCCTGACCATGCACTTCTCACAACATTAATCCAGTTAGCTCGATCTCTTGTCAATCCCCTAGCCCCACCGACTTCCATACCTCTCATCCTCACACACTCATCCACCATATCTCGCCACCTTCTCCTTGGCCTACCTCGCCCCCTCCCCCCTCCATCAAATTCGCTTTTTCATCACTCCATTGTTATCCATTCTCTCAACATGACCACCTCATCTCTCCATACACTCTCTTCGATTCTGGTGTCCACAGACTTCCTCACTCCACATCTTTCACGAATCACATTATTTCATATCCTATCCACCCTCTGTACTCCACATACATTCCTCAGCAGTTCACTGCTCTCACCCCAGACTTTTCATTTTCATGCCACACCACAGTCTCATGCATATGTCAAAGCTGGGACTAACACTCCTTCATGTAAGCCTCGTGCGGCTGCAACACTCAAGCCTCTGTTTCTCATCAAGCCCCTCGTAGCACCAGCCACTTTCCTTCCTTGTGTCACTCTACTTTCCACTTCTTTTGTACATTTTCCTCTCTTTTCTATCACTGTTCTCAGGTATTTGTACTCTCTCACCAATTCCGGTCTCTCTTCCTTCACTATAACATCACATTGGGAGTCACCTTCACTCTCAATAACCATCACCTTAATCTTTTCTACATTTACTCTCAATTCACGACGCTCATAGATATCAGCAAAACTATGCACTAGTCTACCAATTTCCTGTCCGGTATTTTCAAGTAGTACAACATCATCAGGATACAACAAATTCGAGATATTCTATCCATTACCATTTATTACTAAAATACACACCTCCGCCGCCGCCGGACCAACCACCCCGCCGCCCCCCACCCCACTGCCAAGCCGCAGCCCCACTACCACCCCAGGAGGACACCACAGCAGGCCAGGTCAGTTTGAGACAGACCCTGAGCGAGAAGGGTGCCGGGGCGCCCCTACTTTGAGTCCCTCTTCCTTTCAACCGACCTGACAACAACCACGCAGGAATGAGAGACGACCTTACAAAAGGAGCAGCCTTCACCAGGTTCAGGGTGGGACTGTTCTAGATACAGTCCCAAACAACACTGCGGTCACGGCCACAGTACGTACCGGGGAGGGAGCGGCCACAGTATGCCCCTCAGTTGTTCCCCCCTGTAGCACCACGGTCATGGACACAGTAGGTACCGGGGAGGGAGCGGCCACAGTACGCCCCTCAGCTACAGCCACATCTGGAGACAGCCTCAGAGCGTTAGCTATTGAGCGCGCACCGACTGGCAAAGGAAGGAAGAATGGAACCGCGACAATGACCACAGTACGTGTCGGGGAGGGAGTGGCCACAGTACGTGTTGGGGAGGGAGTGGCCACAGTACGCCCCTCGTCCACCTCCTCCTCCTCCTACGGGAGTAGCACCGCGGTCACGGCCACAGTACGTACCAGGGAGGAAGCGGCCACAGTACGCCCCTCAACTACTTCCCGTTGGGCAGGCAGAGCCGCAACAATGGCCACAGTACGTGTCGGGGAGGAAGCAGCCACAGTACGCCCCTCATTTGCCTCTTCCTCCTTCAGGAGCAGCATCGCAGTCACGGCCACAGTACGTACCGGGGAAGGAGTGGCCACAGTACGCCCTTCAGCTGCTACCCTTAGGGACTGCGGAACCGCCACAATGGCCACCGTCCGTGTGGGGGAAGGAGCAGCCACAGTACGCCTTTTATCTGTAGTCTCTAGGGTTCTCCCGGAGGAGAAGCTCCCTTGCACGGCCGGCTCACTACCTCTCGGCTGGGTGGGACGCCCTTCCCTCTCTCCCTGCAGGTGTGGCTCCCCGGAGGTGCTGCCAGTCCAAGAGTGATGGTGAGGTCCTGTCCCGGTCCTGCAGCCGACCCCTGGACGATGCCGGCCCCTGACGGACACCCGACAGAAGAGGTGCCACAGTCTACTCCTGACGACGCCCCGCTCTGTAGGCGACCGCAGCACCCGGCCTCCCAGGGCCAGTCAGCATGCCCCAGAGCAGGAACGCTCGGGCCTCACTCTCTGCTGGCCCTCCGCCCAAAGTGAGAGGCGGCAGGCCCGTCTCCTGAAGCTGTTTGGCCCCAGCCCCGAGGGCAACCTATCAGGTTGAGGCTCCCAGACAGGAGGGCCTCCCTGCACCCCACCGACGAAGTCCCAGCCCGAGGGCCACCTATCAGGTCGAGGCCTCCCTACGGGAGGGCCTCCCTGCACCCCACAGATGAAGCAGGCCCGGGCAGTGATGGCCCTGAGAGCTGTACGTTGCCTCCTACAGGAGAGCTCTCCAGAAGGGCCCCCTCCCATACCTGGGTGCCACCTCTGTTAGCCCAGGAACCAGGGGCCTAGTGGCGACTTCAACGTGTTTCCCAAGTCGTGCCTAAGTCTAAGAAAATGAGACAGAGATGAAAGTGACAGTGGAACTGTGAGAACATAATATACAGTGACGAACAGTGTATATGAATACAAGGGCAGAAATCAAGGGTCAGTGAGCACGAATAGTAAGCCAACTGTGATATACAGAAATGACGTGACTATACTAGTGGCGCCCCGAAAAAGACTGAGACCAGCCAGCAGAGACAAAACCAGTGAAATAGTGTCGCTGCGGCTAAGTGACAATTCCATGTGATGCGGCTCGCGCCATACCAAGTGTATAGTAATATCGACCAACCTGACCCTTTATTCCATACCCATATAGTGTATCCAGTTAAGAACATTAAATGACAGTTATGCCCTAATGCTCTAGTGACTGACAATATCTGTGTATGTGACTATCATTGTATTCTGCCCTTGACATCACTGTTGTGCTTGTGTACACTTTATATCTGAAAACCAACTCTGTCAACCTGTCCATCCTACATCCAAGTGTCTCTCTGTTTTTGTATTGTAAGGTGTTTTGAATTAAGACAATAGATGTGCTAAGGTATACTGCCGAGTTTTTATGCCCTGTTCCTTTGTTGGTGCTTTACTTCCGGTCCGGAAAGAGGACCCCGCTCAGTCGCGGGCGATTTTAGGACGAGAGGTCAGACTAAAAACACCCCACGTAACAATTACCAATGTCATCCCTCTCTCCATTACTCGTATTATTACTTATCTCATCACTCCATCCATATATTTATTGAACAACCATGGGACATCACACAACCTCGTCGCACGCCCTCACCAATCGTGATCCATTCACTTAGATGCCCATTTACCCTTACACATGCCTAACTACCATCATAAAAACTCTTGACGGCACCTAGCAGCTTACCATCTACACCGTACATGTGCAAAACCTTCCACAATCCTTCTCTGTCTATTTTGTTGCATGCTTTTTCCAAATCCATAAATGACATAAACACTTTAGAGTCTTTCTCGCAAGCCTTCTCCACTATCTATCTTATTGCAAATACTTGATCCACACATCCTCTGCCACTCAAGCCACCCTGTTCATCACTCACTAGGACTTCTGATATCTCTTACTTTCTCTATAATAATTCTTCCATATACCTTCCCTACCACAGTCAATAAAACTTATGCCACGATACTTCTTGTACTGTAGCACCAGTCGAGCAGGGCAGTACTCCCGAGGTGGATGGAAAGCTGATGACAGGGAGTGCTGGAGCTCCCGTTTCATCAGCCCTCAGGACTAGTTCCTGACCATCCCCCTTTGCTGAACTTTTTCAGTGTCTCAGTTACACAGAGAGTAGGCCAGCATGCTCTCCAGTACAAATTTCTCTATCTATCATCACCAAACTACATGCACAGTACACACTACACTTCCTATTCAAAATTTACCAAAATGGCGTCAATTCACCTAGCCTCGGAGTCCCCAGGGGGGGGGACCATAAATGCCCCCGCCATCTGCCCCTCTCCCGGTGACGACTCGAGGTGCCTGGAACCACTGTCTGACTCTCTTCTTCTTCATTTCTGCAACATTCGCGGCCTTTCATCTAACTTTTCGCTCTGTTGAGCACCACCTCTCCTCCTCTAAACCTCACCTTCTTTTTCTAACGGAGACTCAGCTGTCTGAGGCAACTGACAGCAAACCCTTTTCTGTATCCTCCTACTTTCTCTATACTCATTTCAAAGCCAAAGGTGGCTGTTGTGTATACATACGCAACGACTTATCTTGCTCTCGTGTTCCTGAACTTGATTCTTCTGAATTCTCCACTCTCTGGCTTCAGCTTTCCTGTCATTCTCTGACTAAATATATCTGTGCTGTTTACTTATCCCTAATTCTACTGACTATCAAAAATTCTTCGACTATCTTACTTCTACGATGGAACACATTCTGTCCATTTCTCCTTTCTCTGAAATCTCCATTCTTGGAGATTTCAATGTTCACCACCACCTTTGGCTCTCCTCTCCTTTCACGGATCCACCTGGTGAACAAGCCTACATCTTTTCTATCCTTAATGACCTAGAGCAGCTTGTACAGCACCCTACCCGTATCCCTGACCGCCTTGGAGAGAGCTCCAACATACTTGACCTCTTCCTCACAACTAATCCTTCAGCTTACTCTGTTAATCTTTTCTCTCCGTTGGGCTCCTCCGATCACAACCTTATTACCTTAACCTGTCCTATCGGCTCCAGTACGGCCTGCGGACCCTCCAGGGAAACGTCGTCTCTGGCATTTTGGAGCTGCGGACTGGGAGGCCCTCAGGCAGTACTTCTTTGATTTTCCTGGAATGATTATTGCTTCCATGGCCGTGAGCCATCTGAGTGTGCCTTGCGCATTACGGAGGTTATTCTCTCGGGCATGGAAGCATACATTCCTTTCTCATATCCTTTGACTAACGCAAGAAAGCCTTGGTTTAATCACGCTTGTTCTAATGCTGTCCGCAACAAGGAGAAGGCCTACAAAAGGTACCGGAGCCAACCCACCCCTGAATCACATAATCTTTACGTTTCTGCCCGGAATCGTGCTAAGTCTGTTCTTCGCTCTACTAAAAATAATTTCATCCATACTAAATGCTCTCAACTCTCCAACTCGAATTCTTCCGCTCCTTCTGGCACCTTGCCAAAAATCTTTCTAACAACTTTACCTCATCATCCTTCCCTCCTCTTTCTACTCTGATGGTTCTGTAGCTATTTCTTCTACTGATAAAGCAGATCTCTTCACAGACTTTCTCCTCCAATTCCACCTTAGACGATTCCGGTGCTGTTCCTCCATCACTTCCCCCTCTGACTTCCTCATGGCTGACATTAAAATGTCTTCAGTTGATGTATTTTCTGCCATTACTGGCCTCCAGTACTAACAAGGCATATGGGCCTGATGGGGTCCCTCCTGTTGTTCTCAAAAACTGTGCTTCTGTGCTTACACCCTGCCTAGGCAAACTCTTTCGCCTTTGTCTGTCAACTTGTACCTTTCCTTCTTGCTGGAAGTTTGCTCTCATTCAGCCAGTCCCAAAGAAGGGTGACCACTCCCAACCCTCCAACTATCGTCCAATTGCTTTAACGTCCTGTATTTCAAAAGTTTTCGAGTCAATTCTTAATAAAAAAAATTTTAAGGCATCTTTCCTATCACAACCTTCTTTCCGATCGTCAGTATGGGTTCCGTCAGGGGACGCTCCACTGGCGATCTTCTCACCTACCTTTCAGACTCCTGGTCATCCTCCTTTCGGGACTTTGGCGAAAGCTTTGCCATTGCACTTCTTCTCAAGGCTTTCGATCGAGTCTGGCATAAATCTTTAATTTCCAAACTGCCCTCCTACGGTTTCTATCCTTCTATCTGTACCTTCATCGCTAGCTTCCTTTCTGGTCGTTCTATAGCTGCTGTCGTAGACGGCCATCGTTCTTCTCCTAGATCTATCAACAGTGGTGTTCCTCAGGGCTCTGTCCTATCACCAACTCTCTTCCTTTTATTCATCAATGATCTTCTAAGCTGTACATCTAACTCTATCCACTCATACGCTGATGACTCCACCCTTCACCTTTCCATTCGGTTCCCGCAACGCCCATCTCAACAGTTACTTCAAGAAACAAGGGATGAGGCTATGGCACACCTAATGTCTGACTTGGCTCATATCTCTGACTGGGGTAAAAATAATATGGTTGTCTTTAATGCTTCTAAGACTCAGTTCTTACACCTATCAACCCGACAAAATCTTCCACAGGTATACCCACTAATGTTTAATAATATTCAGCTTAATCCTGCATCATCCTTGAACATGCTTGGGTTTCATTTACTCGGGACTTATCTTGGAAAGATCATATTGCATCTCTTGTAAAATCTGCTTCCAAGAGATTGGGTGTGCTAAGCCGACTCCGCTCTTTCTTTACCCCTGCACAATTGTTGACTCTATACAGGGGTTTTATCCGCCCCTGTGTGGAGTACAACTCTCATGTGTGGGGAGGCTCCCCACATACAGCTCTTCTCAATAGGGTGGAGTCAAAGGCTTTTCGTCTCATTAACTCTCCTCCTCTTACTGACTCCCTTCAACCTCTGTCTCTTCGCCGCACTGTTGCATCTTTATCTCTTTTCTATCGCTACTTTAATGGTCACTGCTCCTCTGAACTGTCTGCTTGCATTCCTCCACCTCTACGACGGGCGCGTAGCACCCGTCTGGCAGCAAACTCTCATCCCTTTTCTGTCCAACTCTCTAATGCAAGAGTTAACCGTTACTCCCAGTCTTTCATTCATGCAACAGTTCAGCTCTGGAACTGTCTCCCTCTGTCTGTATTTCCTCCTGCCTATGATCTCCAGTCTTTCAAACGCAGTGTGTCCAGGCATCTCAAAATGATCGGATCTTGAATTTGGCTCTCTGTTGTATTTTGTTTTTCTCTTGGAGGGAACTGTTACTGCGGGCTCATGGCCTTTGGTTCCTTCTTCCTCGCATAAAAAAAAAAAAAAAAAAAAAAAACTCACTTCGCTCACTTTTAATTTTGTACAGGGGTACAATCACAGCCTTTTTCTACTCTGTTGGCACAGTTACACTCATCCATGCCTTCTTACATATCTCCAACAAGCACTTCATTCCGTTCTCTCCACTACACTTAATCACCTCTGCATACACTTCATCAACTCCAGCTGCTTTCCCATTTTTCAGCCACTTCACAGCATTCCTCACCTGTGCGAGTGTCACGTTTCTTGGCACTGCATCCTTTTCTGCACACCCCCAAAACCAATCATGCTTACAGCGGCTCTGCTCTCTCTATTCCCATTCATCACGCTTTCAAAATATTCTTTCCATGTGATCATTACTTCACATACATGAGTTAATAATCTACCACTTACATCCTTCACACTTTCACATTTCTTTCTGATGTCACTTCTACATATCCACATCTCTTTCCAGAATAACTTCCTATTTTCAGAGTAATTTGCATTCATTTTTCTTCCTAGATCATCATTTACCTCCTCCTTTTTCCTCTTCACTAGTCTCTTTACGTGCTTCTTGCTCTTAATAAATTCAGTTATGTCAATTGAACCCCTGTCCTGTAACCACTCCAGCTACTTCTTCCTCTTTTCCTCCACTGCTCTCTTAACCTCTTCATTCCACCATGCCGTACCTTTCTTCTTTGTTGTTACTCTTCCTACACCACACACTGCTTTAGAATTCTTAACTAAACAACCTCTATATGCATTCCACAGTCTATCCAGATCCATTTCATTCCAATTCACTGATTCTAACTCCTCCCCTACTTTGGTCCCGTGTTCAGCTGCCATTTCTTTGATCCTCAACTTCTTGACATTTCAGTCTTACTCCCTGACTTCTCCTCTCTCTCCTGGTCCACCTCTGACAGATATTATCTGAAAGACCTCCACAACGTCCTCTTACGGCCCTCGTATCAGCAACCATTCCCAGCATCGACCTCTCTATGAGCACGTAAACCGTCAGGCTCTTTTCAACACGATCCCTGTTCCCTCTATAGGCTACCGTGTATATTATGTGTATCTTTGTCTTTGAAATACGAGTTACAAATGCCCAACCTCCTTTCTTGACACATATCCTTCAGTTGCTTTCCATTATCATTTTCTTTTGGTACTCCATAGCAACCCATTATGACATCCTCAGGACCAGTGCCTACTCTTCCATTCATATCGCCCATTACAAGCACTTTATATCTCCTGGGCATTTCTCCCACTACTTCATCCAGCTCATCCTAAAACCTGTCTTTCTCTCTCTCACTCATGTCATCACACGGTGCATATGCTACAATCACAGCCACTTTCATTTTCTCAAACTTGAACTTGACATACATCTTGAGCTGACACATTTGTAATCTCATTCCATTCTGCCACACTTCATTCATCAACAATACAACTCCTTCCTTGCATCTTCCTTGCTCATTCCTGCCCGACCTCACACACTTTACACCCTCCCACTTCTCCACTTCACACCCTTTCGTCTTTGTTTCACACAATGCCATCACGGCATATCTTGCACTCTTGAACACATTCACCACTTCCACCCTCTTCCTCTCCTCCAGGGCTGGTTTTAAAGGGAGACACGGGGGGGCAATGCTCCATCAAATTTTTCGATTGTCCCCCAAATGCAAATTATCAGTATATGATATGCCCTCTAGCTACACCTTTGTGCCCCATCAATATGTGTAGCTGCCTCTCTAAGTGGAGCAGTCTAGAACCGGCTCTGTTCTCCTCATTCACAACTCTCACTTTCCACATGTCCATGCAAATTTCCCCATTTGGTTGGGGCCCTGGGCAGACATTGGGCCCTCCAAGGCTCTCCGAAACATTTGCCATGGATGGAGCAATAAATGGCAAACATAATTCAGTGTGAACAAGTGTCATGTAATTAAGTCTGATAAAAGTGGAAAAAGACAAGATTGGGACTATAAGATAAGAAGTTCAACCCTGCACATATCAGAACGAGTGGACCTACAGTAGGAGTTATCAATAAGAGACTGTTTCTGGTGGACCACATCAGTGAGAACGTACAGAACATGTATACACCGATTGCTAATATGAGAACAGCATTCACACACATAAATAAAGTCATGCTGAGAAAGATAATATCATCATCTATCAGACCAACCCTGGAGTATGCATTAGTAGTCTGGGATCCTCATCTCAAAAAACACGTAAGATTGAAAAATTACAGAGGACTGCTACAGGATAGGTACCAAAATTAAGGGATCTAAGCTACGAGGAAAGACTAGAAAAAAATAGTCTACATGAAATACCCGCTCGGCAGAGCGAGCCAGACGACACCACCACCCCAGAAGGAGGATACAGGGAGGTGATTTCCACCCCACAAGAAGTTGATGGAGAGGCTATTCCACCTTCAGAGCAGAAACGATATATCTCCCCTGTGACTTGACACCCCTCTTCCTCACAGCCGGACCACCAGACAGTACACAGTTTGAGTGCTCTACACTCCGATGGAGAAAGCACTCACCAGAATCGGGGTGGGACTTGCAACAGTCAAGTCCCAAGCAGGCCCTTGGACGCTGTGTCCACTGGATCGGCCTTCACAAGAGAAGGGGACTCCACTGGAGCCCCATATCCTGCAATACCCCAGGGGAGCAGCGGCACAATAGCGTCCTCCAGATCTACTGTGGGAGGAGCAACCACCGGTTCTCCCCCCCTCTGCCACGCACCTTCGGGTGCCAGCACGTTGGCACGTCTCCCATACGACCTTTGCAGGATCTTCCCAGAAGGGAGGTAGGCCCAGAGGTAGTATCCACCAAATCTACCTTCGAGGGGCAGACCACCAGTCGTCCCTCAGCTGCACCAGCCCCCAATGGCAGGAGGACAGAGTTCACCGGACCGGTGGCGCCAGCCAGGACACCCACCGAGCTTCCCCCTCTGGTCGTCCCCGGGACAAATGGCCACCCAAAAGAGTGTCCTCCAGATCACCTTCAACCACTGCCCCGAGTAGGAACCTAGGCAGTGCCCACCAGGTCTGTCTGGACAAAGGAGTACCCACCGGGTCTCCCTCTCGCATCCCGGCAGGGAGTTCCGGCAGGGACCGTCAGACCTGCCAAGCCAGGGAGCAGACAACCGGTCACTCCCCCTCCGTGACCCGAGAGATTCCTGCTAAGGGTGATGACCATTGCTCGGCCTGCTCCTCTTGCAGCAGAGCAAGACGCTCCTCTCCCTGTTCCTCCTGTATGGAGGGTGGGAACTGCTCCCCTGCAGGTACCCCACCAGTGACTAGCCAGGGCGAGACCACCCCGAGGCCAGGCATCCTGTCGCTGCGGCACCACTCTCACCACTGACAGATGCTGCCAGACTCCCCCAGAGCGAGCAGCCACAGACCACCCTTGACGGCCTCCTCCCAGAGGTGAGACGGCAGTCCCGGGTGTCAGCAAGTCGCCCCAACCGCCCGACACAGCTGCAGGACTCCTCCTGACGCAGGCGGCCACAGCCAACCCCTGATGGCCGCCTCCCCTTGACATGACCGCAGCGTTGTGAAGGCGCTGCCCAACCCACTAGGCCCGCCCCCAGGACCCCCCACCACAATGAAGGGCAGGTGCCATGCTGCGTGCCTCCTGGCCCTATTTGGCCCTAGCCCCAAGGGCCACCCCTCTCCCAGGGCCCCCTACTGAGAAAGGGCCGCCCACCACTCCGCCCTTCAGCTCCAGCAGGACCCATGGCGATCCCAACAATGACCTACACCAGGAACACACTCCTGACGGCCCGTCCCCTACGCCCCGCCACAACCTGTGGCTGCCAGTGTAGCGGGCCCCCAGCGCACCCTAGCACCCCTCACCGCCTGTAACCATGAGTAGAAAGACTATAAGACTGTTGTTACCTCCCCCATCAATGTTACTGTACGATCCTGTGTGAAACAGACCTACCCTAGTGCCCCTAGTGTTGCCCCTGCTCCCCCTTCTTTATGCACTGAACTGTAATCCCAGGAAAACTCACGTTGAACATTAGTGTTGGTACAAAGGCGTGAGGCCCCGGCCGGCTTCCACGTGTGACCCTCCCCCCCAGTGCAGTACACAGTGGACTCCCTCTAAGTATCAGTGTTGTGCCTCTGTCCCTGAGTTGTCATACACTCCACGCCCCCCCCCCCATAGTCCTATCCCGGCTATGCCAAGTGAATGCTCTAAGGGTTTTACTCTCTGTGTCCAGGTCATGCAAGAATACTGTGTCAATATACAGTAGTGTCTTCCGTCCCTGTCACACGAGTAGGTAATACGTGCTATATCTCTCTGTCCTATGTCACGCGGGTGTAGCATAAGGCAGCCTATATCTCGTCTGTGTCATGCAAATGTGTTATAGTTGGTATAAGGTTCTGTCTGTCACGCGGATGTGCCATGGAATGAGAATATATTCCCGTCCCTGTCACGCTGTGTATATCGAGATAGACTTGAGTTGTGTTACTCCCTAAAATGCAGTACGGTGCCCCCAAAAATGCCCAGACACCCCCAAAAGGAGCCCACAGAGGAGCAACGACAGCGCGCCAGAACTCGGAACGACAACAGCATAAGTCAGCCCAGACCGCGCGCCCCTATGACCCGGAACTCGCCCGCCGGAACTCGGAACGACAATGGCATAAGTCAGCCCAGACCGCACGCCCCTATGATCCGGAACTCGCCCGCCGCCACCGTTTTCATTTTTGTTTTTAAAGGCTCCAACATGCTTGCATGCATCAGCCATAGCAGGAATACTAGACTACCTTCCGGGCGAGCCTTCCCCAACCAGCTAAGGGGTGGAGCTGCCTGTCCAGCTCCAGCCAGCACCCCAGAGATGGACTGTAGCCGCTCACCCCTCGCTAAGGAGATGGCCTGTAACTGCTCTGAGGGTTATAAGGAGACGGCCTGTAGCCGCTCCTGCCTTCGTCAAGAGATGGTCTGTAGCTGCTCTAAAGGTGTCTTCCTTGAGACGGCCTGTAGCCACTCGCCCCTCGCTAAGGAGATGGCCTGTAGCCACTCTGAGGGTAATAAGGAGATGGCCTGTACCTGCTCTAAGGGTAATAAGGAGATGGCCTGTAGCCACTCCCGCCTTCGTCAGGAGATGGCCTGTAGCCACTCCGAAGGTGCCCTTCCTGAGACGGCCTGTAACCGCTCAACCCCCCTGAAGGAGACAGCCTGCAGCCGCTCCTGCCTTCATCAGGAGACAGCCTGTAGCCACTCCGAAGGTGCCTCCCCTGAGATGGCCTGTAGCCACTCACCCTTCCCGAAGGAGACGGCCTGCAGCTGCTCTGATGGTAATAAGGAGACGGCCTGGAGCCACTCCCGCCTTCATCAGGAGATGGCCTGTAGCCGCTCCGAAGGTGTTCCCCCTGAGACGGCCTGTAGCCGCTCAATCCTCCTGAAGAAGACGGCCTGTAGCTGCTCTGAAGGTTTCTTCCCTGAGATGGCCTGTAGCCGCTCAACCCTCCTGAAGGAGATGGCCTGTAGCCGTTCCTGCCTTCGTCAGGAGACGGCCTGTAGCCGATCCGAAGGTGCCCTCCCTGAGACAGCCTGTAGCCGCTCTAAGGGTAAGAAGGAGACAGACTGTAGCCACTCCCGCCTTCGTCAGGAGATGGCCTGTAGCTGCTCCGAGGGTGTCCCCCCTGAGACAGCCTGTAGCCGCTCAACCCTCCTGAAGGAGACGGCCTGTAGTCACTCCCGCCTTCATCAGGAGACAACCTGTAGCCGCTCCGAAGGTGCCCTTGGGTCTGCTGGCAGCTGCCCACTCCCCCAGGCCACGGCCAGTAGCCGGGCCTTGATGATGGCCTGTAGCCACGCCCCCAGGAAGCCATGGCCAGTAGCCGGGCCCTATGGCAGGAGACAACCTGTAGCTGCTCCTCTGTCTGAAGCCGACGCCTGTTCCCCAACCCATGACCCAGAGGGAGTCTCGGGCCTAGAGCAGTATTGGAGAGGCCCCTTAGTCTCCCCCGGCCTCTGCTCCCTACAACCGGCTCTGGAGGAAACCCACCTGACGGACCCTGACGCAGACTGGTGCCACAGCCCCTTCCTGTTGGCGCCGCCAAGCTCTGGGGACCGCAACCCTCGGGAACCCCAGACCATGCCCAGGACTCCCGGGCAGGAACTCCCCACACCTCGACGTTGGAGATCTTCGTCCTCCGTCAGGAACCTGAACGACAAATTCAGGTAATTGTTCGGCCCCAGCCCTGAGGGCCGCACTCCTGTCCCCAGCCCTGAAAGCGCGGGACCCTTCGCCACCCACAGCCCCGGACGAGAACGGACGCCCCTGTGCGTGATCCCGTGGCCTCTGGATACAGAGGCCCCCGGTGGTGCCCAGCCCCGTCAGTAACGGAGCTGTGACGCCCCTCCGCCATTGCACCTGACCGCCACGATGCCCAGACCCGACTGGAGTGACAGTAATAGTGCAGTTTGTTATCAGGTGATGTAAAGGCAGAATAGTGAACTAACCCACTAATGGAAGTCAGTAATAATGCCAAAGAGGTGGAGTGAATAACAACTATGGTGAACAGTATATGTGACCAAGGGATAAAAAAAACGGAGCAGTGAACTACCCCCTCTGACAGGAATCAGTGATGATACCAAAGAGGTGGAGTGAGTGACAGAAAGTGTTTAAACACAAATACGGCCACCCAGTGAGAGTCGAGTCTAACGGGGTAAATACGCTACCATCAGAAAATATCTCCTGATACTAAGACCATAATCAGACCCCAGTGCCAAAGCAA
Organism: Coenobita brevimanus; assembly: GCF_032717465.1. Lineage (NCBI taxonomy): Eukaryota > Metazoa > Arthropoda > Malacostraca > Decapoda > Coenobitidae > Coenobita > Coenobita brevimanus. The sequence continues at coordinate 14,575,079 of NC_136978.1, forward strand.
CAATCCCCAGTAGGAAATAACCTTGGTAACACCACGTGTATAGAAAACCCAGACTTCCCTTAATTAAGAGCACTCTGCCTCAAGTGCTATTCACTGTAACCCAAACAGTATCCTGCGTGATACTGATAACCATATTTAGACATAAGAGTTTGTAACTGCCCAGTGTACTTGTGTCTGTAACATCTACTCGTTCCCCTGTCCAACTAAGTAATACACGTGTAAGGTTGTTTCCTGGAGTTTTTGTGTCCTACCTCTCTCTTATTTGTCTAAGCCCCGGTCTAGAGAGCCCCGCTGTACGCTAGGCGTTTACGGGACGGGAAGCTGAACCTAAAACATCTAGCATTACACTCCCACCTTTGTGTATATGTTAACGAGACACACCTGACACATTGTATGTATTACATGTGTATTGCAGTGTGGAATTACTCTGTGTAAAGTGTATTTCTCTGTATTGGTCAATATTCTGTGTTTAGGCTACTAGGTTTGGTCACGGACCTTAGTGTGTTGTTTTGTAACTTGATTAACTGTTAATATACGTGACTTTGATTAGTCAGTGTTTGGGCTTCCCCTCCTTGTCTGCATACTCTGGCCCAGTCGTGAACAAAGAACCCAAGGCCCGCACCGTACCTGGACCGGAGAAGTCGGGCCCAGACTACGCTGCATAAAGGCTCTCTCCCACTTCGGCGAAAGTGGGGAAGATAAAGTCAAGATGTGTCAAAAATCCCTAATCGTGGGTATTCGTGATCAAAATCTTGTCCATTTGTGGCATGTCACCGATACGTCGCACAAGGTGGAAATTTGTCGTGGGGGACCACAACGTTTTCATGCTGCATGAAAGCGTTGTGGCCCTCCACGATTTTGTAAAATTTCGCAGATTAGTCGTCGACAACAAGGCGACCCCTCGGCGACGTCGGCGATTACCCGGCGTATGAACCGCGTATGATCGCTGACATCGGCGAGGCGTCGGCGGTGAAAAAAAACGTTGAGATGTCGTACAGTCATACAGCGAAGCGTCAGCGATGTATCGGCGAAGCATCGGTGAGGTTAATACGACATAGCCTACGTAAACCGTACGATACGTACCGAGTTGTGCGACAGTAATATTTCATCTTATGAATGTCGGTGATATATCGCCGACATGTAGGCGAACTCAGAGGAATAACGTCGTGCCTCTTGGCCGATGCATTCGCCGACACATCAACGATACATCATCGACAGCACGCCGCCGTTGTAACTTTATCGCCGTTGAATCGCCGTAAAAAAAAAAACGTTAAAATTTGAATTTAGAATAATGTTTGCACATTACGCCGACATATCGGTGATATGTCGGCTACTAGTCGCCGGTTATATCGTATACTCCGCCGAGGTGTCGGCGTTTTGTCGTACTGGTGTCGCTGGTATTACGCCGACATCACGATTCTTGGTCAGAGTCGTTGACACATCACCGACTTCGGCCACGATTTTCATCGTGGCTTCATCGTGCCTATTTACGCCAAAGTGGGAGAGGGCCTTAACACTACAAACAATGCAGAAGAGAAGGAAAAGAGAAGACATGATTATGCTATATAAATGAGTCTCAGGGAAAAGAAAATATACATAAATAAGTATATAAATTATGGGGAAGAATCAGCAAGAAGACACTGCGAAAAAAAAAAAAAAAAGTGAGGTGATGAAGACGTAAGGAAATTCAGTTTCCCAATGTACTACCAAATGACAGCGTGAGGCTCACCCAATCCCGCAAAGGGTGGCCGCAGACAAAACGCCTCCAAGTCGCTCTGTCACCCACCATTTGACTACCCTCCCCCCTCCCTCTTATACCTCTCAACTCCATCCCTCCACCTCATCCTCGGCCTACCCCTCTCTCCACCTCCCCTACATACACTCTCTTAGTTTTTCATTCTCTATTCTCTCGACGTCCAAACCACCTCAGTGTATTATGACGAATAAAAAAAAAAAAAAAAAAAAAAAGTTTAACTTGCCTTAGTTGAAACCCTGCTTCTGGTGAAGCCCCCAGAATGCCTAGATTAAAACTTAATCATTAAACTATATACCATAATTTTTTAATTTGCTCCAGAAACAATTTTTTTTTTCTTTTGTTTGGTTATGGTGATCTGTGGAAATTGTTATAAACCACACTCGCTAATGTTTACCACAACTTGCATTCACAACGAGCAAGTAACTTATTCTAAAATAATTTATAAAGTATATTTCTATTACATAGCGGTGTAAATATATCCTTAAAAATCAATATGGCTTTAAGAATAAGAGAATAAAATTTACCAGCATTACAAAGCAAACTGACCTCCGCTTTTGGAGGACCTTTTCTAGTTTTCCTCCCGACGAGTGTTCCAATAATACTGTAGTCTGGGTCATACGACAACGCAACATTATATAGGCTAGTTGGACAGCTGAAAAGATATATTGTAGCATGAGTCTTGGTCTCCAGCGTACTACTTTAACAGCTACGTAAATACAACTGTAAGTGAGTGAAGTATCAGAAAGAACTACCGGTATGCTATAAAGGGAAGGGCATCTGTAAACCTGTTCGTTGTGATAATTTACACCAATTTCTACCGTAGTTTAGATTTTCCGTGTTGGTAATCACATTTTGACTGCTTTGATTTCTCCATTGGGATATTAAGCTAGATGAAAAATAGGATATTATTCAGATGTCCTGTTTTTCGCTCTACTAATTTCACTGCATTTTTCCCAACGTTACTGAGATCCAGTGATTAAGAAAAATATATAATTTGCTTGTGCAGTTGATATTTCAATTGTCTTCTATTTCTTGCTGAAATTGCATGGTGGTAGGGACAGAGCCATGCGAACCCAAGCTGTACTGTACTGTGTAGTAAGTACGACAATTTCCATTCCTTATTTTCTACATATTTCACAGTATCTGTTGCATAAAAGAGGAAGTGGTGGCTTTCAGAGTTAGGTTTGGTTAGGTTATTTATACTGTATTAAGGTCAATTCTGGTCCTTTTTGTATTTTAGTTGACTGAACATTGACAACTGAACCTAACCTAGCTCGATGTAAATATCAACCAAGAATGTAAACTGCACAACCAAATTATATGTTTTTCTTGATCACTGGACCAAAATAACATCGAGAAAAATAATATGAAATCGACAGAGTGAGGTACAGGACATCTGAATTCCCAAAAAAAATATCACGGGCAAAACTGGGATTACGGTCTGCATCAATATCTTTATTAAAATCAAAGATAATTCTTTACCAAACGGGTGCGGCAATTCCACCTATTTTATGGCAAACTCACGATCTCAAGGTCAGTATATCTGGTACATATGCAACACAGACAGTAAAATGTTGAATCGTGACTGCTAGAAAATATTAGAAAAAGACAAAATACATGTATTTTTGGGTACGTAAGGAAGAGGCCAGGTCACCCGTGGCAATGGTCTCTCCGACTGGCAGCAATGTTTACCGACCATCGCTCCGACTGGATGTGTCAAGAGTATCCCATGTCAAAGCAATGGAAAAAATGATTTAACCAAACCTAACCTAACCAAAGGAAGCCTAATCCAACCTAACCTCACTTTCATTTGACAGCCAGCTTTCAAATTTTAAAATATGTGTTAGGAACATTAATTACAGCCAACTACTGGCAGATGTTGGTGGAATATCAACGTATTCTGAATCCTCATTTATAGGTTTCAGAGGTAAGTTTTTAAAAATGCCCAGTAGCTGTGGTAATCTAAGAATACTGTAATAAGTAACCTGTGAAAGACTCATTTCAATACCAAACATGGAAAGGCCACACCTGTTTGGTAAAGAATCAATAAATCAAATTTATGTAACATACAGAATTACGTGCTGTATATTTAGGCCTGCGCAATTTCACTCGAGATTTCAAAATTTCTAGCCTACTGCTGTATGTGTAATGTATTTATCTAATAAAATCAGTGTACATTAAACCTAAGGGACATGGGACCAGCATATTTTACAATTCTCTTTACAGGTAGTTTTCATTTATCTAAACTTTTTGGCCTTTCTGTAGTTTTCCAAGTGCATTTTTAAGTTTAATTATCCTTTTATATATTTATTTACTTTTTTTTTTTTTTTTTTGACAAACTGCAAGCAAACGCCCATTAGCAAGTGATGCACATTTTATGACAGAGTTTATTATCCATAACTGTATAATTCATTTACAAAATCCAAACTATGCAGATATAACGTTTATGTTACTAAAGACCACCAAGTTAGGTTTGTTGATGTCGAGTGACATCCGGTAGTTGATGTCGAGTGACATCCGGTTTGTTGATGTTGACAGTGACATCCTACAGTAGACAATAGGTCAATTTGGTCCTGAAACTCATATGTTCCCAAATTGTTCGGCTTGGTTAGGTTAGGTTAGGTCTGGTCATATTAATTTAGGTTAATAGGGGTAAGTGATCAGTGACAAACTGACTCTGGAGCTCAATCAACCTGACTGTCTGACACTGGCAGGTGGACACTTGCCATGGTTTGTGCATACAGCTCATGAGGCTTTATAGTTGGCAGCTTCCAAATTATGCATTTCTGCAACTTTTTAAACCTAACACAATGATAGCTACGTTATGGTATATATATTTATTAACAAAAAAAAAAAAAAAAAAAAAAAAAAATTATATTCAATGCACGGGAGCTCTCCTATAGTTTCACTGGGGGGGGGGGGGGCAAATACAGCATACCAGTGTCATGTGATGAGTTACCTCCTGGTGGTGAGTTGGTCTCTGAGTGTTGTGTACATGCATGGAAATTGAGGGGACATCTGACAGCAACTAAGTTGTTAATTGCCCTGAAAATGTTAGTACAGTACTGTGTGTGCTATGCACCCTAACGTAACCCAACCCAACCCATAATATAACCTAACTCAACCCAGCCTAACCCAAATCTCAGCAAGAAATGAGAAAGGGCCATCTGATGGCAGCTTCCTGTTTGTCAATTTCTGCACATGTTCACAATGCCCAGGAGACAGCTCACCACACGACAACTCACGTCACACCGGTACAGAGTTTTATGGCTTTTCTGTTTGATCTGTTCATCAGTAGCAACAAATTTTCCATTTACACCATTAATATGAATTTCTTGAAGAAATAATGAAAGCCATCAAAATGACACACAGACTAAAACCAGGAATGGAAAATTTGACTCACTGCTTGCCTGAAATTTATGAACTCCGCTTGTGGTGGACTCTGACAGCCACCTTTATTAACATAATTTAACCAGTTGGCAACGGCATCCTCCTACATGGAAGCTGCCATTGTGACACTTTCTGCCACATATATAATAGGCCTTTCATAAAACTAGAAGCTTAGAATAGGTGTCTTGAGCTTTTATTAGGACTATTTAATTAATCATACTACAGTCTTCAAAGAAAATGTGATTTTAAAATTTTGGATGATGACAATGAAGGAACGTACAAACTGATTTTTTTTTTTTTTTTTTTTTTTTTTTTTTTTACCATGATTAGGTTATTACCATACTATACTTAACTGAATTTTTACCTTGATATAAAGTTAGTGAGGCATGGAATATATTTAATTTACACCTAAATTAGTTTATTTTAGTGAAAAATTATAATGGCACTTGGTGGTTTAGTGAGTAATTAAGGCACTCCAACTGGACTGAGTCGATGCAGGTTTACATCCAAGGGATGGTTGGGGTTTACTGCTCACGTAATGCCACTCAGGGATGAGTGAGGCTGGTCACTCTCATCTTAAACGTCAGGACCAACTTGCCTAGCCCCGTTCTCTTATGCTCCTCATGGGGCACCATAGGATTGAATGATGGATTGATGGAAAAATTACAATGTGGACCTTTTATCCAGTTTAATCATACAGCATCTAGAGAATACAGCAGACTCTTGATTTAATGGACCTCCGTAGACTCAATATTGGATTTAACAGACACTATGAAGGCCACTGAACTTCCATTAGTTATGTCCATTAAATGGGACATAATGGGTCACTATACATGTTCTTCTTATCCATTTTACTCCAGTCTCACCTGAAACTGCCCTCTCCCCATTGTGATTGCTGATCTATAATACCGTAACAGACTACTGTATAGTAATACTGCAGCTACTAGTCTGTGAAGCAGTACTATGACATGGATGTGAAAAAGCTGCAAAAGGATGAAATTATGGGCCCAGTTGGTGTAAAATGAGTACAGTATAGTTTTCACTTTTAGTACTGTACTAGAATGTTATTTATTTTCTCTGATGATTTTTCCTGTGTAAAAAATACAGGTTCTCTCTTCATTCAAACATGTGCTTTAAGTCCCATCTCAGGGACCACTGGATATAATGGATTATTGGCTTAAATGAAATCAGGCTTCCCTTCAATTACTGTAGTTCATTATAGTGATGGTCAACTGTACAGTACTTGTACTAATGTTGGTTTTTAGTTTGGTAAATTCTGTGGACATAATCTAGGAGAATTCTCGGTCACAGATGATGTAGCCTAAAGTTTATGATGGATTAAGTTTCATCATCATGTAAATTATTTATGACAACCCAATTTTATGGAAATAACTAAACCTGTATGATAACATGGATAGAACAAGCCAGTTTTAAGGAAATAACTATAATTATGATAAGGATAAAACAAACCATGTTGTTTTCATGGTTAAGCTAGGTCCTGTTGAGCTTGGTGTGCTTATAAAATGATAAGGTTCTGTTATTACTGAATTAAAATTACACTTTTCTGCAGAGAAAGAGAGAGAGAATGCTGATCAAAATAATACCACGCTGTCATTTGAGTGAGGGTGTAATAATAATAATAATAATAATAATAATAATGAGTCTAGGTATACCTTGGGGATCAATGGAGCTCCATGCATTACATTTTCTGCCCTTCTGTCATCCACTTTGGAGCAGTGTGGCTGTGCAGCATTCACCATGCTATCTCATGTTTTTCATGGTGGTATGAGTGAAGCTTTTCCCATTATAAATTGGTAGATATGAAAACTTGTCCACAGAGGAGTCACAATGAGTGAAAACACTTAACAGTGTCTCCTTGGGGCTCTGATCATGAGAAGTTTGTTATTTTAGCAAATCACCCTTCCCCCACATCAAATAAGATTGGTTGAAAAATCATCGTCAGCCCTCAATCCCGTTTGGGGTGGCCACAAACAAATCGCCTCCAAGTCGCCCTGTCCCCCGCCATTTCACTGCCCTGCTCCCAACTCACACCCCCCTCTCTCATATACCTCTCCACCCCATCCCTCCATCTCATCCTCAGCCTCCCCCTCCCTCTTCCCCCCTCCACCTCACTCACATACACTCTCTTCGTCAGTCTTTCACCCTCCATCCTCTCCACATGGCCAAACCACCTCAGTGTGTTCCTCATAACACTTCCTGTCACATGCACATCCACACCACAACGCTCCTTTATATCCTCATTCATCAGCCTGTCTCTCCATGTGACTCCACAGGCTCCTCTTAAATAACTCATTTCCACTGCTCTCACTCTTGACTTGTGTCCTTCCAACAACATCCAAGCTTCACTTCCATACATTAGAGTTGGTATCACAATACTGTCATGTAGTAACTTTTTCACTTCCATGCTCACTTCCCTGTTTCTTATCACTGCTTTCAAAGAACCAGCAACCTTTCTTCCCTGCTGTACCCTTTCAAGCACTTCACCCTCCAAACCTCCATCCTTACTCATCACACTACCCAAGTACTTAAACGTACTCACATTTTCCAATTCCTAACCATCCAACCTTGCTGTACATTCACTGACTTCACCTCTCTCAAAGACCATCACTTTACTCTTCCCTACATTCACCTTTAGATTCCATTTCTTACACACTCTCCTACCAAGCCTTGCATCCATCAAGCCTTGCAGCTCCCCTTCGTCTTCACTCAACAACACAGTATCATCTGCAAACAACAGTACAGGGAGTTTCCAAACACTATCCTCTCTCACCAGGGCCACTCCAACATCCACTACCCTACCTTGTACCTCTTTTATTACCCCATCCATGTACAGATTGAACAACCATGGAGACATGACACATCCCTGTTTCAACCCAACTTTCAAAGAGAAAAATTCACTTAGTTCACTATCCACACACACTGCAGCCTTCGCACCATCGTACATGCTCTTCACAGCATTCAACAACTTCCCATCTACTCCATATATTCTTAACACTTTCCACAATCCTTGTCTATCCACCCTGTCATATGCTTTCTCCAAATCCATGAAAGCCGCATACAACTTCTTTCCCTTCTCTAGAAACTTTTCCACTAAAGATCTAAGAATGAATATCTGATCTACACAACCTCTTCCCTTCCTAAAGCCTCCCTGTTCTTCTCCAACTAATTTCTCTGTTCTTTCTCTAACTCTGTCAATAAGTATCCTACCATACACTTTTCCTATTATACTAAGAAGACAAATGCCCCTATGATTACCACACACTTCTTTTTCCCCTTTTCCTTTGTACAAGGGAATAATTATACCTGACTTCCAATCCTCCGGGACTCTACCTTCCTCCCAGGCCAATCTGCACACCTTCCACATCCATTCTACTATTATCTCTTCCCCATGCTTCAGCATTTCACCACACACTCCATCAATTCCTGGGGCTTTCCCCGATTTAACTTTCTTCATTGCTTCCACAACTTCTATCCTACTGATTTCTTCCTGTCTTCTCACCTCCCTCCTTCTCCCAGCCATTCCTCAGCCACTTATGCTCGCATTACTTCCATCCTCTATATTCAGCAATTCCTTAAAGTGTTCTCTCCATCTGCTCACTTTTTCTTCCTTCTCTACTAGTAATCTACCATTTTTATCTTTCACTCCCCTGCTAACTTCACTTCCACCCTGTCTTACTCTTTTCACCTCTTTTCCAGAACATTTTCTTACAGTCCCTCCACTTTACACTCAAATTCCTTCCAAATTCCTCATCCACTCTCTTCTTACTCTCTCTTACTAATCTTTTCACATCACTCTTTCTTTCTACATATAACTCTCTCTTCCGCCTCTCAACTTCTTCCACGCCCCTATTTCTCATCCATTCATTGTATGCTTTCTTCTTTTGTGCCACAGCCTGTCTCACCTCTTCAGTCCACCACGCTGTTCCTTGCATCCCCCTCCGTCTTCTCTTCCTTCCACACACCACATCACATGATGCACATATTTCTTCCGTAAATATCTTACACACACCTTCCACGTCTCCCATCTGCTCCAATTCACATTTGCCCAATCGTTCCTCCACTTCTCTCTTATACTCTGCCTTTTTCTCATCCTCTTGTAACCTTTCCACTCTCCTTGCAACTACTCCTTCCTCTCGTCTTTCCCTTCTTCTATTCCTCCATCTTACTTGAATCCTAATTCTGGCCACCACCATGTAGTGGTCAGAAAGTCCACTCCCCCAACCTCTATAAGCTATTGCATCCATTACACATCTTCGCATCCTTTCATCCACACACACATAATCAATCATTGCCTTCTTTTCATTCAGTTCACCACCCACCCTTCTCTTCACTCGCCATGTATACCTGTGTATCATTTTATGCCTGAAGAGGGTATTGGCTATCATTCTTTTTCTGTGCCTGTCCTCCTCTCTTCCTATTTCTCCCATCTTTCCTGTCACTTCTTATTGCCTTTTTTTCCTTTACAGGTGGCTTTACATTGAGTGACAAGCCATATGGTTTCCTGTAAGCCAAGAAACCATTTACAACACTGGGTGGTAACCATATAACCAAATCATACGTGCTCCCTACGTGTCAGCAAGTGGGTTGGTGGAGGGTTAGTACCCCTCCCAGTAAAACAAATAACTCAGAGTCAAATGGCCACCCCTTACGGGATTATGGCATCTGGCAATAGATAGAATGGATAGATTGTCTAGGATATTGCCTGTGTGTGTCAAGGAAGGTCCTGGACTGAAATGTGTGTAGACTACACCTGGCACTGATATACACAAAGGTGTGGTAAATGAGAGGCTCCATGAAGCCTGAAACTGCATATATTTGGGTTTATAATGGGGTAATGGGGATTGGTGAACAGACATCCAACCCTCTCATGACCCATTTGTACCCTCCTGACAAATTTTAATGTCTGATACTGAGTAGCTACTAATAATGTACAGCATAAATGGAATTAACATAAAGAAATACATAACGCTGGTGTTCTTGGGAACGTAAGAAAAAACTGACTCACCTGTGAGTGTTAAATGAACAAGTAGTCGGACAGGCTGAGGTTCCAGGGCTTTTTTGAAACTACTGCTAAGGGATGCCGTCTGGGAAACTCATCATTTTTGTCAATGAACCCTGTCTGCTTTACCTTGTCTTAAATTATCATCTCTCCATCTTTATGCTGAGCTGTAACAAGACATAAGCACAAATGGTGCTAGTCATGAAGAAGTGTGATGGAAAGGATTAAGTGCAACAGAAAATGTACTGTAGATCCATGGTATTATCTTACTTTGCCACTGAGGTAGGAGAAATAAGCTGGAAAAGAGTGAAGATCTATGGAGAGTTAATGTAAGCAAACTGCAGTGTTCATGACCTCAGCTGTAGTAGAAAGCCTGGTTATGGCGAAATAAATTACAGAAGACAAGTTTTGACAAGGGTGGCTGTGATGTGGTCTCAGGCACAGTTTGAGATGCCCAATTTTTTGGTGAATATCAGTGATTAATTCCCCCAGTGGAAGGCAAAGCAAAAATATGGGAAAATTTTGGAGAAAATGCAAACTAACTTAAACTAGGGCTAACTGAGACCGCCTTCCAGGACTTAACTTAGTGAGTTGGTGGGTACACTGTAGCACAAAAATAACAATAAAGTCTCATTATCCTACTGTCATTTTCATAAAGAGAGGGAAGACTGATAAACTGACAAAACTCTTCGACGAAGCACACCAGAAGACAACCCCTGTTTAAAGAATATGAAAACAACAGAAAACTGAGGAACAAGTTTAAAAACTCTAGCAACATCTTCAGGTACAAGTATAATACAGTAGCTATAATTTTCTCCATGCCCTTTCATTAGTGCTAAGATTGTGATTTCAGAGCTAAAAATACTATTGTGCGGTTTGAGTGTACACAGTGTATAATTAAAGAAACTGATAAACTAAGTCTCAGTCAGCTTTTGAATACTGAATATTAGGTAAATAAATCAAAGATTGTACATCCAGATAAAGTCACATTTATAATTTTATGACAGTGTTGCCATCTGTGTGGTAAATTTGTTTCAAGAGGGCAACCATGTACTGCATGCCCTCAGTTTACGATGAGGACGTGTTTGAACAGATCCATCACATAACGACTTATCGTGTACTGAGTCAGTTATAACAGGTTCAGTGGGGGTACATTTTTGGTCCAGAGTGACCCACCCAATAAAGTCTAAGAACAAGTTTCCAGGTCACTAGAACTGGTAGTTCTTTCACTTCACTACATTTCACTTGTTGCTTATCCCTCAAAATAAGTAAAAATTAGTTTCCAACTCACCTAAACTCTAAACTCATAGCTGTTCACTTCACTTCACTTGCTGCTTGAACTCTAAAACCACACTATTCCATCACAAACACAATCAATAGTGACCAAGTTCAAAGGCCATCTTGGAATTAACAAATGACCATAAGCTTCCATGTCAGTGTTCATATAAACGAAAATAGCAATTGTGCACTGACCAGTGATGCTTCGCATGGGATCGTTATGACTGTACAAGTGAAAATGCGATTGTCCTAACTTTGTAGTCATTGTATAAGCAGTTCATCGCATACTGGCTCATTGTATAAAACAAGTCTGCTGCAGAAGGTATGTATATTGGAAAAAGGAATTCAGTTAAAGCATTTTATTGTATCCGTGACTGCTCAGGAGCAAGTGAAAACATATTTGACCCCCACCTCCTTTTTTTCTTCTTTTTTATACTCTGAGAATTCCCTTGTCTCCAGTAGGTTCCTCTTGATCACAGCCTGATTTCAGTAACCTGTCCTGTTTCTTCAGTAAGACTTATGGATCCTCCTGAGAAACGGCATCTGTGGCAGTAAGGTGTGGCAAATTAGAAGTTATCAGGCTTTACTCATTTAATTTCATTGGAATGTTCATTGTGTTCATTGCCTCCATGACTGACAGCTATCTACACTGTGTATGCTGTTTATTAAAGAGGCTGTAATCTTTGGTGTGGAAGTATACCTTCCAGTTTCTTACCCTCTTAATCATGGAAAAAAAATTGTGGTTTAAAGTTTGTTCTCATGCTGTGCACAACCAGGAGGTGACCTTAAGGTACCTGCACCATATCCGTGAATCATGCTTTGTATGGTTTTGCTCCCTCCCCCCTTCCCCCCTCCCCCTTTTAAGCAACTTCATCCTCCTAAGTGTAATGAACTTTACAAAGCAACTCTTCTCACTCGTGGCATCTTGGGGGGGGAAAAAAAAAAAAAAAACTTTGATTCTCACTTTTTCCACACAGGTGGGTTTGTCATTACATCCTTCCTGATAAAGGTGAACTTTCCACAGAAGTTGGCCTCCACCTCTTCTACCTGATCCCAGTACCGTACTCTTTCTCAGTTTCCATCCACCTCTGAATTTCTTCAAAAGGCATACTTTTATCCTTACTGGCTTCAGTAATAATACTGTACATAACTTTCTGTTAAGGCAGTTCCTGCTGTTTTCAAGCACTGTGCTTCTATCCTTATTTCCTGCCTCTTTCACCTTTATGTGTCAACTTTTATATTTCCTTCTTGCTGGAAGTTTTTTCTCTCAATCTGACTTAAAGAAGGGTGTTTGTTCCCAACCCTCTCATTATCATCCCTTTGCCTTAATTTCAAGTATTTCTAAAGCCTCTGAGTCTGTCCTCGTTAGAAACTGACATGGCTGATATTGTAGAGGCCTTAATTGCCTTATTATGGAAAACAGAATCAACATGTATGTATTCAAGATTGCCTCAGTATGTCCCCTCTTTTGTTCAGCCACTTGTCTTTCACAGTAGTTTTGTATCTGTATCATTACTAATCTGGTTACCACTCTTCAATACTCTCTGCTTGCATTACCCTCCCATTACAGCAGGCATACAGCACCCATCTTACTTGACCCATACTCATTCATTCATTCATTCATTGCCAGACGCCATGTATCCCAGACAGGGTGGCCAAGGGCTCAGAGTTACTTGTTTTTACAGGGAGGGGCACTAATCCTCCACCAACCCCACTTGACGTAGGGATGCCAACAGCATCCGGTGTTCCCAGGCGGTCACCCATCCAAGTACTAACCAGACCCAACGCTGCTGTGTTAAAATCTCTAATGCTAGAGCTAATACTTAAGTCATTTATATACACAACTGAGCAACTGTGGGACTGTCTTCCCAAATCTGTATTTCCCACTGCCTGTGACCATCAGTCTTTTAAATACAATATATTCCCAAGCAAACAGGTTTTGAGTTTGGATTTGTTTCCTTTTTTATAAGGGATAAACTTAGGAAGCCCTTAGCCTTTGGCTGTTTGCTTCTGTTTACAAAAAAAAAAAAAAAAAGTGGAATACAGATTGCGTAGGTTGGATAGGGCAGGAAATGTACAGATTCATGAAAGACCTTGAGTACTGTACCCAGAAGAGTCTGTTTATCAAAGGGCAGAGAGAGTATGCATAGAGATATGGTCGCAATGAGGGAATGGATGTTAACTGGATGGTGGAAAGGAAATATGAGTTAGTTTATGGGTAGAGAGTTAGTGTGAGAGTAGGTAGCGGCATGAATAAGTAAGTTTTAGAAGCTAAGTAAGTGATTTATGAAAAGAAGTAAGTGGATGGAGTACAGTATGTAAGGAGATGCAGTCACTGCAATGGTTTCTATTCCATAGGCATTTTGAAGCACATTCTGTGTGGATTGTATGGCCTGTGAGGTGGAGCCAAGAATTCTGTGTAATTAATAATGAATGAATGGATATGCAACCCATTTCACTTGCCACGATGTTAATGGATGATGGTTCTTTTTTTCTGAAAATTTCCCCCTTCAGAGTCTGGGTTGGGTTAGGATGATGATGCTAGTACTCATGAGTATTTTTCACCATAATTTGTAGCTGTCTCATATATCTGTATAAAGTACTTATAAATTCAGTAACTAAATATAACTGTACTGAACTTTTTAGAACAGTTTAAGGATGATTACCAGTATTCCAAACACATCTTTAATGTACTTTGTAATTAATTATAATTGTACTGAACTTTTCAGGACAGTTTAAGGATGAGTACCAGTATTCCAAGCACATCTTTGATGTACTTAGCTTAGTAACTAATTATAATTGTACTTAACTTTTCAGGACAGTTTAAGGATGAGTATCAGTTTTCCAAGCACATCTTTGTCCACCATAATATGTTTTTAATGCAGTGTATATATAGCCTGTATTTTAAAGGTCAGTATCATAACAAAATATAATTGTATTTACCCTTTCAGCTGAGTTTAAGGATGAGTACTCCAAGTGCACCATTGTCCACAATCCTCCGTTCCAAGCATGAGGAGGCAGAGGGAGATGAACCCAAGAAGAAGACCCGGGAGGAATGGAAGAAGGCAAAGGAATTGGAGGAAGCTCGTAAGGCAGGCACCGTTCCAGCTGCAGTTGATGAAGAGGGCAAGGACATCAACCCACACATACCCCAGTACATCTCCACTGCACCTTGGTACTTTGGTTCACAGGGTCCCACACTCAAGCATCAGCGTCCCCAGCCAGAAAAACAGAAATCCTTCACACACCTCAATGAACATTACACGAGAGGCATAAAGGGTACCACTGCAACACGTTTTAGAAAAGGTGCATGTGAAAACTGTGGAGGCATGGGGCATAAGAAGAAGGAGTGTGTGGAGAGGCCACGGAAAGTTGGGGCAAAGTTCAATGCCCTAAATATTGCTCCAGATGATGTCATGCTCCCCACTCTAAAGCTTGATTTTGATGGAAAGAGAGACAGATGGAATGGGTTTGACCCATCTGAGTACACAGCTGTAGTTGAAGAGCATAAAAAGATTGAGGAATTCAAAAGACAGATAAAAGCAAAGAAGTTGAAAGAGGGTGAAGAAATGAGTGACGGTGAGCCTGAAGATGATGATGAAGATGAGGATAAGTATGCTGAAAGTGTAGACATGCCTGGCACCAAAGTTGACAGCAAGCAAAGAATCACTGTGCGTAACTTACGTATTCGAGAAGACACTGCTAAATATCTGAGAAACCTCGACCCTAACTCAGCATATTATGATCCAAAGACACGTTCAATGAGGGATAATCCTTACAAAGACACAGGGAGAAAAGAGGAGGAGGTCGACTTTGCTGGTGAGAATTTTGTCAGGTTCACAGGAGACACAGTATCACAAGCAAAAGCTCAACTTTTTGCATGGGATGCTTATGAGAAAGGAGTTGATGTTAGCCTCCAGGCTGAACCTACAAAACTAGAGTTGCTGCAGATGCAGTTCGTGGAGAAGAAGGAAGAGTTCAAAAAGAAAGTGTCTGATGACCTGCTAGAAAAATATGGGGGGAAAGAACATCTGGATGTTCCACCTACAGAGCTCCTTCTTGGTCAGGCAGAAAACTACGTTGAATATTCTCGTCATGGAAAAATTATAAAAGGAGCAGAAAGGCAGACTGTTTGCTCTAAGTACGAGGAAGATGTGTATCATGGAAATCACACTAGTGTTTGGGGAAGCTACTGGAAGGATGGTATGTGGGGTTACAGTTGTTGCCATTCCTTTGTGAAGAACTCTTACTGCACTGGTGAGGCTGGGAAACAGGTGAACTCTGTTTCAGATATGTCAGCTTTGGGTCAGCAAGCTTCAACCCAACGACCAAGTTCTGAAGAGGAAGAGAACACAAAAACTCTCCTTGAAATGCACCAAGAGAAAAAACAAAAGAAAAAGAAAAAGAAGACAGACAAGAAGAAAAAGAAGAAGAAGGAAAGCAGTAGCAGCAGCAGCAGTAGTGCCTCAGACAGTGAGTCTGATGATGAACATAAGAAGGAAGAAAAACGTAAAAAGAAACTGAGAGAGGCTCTGATTCGTGCCAAATTAGAGGAGGATGCAGCCAAAGAAGTGTCAGCTATGGATGACCGAAAGAGAGGGTACAACTCCATGTACTTCAACAAAGCACCCACAGAGGAGGAAATTGAAGCATACCAGATGCGAAGGCAAAGGGAAGATGATCCAATGTCAGCGTTTCTTGGTAAGGGGTGAGTCTATCTATCCTGTATAACATACACCCCGTGTTAGTTATAATAATTTCTGGATGACTGAGTTGTATTATGGTATGCAGTGGTATGAGCAGGTTAGAATGGATGTGTAAATACAACCATTTACCATAAGGGGGCAAATAATGAAAACTTAGGTGGAGATTGTATGGGAGTATTCCCCCCCCCCCCATCCACACAGAAAAAAAAAAAAAAAAAAAAAGTTTAGTAAAATGTATTACATTATTCCAACAGGTTTTTCTTGCATTTGTTTGAACAGTATTGTAATTCTACAATATATAATCATAGCGCAAAGTAAAACAATCATGCAATGTATCAGGTATTTTCTCTTACCTCCCGTTTTGTGTGTGTGTGTGTGTGTGTGTGTGTGTGTGTGTGTGTGTGTGTGTGTGTGTGTGTAAAGGTTTCTGCATAACTTTGAATTATTAAGAAAGAGAATACCATGTGGGTGATCTATCTAGTGGAGTAAATATGAATGAAGAATAGACTGAAAGGTTCTATAGAATGGTCATCATCATCATCCAATCCTACGTTGCCCCACGAGGAGTGTAGGAACCCGGGGCTAAGCAAGTTGGTCCTGACATTTAAGATGATAGTGACCAGTCTTACTCATCCCTGAGTGGCATTATGTGAGCAATAAACCCCAACCATCCCTCGGATATAAACTTTAACTGGCTCAATCCAATTGGAGTGTTATAATTACCCACTAAACCACCAGGTGCCAAAATTTGGTTATATGGTTACTACCCAGTGTTGTAAATGGTTTCGTGGTGTTCAGAAAACCATTTGGCTTATAACGCAGTGTAGAGTCACCCACAGGCAGAAGGAAGAGGAAAGAATGATGGAAAGAAAGACAGAAGAGGGAGAGTATAGTCACCCGTAGGCAGAACGACGAGGAATGAATGAAGGAAAGAAAGACAGAAGAGGATGGAATGAAAGAAGGATGGAGGAGAGGAGATGTGGATAAGTGAAACTGCTGGGGGGGAAAAAAAAAAAAAAAAAACTATTGATAAGGTCTAAGGCTGTGCTTCAAAGAGAACATGGTATTGTAATTTAGAAAACAAAAAATCAGAACATTCTGTTCTGTGTAATGTGGTTGGTAGATTCTTTATGTTGCACTGATCTAGGTATTATACACTGACTGCCTGAAGTAATTGGTAGTGGATGTTGGAGTGGACATGGTGAGAGAGGATAGTGTTTGGAAACTCCCTGTACTGTTGTTTGCAGATGATACTGTTGTTGAGTGAAGACGAAGGAGAGCTGCAAGGCTTGGTGGATGAGTTTGGGAGAGTGTGTAAGAAACGGAATCTAAAGGTGAATGTAGGGAAGAGTAAAGTGATGGTCTTTGAGAGAGGTGAAGTCAGTGAATGTACAGCGAGGTTGGATGGTGAGGAATTGGAAAATGTGAGTACGTTTAAGTACTTGGGTAGTGTGATGAGTAAGGATGGAGGTTTGGAGGGTGAAGTGCTTGAAAGGGTACAGCAGGGAAGAAAGGTTGCTGGTTCCTTGAAAGCAGTGATGAGAAACAGGGAAGTGAGCATGGAAGTGAAAAAGTTACTACATGACAGTATTGTGATACCAACTCTAACGTACGGAAGTGAAGCTTGGACGTTGTTGGAAGGACACAAGTCAAGAGTGAGAGCAGTGGAAATGAGTTATTTAAGAGGAGCCTGTGGAGTCACATGGAGAGACAGGCTGACGAATGAGGATATAAAGGAGCGTTGTGGTGTTGATGTGGATGTGATAGGAAGCGTTATGAGGTGGTTTGGCCATGTGGAGAGGATGGAGGGTGAAAGACTGACGAAGAGAGTGTATGTGAGTGAGGTGGAGGGGGAAAGAGGGAGGGGGAGGCCGAGGATGAGATGGAGGGATGGGGTGGAGAGGTATATGAGAGAGGGGGGTGTGAGCTGGGAGTAGGGGAGTGAAATGGCGGGGGACAGGGCGACTTGGAGGCGATTTGTTTGTGGCCACCCCAAACGGGATTGAGGCGTCTGGCAATAGATAGATAGATAGATAGATAGATATTTTCAGGATAATGCTAAATGAAACTAAAGTATGTCACATCAATTTTGGTCCCTCACAACATCCTTAGGTGGAAAAAAAAAAAAAAAAAAGAGAGAGAGAGGTCAGGATAATGATGATATGCTTTTAAGGTCATTTGTGACATACGGTAAGAAAAAACTCAAAACTGAAAGGTCATCATCATCATCATCCAGACCTCCTTTCCCACCCTAGGGCAGGGTGAGGAGTAGCAACATCCAGACAGCCCAAATTTGCGCAGTCCAATAGGCCATGCTTCCATTCACTCACCACTCAAGCCCCCAGAATCCTGACTCTATCTGCTATGCCAAAAACATTTACCACATTCTGTAGCTTCACATTAGCGTATCCGATAGTCAATCCGGATGCTGTCACGTTAAAAAGGGGTGCCAAATCCCTGATTATGTGCTTCTCCTCAAAACATTCATCCAGCCAGCTTAATCTCTTGTCAGTCCCCTAAGCTCACTGGCTTCCAAATCTCTCTTTCTCACACACTCATCCACCATATCCTTCCACCTTCTCCATGACCTACCTCACCTCCTTCTTTCTTCAAATTCGCTCAGATATACCTTTTTTACCACTTTATTGTTATCCATTCTCTCCACACGACAATACCATCTCAGTACACTCTCTTTGATTCTGGTGTCCACAACTTCCTCACTCCACATCTTTCACGAATCACATTATTTCATATCCTATCCACTCTCTGTACTCCACATACATTCCTCAGCAGTCCCACATCTACTGCTCTCACTCTTGACTTTTCATTTTCATGCCACACCATAGTCTTACAACCACATGCTAAAGTTGGCACTAACACTCCTTCATGTATGCATCGTGCAGATCCAACACTCAAGCCTCTGTTTCTCATCAAATCCTTCATAGCACCAGCTATTTTCCTTCCTTGTCACTCTACTTTCCACTTTTGCACATTTTCCTCTCTTTTCTATCACTGTACCCAGGTATTTGAACTCTCTCACCAATTCCAGTCTCTCTCCATTCACTGTAACATCACACTGGGAGCCACCTTCTCTCTCAATAACCATCACTTTATTCTATTCTACATTTACTCTCATGACACGATGCATACAGACATCAGCAAAACTTTGCACTAGTCTACCAAGTTCTTGTCCGGTATTTGCAAGTACAGTAGTACTGCATCATCAGAAGACAAAAAAAATTTGAGACATTCCATCCATCACCATTCATTACCAATGCCATCCCCCTCTCCATTACTCGTGTTTTTACTTCTCTCATCACCCCATTTATCTATCTATCTATCTATCTATTGCCAGACGCCTCAATCCCGTTTGGGGTGGCCACAAACAAATCGCCTCCAAGTCGCCCTGTCCCCCGCCATTTCACTGCCCTGCTCCCAACTCACACCCCCCTCTCTCATATACCTCTCCACCCCATCCCTCCATCTCATCCTCGGCCTCCCCCTCCCTCTTCCCCCCACCACCTCACTCACATACACTCTCTTCATCAGTCTTTCACCCTCCATCCTCTCCACGTGGCCAAACCACCTCAGTGTGTTCCTCATAACGCTTCCTATCACATCCACATCCACACCACAACGCTCCTTTATATCCTCATTCGTCAGCCTGTCTCTCCACGTGACTCCACAGGCTCCTCTTAAATAACTCATTTCCACTGCTCTCACTCTTGACTTGTGTCCTTCCAACAATGTCCAAGCTTCACTTCCGTACGTTAGAGTTGGTATCACAATACTGTCATGTAGTAACTTTTTCACTTCCATGCTCACTTCCCTGTTTCTTATCACTGCTTTCAAGGAACCAGCAACCTTTCTTCCCTGTTGTACCCTTTCAAGCACTTCACCCTCGAAACCTCCATCCTTACTCATCACACTACCCAAATACTTAAACGTACTCACATTTTCCAATTCCTCACCATCTAACCTCACTGTACATTCACTAACTTCACCTCTCTCAAAGACCATCACTTTACTCTTCCCTACATTCACCTTTAGGTTCCGTTTCTTACACACTCTCTCAAACTCATCCACCAAGCCTTGCAGCTCCCCTTCGTCTTCACTCAACAACACAGTATCATCTGCAAACAACAGTACAGGGAGCTTCCAAACACTATCCTCTCTCGCCAGGGCCACTCCAACATCCACTACCCTACCTTGTACCTCTTTTATATATATATATATATATATATATATATATATATATATATATATATATATATATATATGTATGTATGTGTGTGTGTGTGTGTGTATATACATATATATATATATATATATATATACACACACACATATATATATATATATATATATATATATATATATATATATATATATATATATACACACACACACACATACATACATATATATATATATATATATATATGTATGTATGTATGTGTGTGTGTGTGTGTGTGTATATATATATATATATATATATATACTGAACAACCATGGGGACATCACACAACCTCGTCACACGCCCACACCGATCGTGAACCATTCACTTAGATGCTCATTTACCCTTACACATGCTTCTCTACCATCATAAAAACTTTTGACGGCACCTAGCACCTTACCATTTATACTGTGCATGCGCAAAACCTTCCACAATCCTTCTCTGTCTACTTTGTCGGAAGGTACAAAGAAGAATATACATAAAGTAAACAGAATGCCAAAACAAGGAAAAGATTAAAATAAAAGGCTGCTTTCAGGAAAGGTCCTTCACAGTGTACAGTATTTAATACTAGAAGTCCTTTGAACCCCACTTATGATCACATCTGATACAAAAATGATGGCTGGCACCTTCAGTCTGGCTTTTTTTTCTCTTTAACAAGTTGCTGTAAATATCTTATTCTGAAGTGTTTTCAGTAATTACCTACCTTCTCTATCCAGAGGGAACATAAGGTTCCTTCTGTAGCTCTACCTGTAATAAGTGCATACACATTAATCATCACAGCATCAAATGTTCATTCAGAAAGAAAATATTAAGTCAAGACAGAAAGCTTGTCTGCCTTTATTCAATTGGGAATTTTATTGTACATATGTCTGAAGCACTCGAGTGCAGGTGCTGGAAAGGGATGCCTTCTTGTAGTGGCACTGATATAACCAGGATAGCAGACCTGCATGAACATGCATACAAACATGCTTTAACTCCCTCCCTAATCCCTTGAGAAGTGAGTGATGGACTGCAGAAAGGAGCTGCTTCAGCTGTTGGTCTGCTGGGTTCACATCCAGACGAGTTTGGGGCAGCAACAACATTGAGTGAATAGTCCATTGCACATGACCTTTTGGCAAGTAGATCTTCTGCCACATAGGCCTGCAGCCACAGAAAATATGGAAAGTAGCCCGTATGGGTTGGTGGAGCGTTAGCGCCCCTCCCCGCAGAACACCTAATTCAGGGACATGCTGGCCACCCCTCACGGGAATAAGACGTCTGGTAATTGATTGATCGACCTTCTCTTTTGTTGCTGGCCATGTGGTACATGATCACTCCTGCTGTATCCAGAATACAGAACCTGGTGGTTGTCGTGGTTGAGTAACCCCAATCTGTCTGGCTGGGCAGACCTATCAATTTCAGGCATGCAACTGCTTCTGAAAGGCCATGTGGTGAACTGAAGTTCCCTTGTGGTGAACAGTGCCTTGCCACTGAGAGGCATGGGGAAAAGTGTGGAGATTTGATTCCTGGATGGATGCTGCATATCTCTCCACCAAGTTAACAGGAGCACCATTGTAGGCTCCATATCACCCCAGGATTTGGTTATATGGTTACCACCCAGCAATGTACAGGGTTTCCTGGGTTACAGGAAATCATTTGACTTGTCACTCAGTGCAGAGTCATCTGATGTGGAAAGAAAAGTCATAAAAAGTGACAGGAGGGATGGAAGAAATAGGATGACAGAAGGGCAAACAGGGAAGAAAAATGATAAAGGTAATGGAAGAAATAGGCAGCACCACATTAATGATGGTTGCCAGCACCTACCATCCCTTGAACCTGGTACTTGTTACAATCCTTGTGACCCTGGGAGCGTCCACAGACGTTCACACTTCCCTCTCTCCCCCCCCACCCATTTTTTTATTCTGCTATATCATGTGACTCCCAGCACCCCACTTAATGTTGGCTGGGCTACTGAACAGTAAGGATTGTCTGCACTGCCTGTCAGGTCCCAGCATCCAATACTGAAATGTTTGCTGTCAAACAGCAAGAAGTCAATATAATGTACTTCAACATATCACTACAGCAAGACAATGACAGCTACAGAGGTGGTGTTTAACTGCAAATAAAATAATATTTTAAAGTTTCTAGCTGTTTATAGTACTTCATGAAAAATTTTAATGTACTCATTCCATTAAAAAAAGAAAACTGTTAATGATGAGTGAAACAGGAAATTTACCTGAGGTGCAAGATTTGTGGGGTAAGGCTGGTGTTGAATAGTGAAGGGTGGAGTATTTCATGTCCTATGTATACAGCTGAAGCTATGGTTCTTGTTGGCAACTGACCCCCCCCAGTCTGCCTGACCAAGTTCTGAATGTTTACAAACAGGTTTAACTCGCTAACTGCTCTATACAGCCTGGGCTGTTCCGAGTGCGACTGCTCAATTCAGCCCTGTCTGCGCAGGTGAATTTTGAATATAGTGCCATGGTGACCAATGCCAACCCATGCAAGCATGTTTGAGCCTTCAAAACCAAAACCGAAAAAGAAAACGAAAACCATACATTCCAATAGGGAATCAGACACTTCGATGTTCATCCATGGCTTTACCAAGGTAAATATTGAGCTAATATTTCGTTACTATATACTTTGGCATGCGTTCTCTCAATTCCTAACACAAAATATGGTCTTGGGGAAATTGCATTTTTACCCCTATGTCTGCGCACCACGGACACCTCCAAAGAGCCGCCATGCACAGTTGATGGGTTAAAAGGTTCTGCATATGTCTGTGAGTGGTATGGTTTGAAAATAACTGTAGCTAGTAGTGATGAATTTTTAAAAAGTAACAATGCACTGTGTTGGCAAATGGAGAATGATTTGAACTATTTGAGTACTGTACTTAAATGCAGTAACAGGAAAAGTTGCATACATATACAAGAAAGGAGAGTAAAGTAGTTCAAGGAAGAAGGTATCCAATGCCATGAGGGCCTTGATAAGGACTTAACAGAGACAATGCACAAAGGTGTGTTAGTGCCCATATTAGTGTATGGGTGTGAAACTGGTATGGCAAGAGAGTGAAAACTTAAGAATGAAAGAACTGGAACTTGTGTGGACTGTATAGACTGAACAGGATACGAAAGTCACAAACAATGCGAGGTAGCAAAGTTCACTGATAATAGCAGTTTCAATGAGCATGCTTGGATGCTTTGGTGATATAGAAGGGATGGATATACATATGAATGTGTGTGTGTGTGTGTGTGTGTGTGTGTGTGTGTGTGTGTGTGTGTGTGTGTGTGTGTGTGTGTGTGTGTGTGTGTGTGTGTGTGTGTGTGTGTGTGTGTGTGTGTGTGTGTGTGTGTGTGTGTGTGTGTGTGTGTGTGTGTGTGTGTGTGTGTGTGTGTGTGTGTGTGTGTGTGTGTGTGTGTGTGTGTGTGTGTGTGTGTGTGTGTGTGTGTGTGTGTGTGTGTGTGTGTGTGTGTGTGTGTGTGTGTGTGTGTGTGTGTGTGTGTGTGTGTGTGTGTGTGTGTGTGTGTGTGTGTGTGTGTGTGTGTGTGTGTGTGTGTGTGTGTGTGTGTGTGTGTGTGTGTGTGTGTGTGTGTGTGTGTGTGTGTGTGTGTGTGTGTGTGTGTGTGTGTGTGTGTGTGTGTGTGTGTGTGTGTGTGTGTGTGTGTGTGTGTGTGTGTGTGTGTGTGAGAGAGAGAGAGAGAGAGAGAGAGAGAGAGAGAGAGAGAAAGCAGATAGAGGTGTGGTAAGCCAAAATGAGTGTGGGAATATATGACACAGTAAATGACTGTACAGAATGGTGATCTGAGAGTTGAAGTTATGAAGAAACTGAGATCAGAATGTATGGAGGAGCCCCATAACAAGGGTAAAGGGCCCACTCCTATTTAACATGGTGGTAAAACATAGTGTATATTACTGTCTTGTAGGTATTTTCTGTGATCACCATGCACATGCCTGAAATGGGTGGGCAGCACTACTGTACATGTTCATGACAAGTTTTACAGGGTCTGGGGTGCAACTTATTCACAGGACCATGGAACACCACTAGTGAAGTGACCAACCCCCACTTCATAATTTATGCTGGGTTAAAGCTGTGCATTCCCCCTCCCCCCTTTTATGTATAGGGTGAGAAGTGCATGTGGAAAGAAGGCTGGAGTGACTGTTTGTGAATGGGAGTTTGTCTATGTTATTGAAAGTCAGCAGCAGGGTGCAAACAAGGAAGATCACAAAAAAGGACATAATATTGCTCCTTAAATGTCTGTTCCTGGATGAGGCTGAACCCAAGGGTGGTTACATTTTCACCTGCCTTTTTCCCATCACTGCATAGGGATACTTAAACTCTTTCACCCATTCACATCTACCTCCAGTCAGTAGCACACCACACAGAGTCCTTTCTCTCATGAACTATCACTGTTTCTCTTCCCTACAATTACTTTCAGAACATGCCATTTACAACACTCTAAACCAGCTTAAACAGTTAGCAAGGACCCTGCTCACTACTGATACATGCCGCAGCAGCAACAACTACTGAAATCAGATTAGAAATACAATATTCCACTCCTCATCAGTTTCTCTCCTTTCAGTAACTCATGTTTTGACCTCTTAACTGCATCCAAATTAAACCACTAACTCATATACCCTTACAAATGTATTATTGCCATCAAAAAACATTTACACCAATCCCCAGTTTTTCATCCACACCGTACAAATATAACCATCCATCCATCATCTAATCCAGAGTTGCCCCACGAGAAACATAGGAGCCCGGAGCTAGGCAAGTTAGTCCTGTCATTTAAGATAAGAGTGAGCAGCCTCACTCATCCCTGTGTGGTACTATGTGAGCAATAAACCCCAACCACCCCTTGGATGTACACTTGCACAGCATAAATCCAAGTGGAATGCCTTAATTGACCACTATACCACCAGGCACCATAATTTGGTTATATGGTTACCACCCAGAGTATTCAATGGTTTCCAGGTGTACGGGAAATCATTTGGCTTGTCACTCAGTATAGAGTCACCTGTAGACAAAAGGAAGAGGAAAGAATGAAGGAAAGAAAGACAGAAGAGGAAGGATGGAAAGAAGGAAGGAAGAGAGGAAAGCGCAGGCACCCAAGAGCAGCACTACATCGAGTAAGTCACCTTCCCTTCATTTACCTTGTCACACTTTTTCCAGATCCATATGTGCCATATTTACTGTCTAACATATTCTCAGCATAACTGCCAATATCAGATCAACACCTCCCATAACACTCCAGGAACCACTATCTTCATTCATTTGACATTCCAATATTTACTTTTACCTTCTCAATTTTTAAATTATGCACAATAATTTTTGCACTCACTTCAGTCATCTTCTACACAATCACAACCATCTGACAAATCTAATACCAGTGCAAATCCACTCATCCAGACTTCTCTGGCATATGTCCCAGAAACAATTCTTTGCACTTTCTCTACTACATTTACTGCATATCATTCCTACATACAGTATATCAACACCTTTCCATTCACAGTAATTTTCACTTCTGCCACTGCCACAGTATCAGATATCTTCACTTCTGTCACTGGCACATTATCATACATCTTCACTTCTGCCACTCTCACATTATCAGGTATACCTTCCTCTTTTGTGCACCACCAAATTCTATCATGTTTACCAGCACTCTGCTCCTCTTATTCTCATTTATAATTTTTTTTCATAAAAGTCCTACCATCATTTCCATAATTTTTCATAAAAGTCCTACCATGACTTCCATAATTTTTCATAAAAGTCCTACCATCACTTCCATAATCTCTTCTATCTTTTGGCATTCTTTAGTTTTCACACTTTTTCTTTCCACTTTCACAACATCCTTTATCCAATTCCGTTTTTGGACGGGGAAGCTGAGTCTTTTAAACCGTTGTCTGCCTATCAATTTCTGTCTGTTAACCCCCTCTGCACAATGATATACAGTACATTTTTTTTTTTTTCCCCCTTGCTGCAACCAGATAATTCTGAATCATATTAGGAGAGACTCTGAACTGGAAGGGTCAGATATAATCATCAATGAGGAAACCTTCGCTACATGATACCTTTCCGAAGTTGACTAGTGTCATATGGTGGTAGCCTGATGAAGACATCACGGTATGAGGGGATTATGGAAATGGCTAAAATGAATGTTGGAGGGCACACTTTCACTTTATCTCATTATTCTGTTCTGCTGCTTGAAAAAAGGTGCACTGGACAAGGGATCCTCCACAACATAAAGTAACACAGTGGTAGGATGTGGGTGTAGCAGCTGCAGTTAAGGAGAAAAGAAGACTTTTAGGAATGGAAAAGGGGTGATAACAGACAGACATACTTGGCTGCCAAGCATAGGGCCAGAATGGAGGTATACAGGGCAAAACCTGAGTCTTGCAGACTTTTACTAGATAACCTAAATAGTGCCAAAAGGAAGAGTGTGGTATTTAGGATAGCAAATCAGATGATGAGGGAAAACAGAGATATCACAGGCGAGTAACAAGTGAAGAATGAAGAAGGAAAGGTAGTAGTGGACCGTGACGATAATAAAGACACCTGAAGAAAGCACTGTAACCAGTTGCTGAATGAGGACTTTGACTGGACAGGGAAGGTTTGGAGTCAGCATATCCAGCATTTGGCCCCTCAGCCTTTGCTTGATGCTGCTATTATGAGTGAGGCAATAGGCTGGATTCACTTAGGGAGGTGGCCAGTGTATCTGGGTTGACTGCTGAAATGCTGAAGGCCTCAGGAGACAGGAGTGGGTTTAGCTACTGATTTGAAAAATTTGAGTACCGCATACAGTATGAGTATGCCGTTCCAGATTACTGGCTGAAGAGTGTGACTGTAAATGTGTATATGAGGAGGAAATTATAGAGGCATACATCTTTTGGACCAGATTATGATGGTAACGGATAGAGTTCTAGATGATATGATTTGGGAATGAGTGAATACTGATGAGATGCTGTTTAGATTTAAGCAAAGGGACCACTGAAGACACAGTCAGTGCCCAACAGCTTCAGGAAAAATAATAGGAAAGAAAAAGGAGCTGTACTCTGTTTTTGTTGATTTGGAGAAGGTCTCTGACAGAGTCCCTAGGGAGGTAGTGCAGTGGGCAAAGAGAAAGCTTGGGATCAAGGAGTGGCTGGTTAGAGTGGTTAGAGATATGTATGAGGGTGCTCGCAACCAGGTGAATGAAAAATTGAGTGATGAATTTTCTGTGAATACTGACATGCATCAGGGGTCAGTCTTGAGTCTCTTACTGTTTGTCATAATGCTTGAAGCTTTCTCATGTGACTTCAGAAATGGACTTCCATGGGAGATGTTGTATGCTGATGACCTGGTATTGACTGTAGAAAATGAGAGGGTGGCAGAGGAAAGATTTAGGATGTGGACAGATAGATCATGGAACAGGGCACAAGGGTGTGAGAGTAAATGCAGATAAAACAAAGGGGCTGGTGGTGGTACTGTCAAAGCTGGGGGAGTGTGGCCATGTACAGTTTGCCACAATGGTGTGAGAAGTAACTCCATCTTGTCCAGTGTTTGTGATAAGTGGGTGCATAAGAGATGTGGTGGTATTAGAGGTAGACTGCGAAACAGAGCTGATTTTACATGTGAGGTGTGTTGGAGACAGCATGTAGAGATTGACATGTAAAAAAAGATCTTGTGGAAGGTCTCTTGAGTGTGTGGAGGAATTGTGTTAACTGGGGGACATGTTATGTGCTGGAGGTAAGGCTCTGTAGCTAGGATAAGGAGTGGCTGGAGGAAGTTCAGGGAACTGTTGTCTCTCTAATATTGAAAAGGCTCTCCCTCTGTGCTAGGGGAGCTGGGTGGCTCAGTAGTAGAGTACTGGACTCAAGATTGTTAGGCTGAGAGTTCGTGCCCCGCCAGGGTAGCTGCCTTTGCTGGGAGGGGTAGTGCTCTCCTGTAACCCTAGCAGGGCTATTTGATCTATCTAGGTCTAGCTTGGGAGAATAATACTTAAAAATCCCTCTGTGCTATGGGATCTTTATATGTGGCATGTGTTAGGATGTTGTGCTATAAAACCTGGGCAGTGAAGCAAGAGGATATTTATAAGCTCGAACATACAGAAATGGCAATGATTAAATGGATGTGTAGTGCGTCCTTGAATGCAAGGTCTACGGAAGCTAGGACTGTGATTGATAACTTGAAAGGAAGGATAGGAAATGAATGCACTGGTGTTGTGATGAGGAAGGGTAGATTGGGATGGTTTCAACATGTGGAGACGATGGAAAATAACAACTCGGGGCAGAAGTTGTGAACACTGAGGGTAGGGTTGTGAGGGGCAGACCAAAAATGACCTGGGACAGGTCATGGTATGTGACCTCAAGGATAAGAGACTGATAGAAAGACTGCCAGGGATCATGCAGGATGGAATGCCGCCACAAGGTGACCAAAGCCGACGCATGCAGGCATATTGGCACCTTCATACAGTAAACGATACAATACAACTGCACAAGTCACTTGCATATTCTTTCCATAATGCCTCCTTAATTTCTCTTCGTTAATAACTTGGTAGAGAGTAATTTTTGCCCATGAACAAAATGTGAGATGATGGAAACTAATTAAAATCTTTCAAATATTTCTAGTACCAAAACAGGGATAACTTATCACTGTATATACACTATTTCCCTCACAATCATAACAGAAATATGGTTATAAAAGATGTACAGTATAGTTCATAAATTATTTTCTGATATTTACAAAGCTACACACAGCTACATAAATTATCACACTTATTAACCATACTTACCCACATCAGCACTGGCATATAATATCGCGCCTCTTATCAATCATACCAATATTAAATAAGGCTGACCCATACATGCGTGTTGGAGACTTTACAAACAATATGATACAATACAATAATACCTGTACCTACAATGCCTGACTTAAAATGCACAGGAATTTGGGCACTGAAGCTGTAATGAAACCTGAAATACTGGTCTACTGCTCAAAGATATCAACTGTTAACGTAACTTCCTATTTCTCTATGCTATCCAGATCCTATACAGTCAGTTCACACTTACAGCTAGGGGTACATGATGACAAAATGCTACAGTGCTTAATTATGATCTGCTTTTGGATAATGACTGACAGTTTAAAAAAAAAAAAATCCTTACTTTAACACAACTTCACAATGAATCACAAGCAACTTCTATGTGAAGAAAAGGTTTTACTTTATGAACAACTTAACAAGAAAACAACTAAATGAGTTCTTGTCATTTGTATAACATTTCCTAAGTTCCTCTAACAACTCTGCACAATATCCCTCAACTCACAGTCCACCTCTATCCATGTATAGTCTACCATAGTCTCCACCTCTCTCCATGTATTGTCTACCACAGTCACCACCTCACTCCATGTGTAGCCTACGACAGTCTCAAACCCACTTCTACTGTCCTTTAACCATTTTCATTCAATTTCTACTCTCACTTCACTATCTAAATTCCTTTCCACCCTCTCCCAACTAAGCATTTTCACTCTTTTTCTCTCCTTAACTACTTCAATTCTATGACTACTTTTTCATTTTATTCTTGCCATCTTCTGGGGATTTTACTTAGCTCAGCAGGGACCTGTCAAACTGGAGGGATTTGTTACAACCCACAATATCCCCATCACCAATAAGGTGGGGATAGGGGGGTTTTTCAAGAATACTCCCCAGTATCCCTGCTTGTCGTAAAAGGCGACTAAAAGGGTTGGCGGAGGGTTAGTGCCCCTCCCCGGAAAACAACTAACTAAAAAAACAAACAAGAAGCCTCGGACAAGGACTGACCAAACGATGACGACCAAGGACCGGACAAAGGACATGGTTATCGGAACGTAGAATGTAAGGGGAGCGAATGATGAGGTGAAAGAGAGAGAGATTGTCCAGGTGCTTGAGGGTGCAAAAGTGGATGTATGTGGAATAATTGAAGCAAAATGGAGACGAGAAAGTGTGAGAGAATGGGAGTATGGATGAGGTATATGTGCAGGAGTAGGTGAGAATGAGAGGGCAAAGGAAGGAGTATGTATAGTTGTGAGTAAAAGATGGAAGAAGAGCATAAGACAGTATGGATCAGTTGGGTCAAGGATTGTGTGGGTAAAGTTGAAAGTTGGAATACAAATGTGGGCGATTGTATGTGTGTATGCGCCAACGCAAGATCGTGCTAGAAGAGTGAGAGAAGAGTTCTGGACAAATGTAGAAGTGTGCATGGAAAAGTTTGGAAGGAATGAGAGAGTGTTTTTGATCGGTGATATGAATGGTAAAGTTGGGAATCTGAAGGTGGATGGAATAGTTGGTGAGTGGGGTGTGCCTGCTGAGATAGATGAGAATGGGAGTGCGTTAGTGGACATCTGTGTTGGTGATAGCCAATACCCTCTTCAGGCATAAAATGATCCACAGGTATACATGGCAAGTGATGAGAAGGGTGGGTGGCGAACTGAATGAAAGGAAGGCAATGATTGATTATGTGTATGTGGATGAAAGGATGCGAAGATGTGTAATGGATGCAAGAGCATATAGAGGTTGGGGGAGTGGACTTTCTGACCACTACTTGGTGGTGGCCAGAATTAGGATTCAAGTAAGATGGAGGAACAGAAGAAGGGAAAGACGAGAGGAAGGAGTAGTTGCAAGGAGAGTGGAAAGGTTACAAGAGGATGAGAAAAAGGCAGAGTATAAGAGAGAAGTGGAGGAACGATTGGGCAAATATGAATTGGAGCAGATGGGAGACGTGGAAGGTGTGTGTAGGATATTTACAGAAGAAATATGTGCAGCATGTGATGTGGTGTGTGGAAGGAAGAGAAGACGGAGGGGGGTGCAAGGAACAGCGTGGTGGACTGAAGAGGTGAGACAGGCTGTGGCACAAAAGAAGAAAGCATACAATGAATGATTGAGAAATAGGGGCGTGGAAGAAGTTGAGAGGTGGAAGAGAGAGTTATATGTAGAAAGTAAGAGGGAGGTGAAAAGATTAGCAAGAGAGGGTAAGAAGAGAGTGGATGAGGAATTTGGAAGGAATTTGAGTGTAAAGTGGAGGGACTGTAAGAAAATGTTCTGGAAAGAGGTGAAAAGAGTTAGACAGGGTGGAAGTGAAGTTAGCAGGGGAGTGAAAGATAAAAATGGTAGATTACTAGAGGAGCAGGGAGAAAAAGTGAGCAGATGGAGAGAACACTTTAAGGAATTGTTGAACATAGAGGATGGAAGTAATGCGAGTATAAGTGGCTGGGGAATGGCTGGAAGAAGGAGGGAGGTGAGAAGACAGGAAGAAATCAGTAGGATAGAAGTTGTGGAAGTAATGAAGAAAGTTAAATCAGGGAAAGCCCCAGGAATTGATAGAGTGTGTGGTGAAATGCTGAAGCATGGAGGAGAGATAGTAGTGGAATGGATGTGGAAGATGTGCAGATTGGCCTGGGAGGAAGGTAGAGTCCCGGAGGATTGGAAGTCAGGTATAATTATTCCCTAGTACAAAGGAAAAGGGGAAAAAGAAGTGTGTGGTAATCATAGGGGCATTTGTCTTTTAGTATAATAGGAAAAGTGTACGGTAGGATACTTACTGACAGAGTTAGAGAAAGAACAGAGAAATTAGTTGGAGAAGAACAGGGAGGCTTTAGGAAGGGAAGAGGTTGTGTAGATCAGATATTCATTCTTAGATCTTTAGTGGAAAAGTTTCTAGAGAAGGGAAAGAAGATGTATGTGGCTTTCATGGATTTGGAGAAAGCATATGACAGGGTGGATAGACAAGGATTGTGGAAAGTGTTAAGAATATATGGAGTAGATGGGAAGTTGTTGAATGCTGTGAAGAGTATGTACGATGGTGCGAAGGCTGCAGTGTGTGTGGATGGTGAACTAAGCGAATTTTTCTCTTTGAAAGTTGGTTTGAAACAGGGATGTGTCATGTCTCCATGGCTGTTCAATCTGTACATGGATGGGGTAATAAATGAGGTACAAGGTAGGGTAGTGGATGCTGGAGTGGCCCTGGTGAGAAAGGACAGTGTTTGGAAACTCCCTGTACTGTTGTTTGCAGATGATACTGTGTTGTTGAGTGAAGACGAAGGGGAGCTGCAAGGCTTGGTGGATGAGTTTGGAAGAGTGTGTAAGAAACGGAATCTAAAGGTGAATGTAGGGAAGAGTAAAGTGATGGTCTTTGAGAGAGGTGAAGTCAGTGAATGTACAGAGAGGTTGGATGGTGAGGAATTGGAAAATGTGAGTACGTTTAAGTACTTGGGTAGTGTGATGAGTAAGGATGGAGGTTTGGAGGGTGAAGTGCTTGAAAGGGTACAGCAGGGAAGAAAGGTTGCTGGTTCTTTGAAAGCAGTGATAAGAAACAGGGAAGTGAGCATGGAAGTGAAAAAGTTACTACATGACAGTATTGTGATACCAACTCTAACGTATGGAAGTGAAGCTTGGACGTTGCTGGAAGGACACAAGTCAAGAGTGAGAGCAGTGGAAATGAGTTATTTAAGAGGAGCCTGTGGAGTCACATGGAGAGACAGGCTGACAAATGAGGATATAAAGGAGCATTGTGGTGTGGATGTGGATGTGATAGGAAGCGTTATGAGAAACACACTGAGGTGGTTTGGCCATGTGGAGAGGATGGAGGGTGAAAGACTGACGAAGAGAGTGTATGTGAGTGAGCTGGAGGGGGGAAGAGGGAGGGGGAGGCCGAGGATGAGATGGAGGGATGGGGTGGAGAGGTATATGAGAGAGGGGGGTGTGAGTTGGGAGCAGGGCAGTGAAATGGCGGGGGACAGGGCGACTTGGAGGCGATTTGTTTGTGGCCACCCCAAACGGGATTGAGGCGTCTGGCAATAGATAGATAGATAGACAATAAAAATGTGTCTTCAGGCTTCCTTACCATACTTTCCTTGACTGCCTATATAAGCACCTCTTTTGGTTTGCTCCCTCTTGAAAGGTTCATCTAACAGTAACTCCAAGTGTGTCAGCAGCCTGGATTTCAATGATGTGGTGAATCTGGTTGACTTCTTCCTGAGTAAGAGTGCGCTCCATGTGCCGGTACACAATGCGGTAGCAATGGGAAGTAAGTCCAGTGCGAGGGTGTGTGAACTCATCCACTAAGTGTACCTAGAAAGATGGAGATACAGGCAGTTATACTACATGATAATATGTGATACAATGGGGATAGCAGGTGGAAGCACATCCACTACAAGGGTGTGTACAATGTGACAGCAGGTGGACGCACACCTATTACAAGGGTGTGTGAACTGGTCAATTAAGTATACCTAGAAAGACTCATACAGTCTGATGAAAAGCAACTGATATCTAAATATCAACAATGAGCTGCACGTGCAAAACCAGCATAACCTGATGAACTGGCAGTCCAATACATAGTATTATATTCAAGCCATGTATTACACGTCTAATAAGGTTCACCTCAACCATAGGGATGAGGGGTTTCCAAACTTTAGTACAATACTTAAAGAATGCTCTCCCTCCAACAACGTGTGGAAAACACGTAAGGGTAGGAAGGGATAAGGTATATAATGGGACTTCCAGTACATAGTGACATGTGTATTGTTGGATTAGCAGTAAATATCTAAATGCAGTAACAGAAGTGGTAGTAGTTGAAACCCCAGGATCAGCTGAAACATGAACCCACTCAAGCTAAAGCTGCCCTTTTTCAGCAATTCACCTGCTACCTTTTGGAGGGTACAGAGAAAGCTGAGAGACATTTGTATAGCTGGGCAAAAGAGCTGTACACCTGTACATCAGTGCCACCACATGAAGGTGTCCCTTTCCAGCACCAACCAGACCTAGCATCATCATCATCCAGACCGCTTTCCCAATAATTCAGACTAACTGGTTGTTGTTGTTGTTACTGCTCAACCCTGTTCTGTCTGTTCAAGCTCACCCGCTGACTGTAGGTATGCAACCACCCCTATGGGGTTGTCCCATAGGTTCCCTAGGCTGCTATATTGTGTTTGCATCTTAGTGTGACAACTATGGAATGTGTTTTATAATGTATGGGCCTACTCTACATGCTGGGCACGTGTCATCTGTGATTCTATCCAAACCAGATCTAAACTATGGTCTGCCTATTTTATGAAGCACATTTAGGCGTTGTCCCTCTTGGGAATTTCCTAGGCCGCCTGTCTGCCAAACGTGTACACCTCTCTATCTCATGTCAGCTATTTACTACTTCTAAATGAAGTTTATGTACAGTATATATATATTTATTTCTCTAAAAAGGCTATATAGTGTTATAAATGTCTCTTTTTTTCTTAATAATAACAATGACTTTTTATAAATACCCCATCACTTGGCACAGTTGCTTTCCAATGTTGCCACGCTTGTAAGGGTAGAGTGACCGTGTTAATCCAGGTCATTTCCACTCTGGCCGCCACCTGAGATGGATGCTCCTACTCCTGCTACTAGCTCTCGTGTGCTTCACAGTAGAGAAAAAGAACTTATTTACAACGTAAATAAGTATTTTTTAGAAGAGAAGGCAAACAGAGGACCTATAATTGTTCCCTCAAAAGCTGTTGATTAGGCCTCCTGGGGGGGGGAGAAAAAAAAAAAAAAAAAAAAAAAAAAAAAAGCCTTGACTTTTACCTCAAAGGTGGTGTGGAAAAAAAGTTGAAATTATAGAGAACAAATAAAACATCATACTTTAAGGAGAAAGTCATAGTTATAATAAAAAATAATGTTAGAGAGAGAGTCAGTCAGGAGACTTTTCCTCAAATTCTAATAATTCATGAAACCGTGTAGACTTTTTATAGAAATAAATCTACAAAAAATGCAATTTCTATATGCAGAGAGAGAGACAGAGAGAGAGTGGTGTGCCGGGAGGGATAGTTGTCATTTACACCTTGTTTCTAATCCAATTAAGTTGCCCAGTACAAAGTATGGCAACACTGTGGGACAGGGACTCCCCAGGAGGGACAATGCCCAAACGCTCTTCATAAAATAGACGGACCATAGTAGATGATGAGGGCTAGGTGATGTCCTGCTCTAAGCCTAGCTAGAAGAATGCAATAATCTCTGTTAAAGGACACCTCTGATGGTTGGATGTCAGGACAGGGGGCTTGTAGTACTGTATGCGATCAAGGTGTTGTATTGTCCTGTGTGTGAAGTGAGTATGCAGGTGTTTCATCACACCTAGTGCTGGAATGTCTGGAGGTGGGACACTATTGTAGCAGGTTTACTAATGTTTGTGTGGTGATTGTTTTATTTGCCTAAGTGTGCTGTGTCTCTTCGTTATGTAATGACAGGAGGGGGTTGTATGCTGACAGACTGCTCCACAGCAATGTGTGCCCCTCATATCAAGGCAGTCTCTGACAAGGAGGACTTTAACTTCAGAGTGTAAGTGAGCTGTGGGAGTGATTTTGGTGCAGCCAATGCTGATGCATTGGGCAATGATTTTTATGAACTGGTGATTATTAGAGAGGATGGGAGCCAATGCCAGGGAAGTATAGGACATCACTGATCCAATAGACTAGGGAGATGTTCCTTTTTGTTGCCCAAATTCTGGCCATGTGGATGCCCTGAGTGAACTGAGTCTGGGGTGCATTGCCTCTTGATATCTTGTACATGGTCCTCAACTGGGTATAAACATGAAAACTTATGAAGGAGTGTACAGTACAGTACAGTATTTATAAACCTTTGATTTGTCTACTCTAACTGATTCAATACATAGTCTGTAAGGATATGAGGCAAGTGTTTTACTGTTAAGAAGTCAGGTCTCCATTCCATTTCTCAGTTAATGTTTACTATGCCAAGCAGCTGGTAAGTGGCAGCAACCATCATCCACTCACTTGATTTAGAGGTGCCTACTTCTTCCTTCAATCTTTTTCTGTGTCTGCCCTCCACTCACTTGATATAGAGGTGCCTGCTTCTTCCTTCAATCTATTTCTGTGTCCGCCCTCCACTCACTTGATTTAGAGGTGCCTACTTCTTCCTTCAATCTTTTTCTGTGTGTGCCCTCCTCTTTTCCTGATTCTCCCATCTTTCCTGTCACACTTTATTACTCTTCTTTCCACCTACTGTGGCTTTACACTGAGTGAAAAGCCTAATGATTTCCTGTAATCCACAAATTTTTTTTACAACACTAGTTGGTAAATGGTAACCATGACACCAAATAATAAGGGAGATGTGGCGCCTACTATGGTGCACGTTAACTGAGTGGAGAGATGCAAATGCAGCATTCATTCTGGAACTAAACCTCCATACTTTTCCCATACACCAAGCTGTGGTAATATGCTGTCTATCACATGGGAACATCAGTTCACTGCACAGGATGACCTTGCAGGGATGGCTGCTTGCTGTGGTTTGATGGGTCTGCTCAGCCTGACACACTGGCATTAAAACAACAATGCCAAGCATGGAGGCAATAATCCATCCATCCATCATCCAATCCTGTGCCACCCCACGAGGAGCGCAGGAACCTGGGGATGGGCATGTTGGTCCTGACATTTAAGATGAGAGTGACCAGCCTCACTCATCCCTGAGGGGCATTATGTGAGCAATAAACCCCAACCAACCCTTGGACATAAACCTACACAGGCTCAATCTGATTGGAGCACCTTAATTACCCACTAAACCACCAGGTGCCATTATTTGGTTATATGGTTACCACCCAGCATAGTAAATGGTTTCCTGGTGTACAGGAAACCATTTGGATCGTCACTCAGTGTAGAGTCACCCATAGGCAGAAGGAAGAGGAAAGAAAGAAGGAAAGAAAGACAGAAGAGGGAGTATAAAGTCACTCACAGGCAGAAGGGAAAGGAATGAATGAAGGAAAGAAAGACAGAAGAGGAAGGATGGAAAAGAGGAAAGGGCAGACACCCAAAGCAGCACTACATAGTTTGAGTGGATGGTGAGCGTCCCCAGCTAATCCGAATAAAAATATCTTAACATACTGATGTAAGTAGAGGCAATCCTTCTTATACATCAGTGATGTTCCAAAACAGCACACCTTTTTCCATACATTTGGTACTGTAAATTAGGGGAAAAATGGCAAATCAACCTTAAAAACAGCAGTGGAACTTTTTTTTTTTTTTTTTTTTTTTTTTTTTTTTTTATAAGTGAGCCTAATATATTACACCTTCAATTATGCTGTCCTAATTTGCACTAAACACATTTTGTGCATATACATAAACCACAACCCAACCCAGTAAACATGGGGGGTGGGGGTGGGGAGATTTGACCGGGAAAATTCCCCCACCTTGGATGGGTCAGCCCTCATCCAAGGCCATCCCCCCAAACTTTCACTATCAGACCACATAAACACATGCTCACCCCACCTAGAATATATAAAACACTGACTTTTTGTAGGATTTTGCTCAAACAAATGGTCATATTTCAACAGGGCTAAAATTACATGAAGGGAAATGGTCTGTTTACACATGATCAGCTGACCACGCACACAGAAACACACACCACTCACTGCCTGCCTCTCTTCTCTCTCACTTGTCACCACAACTCACTGTGTACTTTTTCTTCTTTCACCTAGGTTTATTGTTAAAACAAATGGTCATAAATCAACACAACTAAATTATGGGACATGAACTGATCTGTTAACACATGATTAGCTGGGCCTCCACACCCCTCCACCACACACACACACACACACATATGAGACAAGCTGGGGTGGGGGAGGTTGGTGGGATAGGGAGTTAAATAGGGGGTAGGGGAGGGAGGGGGGGATGGAGGGGGAGACATGCCTGACAGTGCTGAGTATGGTGGGGAATGGAGGAGGGATGGGGGGAGAAGAGAGGAGATCAAGGAAGGACAGGGAGAGCCGTGTGCACCACCACATCCCATTCAGACATGCTTGCTTCAAACCTCGGGAGGGGTTGAGTGTTTGGACTAGTGAATCGATGGCTGTTCAGAATGTGGGAATGTTCCCCCATCTCTTATGTTCAGTCTAGTGAATCGTCAATTATCAATGCATCGGGAATCAGGGTATGGGTCTTTGGTACTGACTACCACAAGTTTCACATTATGTCCGTATGGTACTTTTGATACAAAAAGGAGTGAAAATGGATGGAAGAGGGAACTGTAAGAAGGCAAGCCCGACAAGATTGTTATTTTCTCTCCCCTCCCCCCAAACTCTGAAGGTTTGTATCTGTGGCCCTGTAACAATGTTTTTTTCTGGGTAGCAAAAGAATAGCATGGACATGATGGAATCACTGTATAAGACATTCCTCGTTAGAAGTCTGGGAAGATTCCAAAATATCTCACCTGTTTTTTATACAAGGGATGCTTTTGGGGGGGGACAAACTGGCACTGAGTTTAAGTATTAGCAAATGAACTTTACTGGGCAATTTTCTGTAATTATTCTTGACTTAAAAAAAAAAAAAAAGTTGCAAGGTATTACTGTAATCATAACTACTTCACTATGATGATGTATGACAACAGACAATTTTATCTGATTAAAGAACAGCCTGTGGCTGCAAATGGGGGTTACTGAAACTATATCTAACCCTTCCAATTAAGAAGTCTCTCTTACTAAAGTAAAACTGTTTGCCAGTTCCAAGCAATGTATAAATGACGACACCGTACTGAAGAGGTAACAAAAGACTCATCTTCTGCTCCTTCCCCATGAATCCCTCTAGTATTATGATGTATTTCTCAACTGTTTTCTTGCTATCTCCAGACAAATTTATTAAACTATTTGAACAACCTCTTGTAGCCCTCTCTGGTTCAAAGCATCTCTATTCATTCATTCATTCATTCATCATCTAATCCAGAGTTGCCCCATGACAAGCGTAGGAGCCCGGGGCTAGGCAAATTGGTCCTGACATTTAAGATGCAAGTAACCAGCCTCACTCATCCCTGAGTGGCATTATGTGAGCAATAAACCCCAACCACCCCTTGGATATAGACCTGCATAGGGTCAATCTGACTGGAGTGCCTTAATTACCCACTAAACCACCAGGCGCCATAATTTGGTTATCTGGTCACCACCCAGCGTAGTAAATGGTTTCCTGGTGAATAGGAAACCATTTGGCTTGTCCCTCAGTGTAGTCACCCCTAGACAGAAGGAAGAGGAAAGAATGAAGAAAAGAAAAACAGAAAAGGAAGAAAAGAAATAAGGAAGGGGGAAGGGTTGGCACCTGAGAAGCACTACATCATGTGAGTGGATGGTGAGTGCCCCCGTCTACAAAACTGACTAAAACTGCCTGAAGAATGCAAAAATAAAATTAAAAATATGCCACTACACTGAAGGAGCTGCCTGTAATATCTGTTCTATCAACTTCTCTCAGGCTCCTTACTTACCCGCTCAATCAGACTACCACCAACATCCCGCACCAAGTCATAGAAGTCTGCTGGCTCAAATTCAGACTCAGTGGGGATCCAGAAACTGATGTCATTGATGCAGGGGAGGCATTTGCTCACCAACTGGGGGGGGAAAATAATAATAAATAAGTAAAATACAATAAATAAATAAATGAATAAGCACAAATATTTTAAATGATGAGGTGAAAGAAAGAGAGATTATCCAGGTGCTTGAGGGTGCAGAAATGGACATATGTGGAAAAACTGGGACTAAATGGAGAGGTGAGGGTGTGAGAGAGTGGGAGTATGGTTGGGGTATATGCATATACCCAGGAGTAGGTAAGAATGAGAGGAAAAAGAAGGAATATGTATTGTTGTGTCAAAGAATAGGGGGAGTGGCCATTTGCAATTTGCCACAGAGGCATGGGAAATAGTTCCATCTTGTGCAGTGTTTATGATAAATGGGTGCATAAGAGATGTACTGGTATTACAGGTAGACTCCGAGATGATGCTGATTTTGTGTGTGCGGTGTGTCAGGGAAAGCATGGAGATTTGCCAGCCATGAAAGGATTCAACTTGCTGGTGAATCTCTTGTGTGTGGAAGTTTTGTTATTTGAGAAAAAATGTTATGTGCTGGAGGTGGGGCTGGAGCTAGCTCTATGGCTAGAGTGAGAAGTGGTTGGAAGAAGCTCAGGAAGCTGTTGCCTCTCCTGACACTGAGAGGGCTCTTCCTCTGTGCTAAGGGATCTTTGTAAGTGGCATGTGTCAGGAGTGTAATGCTGTATGGTAGTGAGACCTGGGCAGTAATGGAAGAGGATATTCACTTGCTCAAACGTACAGAAATGGCAATAATAAAGTGGATGTGCAGTGCGTTCCTGTGTGCAAGGCCTGGGGGAACTAGGTTTATGACGGAAGGGTTGAGAGGTAAGATGGGATTGGAGTGTATTGGTGTTGTGATGACAAGAGGCAGACTGAGATGGTTTGGGCATGTGAAGAAAATGGGGGATGATAAATGGGTACAGAAAGTGAGAAGTGTGAATATTAGGGGCTGGGTAGCGAG
The DNA here is from genome assembly GCF_032717465.1 of Coenobita brevimanus. Lineage (NCBI taxonomy): Eukaryota > Metazoa > Arthropoda > Malacostraca > Decapoda > Coenobitidae > Coenobita > Coenobita brevimanus. The sequence goes on from NC_136978.1 coordinate 14,615,740, forward strand.
AGGCAGATCAAAAAAGATCTGGGACGAGGTCATTGTGTGTGAGTTTAGGGATAAGGGACTACATAAGGAAGCTGCCAGAGATTGAGCAGCATGGACAGCTGCCATTATGTGACCAAGGCCGACGCATGCAAGCATGTTGGAGCCTTAAACAAAACAAAACAAAGAGATGGATGGAGAATATAAGAGTGTATGGAGCAGTTGGCTCAAGGCATGTGTGGGTAAGATTGAAAGTAAAACTACAAATGTGGGCAATTGTGTGTGTGTGTGTGTGTGTGTGTGTGTGTGTGTGTGTGTGTGTGTGTGTGTGTGTGTGTGTGTGTGTGTGTGTGTGTGTGTGTGTGTGTGTGTGTGTGTGTGTGTGTGTGTGTGTGTGTGTGTGTGTGTGTGTGTGTGTGTGTGTGTGTATGCACCAATGCAAGATTGTGCAAGTAGAGTGGAAGAAGAGTTCTGGACAAATAAGGAAGCATGCATGGAAAAGTCTGAAAGGAATGATAGAGTGTTTTTGACTGGAGGCAAGAATGGAAAAGTAGGGAATGTGAAGGTGGATGGAGTAGTTGGTGAATGGGATGTGCCTGCATAAATGGATGATAATAGCAGTGCTGTAGTGGGCATTTGTGTAGGGAGGTCGGTGATAGCCAATACCCTCTTTAGACACAAAATGATCCACACGTATATGTGGCGAGTTATGAGAAGGATGGATGATGAACTGACTGAATGGAAGGCAATGACTGATTATGTGTGTGTGGATGACAGAATGAGATGGTGTGTAATGGATGCTAGAGCATACAGAGGTTGGGGGAGTGGACTTTCTGACCACCATGTGGTGGTGGCAAAAGTCAAGGTTCAAATGCAATGGAGGAATAGGAGAGAAGGACAGGAGGAAGTAGTTCATACAAGGAGGGTAGAAAAGTGGCAAGAGGATGGAAAAAAGGTGAATATAAGAGAGAAGTGGAGGAACGACTGGGTAAATATAATTCGGAGCAGATGGGGGAGGTGGAAGATGTGTGCAAGATATTCACAAAAGAAATCTGTGCAGAATGTGAGGTGGTGTGTGGGGTGAAGAGATGATGAAAGGGGGTGCAAGGAACAGCATGGTGGAATGAAGAGGTGACACAGGCTGTGGTGCAAAAGAAGAAAGCATATGGTAAGTGAATGGGACGCAGGGACTAGGAGGAAGTTGAAAGACGGAAGAGAGAATTATATGTAGAGAGAAGAGAGAGGTAAAAAGATTAGTAACGGAGAGTAGATAGACAGCCAATGAGGAATTCAAATGGAATTTGAGTGTAAAGTGAAGGAAGTGTAAGAAAATGTTTCGGTAAGAGGTAAAGAGAGTAAAACAGGGTGATAAAGAAGTTAGTCGGGGAGTGAAAGATAAAAATGGTAGACTGCTAGCAGAGAAAAGAGAAAAAGTGAGAAGATGGAGAGAACACTATCAGGAGCCATTAAACATGGAAAATGAAAGTAATGCAAGGATAAGTGGCTGGGGAATGGCCGGGAGAAGGAGGGAGAAGACAGGAAGAAATTAAAAGGATGGAAGCAGTGGAAGCAATGAAGAAAGTTAAAATGGGGAAAGCCCCAGGAATAGATGGAGTGTTTGGTGAAATGCTGAAGCATGGGGGAGGGATAGCAGTAGAATGGATATGGAAGATGTGCAGATTGGCCTGGGAGGAAGGTAGTCCCAGAGGATTGGATGTCAGGTACAAGTATTACCCTGTACAAAGGAGTGTGTGATAATTGTTGGAATGCGAAACAACCACACTCACCGGCCTCACACCTCCTATTGAGCGGGCTCCGCCTGCATACCGCAAGCCCCTTCTGATGATGTCACCACTTGCAATGTAACAAGTGTGTGGGCACACACACACACTAACAGCAATATACAGTAACACTCTCATCCTCTCTTCATAATTTGACGAAAGATTCCAAGGACCAAGCTGAATGGATTATTGGCGTCCTATACACACTATGTATCCAATACACAGACTTCTGTTTAATTACCATTAGGACCCAGTCTGTAACCACATATAAATATGTGGTGTCCCTTGAAGTACTATAATCCTTCTAGTCCCAGCTGACTGCTGCACGCAGCCGCTTTGTTGAGGCACCTTTCTTAGTGAAACAGTCAGCCAGTTGTTGTGATGTATCCACCCAAGACACTTCATCAATCTCCCCTCACTCCAACATGTCTTGTAATACAGCAATATCAATGAGCAATCTCCTGTCTTCAACACTCCTGCAGGAGTAAAGGGTGTCCACCAGACTCTTGTTATTGATGAAACACTTGATCTTGAAATTTCCACATCCAGAGACCTCACGCAATATGTTGGTGAGATATACAGCAGTCTCAGCACATTCTAGCAGCGCTAACGCCTCAGCAGATAAAGTATATTTGACAACCCGCCTGATCTTTCTAGTCTGCCAGTTTGTAATTTCGTTTTCCTTGGCGTGTAATACATCCTCAGAGTTAAAAAGAACAAGCATTTTTGCGTCATCATCAACTACTTCCCATGTGCTAAAATCATTTTGCAGATCCACCCAATCAATATTGCCATCAGAGTCCCTCTTCAAATTGTAGCAGTGTTTGTACTTTCCAGTGGCTTTACCCACCTGACTCACAATCCTTCCGGTTACCAATTTGCACTCTCTGAATGTATTCCCTTTATACGCTCACCAACAGAAACCTTGGGAGGTTCAGTAACTGGAAGAGAAACTGTGGGAGGCTGATCATCCAGAATTGCATAATTTTCCGACTCGTCATCTGGTGGAGTCATTCAACACTTGCGAAGAATCGTCATTAGGCTTCTCCTGGACTACATTGTTCTTCTCATCCCTAGTGATGCCATCCCCAACCATAGTACTGTATATTGTTCTGAGGCATGTGCTAGACACCACACGTGCACTCGCACGTAGACACCACCGTCTCACCAGAATTTGTTTTCCATCTCTGCCTATTACAATTCCAGGGCCATGCCATGCATGACTCTCATTTATTTTGTACAAGACTTCATCTCCATTTTGGATGTCGTTTAAGTCGCTCAAACATATGTTGTGCTGCAGAGCCCTAGCCAAACGTTTCCCCGATTCAGTCTTTATAAATTCTTGTCTTGCTAAATGAAGAGCATTCAAATTGTCCCTCACAATTTTTGATGGCGAGATAGGTTCCAAGGCTGGAGGATCATTTGCATACACATTAGGCAGGCCAGGGTTTTGACCAAAAACAGGTTGGTTAGGATAAAAAACCTGCATTGTTGGTGAGAGCATTTCTTGCTGATACTGCACATGCCAAGGCCACACCCAAGTCACACTGGCTATCAGCCATTATCTTCCAAACAATGTCACCAATGACTGCATTTTGACGCTCACATATGCCGTTGCTCCATGGACTCTCTGCACACGTCGTCATGATCTTGATATTAAAGGCCTCTCCCAATGCTCGCACTTCAGCATTGTTGAATTCACAATCATTATCTGTAAGAATTTTTCAAGGTGCGCCAAACAGAACAATCGAGCTCCGAAATACTCCTTTGATAATGGTGGTTTAACATTTGTCCGCGATTACTATCGCGGTGCAATACTTGGTCGCCAAATCAACAAGGACTAAGAAATAATGCCTTCCTCAAGCTTTCAAATCCATAGCTATGGCTTCATTAAACTTAGATGCCATGGGCAAACTGACTACAGGTCGGGGCTTGGCTCTCTTGTATCTACAACAGACTGTACATGCATCAGATACAGCCTTGATAGCCCGGTCCAGTTCTGAACTTTTAATTCCAGCATCTGTAATAAGTTTGACTAGTTTAGCCGACGTCGGGTGTCCAAACTGCCTGTGAAGCTTCAAAGCCGTTTTGTCTACATAACCCCCAAGAGATGTCAGCACAATCATTTCACAAAACTCTTGGCCTAGTCACAGAGAAATTGGTAGCAAGTAATGGCCTGAAGATGAGGACTTCAAATTAATGATAGTTCCACAAATTCTGACCTGGTCACTTTCAAAATTAATCAGCATTTTTGCCTTCTTCATGGAGCGTTTGCTCAGCAGCAAGGGAATATTGCAGCTCACCACATCAGTCACAGTGGTTGCACGTATATATCCAATGTAGCACGGCAGAGTAACACGTTTGAGGGAAGAAACTGTGACGCCATCAGCGAAAGTAAACATTGAGGATGACTTTTCTTCTACTTTAGCTTCACATTCGTAATCACTGAGCTCATTTAGATAGCAACTGATCCATTCAACTCCACACACAGTTGTAGAACACCCTGTGTCTAGAACAGCACATCCCTTAGATTCTTCTACTAGCATCTGTAATTTACCTCTACTAGTGGCATCCTCCGCATAGCCCATAAATAATGACAGGTGCACTGTTTCAGAATTTTCTTCCCGACTGCCATTATTTTCGTATGCATCCGGACAGTCATGTGGCCAATGAAATCGAGAATCACATACTAAACACCTCGATACCTTTCCATCAAGCCCGAGCGGGTTCTGCCTCCTGCCAGTGGATGAGCGTTGGGAAATTCTAGTAGACACAGTTGAACAGCCATCACCATGACCAGGATCACGTACTGCACCACCCCGAAACAGTGTCCTTCCTCGTCGAGTACCTCTAACATAAAATGTTTCCTCATCCCCGACTTTGTCACTCCAAAAAACTGATACACTCTTCATCTCACTGGCAGACACCAATGCATCGTTTTGCCCACAAATTTCCCCTGCGAAAATAAGATTTAGGGCAGATTTCATATTTTCGTAACTTACCTCAGTTATCACGGACATCACTAGTTGTTGCTCACTATCTGAAAGTCTGCATGAAGCCAGAAGCACAAAAGCCATCAAAGAATTCGGCAGTTACATGTCCTGCTCCGTAAATTTGAAATAAACATGCTCAAATTCTGCCACGAACTTACGAATGTTCTTATCACCAACTCTTCTGAAGTTGTACAACTCATGAAGAGCTGCAAACTGCCAACATCCTTTGTCTGCAAGAAATAAATCGTCTAGTTTGTTCAACAATGTCTGAACACCATTACCTTGTTTCAAATCAGCGGCGTCAATTTCCGAAGACGCCACTCTCGCTCCTTCTGACAATGAAAGGTGAATGGCTAGAGCTTGCTTCTTTTTTGGTAAGTCCATTAGTTCACATCAGATGCCGATGCCCTTCTTCCAACTCTCATAGGCAGAATCATTTTCAAGTTTTGGAGGCCACTTAGTTGAGACACGCCGCCATTATGCTCAAACTACGCTCTGCTACCAGTGTTGGAATGCGAAACAACTGCACTCACAGCCTCAAACCTCCTACTGAGCAGGCTCCGCCTGCAAACCGCAAAACTCTTCCGATGACGTCACCACTTGCAACGTAACAAGTGTGTCCGCACACACACACTAACAGCAATATGCACTAACAATAATCATATGGGCTTTTGTCTTCTTTGTGTAATAGGAAAAGTGTATGGTAGGATACTTGTTGACAGTGTTAGGAAAGTACACTGGAATTAGCTGGTGAAGAACAGGGAAGTTTACGGAAGGAAGAGGTTGTGTAGATCAGACAGTCATTTTTAGGTCTTTAGTGGAAAAATTTCTAGAGAAGGGATAGAAGTTGTATGCGGCCTACATGGATTTGGAGACGCATATGACAGGGTGGACAGACAAGGATTGTGGAAAGTATTACGAATATATGAGTACGGTAAAAGTCCTCCAATCTGGCCACTAATAATCCGAAAATCCCAGTACTCCAAATTTATCAAAATTTTCTAGTCTTTTTTCAAATATTTTTTTTTGCCTTGCCTGCAACTGTTCTTCTCCACTTATAAGCACTTCCAGTGAGTCAAACAATAACCTGTATCATTTTAATTGTTTATTTAATGATCATTTATATTCATGATAACTAATTTCTCCTCAGGGGGTGCCCCCTTCCTACCCATATATACCCAGGGAAGATAGGAGGGGGGACAAAACGAGCTCCACCCACCTCTACCCCAGCTCCCAACCCTCAACCATACCTATCCCACCCAATCCCCTACTTCTCATTCTTAACTGGCAGTTACATCTCAAGCTAACCTCATACTTTACACTCATACAGTAGTCACATTACTAATACAGAAACAAAACACAAGGATATGTAAAATGCATATAATATAACCATGAACACACTACAGCAAGAAATTAATGCATTATAATGTTGACATTAAAACAAAAACGTTAATGATGGCCATCCCAGGCCTCATGCATTGGATGCTTGTGTGTGTGTGTGTGTGTGTGTGTGTGTGTGTGTGTGTGTGTGTGTGTATGTGTATTTACCTAGTTGTGATATACAGATAACGAGCTACACTCGTGGGGTCCCATCTCTTTTCCTCAGTATGTCAAATTTTGCTTTGAACTCATCTAAGTTTTTAGCCTGGACGATCTCTTTGTCCAAGCTGTTCTACGGGTCTATGCAACTTTATGGAAAGCTATATTTCTTGATATCCTTCAAACAACTTGGCTTTTTCAGTTTCATTCCGTGTCCTCTTGTCATTTTCCCATCCCATACAAACAGATCATTTTTATCATTTTTATCTACTGTACTCCCATCATGGCCCTGAACATTGTAATCATGTCGCCCCTCTCTCTCCTTTCTTCTAGGGAAGGCAGATCCAGCTTTTCCAGCCTCTCTCCGTAGGACAGATCTGCCAGGCTGGGGACCATCTTGGTTGCTGTTCTTTGTATTCTCTCAACCTTATTTATATCTTTCTTTTTGTGTGGGGACCACACTACTGCTGCATATTCCAACCTGGGGCAGATCATGGCCACTATCAATTTTTTCATCCTCATCCATGTAATGGAATGCCACTCGTATGTTAGTCAAGAGATTGTAGGTCTCTCTAACTATCTTGTTAATGTGTTTTTCCGGTGACAAACTATCCCAGACCAGTGCTCCCAAATCTTTCTTTTCTCTCACTTTTTGGACTGGTTCATTACCCATCATATAATTCAGTGATGGCCTCTTGGTACTCTTACCCATTTCCAATATTCTACGTTTTTTTGCATTGAATTTCATTTCCTACATCTGGCTCCAATTGTGGATCCTAGTCAGGTCTTCCTGCAGCATTTTAGTCTTCCTCAACTTCTACTCTCCTCAAGATCTTTGCATCATCAGCAAACAGACTTGTATAACTGTTCACTCCATCTACCATATTGTTTACATAAATCAGGAACATTACTGGCGCTAACACCGAGCCCTGTGGGACTCCACTTGTTACTTCCCTCCGTCCGGACATCTTGCCCTTTATTATTGTCCTCATTTGTCTGTCTCTCAAGAAGTCTCTCATTCACTCCAGGAGGTTTCCCTTCAGTCCTCCTATGTGTTCCAATTTCCACCTTAGTCACTTGCAAGGTACCTTGTCAAAGGCTTTCTCTAAATCTAAATAAACACAATCCACCCAGTTGTCTCTCTCCTGTTGTACGTAAATCGCTCGAGTAAAAGCTCAGCAAGTTGGAAACACACAACCTTCCACTTCTGAATCCAAACTGGATCTCAGCCAAGATATTCATCTCCTCCAGATATTTTAGCCATCCGTCTTTCAGGATTCTCTCGCACAATTTTGCGACTATGCTGGTCAGGTCTATAATTTAGGGGTTCTTCCTTGTTTCCTGCCTCATAAATTGGTACAACATTGACCCTCTTCCATTCCCGAGGCACTTTCCCGTCTTCTAGAGAACACACAATTAAATCGTGAATTTTATACGCCAGTTGTTCTCTGCATTCTTTCAGTACCCAAGTAGAGATTCCATCCAGTCCTGGGGCTTTCCTTACATCTTGAGTTTCCAGTAATTCATACACTTCCTGCACTTCCACTTTTATGTCTTTTATCACTACATTTGTAGTCACTCCCTCCCCTTCCACAAAATCTCTTTCTTTAGTGAAAACCAATTGGAAACATTTGTTCATTATTTCAGCTTGCATTGCTGCATCTTTGTAGACCACTCCTTCTACTTTCTGTCTGGTGATTCCTTCCTTTTGTTTCAATTTGCCATTAACAAATCTATAAAATAATTTGTGTCCTTCCTTACATTTGTCAATTATATCTTTTTCAAAGTTCCTTTCTTCCTCTCTAAGTATTCTTGTATATTCTAGTTCTTTTATATTCTTCCTTAGATTTATTATTACCTCTCTTTCTCCATTTGTTCCATGCCATGTCCCTTTCTTTTTTTGCTATCATGCACCTTCTGTGTGTGTGTGTGTGTGTGTGTGTGTGTGTGTGTGTGTGTGTGTGTGTGTGTGTCTTTACAAAGCTGTGCACCCAACACATGAGGCCTGAGGTGGCCGGTTGTTAAATATTTGTTTTACTGTCAGCGTCATACAATAATGCATTAATTTCTTGCTGCAGCATGCTGATAGTTATACCATACACTTTTAACATATCCTGGTGTTCCATGTTTGTAATAGTAGTGGGACCAAGAGTGTTAAGCATTTAATCAGCTTGAGATGTAACTGCCAGTTAAGAATGATGGGTGGGAGGAGTAGGGGTATGGAGGAGGGTTGTGACCTGGGGGAGGGCTGGGAGCTGGGGAAGGGATGGGAGCTGGGGGAGGGTTGGGAGCTGGGGAATGGTTCGAAGCTGGGGTAGAGGTAGGTGGAGCTCGTTTTGTCCCCCCACTCCCCTCTTCACGGGGTATACAGGAGTAGGAAGGGGGCACCCATAGGCAGAAATTAGTGATCGTGAGTGTACATATTTCTAATGTTTTCAGAGGTTGCTCCCAATAGTCTGAAAAAAACAAGTCTGAAAGATCCTCAGTCCCCTGCCATTCGGATTACAGGACTTTTACTGTACATGGGAAGTTGTCAAATGCCATGAAAGTATGTATGAGGGGGTTAAGGCTGCAGTGCAAGTGGATAGTGAATTGAGTGAATTTTTCTATTTGCATGTTGGATTGAGACAGATGTGTCATTCTTTATATGGATGAGGTTATAGAAGAGGTACAAGGTAGGGCAGTGGATGTTGAAGCGGCTTTAATGAGAGAGGGCAGCGTTTGGAAACTCTCTATTCTGTTGTTTGCAGAAGATACTGTATTTGTTAAGTGAAGACAATGGGGAACTGCAAAGCTTGGTGAATGAGTCTGGAAGACTGTGTACAGAACAGAAACTAAAGGTGAATATGGGGAAGAGTAAAGTTATGGTCTTCAAGAGAAATGAAGTCCCTGGATGAACAGTGATGTTAGATGGTGAGGAAATGGAAAATGTAAGTGCATTTAATCCATGGACTGCACAATTAACTTTTTTTATACCACCCTGTGGTGTGCAAAAAATGAAGAAAAAAGTTTTCTTTTTTAGTTTTTTTATATTATAAACTTGAAGATAAACATCCAGGGCATCATCTGGTAAAAAAATAATAATCTCTCTTTCTTTGGGTAGGGCCATGCGCAAGTTTATGAATGGGAGTAGCAAAAAAAAAAAAAAAAAAAAAAAAAAAAAAAAAATTGTTTATAAACTTGAAGGTAAACATTTAGGGCTTCATCTTGTGAAAAAAAAAAAAAATCTCTCTCTCTCTCTGCCTTTGCATAGCGCCACGGTAACTTTGCGTAGGGGTGGAGTAGTTAACAGTGACGCATAGCCAGCACAGCCTGAGCTGTGGTTCGCAACACAACACTACCCAGCCTGAGCTGTCGCTCGCAATCCATGGGCAAAGCACTTGGGTGGTATGATGAGTAAGGATGGAAGTTTGCAGGGTGAAGTGCTTGAAAGGAAACAACAAGGAAGACAGGTTGCTGGTTCTTTGAAGGCAGTGATAAGAAACAGGGAAGTTAGCATGGAAGTAAAAAAAAAGTCACTGCATGAGAGTATTGTGACACCAACTCTAATGTATGTAAGTGAAGCTAGGGCCTCATTGGAAGGATACAAGTCAAGAATGACAGCAGTGGAAATTAGTAATCTGAAAAGAGCATGTGGAGTTACATGGGGAGACAGACTGACAAATGAAGAAGTGAAGGAGCATTGTGGTGTGAATGTGGATGTGATAGAAAGCGTTAGGAGAAATACACCGAGGTGGTTTGGCCATGTGGAGAGGATGGAGAGCAAGAGACTAATGAGGAGAGTATGTGAATTGGGTGGAGGAAGGGAGAGGGAGGGGGAGGCCAAGGATGAGATGAAGGGATGGAATAGAGAGGTATATGAGAGAGGGGGATGTGAGCTGGGCACTGGGCAGTGAAATGGCAGGGGACCAGGAGACACATACGCGATTTGTTTGTGGCCACCCTTTACAGGATTAAGGCGTCTGGCAATAAATAGATAGAGAAATTTTAAAATTTCACTTGTCTCCCTTTTTTCTTTTTTCACTGTGATCTCATTTTTTCTACTATGTCCTTAACATATTTATTAAAACTGCCTGATAAAAGTTGCAATTTCACCTACAAAGCTGATCTGCCTGTTTCCCTAAATTCACAGTAGTTGCTGCATGTAAAAAGTTGTGATAGTATGGAATACATCCCTTACTTATAATGAGGACTGCCTGTATACATTAGATTACTGTAATACTCAGAGTACAGGTCTGGGAATGACTGTCATAAAGAAACAAGGGAGGAACAAGCAAAGTTACAAAGTACAGTACAGGGTTATAACCAAAAATTTAACAAAAATACTGTACGGTATTCATGTCATGTAAAGCCCTTTTCTTAGTTTGTAAAATTTCACTCAACCCATCAAGCCCAGTGATGTCTTATTTATAATATATTTGCCATCTCTTAATGATATGACTCAGTTTGGGACAGATTTTTCCAACTGAAGGGGTTAGATATAGCCTTAAAAAAAATAAATAAATAAATAAAAATCATTACAAGAGTCTTCCCCTAAGCTGAATAAAACTGTCTGGCAGTGGCAAGATCAAACTAACAAGGCCATCACCTGGAGTCAAGAGGTTAAAACATGAATTTGGTAATATATAAAGCATAAGGTCCATCCATCTTTCCATCATCATGTCCTGAATTGCCCAGTTACAAGACTATGGGTCTGGAGGAATGAAAATCAGTCCAGACATTTGAGGTGAAAGGACCAATCACTTCATGTGAGTAATAAATCTCAACCACCATTAGAACTGAACCTTTATGGACCAAATCCAGCTGAAATGCCTTAACTCACTACACTACCAGGTTCTACTGGTTTTATGGAGAAGGGGCAACTGTTTCTCATCACTAACTGTACAGCAACCTGAAAGTCGCATTGTGTAGAGCAGATGTTGGGCATTCCAACCTACCTTGGAAGGAATATTACATTCCAATATTCATTCAGTTCAGAAACTGAACCAGCAATCCCAATGGTCTGCCCAGTGAGGAGGGTGGCTAAACACCTAGCAGGATAAAAACCAAGACCTGCCAATGGCAGATGAGCTTCTGAGCCAGCATCTATCTAGCAGGGAAGATAGAGCTCATGAGCCTTGGTTGGCAGTCCACCTAATAGAAGGAAAGCACTGAATGCAAACCTGGGGTTTGGCCAGGTTAAGTGTCCCTTTATTCCCTTATTTTAAATAATTTCAACAGGACACAAAATTCAGGGAGCCTCGGAGGGTCTAGTACCTTCCCAGGGCCCCCCATTAAAGTGATTGAATAATGAATTGGTCGAATAACAAACCAATTTTTCCCACAAGATTGTTAAGAAATTGGGGGGTTAGGTTCCTGACCACCTTCGTCATTCAAAAAATATTCAATAAAAATGGAAAAAATCCTGGTAAATATGAACGAAAGTGACACAGGGATTTGAGCCATTTTCTTATAGACCTACGTTCTCCATCCATCCATCCATCATCCAAACCTATGTTGCCACAGGGGAAGAGTAGAAGCCCAGGGCTAAGCAAGTTGGTCCTGACATTTATGATGAGAGTGACCTGTCTCACTCATCCCTAAGTGGCATAACGTGAGCAATAAGCCCCAACCATTCCTTGGATATAAACCTTCACTGGATCAATCCAATTAGAGCACCGTAATTACCCACTAAACCACCAGGCACCATAATTTGGTTATATGGTTACCACCCAGAGTAGCAATCGGTTTCCTGGTGTACAGGAAACCATTTGGCTTGTCACTCAGTGTAGAGTCACCCATAGGCAGAAGGAAAGGGAAAGAATGAAGGAAAGAAAGACAGAAGAGGGAGTATAAAGTCACTCGTAGGCAGAACGATGGGGAAAGAATGAAGTAAAGAAAGACAGAAGATGAAGGAAGGAAGTAAGGAAGGAGGAGAGGAAAGGGCAGACACCCGAGAGCAGCACTACATCGAATAAGTGGATGGTGAGTGCCCCCACTACCACTACCAACATTCTCAAGGAAAATTATTTTAGTACTACATACATCTCAGATGACTGACATTTGATTTTCAATCAAAAATATATTGGATAAAAATCAAAAATTACCTACTGAGCAATATTAAAGAAAGCCACCTGAATGCCTTCATAAGTGTGTTTACTGCCTATCCTGCCAACTGGAAATGACATCACCACAGCAAACAAACTCAAATGCATTAAATTTAAAACCATAAATAGCAGTGGAAGCCTAAATGGAAGCACTGAAACCTAACTGGGAGGCTTTGCACTCTGGACCCCCCAATGATTATAACTAACCTAGTGAAAACTATGATGTGCATTCCATAAAACTGGCCAAACAATATCGTGTGTTAAGAGCATGCGTTAATCATTAGTGCCATTGTCACCAGGGTTGCCATTTGGTATTTTTCAATACCAAATGTGGGCCAATAGGAGATGCCGCATTAAGCCCAAAACATGGCACAGATATTACATACCACCAGAATTTTTCTATCTATCTATTGCCAGACGCCTTAATCCCACAGAGGGTGGCCACAAACAAATCGTCTCCATGTCACCCTGTCCCCTGCCATTTCACTGTCCTGCTCCCAATTCACACACCTCTATCTCATATACCTCTCCACTCCATCCCTCCATCTCATCCTTGGCCTCCCCCTCCCTCTCCCCCCCTCCACCTCACTCACAGACACTCTCTTCGTCAATCTCTCACTCTCCATCCTCTCCACATGGCCAAATCAATGTTTTTCTCCTAACGCTTCCTATCACATCCACATCCGCACCACAACTCTCCTTAACATTCTCATTTGTCAGTCTCGCTCTCCATGTGACTCCACATGCTCCTCTCAATAACTCATTTCCACTCCTCTCACTCTTGACTTGTGTCCCCCCAACAAGATCCATGCTTCACTTCCATATATTACAGTTAATACCATAATACTGTCATGTAGTAACTTTTTCACTTCCATGCTCACTTCCCTGTTTCTTATCACAGTTTTCAAGGAACCAGCAACCTTTCTTCCTTGTTGTACCCCTTCAGGCACTTCACCCTCCAAACTTCCATCCATATTCATCACACTACCAAAGTACTTAAACGTACTCACATTTTCCATTTCATCACCATCCAAACTCACTGTATATTCACTGACTTCACTTCTCTCGAAGACCATCACTTTACTCTTCCCTACATTCACCTTTAGATTCCGTTTCTTACACACTCTCCCAAACTGATCCACTAAGCCTTGCAGCTCCCCTTCATCTTCACTTAACAACACAGTATCATCTGCAAACAACAGTACAGGGAGTTGCCAAACACTGCCCTCTCTCATTAGGGCCACTCCAACATCCACTGCCCTACCTTGTATCTCTTTTATAACCTCATCCATATACGGATTGAACAATCACGGAGACATGACACAACCCTGTTTCAACCCAACCTTCAATAGAAAAATTCACTATCCACATGCATTGCAGCCTTAGCACCCTCATATATACTCTTCACAGCATTCAACAACTTCCCATCTACTCCACATACTCTTAATACTTACCACAATCCTTGTCTATCCACCTTGTCATATGCTTTTTCCAAATCCATGCAGGCCACACACAACTTCTTTCCCTTCTCTAGAAACTTTTCCACTTAAGATCTACGAATGAATATCTGATTTACACAACTTCTTCCCTTCCTAAAACTTCCCTGTTCTTCTCCAACTAATTCCTCTGTTTTAACCCAAACTCTGTCAATAAGTATCCTATCATATACTTTTCCTATTACACAAACAAGAAAAATGCCCCTATGATTACCACACACTTCTTTACAAGAGAATAATTATTCCTGACTTCTAATCCTCTGGGACTCTACCTTCCTCCCAGGCCAATCTGCACATTTTCCACATCCATTCTACTACTATCTCTCCCACATGCTTCAGCATTTCACCACACACTCCATCAATTCCTGAGGCTTTCCCCATTTTGACTTTCTTCATTGCTACTACAACTTCCATTCTACTGATTTTTTCCTCTCTTCTCACATCCCTCCTTCTCCCAGCCATTCCCCAGCTATTTACAAACTCGCATTACTTTCATTCTCGATGTTCAACAATTCCTTAAATGTTCTCTCCATCTGCTCACTTTTTCTCCCTTCTCCACTAGCAATCCACCATTTTTATCTTTCAATCCCCTACTCACTTCACTTCCACCCTGTCTAACTCTCTTTACCTCTTTCCATAGCATTTTCTTGCAGTCCCTCCACTTTACAATCAAATTCCTTCCAAATTCCTCATCCACCCTCTTCTTACTCTCTCTTACTAATCTTTTCATTTCTCTCTTCCTCTCTACATATAACCCTCTCTTACGTCTCTCAACTTCTTCCACGCCCCTATCTCATCCACTCATTATATGTTTTCTTCTTTTGTGCCATAGCCTGTCTCATCTCTTCATTCCACCATGCTGTTCCTTGCACCCCCTTTCGTCTTCTCTTCACCCCACACACCACCACCTTCCATGCTGCACATATTTCTTCTGTGAATATCTTGCAAACACCTTCCATGTCCATTTGCTCTAATCCATATTTACCCAATTGCTCCTCCACTTCTCTCTTATATTCTGCCTTTTTCTCATTCTCTTGTAACCTTTCCACTCTCCTTGCATATACTCCTTCCTCCCGTCCTTCCCTTCTTCTAATTCTCCATTTTACTTGGACCGTGATTCTGACCACTACCAAGTGGTGGTCAGAGAGTCCACTCCCCCAACCTCTATATACTCTTGCATCCATTACACATCTTTGCGTCCTTTCATCCACACACACATAATCATTGCCTTTCTTTCATTCAGTTCACCACCCACCCTTCTTATCACTCATCATGTATACCCATGGATAATTTTTTGCCTGAAGAGGGTATTGGCCATCACCAACCCCCTCCCAGCACAAATGTCCACTAACGCACTCCCATTCTCATCTATCTCAGCGGGCACACCCCACTCACCAACTACTCCATCCACCTTCACATTCTCTACTTTACTATTCACATCACCAATCAAAAACACCCTCTCATTCCTTCCAAACTTTTCCATGCACACTTGCACATTTGTCCAGAACTATTCTCTCACTCTGCTTTCACAATCTTGCGTTGGCACGCACACAATCGCCCACATTTGTAGTCCAACTTTCAATCCTACCCACACAATCTTTATGGCAACTGATCCATACTCTCTCATATTCTCCTTCCATCTGTTACTCACAACAATACACACTCCTCCTTTTTCCCTCTCATTCTCACCTACTCCTGCACATATACCCCATCCATACTCCCATTCTTTCACTCTCTCTCCTCTCCATTTAGTTTCAGTTAATCCAAATATAAAGGAGCGTTGTGGTGTTGATGTGGATGTGATAGGAAGCGTTGTGAGGAACACACTGAGGTGGTTTGGCCATGTGGAGAGGATGGAGGGTGAAAGACTGACGAAGAGAGTGTATGTGAGTGAGGTGGAGGGTGGAAGAGGGAGGGGGAGACCGAGGATGAGATGGAGGGATGGGGTGGAGAGGTATATGAGAGAGGGGGGTGTGAGTTGGGAGCAGGGTAGTGAGATGGCGGGGGACAGGGCGACTTGGAGGCGGTTTGTTTGTGGCCACCCCAAACGGGATTGAGGCGTCTGGCAATAGATAGATAGATAATCCAAATACATCTACTTTTGCACCCTCAAGCACATGGACAATCTCTCTCTCTTTCACCTCATCATTTGCATCCCTTACATTCCACATCGCCATCCATATCATGTCCTTTGTTCGGTCCTTAGTCGTCACCTTTTGGTCAGTCCTGGTCCGAGACTTCTTGTTCGTATTTTTAGTTAGCTGTTCTCTGGGGAGGGGTACTAACCCTCTGCCAACCCACTTGCTGTCATGTAGGGAACACGTGTTGGTTGGTTATATGGCTACCAGCCAGCTTTGTAAATGCCTTCCTGGTTTATAAGAAATCATCTGGCTTGCCACTCAATGTAGAGCTACCCCAAAACAGAGTACCATTACTCTAAGTGGGTGGATGGTGGGCGCCCCCACCTATTTTATTTCAAGGGCAATGCAGGATGCTCACATATGGGTGTTTTTTCATTATAATATTACATACAAATTTTTCTAATTCATTTAAGGTAAGCCCTGTGTCTAATAATGAGGTCCTAAAATAATTTGTGACATTCAAATGTTTCGTGGTGTCAGCTGTATATATGTCAAGGGATGAAAATTTATCGGCTTTACATTTATGCATGAATATTTCTTGATTTATATATTTATTCAAATACTTCCAGTGGTCACCAGGAAATGTATTGAAAAAATAAGATTTTCGTCAAAGAGACTGTGGTTCCCGTGGACAGAAATCGCTGGGGCAAAGGAACAAACTCGGCAAGGAATCTAGGATTCATCTCTCAACCACTGAGCTCTATAGTATGGAAAGGCTATCTCTGCTGCTGAAGTGTGATTTTGGTCACCATATTGAAACACCAGCACTCACATTCAAACATTTCATTTCCACAAAGCAGTGGTTATTAATAAAGATACACTCATCGCTTATAATACAAAGACATATATGGATTATGATTTACTTTCTGCCTAGTTCAACAAATTATATCGAGTACATTTAGCCAATGAGTATAAAACAACACCATAGGTTGCTGCAGTGAAGTACTTACCCTTTATGGCACTATCCATGTCATGAAACCGAATGTCCAGATTGATATAGGTCAGAAGAAACATGGAAATATCTATAAGAGAGTGTGAACAGAAGAGAAGAGGACATGGAGAGAAAGACTGGAGATAAATGGGCCCGTTTTAGTGACCTCATTCATGCAGGGATACTGGGGAAGAATCTCCCGCCCCACCCCAGGGGGCAGTAATGTTACAGAATTAGCAACAAGGTATATTTCTTACTTGTGAAATGTAAAGCTATCTCTCTTTGATGAATTCCTGTACCCATTTTTACATTCAGAAGCTGCACAGCTTACCATGGCACTATATATCATGGAATCATCAGCTGCTTTCAAAAACCCAACGAACACCTCAGTTCAAAAACCACGGGCATCAGGCGTGGTGTAACATGGCTGCCGCTTACCAGCACCACCTTGGCGATGGCTACATAAATTACGCTGTGTTATCCAAGAGAAAGCCTCTCCATAATACAGAGCTCAGTGCTCTCAACTCATATATGCAGAAACTTTTCACTATCTGAAATGCAAATAACAGTTAACATATATCTAAATTATTATTATTTAGAGATATGTGTAAAACTGCTTATATTTCACAAATCCCAACCATTATAACCATTGCTAGAATCTGTTGTGCAGAGGGTAAATAAGGATCAGTATGACAATGGTGCTATACAGTATATATGAATTCACACCATCGTAAAGTCATGGATATTGCTGTCAAGTTAAATTAACAGATTTATCTGCTATACAAAGATGAAGACTGCGGTCTCGACTCCAGAAACCCAAGGTGCCTGGTGTATGAACGTTTGTCAACAGACTTTGTCAACATTCAATATGACACACTTTATATGTGCCGTGACTGACTGTACAGTGCTCCCTTAACATCCACAGGGGTTAGGTAACAGAGACACCCACGTACTGTATGTTAAAAATCTGCATTTATCAGCTGCCCCCCTTAAAAACACCGCTGGACCCCTTTAACCCTTTGGCTGCTGCGACTGTGATGACAATGTACTGACTGCACTCACTGTGGAGAAATAAGAAAAAAAATTGTGTTTTCAACTCGTGTTTTAACCCACTTATCGGTAATCTTGAGGGCTAAAAATTTGGTCAGACAAACGTCAATCTTTCTACTATCATTTACAACAAACTGCATGTCCATAGGCACTCCAAGCACGGAGAACGATTTGAGAGAATACAAGGTGTGTTTTGACTGTCTGATGCAGGAAATAGCCCAGGGAGGTGGAAATTTCCACCAAACTACAAGATTTTTTCCATACAAAATAGCGTTACAGCCATGTTACCTCATCACAGTAATTGCAATAAAAATAAAAATAAAGCACTTCAAGCCAGTCTCTTATGATTTTTTATGATATCCAAGTGTTTACATTAGACTTTTGCAAAACAGTAACAATGTGAAGAAAGTCATTACAAACTTTAACTTCATGGATGACTTTTATTACCACTTATTTTTATAAAGCATACTGATATAATGTCATGAATCATTTCATAGCATTGCTACATAGTTTGCAACCACAAAAATGTTCACTAGCTAATGTGCTTAGCATTAGCATTATGACTTCTCTGATTATCGCAAAAATACCATTAAATCACTTGAATTTTATCACAGTAATTTACAATATACTGTAATCCCCCCACTATCCAACGTAATAGAGCCAAAGGCACGTCCGGAAAGTGGTCCTGTCCGGATAGTGGGCACCAGCCTCCTGGACTGGTACTTATGGAACCTAATCCAGCCTAACTTTGAAAGCCACCTAAATAACTCCCTATCAGACATGCATAGCACCTATTTAAACCTATTTAAGACCCTATTCACACCAAAAATGGACATAAAGCATGCAATAAATGAAAAGGAACCAAAGAATGAGGAATTAGAAGTGACTGTACCACAGCCAGGGTACTTACATCACGTTTGTGGCTGCCTTTCTAAGGTTTTGGCAGTGGTGAAAATGCTCTTGAAGCACGTACAGTAATCCAGTGTTGTGCTGCACTTAATTCTTTGCACTGTGAGTTATAATTGTTTAACACTGCACATTGTTCTTAACCGCACCACTGCAGTTCTAACCACCAGTTTAAACTGCCAATATGCATCCACAGTTGATCCTTTGCACTCTAAGTTCAAATTTCTTAACACTGCACAACACTGTATATTCCCATGTGGTCTAGAGGCAAGGTATTACAGTATATTCACTGTTTATTCACAGAAAACGAGCACGTCTGGCTTCCAGTGCGATAAGCATCTATTCACAATCGAACTTAGGGAGTAACTGTTGATGTCAGAGAAACAGAGTTGCCAGATCGCAACGGCCACATTACCAATCTCCTCAACTTTCATTACCAAATTTAACTTTTCATTACCAAATTTGTAAAGCTAGCATTTATTCTTCACTAATTATATATACAAGTGGAAATACATGTAATCACTCTCCTTATAATTAACACCATGTTGATTATTTTCACGCTATGTAGGGTAGCAGATTAATCAGAGAGAGCAAACAACCCACCATCTCCATCCTGTGTATCCTCATACATGTGAAAAATCCGTTTGGTAATGCATTATTCTGATTCATTACCAAACGAATTTTTCATTTCCAAATTGGCCCACATTTGGTAATGAAAAATAACAAACGGCAACCCTGACAGGGAAGGGGGGAGGGGGAGGGGGGAGGAAAGAAGGGGTGAAGGGGCCATGGTGTAAGCAGCTGACTGGCGCCGCGCGGCAATTTCAAATTACGGGTGGGAAAAAATTCAGATTTTGGGGGGATTTTTTTCTTTTTTTGGCCATTTTTCGGTTCCGATGGTCCAGGCCCACGATGTCTGGTAAGTAGGGATGTCCGGAAAGTGGGCGTCCGGAAAGTACAGGGATTACTGTAATACAAAAAAAACATTTTCAGCCACTCTCATATGATTTCAGTGCGATCTGGGTGTGTATTGCTTCATATAATTTATGAGAGAGAGAGAGAAAGAGAGAGGAGAGGGAGGGCAACAAACCGATTTAGACCAACTCATCGAGGGGTACGAGAGGGAGAGAGGGGGAAGGGGAGGGCAGCAAACTGGTAGACCAGCTCATCGAGGGTACATGGAAGAAAAGAGATACTACCAGCCCGTCCTAATTTTTCCCCTGATGAATTAATTGCATTAATAAATGAAGTGGCCAATGACTTCTCTGATTATTGCAAAAATATCACTAAATCACTTGTATTTTATCACAGTAATTCACAATATAATATAAAATGAAGCTTTCAGCCAATCTTGTATGATTTCAGTGCGATATGGGTGTGTATTGCTTCGTATTATTTACGAGAGAGAGGGAGAGAGAGGTGAGGGGGAGGGCAGCAAACCAGTTTAGACCAGCTCATCTAGGGGTACGAGAGGGGGGGGGCAGCAAACCAGTTTATACCAGCTCATCCAGGGTACATGGAAGAAAAGAAATACTCCCAGCCCGTCCTAACTTTTCCCCTGATGAATTAATGGCATTAATAAATGAAGTTGCTGAAATATCCACCCGGCAGAGCGAGCCCGACACCACTACCCCAGGAGGAAGGCATAGGGAGGTAATCCCCACCCCACTAGGAGACAATGGGAAGGTACTTCTGCATTCTGAACAGAAGGGACATACATCCCCCATGACTCGACACCCCTCTTCCATGCAGCCGGACCACCAAGCAGTATTCAGTGCGAGTTCGTTACTCTCTGACAGAGCAAGAACTCGCCAGAATCGGGGTGGGACTCGCAGTAGCCAAGTCCCAAGTAGGCCTGCAGATGCAGATTCCATCGGGCCTGCCTCTAAAAGAGGAAGAGACTCCACTGGAGCTCCAGTACCCACTACACCCCACAGGAGCAGCAGCACAGTAGCGTCCACCGGATCTACTGTAGGAGGAGTGATCACCGGTTCTCCTCCTTCTGCCACCCACCTCTGGAAGCCGGTGTGTCGGAACGTCCCCCAGACGACCTTCGCTAGTGCTCCCCAGGAGGGCGGCGGGCCCTGTGGTAGTGTCCACCAGATCTACCACAGGGGGTCAGACCACCAGTCATCCCCCAGCTGCGCCATCCCCTGACGGCAGGAAGACAGTGTCCACTGGACCTGCGGCATCCGCCAGGAGGCCCTACGGGACTCCCCCTTCGGTCATCCCTGGGACGAGCAGTCTAATGAAGGAGTGTCCACCAGATCTCCTTCGACCACTACCCCAGGCGGAAGCCTAGGAAGAGTCCACCAGATCTGCCCAGCTGAAGGGGCGTCCTCCGGACCACCTTCCCATGCCCAGGCATGGAGTTGCAGCAGGGACCAACAGGCCCGCCAGGCAGGGGAGCAGACGACCGGGCGTTCCCCCTTTGTGACTCCAGAGGCTCCCTACGAGGGCAATGCCTCTTGCTTAGCCCGCCCATCCTGTGGCCGAGTGAGGCGCCCCTCTCGCCTCCCCTCCTGTACGGAGAGTGGAGACTGCTCCCTCACAGGTACCCTGACAGAGAGCATCAAGGGTGAGACCACCCCGAGGCCAGGTATCCTGTCGCTACAGCACCACCCTCGTCGCCAACAGCCGCTGACGGACTCCCCCAGAGTGAGTGGCTGCAGATCACCCCTGATGGTTCCCTGCTCCAGGTGAGACCACAGCCCCAGGTGCCAGCGAGCCGGCAGCTGCCGGACTCCCCACAGTGAAGGCGGCCGCAGTCATGCCCTGATGGCTGCCTCCTCCAGTCGAGGCTGCAGCCACAGGGAGGAGGTGAGTGCCCCACAGCCGACCCTTGGCCCGGACCAGGTCAGGTCCGCCCCAAGGACACCCACCATGACAAAGGGCAAGCGCCATGCTGAGCGCCTCCTAACCCTGTTAGGCCCTAGCCCCAAGGGCCACCACTCTTCCAGGGCCTCCGCCAGGAGAGGGCTGCCCCCCACTCCGCCTTTCAGTTCCTCCAGGACCCCAGGCAACGCCGACAGAGACCCTTACCGGGAGCACACCCCTGACGGCCCTCCACCCACTCCCGGCCGCCACCTATGGCTGACAGTAAAGCGGCCCCAGGCACGCCCCTCGTACCACTCAATGTCCAGCTGTACCCGTGAATCATAGTGCTACAAACTGTGTGTGTATACCCCCTCCCCATATCGGAAGTGCCACGCCCGTGTGTGCCCTCTACCTGAGTGCCCCCCCCCCTACTCCCTATTGTGTTAGTGTACATCCCCATGAATGTGCCCCCCCCCCATTGCCCTAAGCCACGCTCTCCCTCTCCTCTTCCTCACCCGAATGACACCCTGACCCCAGTGTGTTCTAGACTGATTCAAGGGGAAAGACTATCTGACCCCATCCCTGACATATGCGGAGTATTACATCCGGGTACAGTGGAATCATTCCCGGCTGTGTGTTCCCCTCCCCGTGCAATACACGACCGACCCAAACCCATATCCCCCAACTAGTATATAAGTATTGTGTTTATACCCCGTAGGTGATTGTGTTATATTATATAGTGCTCATGGCTATCTCCCGTTCATGTCACGCAAATACATTATGAGTGATACACCACTGCGTTCACGTCACGTGAGTGCATTATGAGTGATATACCATTGCGTTCATGTCACGCGAGTATACTGTGAAGTAATGTATCATTGCATTCATGACACACGTATGTGCTCATACAGAGATATGCTGTGCTAAAGGTTATATTGTGCCCATACCCCTACATGTGTCTTAATGAGATATACAGTAATCCCCATACTATCCGGACGGCCACTTTCCAGACAGCCCCACTTACCAGATAATTTGGTCCCGGGATCCAATATTCCCAATATGGGCCAAAAATCGCAAAAAATAAAAATAAAAAATCTGTCTTTTTTCCACCTGTAATCTGAACTCAGCACATGCGGCGCGGACCAGCTGTGTTTTGGTGCGTAGTTCAGCCGCCGTTTGCTAGAGTGCCCCTGCATCCTCCCCACTTACTGCCCGTCTCTTGTTGTGTGTGCACGCTCGTGATCATGGCCACACACGTGCTCGCTTTTGTGGTGGTGCCTTACCTGCTGCAGGCTCTGCTGCTGCTCTCCTGCCTCTTGTTAGTGTGTGTGATGATGACCGAGCCGCCTGAGAAGAGGAAGAGAGTGGTTTTGACTCTGGAGAAGAAGAGGGAGATATTGGATAAGGTGGATGCGGGATGGTCAACCTCACACATCCTTCGTGAATTCAGCCTGGCCCGATCTACTTTGTTTGATATCAAGAGATCCCACGACAAACTCATGTAGTACAAGGCTGACTTCTCGTCAAAAAGCAAACGCAATGTGGAGAGGAAGATGATGTTTACTCCCAAGTATGCTGAAGTCGACAGCTCCATGTTGATTTGGTATTGACAGCAACGTGCTGCTGGCGTGCTGGTGCATGGCACGGAGCTGAAGGCTGCTGCTGAGAAATTTGCAAGACTTCACGACACCCCAGACTTCACGGCATCCGAGGGTTGGCTCTTTGCATTCAAGTTATGACAAGGCCTTACCAACCGTAAGGCCCATGGCGAAGCTTTGGACACCAACGAGGATGGAGAAGACGAGTTTCAGCACAAGGTGAAGCACTTGATTGACAGGGAGGGCCTCACTCTCGGTCAAGTCTACAACGCTGACAAAACTGGTTTATTCTATGGCTCTTTGCCAACAAACAATCTAGCCGAGGTGACGGAGAAGAGTGTACCTGGCCGCAAGCTCTCCAAGCAACGGATATCTGCTTTATGTTGTGCCAATGCTAACAGCATGCACCGGCTTAAGCCCGTTATTGTTGGCCGTGCATAGCAGCCTCGGTGTCTTCGTGGGGTGATGAATGTCCTTCCTGTTGTTTGGTACCATCTTTTGAAGGCATGGTTCACAGCCAAGATCTTCAATGACTGGTTCCACCACCATTTCGTCAAGGACGTCATCCATTACCAGACGAAGAAACTGGGAATCCCACGCGACCAGGTAATGGCCCTCCTTCTCCTCAACAATGCACCTGCCCACCAGTGCGACAAGCACTTGGTGGCTGAGAATGGCCGCATTCTGCCACCTAATACGACTGCTCTCATCCAACCAATGGACCAAGGAGTGATCGTGGCAACAAAGAGGCTGTAACGACGGAAGTACCAGAACAAGGTGATGGTTGTTCTCGAAGACGAGGACAAGTGCAGGGAGGGACGAGACATGAGAGGCCAGCGGACTTTGGAAAACCTTAGCCGCTACAACATCAAGTCTGCCATTTACAACTGGGCCAGTGCATGGAAGGAAGTCCCTGTCAAGACTCTAGAAAATGGTTGGTCTCGTCTGCTTCTCAAAATGGATGTGGAGCACGATTTCCTAGGTTTTGACGTGGATGACTTCCATGCACATCTACGAGCACATGGGGACGATGTTGATGTGGACGAAGTGCGTGAGTGGTTGGATGACGACAAGGGCGATCCTGGGTATCAGACCATGTCTGACATCGAGATCACATCTTCAGTTGCAGGTGTCAGTACCCAGCTTGAAGATTCTGACAAGGACGAAGACGATGATGCGGACTCCTCTCAGCGAGACACTACTCCAGTCATCCCCAAGCTGAGTGCACTCTAGGAATAAGTAGAGTTCGTTCTCGACTACCTGGAACACCCGGACTGCGACAGGGAGATGGGGCCCTTGGGACTTGTGGAGGAAGTGCGCGCTTTCAGGCAGCTCATCATTAATCGCCAAAATCGTCGTTCCTTGCGTCAATCAACCATTGATAGCTTTTTCAGACCCGTGACCCCCCGCTGTGCCCAGCCCTGGCTCCACTCTGTTGCCTCCCCAAAACAGGCCCTCATCCTCCGAGCCACAGCCCAGCACATCAGGCACGGTGGAGTCACCATTTGACGTGAGTTTGTGCCTCTCTTCAGAGTTGTCTGCAGTGGGCACTCCATCACCATGACCCAGCAACGCACCCCTAGGCCACCTGCATCAGCTACTCTCAGACTCTGACAGTGATTAAGCAGCAAGAACTTCTCCACTAGACCACACAGGAATTTACAGTATTGTGCAGTGAAAAAAAACAGTGCATAGTGTTAAGAAATTAGAATTCTGAGTGCAAAGACTAAAGTGCAGAGTGCAACACTGATTTTATTGACTTTCAATGGAGCGCAAATTAACCCTCTCGCGCATGGTAAGTTTTAGTAAGTTTTCCGGCGCACGACTTTATCTGCGAAGCCGCCCGGCCTGGCTGCCCGCATGTGGCAAATAACACATATCTCTCCTTATTTTAGCCACCCAAACATCAATATACTGCCATGAAACCTATGTCATCTTATTCGTCAATGTTTGTACTAGCTGATAAGCACCACAAAAAAACAGGAAAACCCGAATAAAACATTAGGCAGCCGTGAATAAACATTTCGCTACGTCACATTCACTTCCCAACATCACCATTCAAATGTTTTCCATCATACAGAAAAATGTTATTAGAAGTTTTTATAGAGAATTTCATCAGCTTTCTAAAAAGACAAATCCGATTGTGATACGATTTGTAGTTTTCGAGAAAATATCCAAAAATTGAAAGCCATTTTTTTTTAAATTCAAGGAGCTCAAACTCTGAAATTTTCTCGCACATGTTGTTTTTATTGCATAATATTATGCAGAAATTCACCAGCTTTCTAATGACCTAAAAAAAAATTTTGATACACCTCATAGTTTTCGAGTAAATTGCCAAAAACGACGGGGAATTCACGTCCGTACGTCACTTTCGTGATGTGCGCATAGCATACGCAATATTCCCGCCTACGTAACAACAAATTTTTATCATAGATATTACATTGTTATGTCTTGTACATACGTAAAATTTACTACTCTATCATGGTTCGTACAGGAAATCGATACGTCCAATAGTTTTCGAGTAATTAGCCGACAAAGTGAGATTACTCCTCCAAGCGCTTCCGAGTTTACACTAGCGAGGAAAAAAAACAAGTCTGTTCGCCCAACTTTTCCAACAGAAAATGCTCCCAAAAGCTTATATTCTGCAAATGAACATACGTAGAATTTACTGCTCTTTATCATGGTTCATACAGGAAGTCAATACACCCAATAGTTTTCGAGTAAAAGGACGACAAAGGTAGATTACTCCTCCAGTCGGTACCTACTTTTACAGCAAGCGAAAAAAAAAAATTGTTTTCTCCCCCTTTGCCTAAAGACTCTGCTCCCATTTTTTTTTTTTTTTTTTCAGCCCTCCTTCCCCTAAGTTTCACGACACATACTCTCTCACAATATCTGAAGGTTCCCCCCACACATGATATACTCCCTCACATATATATATACTGTATATACTGTATATGTATATATATATATATATATATATATATATATATATATATATATATATATATAAGTAATCCCTCTACTTTCCGGATGCCCACTTTCCGGACATCCCCACTTACCGGATATAATCGTCCCTGGATCCAATTTTCCCAAAATGGACCGAAAACCGCAAAAAATCCGGAAAAAAAAAAAAAAAAATTCCCACCCATAATTTGAACTTGGCGCACGCGGCGCGGAACAGCTTTGTTGTGGTGCGTCATTCCTCCGACGTCCGCTAGAACGCCCCTGCATCCTCCCCACTTTCCGCCCGTCTCTTGTCGTGAGTGAACGCTCGTCGTCATGGATGCCCACGTGCTTGCTTTTGTGGTAGTGCCTTACCTGCTGCAGGCACTCCTGCTGCTCTCGTGTCTCTCCTTCGTGTGTGTGATGATGGCCCCGCCGCCTGAGAACAGGAAGAGAGTGGTTTTGACTTTGGAGAAGAAGCGGGAGATATTGGAGAAAGTAGATGCAGGATGGTCTTCGTCACACATCCTCCGTGAGTTCAACCTGGCCCGATCTACTTTGTTTGATATTAAGAGATCCCGAGACAAACTCATGCAGTACACGGCTGACTTCTCGTCGAAAAGCAAACGCAACGTGGAGAGGAAGATGATGTTTACTCCCAAGTTTGCTGAAGTCGACCGCTCCACATTGATTTGGTATCGACAGCAACGTGCTGCTGGTGTGATGGTATGTGGTACGGAGCTGAAGGCTGCTGCTGAGAAGTTTGCAGGGCTTCACGATGCCCAAGACTTCAAGGCATCCGAGGGTTGGCTCTTCGCATTCAAGTTGCGACATGGCCTTACCAACCGTAAGTCTCATGGCAAAGCTTTGGACACTAACGAGGATGGAGCAGAGGAGTTTCGGCACAAGATGAAGGGCTTGATCGACAGGGAGGGTCTGACTCTCGGTCAAGTCTACAATGCTGACGAAACTGGTTTATTCTATCGCTCTTTGCCTACCAACACTCTAGCCGAGGAGACGGAGAAGCATGTACCTGGCCGCAAGCTCTCCAAGCAACGGATATCTGCTTTGTGTTGTGCCAATGCTAACGGCATGCACCGGCTTAAGCCCGTTATTGTTGGCCGTGCAAAGCAGCCTCGGTGTCTTCATGGGGTGATGGATGTCCTTCCTGTCGTCTGGTACCATTCCTTGAAGGCATGGTTCACAGCCCACATCTTCAAAGACTGGTTCCATCACCATTTCGTCAAGGAGGTCATACAATACCAGACGGAGAAACTGGGAATCCCACGCGACCAAGTAAAAGCCCTCCTTCTCCTCGACAATGCACCTGCCCACCCGTGCGACAAGGACTTGGTGGCTGAGAATAGCTGCATTAGGTGCATATTTCTGCCACCTAATACTACTGCTCTCATCCAACCAATGGACCAAGGAGTGATCGTGGCAACGAAGCGCCTATACCGACGGAAGTTCCTGGACGAGGTGATGGTTGTTCTCGAGGACGAGGACGAGCGCAGGGAGGGACGGGACACGCGAGGCCAGTGGACTTTGGAAAACCTTCGCCGCTACAACATCAAGTCTGCCATTTACAATTGGGCCAGTGCATGGAAGGAAATCCCTGTCAAGACTCTAGAAAATGGTTGGTCTCATCTGCTTCTCGGAACGGATGTGGAGCACGATTTCCTAGGTTTCGATGTGGATGACAGGTTTCAACGTGGATGACTTCCATGCATGTCTACGTGCGCACGGCGATGATGTTGATGTGGACGAAGTGCGTGAGTGGTTGGATGACGACGAGGGCAATCCTGGGTATCAGACCCTGTCTGATATCGTGATCGCATCTTCAGTTGCAGGTGTCAGCACCCAGCTTGAAGATTCCGATGAGGACGGCGATGAGGATGCAGACTCCTCTCAGCATAACACAACTCCAGCCATCCCCAAGTTGAGCACACTCCGGGAACACCTAGAGTTCGTTCTAGACTACCTGGAACACCCGGAGTGCGATAGGGAGATGGGGCCCTTGGGACTTGTGGAGGAAGTGCGTGCTTTCAGGCAGCACATCATAAATCGTCAGAATCGTCGTTCCTTGCGTCAATCAACGACTGACAGCTTTATCAGGCCCGTGACCCCCACTGTGCCCAGCCCTGGCTCCACTCCGTTGCCTCCCCAAGACAGGCCCTCATGCTCCGAGCCGCAGCCCAGCACATCAGCCACGGTGGGGTCACCACTCAACGTGAGTTTGCGTCTATCTTCTGAGTTGTCTGCAGTGGGTACGCCATCACCACGACCCAGAGACACGCCCCTAGGTCACCTCCCAGCGATACTCTCAGACTCTGATGGTGATTAAACGGCAAGAACTTCTCCACTAGACCACACGGGAATTTAGTGTTGTGCAGTGAAAGAAAAACAGTGCATACAGTATTGTTAAGAAATTAGAAATTTGAGTGAAAAGACAAACAATTTTTGGACTAAATTTAACGTAAATAAACTTGTGTGATTTGTTTTGAAATTGGTTTTATGAGTGGAAAGACTTAAAGTGCAGAGTGCAACACTTACTAAGTTACAATGGAGCATAAGTAAGACAAGAGTGCGCAGTGTGAAGAGAATGGACTTCTGAGTGCAAATGACTAAGTTAAGTGCAAGACTTCATGAACAGTGTACTGCAAGTGCTTCAGGAAATCCTTCTTCTATCAGAGTCTGAGAGGAGGCGTTAGTAGTAGTAGTAGTACTAGTTGTTCCCTAGGCAGTCTGGCCGAACAGCCCCGAGCCCCTTAGCAAGGCCATGGCCGAGACCGGGCTTTCCCACAGAGCTCTCAAAGAGTGTATGTTGTGTTGTTGGCATAGTTGATTTAGTTGATTGTGTGCAATGCAGTCTTCCGTAATGTGCTTAATAGTATGGGGTGCTGTGTTGCATCCTGGACAGGCATCAGCGACGGAGTCATCCAGCCTCTTCTGGTAGCTGAAGAGGGCTGGATGGTGCCCACATCTCAGCCTGGCCAGGTGGACCCTGTCCTCACGAGGAAGATAGGATTCAGAAGGGTGGATGTCAGGAGGCAGTGCATGCAGCTGTGTGTTGTCTTTAAGTGACTGAATGGAGCGGTGAGTGATCTGAGTGTGGATATGCTTCTGGAAGCTGGTCTGAGGTGGGCGAGGGGAGAGGGATGACAGTATTTGTGTATGGTATTGTGTGCTGGGTGTTGTTTTGATGTTCCTTGGTGTGGGTGGATGTGCTGCCATGTCCTGTAGTGGATGTTGTGGGTTTGTGGAGGCTGCAGCAAGAAACTGGGTGCCTCTCATGTCTAGGTGATCCTTGACTTTGAGGACTTTGGTTTCTTGATGTAGGTGGTCTGTGGGTGTAGTAGCTGTGCAGCCTGTGGTTAGTTTTAGGGCCTTGTTCTGTATGGTCTGTAGAGTGTTGTAGTGTGTTTTGGTAAGGTTAGAAGCCCAGGCAGGGCTTGCATAATTCATCACTGAACGTATGTATTGTTTATATACTGTGGTGGCAGTTTCTTTGTTGTGTCCGAATGTTGTATGGGCAAGTGACCTCAAAGCACTGAGTCTTGGCGTTATTTTATTTTTAATGTTTGTGATGTGTTGTTTAAATGACATTGATGTATTGTATGTTACACCAAGGATTTTGTGTGTGTGTGTATGTGTGGTAGGGAAGTGTTGTTTACGGAGGAGGCGGTTATTCATTCAGATGGCCATGGACTTGCTGTAAGTAGGCAGAATGTTTCATACTGTACTGTACTGTATATTCCATATTGTACTTACCTCAAACACCTCATTTCACTCTTTTATGTCCCTTATTGCTGTGAATATGTAGTGTCTTAGGTGCTATGCATGTGCAGTAGGGAGGTGTTTTTCTGAGTTAGGCTAGGTTAGGATCCATAACTACCAGTCCAGAAGCCAGGAACTTGTAAGTACCCAGAATGTTTAATATTGTATAAACCTACCTCAAAAACCTAATTTTATGGTTCGTTTGCATTTATTTAAGTCTTTTATGTCCCTTACTGGTGTGATTTGGGTCTTAAATAGGTGCTATGCATGTCCAGAGGGAGTTGTATAGGTGTTTTTCTGAGTTATGGTCCATAAGTACAAGTCCAGGAGGCTGATGCCCACTATCCGGACAGGACCACTTTCCGGACATGCCTTTGGCTCTATTACGTTGGATAGTGGAGGGATTACTGTATACAGTATATATATACATACATGTATATATATATATATTTTCCCCTCCTTCCCCAAACGTTCCCCCAACACATGATACAATATTTTCCATGAACACTCGTGGCACATATCACAAACATTTTTGATAAGAATAATAAATTTCAACAATTATTTTTGAAAGGTACACTACCTGCCCACTGACATCCGTGGTTGCCCGGCGTTGCAAGGTACAGTACCTGTTCAATGATGTCCCTTGTTCCTTGCCATCGTTACCTTTCACAGCACACCTGCCGCTAAAGTATCGCTCATCTACACCACACACCTAAACGAACACTCGTGGCACAGTTCACATATATTTTACATAAAGTATAATTTATCACTAAATGTCGGACCAAGGTACAGTACCTGTTCAATGACGTCCCTCGTTCCTTGCCATCGTTACCTTTCACAGCACACCTGCCACTAAAGTATTGCTCACCTACGCCACGCACCTAAACTAACACTCGCGGCACAGTTCACATATATGTTACATAAAGTATAATTTATCACTAAATGTCAAACCAAGGTACAGTACCTGTTCAAAGACGTCCCTCGTTCCTTGCCATCGTTACCTTTCACAGCACACTTGCCGCTAAAGTATCGTTCACCTACGCCATGCACCATAATTTATGCCGTCATGAGGATACGTGGCACATTTCACTTACACTTGACACAATATCATACACAAATACATGACTACCACAATGATTCCACCCTAACCTCCGCAATTATTCCAATCCATACTAAAGTTCAACGTGACTGTGATGCAGCATCCTTCGCCGGGAGAGTAAGATGCAACTCTATTTTATTGGCACACACCACACTCCTTCACGAACACCCGCAGCATGTTTGACGTATATTTCATACAATACCATACGCATCTTCACTATCAGAATCACAATAATTCCATCCCTAAACACCTCTGATTCTCCCTTCCCGACTATAAAAACTGTACGTGATGCCTGCCCCATTCCACGTATGGTTCATGGCGTCCATAGCGCTAACTAGTTCCATAATTTCACCAAGCCAGCCACAATATCTTTCACACAAAAAACAGTTTAGGCATTGGCTTCATTATATACGTACAGTAATCACTCCAATATCCGGAGTAATAGAGCCATCGGTAGGTTCGGTTATTGGTTTTGTCCGGATATTGGGCCCCAGCTTATGGACTTGTACTTATGGACCCTAACTCAGAGAAACACCTATACAACTCCCTCTGGA
Source organism: Coenobita brevimanus (assembly GCF_032717465.1). NCBI lineage: Eukaryota > Metazoa > Arthropoda > Malacostraca > Decapoda > Coenobitidae > Coenobita > Coenobita brevimanus. Next base: position 14,647,427 of record NC_136978.1, read on the forward strand.
CATGCATAGCACTTATTTAACACCCAAATCACATCAATAAGGCACATAAATGACTGAAATAAATGCAAAAGAAACATAAAATCAGGGTTTAGAAGTATGTTCATACATTAATAAACATTCTGGTACTTATGGACCCTAACCTAGCCTAACTCTGAAAAACACATTCCTACTGCACATGCATAAGGCAAGTATAGTATGGAAAAAAGTACAGTATGAAACATTCCGGCTACTTACAGCAAGTCCCTGGCCACCTCGATGAATAACCGCCTCCTCTCGGACTCTGACAGTAAGAACGATTTCCTGAAGCACTTGCAGTACACTCTTCCTGAAGTCTTGCACTGAACTTAGTCAATAACACACAGAAGTCCGTTCTCTTCACAGTGTTCACTTTAGTCCAAATAATGTTCCAGTTTAATTTAGTGTTGCACATTAACTTTTCCCAATTTTTTTTTTTTTTCCAAAGCCAAAATAAAGAAATTTATTTCCGTTAAATTTTGTTTCCACTGAGTCTTTTCTCTCATTTCGAAAACCTTAACACAACACACCGTTTTTTTCACTGCACAACACTCAAAATTCCCGTGTGGTCTAGTGGAGAAGTTCTTGCTCTTTATTCACTGTCAGAGTCCGAAAGTATCACTGGCAGGCGACCAAGGGGTGCATCGGTGGGTCGTGGTGATGGCGTACCGACTGCAGAAGACTCTGAGGAAAGCCGCAAACTCACGTCGAGCGGTGACTCCACCGTAGCTGATGTGCTGGGCTGTGGCTAGGAGCATGAGGGCCTGTCTTGGGGAGGCAACGGAGTGGAGCCAGGGCTTGGCACAGCGGGGGTCACGGGCCTGAAAAAACTGTCAATCATTGACTGACGCAAGGACCGACGATTCTGGCGAGTGATGATGCGCTGCCGGAAAGCACGCACTTCCTCCACGAGTCCCAAGGGCCCCATCTCCCTGTTGCAGTCCGGGTGTTCCAGGTAGTCTAGGACGAACTCTAGATGTTCCCGGAGTGCGCTCAGCTTGGGGATGGCTGAAGTAGTGTCCTGCTGAGAGGAGACCGCATCATCGTCGCCTTCGTCGTCGGAATCTTCAAGTTCGGGACTGACACCAGCAACTGAAGACGCGATCTCGATATCAGACTACGTCTGATACCCAGGATCGCCCTCGTCGTTGTCCAACCACTCACGAACATCATCCACATCAACAACGTCGCCGTGCGTACGTAGCCGTGCATGGATGTCATCCACGTCAAACCCTAGAAAATCGTACTCCACATCCGTTCCGAGAAGCAGACGAGACCAACCATTTTCAAGAGTTTTCATAGGGACTTCCTTCCATGCACTAGCCCAGTTGTACAGCGCAGACTTGATGTTGTAGCGGCGAAGGTTTTCCAAAGTCCGCTTGCCTCGAGTGTCACGTCCTTCCCTGCGCTCGTCTTCGTTCTCGAGAACAACCATCACCTCGTCCAGGAACTTCCGACGGTACAGGCGCTTTGTTGCCACGATCACTCCTTGGTCCATGGGTTGAATGAGAGCAGTCGTATTACGTGGCAGAAACATGCACCTAATACAGGTAACTCGCACGGAACACGTGGGTTTCGTTCCTACCGTGCCGTGTTAGGTGCGAAATCGCATATATTTAAACTACTCCATATTTTGCTCCCTAGACCCCCCAAATGTGTTGTTTTGCTATTAACTGTCACTGGTAATCACTAGAAAGCACTTTTACGTGGTTAGAAGGTTTATTTAATGTTATAACTCACAAATACAGTACTCCACAGCAAAACTTCAACGCACAAATACTGTACGTAAACACAAGGAAACATTCCGACGCCGATCATAGGTAATCATATAAATCAGGTTAACTGGTACCAGTGCTTTAACTTACAAGCACATACCAGAACAGTACATATTTAATTTAGAAATGTAGTGCTGTGATATCGAATGATTTCAGTACATAATCTGTTAGGAATGGCTGGAAAAAAAAAAATGTTATGAATACATTTTCACCTTTTTGATATATGTTTATGGTAGTTTCGAGTTATTTTTTACGTTATCGTTGTGCCCATGCTTGGAAAAGGGAGCGAAAGAGTTGAGTTTTCAGTCCTAAATGAGAAAACTGCACGTCCTCCAAGGCTGGACTCTGCCACGGGAGAATAAAGTGGAGGGTCAGTCCGATTAGCAATAAGGAAGTTGTGTCACAACTTCCAGCTCCCACACCACGAGTATGGCTAAAAATAGAATCGTAATGCAGTTTCAGAACTAACAATAAGTCTAATTATTACGAATACAGATACAAAGCAGAAATAAATACGTTTACAGACGGGGAAAACGTACTTCTTCCGTCATAACATGTTCATCTTTCTCTATCATTTTACCTTGTTATTTTCGCAATATATATTGCTGTCTCGTAAACAGGGTGATTGTTTGTGTTTTGCAAGGGAGGAAAAAGATTGTATTTTCTGTCTGGGTCGAGATAATGGGTGTAACCATGTGTGGTTAGGCATGGCCACGAGCGAAAAAATCGTACATCCACTCATCACAGTATCAGGTGGTGAACTGACAGATGACACACGAGAGGGTGAAGTCAAGGTCAGTCTCATGTCCCAGATTTTCGTTCACTTCCCAAAAGTTTTCACAGTTTTCTACAATTTGCATTGCATCAAATGATCTAAACCATTACAACAAACCTGAGCAAATAGGTAAAGATACCAAGACAAAAATGTATTTTTCTCTTATTATAAGTCTTTAACGAACAAACTAAAAAGGCAATATTCCGACGCCGATCATGGGTAATCATATAAATCAGGTTAACTGGTTACAAGGCTTTATTCAATGCTTTAATTGCTTACAAGTACATACCAGAACAGTAAATATTTAACTTACAAATACAGTACTGTAGAAAAGCAGTACAGTAAGAGTTTAACGAACAAACAAAAAAGGCAATATTCCGACGCCGATCATGGGTAATCATATAATTCGGGTTAACTGGTTACAAGGCTTTATTTAATGATTTAACTTTATTTAAGTGCTTACAAGTACAGTACATACGAGAACAGTAAATATTTAACTTACAAATACTGTACAGTACTGTGGAAAAAACGAACAAATAAAAAAGGCAATATTCTGACGCCTATCAGGTAAACTGGTTATAAGACTTTATTTCTTGCTTTAACGTTATTTAATAGTACTTTAAGTTGCACATAAACTTACCAGAACAGTACAGTACTCTAAATATTTAACTTACAAATACTGTGCTACTGTACTCGGGAATGTCTCACTCACTGAATAATTTCCCGCCTAGATCGTCACATAATCAAAACAAACCGCGCACTGCGGTGACGTTCGAGGATTTGATCTTTCAAAGGCCTCTCCTGCGTTAATTTGTAGTTTTCATGATGGTTTTTTAATCTTACGTTGTCTTATATGTATCCCAGCCCTTACCGTGTATAATTGCGAGCGGTGACGTTCAAGGATTTGATCTTTCAAAGGCCTCTCCTGCGTTAATTTGTAGTTTTCATGATGTTTTTTTAATCTTACGTTGTCTTATATGTATCCCAGCCCTTACCGTGTATAATTGCGAGCGCGTTCCGTGAGATCGTGTTCCGTGCGAGTTACCTGTACAGCAATTCTCAGCAACCAAGTCCTTGTCGCACGGGTGGGCAGGTGCATTGTCGAGCAGAAGGAGAGCCTTTACCTGGTTGCGAGGGATTCCCAGTGTCTTCGTCTGGTACTGGATGACCTCCTTGACGAAGTGACGGTGAAACCAGTCTTTGAAAATTACAGCCGTGAACCATGCTTTCAAAGAATGGTACCAGACGACAGGAAGGACATCCATCACCCCACGAAGGCACCGAGGCTGCTTTGCACGGCCAACAACAACGGGCTTAAGCCGGTGCATGCCGTTAGCACTGGCACAACACAAAGCAGATATCTGTTCCTTAGAAAGCTTGCGGCCAGGTACACGCTTCTCCGTCTCCTCGGCTAGAGTGTTCGTTGGCAGCGAGCGATAGAATAGGCCAGTTTCGTCTGCGTTATAGACTTGACCAAGAGTGAGGCCCTCCCTGTCGATCAAGCCTTTCACCTTGTGCCGAAACTCGTCAACTCCATCCTCGTTAGCGTCCAATGCTTCGCCATGTGCTTTACGGTTAGTAAGACCATGTCGCAATTTGAACGTGAAGAGCCAACCCTTGGATGCCTTGAAGTCTAGGGCGTCGTGAAGCCTTGCAAACTTCTCAGCAGCAGCCTTCAGCTCCGTTCCACGTACCATCACACCAGCTGCACGTTGCTGTCGGTACCAAATCAACGTGGATCGGTTGATTTCTGCAAACTTGGGGGTAAACATAACCTTCCTTTCCACGTTGCGTTTGCTTCTCGACGAGAAGTCAGCCGTGTACTGCATGAGTTTGTCTCGGGAACGTTTGATATTGAACAAAGTCGACCGGGCCAGGTTATACTTGCGGAGAATGCAGGAAGAAGACCAACCCGCATCAACTTTCTCCAATATCTCCCTCTTCTTTTCCAGAGTCAACACCACTCTCTTCCTTTTCTCAGGTGGCGGGGCCATCATCACACACACTAAGAGGAGGCCCGAGAGCAGCAGGAGGCCTTGCAGCAAGTACGGCACCACCACAAAAGCGAGCACGTGGGCAGCCATTGCGAAGAGCATAGGTCCAGTCGCGGTGAGAGACAGGCGGGAAGTGGGGAGGATGCAGCGGCGCTCTATCGGACGTCGGAGGAATGACGAACCAAAACAATGCTCTCCCGCGGCGCGCGCGGCAAGTTCAAATTACGGATGACAAAAAATCGATTTTATTTTTTTATTTTTTAGGGTTTTCGGACCATTTTGGGAATGTTGGATCCCAGGACGATAAGGTCCGGGTAGTGGTGATGTTCGGTTATTGGGCGTCCGGATATTAGAGTGATTACTGTATTTGTAATCACGCCATAGGGCCTTGAGGAGGGCGAGAGGTGAAATCCCACAACACGCATATCGCCTCTAAGCCTAACGATTGCTGATGAACAAAATTCCTTTTCGTGACATATATCTATGTTCCACCAACAATATCACATACAAATATGCTCACAAATACTGGATTATCACACTGAGTCCATAGGGACTTCGGCTCGGGCAGGAGGAATTAGTAGGAGTTTAAACGGACAGTACACGCGACATAACCCCACCCTCCTGACTGCTTGGAAGAGACTGAGGTTTATCGCTACGTGCTGGGCCCCGTGAGACAGCTCAGTGTTGCCAATGCCTTACCATTAGAAAGCGATGCACTTGCTATGACGCGTCAAAATTTGACGCGAATCCGCCAGAAACTTAATTCTTGGCGAATTTTTTGGTGCTTAGGAACACGATTCAAGTGACTGAACATCTTTAGAACAATCCACATGAAACATGAATCACGTGAGTGACCCTGAGAGGGTTAACTAGAGTATGTTATGTTTAGAAAATGGATTTATGAGTGCAAAGACTTCCAGTGCACACTTATTTCATTAAGGTACAATGGAGCGCAAGTAAGACTAGAGTGTGCAGTGTTAAGAGAATGGAATTCTGAGTGCAAATGACTAAGTTCAGTGCAAGACTTCATGTACAGTGTACTGCAGGTGCTTCAGGTACTCCTTTTTACTGTCAGAGCCTGAGAGGAGGCAGGTTATTCATCGAGATGGCCAGGGACTTGTTGTAAGTACCCAGAATGTTTCAAATTATACTGTATTTTCCATACTTACCTTTAAAACCTCATTTCACTCTTTTATGTCCCTTATTGGTGTGTATAGGGTCTTACGTGTTATGCATGTGCTGTAGGGAGGTGTTTTTCTGAGTTAGGCTAGGTTAGGGTCCATAACTACCAGTTCAGGAGCCAGGGACTTGTTGTAAGTACCCAGAATGTTTTATATTGTATAAACTCACCTCTAAAACCTCATTCTCTGGTTCTTTTGCATTTATTTCAGTCTTTTATGTCCCTCATTGGTGTGATTTGGGTCTTAAACAGGTGCTATGCATGTCCAGAGGGAGTTGTATAGGTGTTTTTCTGAGTTATGGTCCAAAAGTACAAGTCAGGAGGATGGGGCCCACTATCCGGACGGAACCACTTTCCGGACATGCCTTTGGCTCTATTACATCGGATAGTGGAGGGATTACTGTATCTAGTGTACAGTGAGTGTCATACGTATATTGTATCGCGGTGTATATTTAGTGTTAGGGTGATTCATGTTATGTTGTGCTGTCTAGCATACTCATATTGTGTAGGATTTTCCATGTACTGTAGTGTGTATTGTTGTGCTTTGCACATTTGTTAATATACGCGCAAGCTTAGGAGGTTTGAGTTTGAGCCCTACCTCCTTGTCTGCACACTCTAGCCCAGTCAAGAATAAAGAACCCAAGGCCAGCATCGTATCTGGACCTGAGGAGTCAGGCGCAGAATACGCTGCATAACAATGGCCAAAAAGGAAGAGTGTTATATTTGATTCACTGGATAATGCCATCACTAAAACAGCCATGAACTGTGCCTAGGATAATGTTACATTTGCAGTGAATGTGTCAGCAGAGTTCAACGAGATAAAATGCTTTAGTGACTCTGGCCCCGGTACTGTATCCACCTGCAGTTATTTAAAACCGTTTATGTTATATCCACCTGCGGATATTTAAAACCATATATGTTAAAAACGCGGATGTTAAGGGATGACTGTATGTCAGTCTCAGGAAAGAAGATAACAATAAAGAAGGTGCAAGAGATGTTAGAGGCTGGGCCAAGGTCCCATCTGCCAAGAAAGAACCAATAAGAAGAAAAGTGTGGGAAACATCTGAGAAAACACCTGGGTGTGTTCTGATTTGCCGAGAATGTACTGCACGCAGTGACTACGTGGTGAAACAACGTTTTTTCTTTTAATACCTTTGCTGGTGACCACTGGGAGTATTTGAATAAAAGTATTAATGAAGAAATATTCGTACATATGTGTAAAGCCGATAAATCTTCATCCCTTGACGTATATATAGCCTACACCACAAAACATTTGAACAACAACACAAAGTATTTTGTGACCTCATTATTAGACATGGGACTCACCTTAAATGAGAATGAGAAAATTTTTGACATAATAATGTATTATTATGAAAAAGTACCCGTTTGTGAGCATTCTGCATTGCCCACAAAATAAAATTGGAAATTAAAAATTCTTGCAGTATCTACTATAGTATCTGCGCCTTCCTGTGAATGCTCCCGTTTGGTAATGAAAAATCTGATTGGTGATGAATCAGCATGATTCATTACCAAACAAATTTCTCACATGTATGAAGATAATGAGGATGGAAATGGTGGACTGTCTGCTCTCTTTGATTAATCTTCTAGCCTACATAGCACAAAAATAAACAACATGTTGCTAATTATAAGGAGAGTGCTTATTTCCATGTGTATATATAACTGATGAATAATAAGTGTTTGCTTTAAGAATTTGGTAACGAAAAATTAAACTGATCATGAAAATTGAGAAGTTTGGTAATGTGACCAAGTTCAGATCTGGCAACCCTGATTGTCACCCGACCATACGATGGCGAAACACTCACTCAGGTTGGTGAACACATGACTGTGCCTGACAGGGGTAATAGTAGGGGTCTTGGGTGGAGCCATAGTGGTGCTATAGTATTCCACGAGACCAAAAACAAATGCAGATGGATGAAGATGCAACCAATCAGCAGGGCTGAGAACAGGAGAGGGCAGCTCAACTGGTCTGTCTGGCGGCATGCAATTTGAATGGTCGAAATGGCAGGGATAACCATGTCAAACAATGAAAATGGGTATTGATTTATGAATGTCAAATAACAAATTGTCGAATAACGATTGGTCAAAAAATGAGGGCTTGGTATATTCATTTTCCTCATCCTCTGGGAAAGTAACCCCCTGAAACATTTTTTTTAGTGTATTCTTGCTACTTCCAGACAATATAATTGAAGTTAAGAAGCATCCCTCATATGGTTGTATCAAACCCCTCCAACACAGGAAGTTTCCCCTAAGCTAAATATGAATAACTGAGGGCAGCAAGAATAACACTTAAAATGTGACATCAGAGTGAAGAGGTTTACTCTTCAAAAGTGTCAACAAGACTGTCATACCTTAAATTTGACTGGAGTGGCAGGGTCATCAAAGGTAAACTGGGTCAGGAAGCCGGGATCCGTGGACCAAAATACTCGGATGTCTGGAATCTCATACAATTTCATAGCCCAGCGCTCCAGACCCAAGCCAAATGCCCAGCCAACCTTATCACTCACACCAGCTGAAGGGAACATACATGATGATGAAGTTTGTCATGACAAAGTTTTAAATTAATACAACTTATGCAGGTGTTACGGATGAACACTGACGACTCTAAAGTAATACAACATTTTCACTGTATGGTTGGTCCTTAATATTTATGGTTTGTTATAACTTGGTTAGGTTTATCTCAAAACATACCTGTTGAAGATGTGTTTTGAGAAATTAAACCATCTAAAAATACACATTTAAAGGGTAGACTTTAATGTCTGATGATTCTCTGGGACACTGCAATTTTCTTAGGCAATCCATCCATCATCCAATCCTGTGTTGCTCCATGAGAAGCGTAGGAGGTTGGGGCTAGGCAGTTGGTCCTGACATTTAAGATGAGAGTGACCAGCCTCACTCATCCCTGAGTGGCATTACATGAGCAATAAACCCCAACCATCCCTTGGATATAAACCTTCACCGGTTCAATCCGACTGGAGCACAATAATTACCCACTAAACCACAAGGCACCAAAATTTGGTTATATGGTTACCACCCACCATAGTAAATGGTTTCCTGGTGTACAGGAAACCATTTGGCTTGTCACTCAGTGTAGAGTCACCCACAGGCAGAAGGGAGAGGAAAGAACGAAGGAATGAGAGACAGAGGAGGGAGTGTAAAGTCAACCATAGGCAGAAGGAAGAGAAAAGAATGAAGGAAAAAAAGACAGAAGAAGATGGAAGGAAACAAGGATGGAGGAGAGGACAGGGCAGACACTCGAGAGCAGCACTACACTGAGTGAGTGGATGGTGGGTGCCCCCACCTACCTACCCTTAGGCAATCACATAATAAAATTACACCTGCAAGTGCTATTTTAAGGGGTGCCAACTACACATTTGCAGATTTTTGCCATCTGCAGGTAAGTTTGCAATGTATCCCAGACAAACATGAAGTACCAACTGCGATACAGTAATCCCCATACTATCTGGATGCCCACTATCTGGACACCCCACTTACTGGACAATTTGGTCCTAGGACTTAATAATCCCAAAATTGCCCAAAACTCGCAAAAAATTAGAATAAAATCTATTCCCCCCCCCCCCATAATTTGAACTCGGCGTGTGGCGTGGACCAGCTGTGTTTTGGTGCATAGTTCCGCCGGCGTCCACTACTGTGCCCCTGCATCCTCCCCACTTACTGCCCGTCTCTTGTTGTGAGTACACACTCATCACCATGGCCGCCCACATGCTCACTTTTGTGGTGGTGTCCTACCTGCTGCAGGCTCTCCTGCCTCTTCTTCATGTGTGTGATGATGGCCCTGCCACCTGAGAAGAGGACGACAGTGGTTTTGACTCTGGAGAAGGTGAGGGAGATATTGGACAAGGAGGACGCAGGATGGTCGACCTCAAACATCCTCTGTAAATTCAACCTGGCCCAATCTACATCGTTTGATATCAAGAGATCCCATGACAAACTCATGCAGTACAAGGCTGACTTCTCGTCGAAGAGCAAACGCAACGTGGAGAGGAATATGATGTTTACTCCCCAGTATGCAGAAGTCAACAGCTCCACGTTGATTTGGTATCGACAACAATGTGCTGCTGGCGTGCTGGTGCATGGCACGGAGCTGAAGGCTGCTGCTGACAAGTTCGCAAGGCTTCACGACACCCCAGACTTCAAGGCATCCGAGGGTTGGCTCTTCGCGTTCAAGTTATGGCATGGCCTTACCAACCGTAAGGCCCATGGCGAAGCTTTGGATGCCAAGGAGGATGGAGAAGACAAGTTTCGGCACAAGGTGAAGCACTTGATTGACAGGGAGGGCCTCACTCTCAGTTAAGTCTACAGTGCTGACAAAACTGATTTATTCTATCACTCTTTGCCAACGAACACTATAGCCGAATAGACGGAGAAGCGTATACCTGGCCACAAGCTCTCCATGCAACGGATATCTCCTTTGTGTTGTGCCAATGCTAACGTCATGCACCGGCTCAAACCCGTTATTGTTGGCCGTGCAAAGCAGCCTCGGTGTCATCATGGGGTGATGGATGTCCTTCCTGTCGTTTGGTACCATTTTGTGAAGGCTTGGTTCACAGCCAAGATCTTCAAAGACTGGTTCCACCGCCATTTCATCAAGGAGGTCATCCATTACCAGACAGAGAAACTGGGAATCCTGCGCGACCAGGTAAAGGCTCTCCTTCTCTTGGACAATGCACCTGCCCACCCGTGCGACAAGGAGTTGGCGGCTGAGAATGGCCACATTAGGTGCATGTTTCTGCCACCTAATACGACTGCTCTCATCCAACCACTGGACCAAGGAGTGATCGCGGCAACGAAGAGGCTATACCGACGGAAGTTCCTGGACGAGGTGGTGGTTGTTCTCGAGGACGAGGACGAGTGCAGGGAGGGACGGGACACATGAGGCCAGCGGACTTTAGAAAACCTTCGCCACTACAACATCAAGTCTGCCATTTACAACTGGGCCAGAGCATGGAAGGAAGTCCCTGTCAAGACTCTAGAAAATGGTTGGTCTCGTCTGCTTCTACGAACGGATGTGGAGCACGATTTCCTAGGTTTCGATGTGGATGACTTCCATGCACGTCTACATGCGCATGGCGACAATGTTGATGTGGACGAAGTGCGTGAGTGGTTAGATGACGACGAGAGTGATCCTGGGTATCAGACCATGTCTGATATCGAGATTGCATCTTCAGTTGCAGGTGTCAGTACCCAGCTTGAAGATTCTGACAAGGACAGCGACAATGATACAGACTCCTCTCAGTGTGACACTACTCCAGCCATCCCCAAGCTGAGCGCACTCCGGGAACACATAGAGTTCATTCTCGACTACCTGGAACACCCGGAATGTGACAGGGAGATGGGGCCCATGGGACTTGTGGAGGAAGTGCGCGCTTTCAGGCAGCGCATCATTAATCGCCAAAATAGTCGTTCCTTGCGTTAGTCAACCACTGACAGCTTCTTCAGACCCGTGACCCCCGCTGTGCCCAGCCCTGGCTCCACACCATTGCCTCCCCAAGACAGGCCCTCATCCTCTGGGCCACAGCCCAGCACATCAGGCACAGTGGAGTTGCCACTGGACGTGAGTTTGTGCCTCTCTTCAGAGTCGTCTGCAGTGGGTAGTCCATCACCACGTCCCAGCGATGCGTCCCTAGGCCACCTGCATCAGTTACTCTTAGACTCTGACAGTGAATAAATAGCAAGAACTCACCACTAGACCACACAGGAACTTACAGTGTTGTGCAGTGAAAAAAACAGATTGCAGTATTAAGAAATTGGAATTCTGAATGCAAAGACTTAAGTGCAGTGCAACACTGATTTTATTGATGTACAATGGAGCGCAAATTAGACTAGAGTGTGCAGTGTTGAGAAAATGGATTTCTGAGTGCAAAGACTTAAGTGCAGAGTGCAACACTGATTTCATTACGGTACAAGGGAGCGCAAGTAAGACTAGAGTGCGCAGTGTTAAAAAACTGGAATTATGAGTGCAAATGATTAAGTTCAGTGCAAGACTTCATGTACACTGTACTGCAGGTGCTTCAGGTTCTTTTTAATGTCAGAGTCTGAGAGGAGGTGGGTTGTTCATCGAGATGGCCAAGGACTTGTTGTAAGTACCCAGAATGGTTCATACTGTACTGTATTTTTCATACTTACCTCTAAAACCTCATTTCACTCATTTATGTGCCTTATTGGTGTGAACAGGGTCTTAGGTGCATTGCATGTCCAGTAGGGGGGTGTTTTTCTGAGTTAGACTAGGTTAGGGTCCATAAGTACCAGTCCAGGAGCCAGGGACTTGTTGTAAGTACCCAGAATGTTTAATATTGTATATACTCACCTTTATTCTCTAATTCCTTTGCATTTATTTCACTCTTTTATGTCCCTTATTGGTGTGAATTGGGTCTTAAACAAGTGCTATGCATGTCCAGTAGGGAGTGATATAGGTGTTTTTCTGAGTCAGGCTAGGTTTGGGTCCATAAGTACAAGTCCAGGAGGCTAGGGCCCACTATCCGGACAGGACCACTTTCTGGACATGCCTTTGGCTCAATTACGTCAGATAGTGGAGGGATTACTGTATATAAAAAAAACATCCTAACTCTATTTTTCTACTGTCACATGGTAATACTGTAGAAGTACTGGCAGTTCTCGTTATAAGTGAGAATGGTTTTAATATATCACAACTTTTAATACACAAATACAGTACTTGTAGTCCTCATTATATGTGAGGGATGGTTTTAATATATCACAGTTTTTAATGTACAACTGCTAGTGTACACTGAAGGAAAACTGGTAAATCAACTTCACAGGTAACAATGGAATTTCTGCATGCAATGCTTTAATTTACTGAGGACTTGACAGCAACAAAGCATGTCACAAAAGGTTACTTGTAATGACTGCCTTTATCAGCCCAACCCACATGCATGTAGGAAATTGGATTACGATGATGAAGATGATGATGATGATGATGATGATGATAACTATAGTGGCTAGTTTAAGAACACAATGGTCTGCCATTTGATAACAACTTATCCAGTTACATAAAATGAGAGAAAATGTGGCAATAAATACATATAATACAGTGGGTAAAGTAGTTCTTGCACACAAAGAAAAATCTTTTAAAAGATAACAGAAACAACCAACAGATATCTTAGAGTTACACAAAATCCGTTAGTAAATGAGTTCACATCCAAAACTGAGATACATTTTGTAAATATAATACAGAAGGCCACCAACAGGGAGTTCACATCCCATAAACAAGGTAAACCTTCTAACATAACAGGGAAAACCATCATCAGATATCTTACAGTTGCACAAAATCTGTTGGTGAATTAGTCCACATCCCAGCATTTCAGTCCATTCGTCATTGAGCCACACCTCCAACTCCCATGACGGATGTGTGAAGGGGAAGTACGCATCCACCCATCGCATCTCGACTTCTGTTTGGGTTGTAATGCAGTTATCAATTTTCATACAGTATAATATCATGTTAAGCACATGGCAATATAACAGACTGACTTGGAGAGTGGATGTGAGTGAGGTGGAGAGAGATGAGATCAAGAATGAAAGACAAAATGAAAATGTGCAGTATACTGTATGAATGAGGGCGGTGAAATAAAAGAAGGGCACCAATGATGGCAGAGAACAGGTTGTTTGTGGCCATATGGCTTAAGGTATCTGGCTGTGGATGCCAGATCACTTAAAATACATTACAGCTGTGGGGGGTCCATGAAGATGATTTTTTTTATTATTCTCAGATATTTGTCATTGGTGGTGCATCTGTCCTTTAACAGCTGCAAAAAACACGAGATGACTGTAGCTTTGTACAATTTCACACCAGCAGAAAAAGAATATGGGTTGCATCTACTTTTTTCTTCTTCTTAATATTCCCAGCATAAAGAACTCCCAGTATCGTATGTTCCACTGGCGAGGTATGGAGCTCATTAACTCACTGAGTCTGGGGTTGTTTTTTTTCCTTATTCTTGCCATCTTAATTAATCCCGTCAACATGAAATGCCTCTCCTCTGTTGAAAAAAACTATAGCACCAATAAGAACAAATCTGATGGAATGTCACCAGGATTCAAGTGAGTAGGGATCCTATGATAACCATGATAAAAATGTTCTTGTTAATGATTCATCAACTTGCCAACATCACTGCCAAAGGCACTGAAGAGGAGCCTCCAAGGAGGTGAAGCTGTGGCATCCACCCAGGAGCCAAACCTCCTATTTCTGTACTTTACAATAGGAGGGACCCAGGTAAGGCATTGTCTACCACAAGGGAGTGTCAGATCCCTATGTATTGTGTATGTACTGTACTGTACTGTACCTGTAGGATGGCCCCACAGAAGCAGCTGCTTACCTGTGGTCGACATGTCTGCTTAGGCAGATTGAAGTTATGGAACAACAACAACAGCTGCCAAAAGTGACTATGCAAGTGGAAACTGGAAAGAGAATGTATATCCCTTGAATCTAGTGACATTTTACTGATGCATTCTTTACTTCCAGATGATTTTACTCAACTTTAGGGAGACCTCTGATACTGAAGGGTAAATGACAGATATACCTTGGGTCTCCACAAACAAACAAACAAACAAACAAACAAACAAAAAAAAAATCTAAACTGAATACAATTATCAGGACGCAGCAAATTACATCACTGGACTGAAGTGGTTAAAAAAAAAAGCAGCAACTGTTACAGATTGGCAACAATACCTTTGCCAAAGAGTGTGTTGGCTAGGTCCATCAGACAGTTCTTGAGGTCTGTCTCTAGCAACTGGACAGTATCTGGGTGGTGCAATGGTGGCTGCCTTGACCCTGGCTCTCCTTTGGCAAATAGCTGAAACTCCTCCATGTTTTGATGGCTTCCATACAGCTGGGAGTATTAATGTAATATTAACACTCAATCTGAATATGTTCTCTATTTTATTCTTGTTACTTCCTGATGATTTAATTCAACTTAAAGGGGCCCATTCACACATTAGGCATACTCATCCTTCCACATGTTCTCTTCTGTCTACAAAGTGTAAAACTGTCTGTGATAAAGCTAAAACAAAAAAATGTGATTTCTGCATACCACAGGAAGGGCAGGAAATCCTAATGCTGCAGCTTACAGGTTAAAAATATAAATATATTTTTTTTAATGCAAGGAAGAAGGAGCCAAAGGCCAATGGTCTGCAAACCACTCCCTCCAAGAAAAAACAAAAACAAAATGACTGAGAGCCAAATTCAAGATCCATTCATTTAAAAATGCCTGGACACACTGCATCTGAAAGACCAGAGATCATAGGCAGTAGGAAAAACAGACAGAGGGAGACAGTTCCAGGGTTGACCTGCTGCATACATGAAGGACTGGGAGTAGAGGTTAACTCCTGCATTAGAAAATTGGACAGAAAAGGGATGAGAGTTTGTTGCCAGATGGGTGCTACGCACCTGCCGTAGTGGTGGAGGGATGCAGGTAGACAGCTCAGAGGAGCAGTGACCATTGAAGTAGCAACAGAAAAGAGATAAAGCTGCAGTAGCTTCTCGCATTTCATAAGTTAAAGTTCTGTTTGTGTTTCATGTGCACATACAATCACTACACATCAGTATTCATCCAGCCATCCATCATCCAATTCTCTGTTGTCCCATGAGGAGCGTAAGAGTGAGTGAACATCAGTATTAATGCACCGTATTTCAAACTTTGTAGGCTGGCAGCCATTTCGAAACATTCAGAGTCCAAATACAGCTCCCCACAGTACAATAAGATAGTTGAAAAAAAAAAAAAAAAAAAAAAAAAAAAAAAAAAAATTGTTGTTGCTAATGTTGCTACTTACAACCTTGTTCTGTTTGGCTAAGCAGAACTGTCAACCACAGGTATGCAGT
Organism: Coenobita brevimanus; assembly: GCF_032717465.1. NCBI lineage: Eukaryota > Metazoa > Arthropoda > Malacostraca > Decapoda > Coenobitidae > Coenobita > Coenobita brevimanus. The sequence continues at coordinate 14,663,034 of NC_136978.1, forward strand.
TACTTCTGTGGGGCCCTCTTACAAGTACAATGCAGTACATACATCATGTAGGGATCTAACACTCTTTTGTGGTAAACAGTGCTTCACCAGGTTCAGACCAGGGTCCTTCCTATGGGGAAGAGCAGAGGAATATGAGGTTTGGCTCCTATGTGGACAATGCAGCTGCTTCACCCTGCATGCACAGTCCCACCATAAGTAAGCTTCTCATCAGCACCACAACACATGTTACTAGGAAATAGTTACGTGGGCACTCATTAATGAATACGTGTAGCCATGAGTTAATAATGAAGTTAACAGTCTCACAGTGACCTTAACTTCCTGGATACTGAAGACAGCAGTCTCACTGATGTTCTTATAGCCACCTACATCAAGAGATTTTGCAGTCTCTTTACTGTTCAATACCCATACTATACTGTATGTTTGTCAAATATAATTACCATTTTCTACTTCTACTGTATATACTTCTCACATAACTCAATTTTTCTTGTATATCCATCCTTCTATATGGAAGCCTCCACTGTGACTGGGCTGGTAGTGGAGTTTTGTTCCCTAGTGAGTTCAGGGTCAGAGACTTCAGTCCATGATATTCTATCTATCTATCTGTTGCCAGACGCTTTAATCCCGTAAGGGATGGCCACAAACAAATTGCCTCCATGTCGCTCTGTACCCCACCATTTCACTGCCCTACTCCCAGCTCACACCCCCCTCTCTCATATACAGTACGTCTCCACTCATGATATTCTGGCCTGGTCCATGATATTCTGGTCTGAATTTACTGTTCAGCCCTTCATTTTTCCAGCTTTAAAATTATTTTAATTGCCTACATAACTTATCACATCTTCCTCCACATGGACAATCAGCAGAATTCACTGGCCTAACTCAGTAAGGGACAAATACACCCACATTCAATGGTCTGCTCATCACTTGTAAACACTGAGTTAACATGTGCTTTTAGTTAATTTTCTGGCCTTTTGTTATAAGAAAAAAAAAAAAAAGTGTAGACACAAGTGAATAAAGACAATTTATTGCAGCTTTACTGATATTCTTGAGTTTACTTACAACTGGAGAATGAAAGGAAAACAACAGTCTTTCATCAAAACCATGGTGTAACCTGGGATATACAGTCCCACCAAGTATGTTAACCTAGACTTCATGCGTATTTGTCCCTTATATATATATATATATATATATATATATATATATATTTTTTACTTACCTTACTTTCTCCATTACTTTTTTTGTTTATCACTATATTGCATTAACACAAGCAACATCACAAAACTAGGGGAAATATGGCAGAAAGTCAAACTTAAGGGACCACCAGATCCAAATTAATTTTCTCCCCAATAAATACAGATTAAAAGTGGCAATGCTTTTTAGGGTATCAAAAAACTTTGAAACTTGTGAAACTACTGTACAGTGGTCATCAATATACAGTATAGTACAGTATTAATAACACAGGCCAAACCACCTTATATCACTATTATAAGCTGAATCAAAAAGGTGGCAGATGAAAACAATATTAAACCAAAATACAGCATGGTGCTTGAGAGGGATGCCTTCATGTGGTGGTACTGATATGTCCAGACTGCTCAACTCCCTGGTTAAACAAACACCCCTCAACTACCTTTCTATCCCCCCAAAAGGAGGATGATGACTGCAGAAAGGTAACTTCAGCCTGCAATCCACTGGATTTAGGTTCAGATGAGCCTCAGATAGAAACTACTACTACTATTGCTGTCATTACTATATGGCATATTGGAAGACAATAACACTAATATGTAATGAACAGAGCATTAAATATACAGGTACAACAAAAATACAGTACAGTATATTAGACATACTATCATACAAAGGTTAATACACTTGAGACACAAAGTACAAGTGCACATGAAAAAAACAGTATATATAACATCAATAACAAGCACTGTAAGCAGAATTTCAGTTCAACCCCTACTATAAATGCCACTGCAACTCAATTAGAAATGAATAATAAAAGTTGTTGATGTGGCAAAAAGAAGTGTTACTTGTTACCAGACAACATCTCAGAGTGTGACCTCAAGGATAGGGATTGAACAGGGCAGCTGCCAGAGATAAGCAACATGCAGAGCTGCCATTAGGTAATCACGGCCAACACATACAAGCATGTTGGAGCCTTAAAAAATGATACATCAAACTGTCAGGGACAAAAATCAGCATATCCACAACTATTTCACATTCTGGGTATGTTTGTCATTTTCCACTTTGAGGCATCATGTGAAAGGGAATTATCTATGGCAAGAGGAAAATATGCTTCTCTCACCTTATATTAGCCAGCAGAGAAAAAAGAAAAGAACAAGAAGTTAAATATTAGGCACATTTTGGTCCCCAACTGTACAATCCCATGTTCCAAGATATTACGTAAGCCTGCTGACATCTAACTAATGAATGCTGAAGTACTGGAATGGCTGATGACATACCTCACTTTTAGTAAAGAGTCTAACTCCCTCCACTTGATGAAAGACTGGATAGTGTGATGAGTCAATCTCATCCCGCCGGTAAACATCACCAATCACAAGGAAGTTGTCCAAACCCATGGAGATTAATTCACTCTGAAGTCAAACAAAAAAATACTAGCATAATTTTGTAATTACAGTATATGCACAGGGTCACCTTCATAAAAAACTAGTACTCACATTTCTACCACTCATGTCTTATGCAAAGTACACTTTTATATAACTGATCATTATAAAAACTTCCAACAAACTTTTAATAATATGCACAGGGTAACCTGTAGAAAAATGATAATCATCCACTCACTTCATGTGATGCTACCTACTTGTTGTTTCACGATTATCATTCATTTTCTGTTCTGCCCTCCTCTTTCACTATTCTCCCACCTTTTCTGTCACTTTTAATTACTCTCCTTTCTTTTTCAGGTGGCTTTACATTGAGTGACATGCCAAATGATTTTCTGTAAGCCATGAAATCATTTACAATGCTGGGTGGTAACCAAATAACCAACCCACACTTATTTCCTAAGGGTCAACAAGTGGGTTGACAGAGTGCTAGTGTCCCTCCCCGTAAAACAACTAACTCAAAGACAAATGGCCACCCCTTGCAGGATTATGGCATATCATTATAGATAGATAGATAGATAGAAACTTTAGAAGAATAAATATTGTACTGAAAGTTCCACTGTCTGTCTTATGCACAATTGCTTTATCACTGAATATACTAACAACTAACTCATTACTTAAAGGGAAATGACTGTTGTTGTTAAACCCAAATCTGCCTGGCTGAGCAGACCCATCAACTGCAGTCAAGCAATCACCCCTGCAGGGCCATCCCGTGCAATAAACTGATGTTACCTTATGGCAGACAGTGATTTTAGCAAGGTGCAGGGAAGAGAGTGAAGGTTTGGTTGCCAGATGGATGCTACATTTGCATCTCTCCACCCAGTTAACAAGGGCACCACAGTAGGTTCCACACTGCCCTGTTATCTATTTATATGGTTACCATCCAGCATTGTAAATAGCTTTCTTGAGTTACAGGAAACTGTTAGACTTGTCATTCAGTGTAGAGCAAGCTGAAGTGGAAAGAAGAGTAATACAAAATGACAGGAAAGATGGGAGAAGTAGGAAGCGAGGAGGGCAGACACAGACAAAGAATGATAAACATGAATGACAAAGTAGGTATCACTACATCAAATAACCCAGATCAATACAGGACAAAGGTATTGTAACCACTTGGATCATCCATCCATAATCTCATCAAAGCATCATTCGTCAGTTGTCAGAAACCTTCCAATTCTGAACCAGTCGGGGTGAGCAGATGGCACACTGATAGGGCAGACTGGGATGGATTTAGAAATTATCTAGCTGATATTTCATGGCAGTCCTTCTTCTCCACTGACATCAATTCTGCCCAGTTCCACATTAATGACTTAATACAAGTTGGTATGCGACTGTTCATACCTTGTCAACAATTTACTGAAAGAACAGACTTCCTAAAATGGTTCAACAGCAATCATGTTAGAGCAACGACCCAAAAGTCTTTTGCATACAACTCTTATCTTGAAGTCAAAAACTACCGAATCCCTCAATCCCTTTGAAAGTCCAAGAAACCACAGTAGTATTAAATCTCACCAAATCTAATGTTCTTCATATTCAAGCATCCAAACTATTAAATAATCCTAATAACAATAGAATATTCTGGTCAACTCTTAATTCTTTCAACAGTAACTTTAAAAAGTCATCACCCATTCCCCACTAAAATCTTCAGACGTGAAAACTGTAAATGACCCTTGTGGAAGAGCTAAGTTTCTTATTGATACATTTGCCAGAAATTCTACTACGGAGAAGTCAGTCAGAACAATCCTGGACAAGAACTTTACTCTCCCAGAATTGCTCCGCTAAAGATACAGACTAGAAATGTGAAATCTGTCCTACACAATTTACCAACCAACAAAGCTCCAGGTACAGATGGAATTCCTCCAATAGTTTTGAAAAAGTGTTCCCCAGAACTTGCTCATGTTCTTGCTTAAATTATTCAGACTAGGAATACTGTACAGTATATGATTTTTTATTCTCTAATTCTCAGAAAGAAGCTAACATCCATCCAATTCCAAAGAAAGGATGTTTGTCTGATCTTTCTGATTACAGACTAATAGTCATCACATCTTCTCTTGGAAAGTATTTGAGATTGTCATTAATTAGCACACTGTTACACCTCTCAAATTCAACAACTTAATTAGTGACATACAGTATGGTTTCCACCACGAAAGATCTACTGTCGATATCTATTTTTTTTTTATGCGAGGAAGATGGAACCAAAGGCCATGAGCCTGCAATAACAGTTCCCTCCAAGAGAAAAACAAAATACAAGAGAGAGACAAATTCAAGATCCATTCATTTCGAGATGCCTGGACACACTGCGTTTGAAAGACAGGAGATCATAGGATGCAGGAAATACAGACAGAGGGAGACAGTTCCAGAGTTGACCTGTTGCATTAATGAAGGACTGGGAGTAACGGTTAGCTCTTGCATTAGAGAGTTGGACAGAAAAGGGATGAGAGTTTGCTGCTAGACGGGTGATACGCACCCGTCGTAGAGGTGGAGGAATGCATGCAGACAGTTCAGAGGAGGAGTGACCATTAAAGTAGCGATAGAAAAGAGATAAATATGCAACAGTGCGACGAAGAGACAGAGGTTGAAGGGAGTGAGTAAGAGAGGGAGAGTTAATGAGACGAAAAACCTTTGATTCCACCCTATTGAGATGAGCTGTATGTGCGGAGTCTCCCCACACATGAGAGTTGTACTCCACACAGGGGCAGATAAAACCCCTGTATAGAGTCACAATTGTGCAGGGGTAAAGAAAGAACGGAGTTGGCTTAGCACACCTTATCTCTTGGAAGCAGATTTTACAAGAGATGTAATATGATCTTTCCAAGATAAGTCCTGAGTAAATGAAACCCCAAGCATGTTCAAGGATGATGCAGGATTAAGCTGAATACTATTAAACATTAGTGGGTATACCTGTGGAAGATTTTGACAGGTTGACAGGTGTAAGAACTGACTCTTAGATGCATTAAAAACAAGATTATTTTTACCCCAGTCAGAGATACGAGCGAAGTCAGACATTAGGTGTGCCATAGCCTCATCCCTTGTTTGTTGAAGTAACTGCTGAGATGGGCGTTGCGGGAACCAAATGGAAAGGCGAAGGGTGGAGTCATCAGCGTATGAGTGGATAGGGTTAGATGTACAGCTTAGAAGGTCACTGATGAATAAAAGGAAGAGAGTTGGTGATTGCACAGAGCCCTGAGGAACACCACTGTTGATAGATCTAGGAGAAGAACAATGGCCGTCTACAACAGCGGCTATAGAACGACCAGAAAGGAAGCTAGCAATGAAGGCACAGATAGAAGGACATAAACCATAAGAGGGCAGTTTGGAAATTAAAGATTTATGCCAGACTCGATCAAAAGCCTTTGAGATGTCAAGTGCAATGGCAAAGCTTCCGCCAAAGTCCCGAAAGGAGGATGACCATGAGTCTGAAAGGTAGGTGAGAAAGTGGAGCGTCCCTGACGGAACCTGTACTGACGATCAGAAAGAAGGTTGTGATAGGAAAGATGCCTTAAAATTTTTCTGATGAGAATTGACTCGAAAACTTTTGAAATACTGGACGTTAAAGCAATTGCACGATAGTTGGAGGGTTGGGAGTGGTCACCCTTCTTTGGGACTGGCTGAATGAGGGCAAACTTCCAGCAAGAAGGAAAGGTACAAGTTGACAGACAGAGGCAAAAGAGTTTGCCTAGGCAGGGTGTAAGCACAGAAGCACAGTTCTTGAGAACAATAGGAGGGCCTCCATCAGGCCCATATGCCTTGTTAGTATTGAGGCCAGTGATGGCAGAAAATACATCAGCTGAAGAAATTTTAATGTCAGCCATGAGGGAGTCAGAGGTGGGAAGTGATGGAGGAACAGCACGGAATCATCTAAGGTGGAATTGGAGGAGAAAATCTGTGCGAAGAGATCTGCTTTATCAGTAGAAGAAATAGCTACAGAACCATCAGAGCAGAAGAGAGGAGGGAAGGATGATGAGGTAAAGTTGTTAGAAAGGTTTTTGGCGAGGTGCCAGAAGGAGCGGGAAGAATTCGAGTTGGAGAGTTGAGAACATTTAGTGAGGATGAAATTATTTTTAGCAGAACGAAGAATAGACTTAGCACGATTCCGGGCAGAAACGTAAAGATGATGTGATTCAGGGGTGGGTTGGCTCCGGTACCTTTTGTAGGTCCTCTTCTTGTTGCGGACAGCATTAGAACAAGCGTGATTAAACCAAGGCTTTCTTGCGTTCGTCAAAGGATATGAGAAAGGAACGTATGCTTCCATGCCCGAGAGAATAACCTCCATAATGCGCAAGGCACACTCAGATGGCTCACGGCCATGGAAGCAATACTCATTCCGGGGAAAATCAAAGAAGTACTGCCTGATGGCCTCCCAATCTGCGGCTCCAAAATGCCACAGGCAACGTTTCCCTGGAGGGTCCACAGGCCGTACCGGAGTGATAGGACAGGTTAAGGTGATAAGGTTGTGATCAAAGGAGCCCAACGGAGAGAAAAGATTAACAGTGTAAGCAGAAGGATTGGTTGAAACGAAGAGGTCAAGTATGTTGGAGCTCTCTCCAAGGCGGTCAGGGATACGGGTAGGGTGCTGTACAAGCTGCTCTAGGTCATTAAGGATAGAAAAGATGTAGGCTTGTTCACCAGGTGGATCAGTGAAAGGAGAGGAGAGCCAAAGGTGGTGGTGAACATTGAAATCTCCTAGAATGGAGATTTCAGAGAAAGGAGAAACGGATATAATGTGTTCTATCGTAGAAGTAATATAGTCGAAGAACTTTTGATGGCCAGTAGAATTGGGGGATAAGTAAACAGCACAGATATATTTAGTCAGAGAATGACAGGAAAGCCGAAGCCAGAGTGTAGAGAATTCAGAAGAATCAAGTTCAGGAACACGAGAGCAAGATAAGTCGTTGCGTATATATACACAACAGACACCTTTGGCTTTGAAATGAGTATAGAGAAAGTAGGAGGATACAGAAAAGGGTTTGCTGTCAGTTGCCTCAGACAGCTGAGTCTCAGTTAGAAAAAGAAGGTGAGGTTTAGAGGAGGAGAGTTGGTGCTCAACAGCGCGAAAGTTAGAGGAAAGGCTGCGAATGTTGCAGAAATGAAGAAGAAGAGAGTCAGACAGCGGTTCCAGGCACCTCGAGTCGTCACCGGGAGAGGGGCGGAAGGTACTCAATCTCTTTACTCATACCATCCATCAGTCAACTGACTAACATGGAGAAACCCATGCAGCAGCCCTTGACCATTATATTTCTAAAGTTTTGACAGAGTGTGGCACCGTTCCTTGCTATCCAACCTCCCTTGCTACAGCACTATCATCTTTTGTCCCACTGGTTTCCTGATATCTAAACAAGAGAAAGATATTTTGTAAAGGGAGATGATGTATATTCCAATTTTCACTCAATTAATGCCGGCGTTGCACAAGGCTCAATCCTAGCTCCAATCCTGTTCCTCAGTCATATTAATGACCTAGTGTCACCCATAATCTCTATCACTCATATGCAGGTGACTCAACACTTCCCAATTCCTTCACACTTGAACAACCATTCACAAATACTGATATCTTTAACTCCCAGCTCAACACAGCAACCTCCTTAAACTACGGTAAGACTTATCAAAAATTACTGAATGGGGACAAAATAACAGTCTCATTTAGTGCAAAAAAAAAAAAAAATCAAATACAGTATATACTTATCTCCTAATTCTACTGACTATCAAAAATTCTTCAACTATCTTACTTCTACGATGGAACACATTCTATCCATATTTCCTTTCTCTGAAATCTCCATTCTACGAGATTTCAATGTTCACCACCACCTTTGGCTCTCCTCTCCTTTCACTGATCCACCTGGTGAATAAGCCTACACTTTTTCTAACCTTAATGACCTAGAGCAGCTTGTACAGCACCCTACCCATATACCTGACTGCCTTGGAGAAAGCTCCAACATACTTGACCTCTTCTTTACAACTAATCCATCTGCTTACACTGTTAATCTTTTCTCTCCGTTGAGCTCCTCCGATCACAACCCTATCACCTTAACCTGTCCTATCGCTCCGGTACGGCCTGTGGGCCCTCCAAAGAAACGCTGTCTGTGGCACTTTGGAGCTGAGGATTGGGAGGCCCTCAGGCAGTACTTCTTTGATTTTCCATGGAATGATTATTGCTTCCATGGCCAGGAGGCATCTGAGTGTGCCTTGCTCATTACGGAGGTTATTCTTTCGGGCATGGAAGCAAACATTCCTTTCTCATTTCCTTTATACTAATGCAAGAAAGCCTTGGTTTAATCACACTTGTTCTAATGCTGTCCACAACAAGGAAAGGGCCTATAAAAGGCACCGGAGCCAACCCACTCCTGAATCACACCTTTCATACGTTTCTGCCCAGAATCGTGCTAAGTATGTTCTTCGCTCTGCTAAAAATAATTTCATCCGTACTAAATGCTCTCGACTCCCCAACTCGAATTCTTCCCACTCCTTCGGGCACCTTGCCAAAAACCTTTCTAACAACTTTACCTCATCATCCTTCCCTCCTCTTTTCTACTCTGATGGTTCTGTAGCTATTTCTTCTACTGATAAAGCAGACCTCATTGCTCAGACTTTCTTCTCCAATTCCACTTTAGATGATTCCAGTGCTGTTCCTCCATCACTTCCCCCCTCTGACTTCCTCATGGCTGACATAAAATTTCTTCAGCTGATGTATTTTCTGCCATCACAGGCCTCAGTATTCATAAGGCATATGGGCCTGATGGAGGCCCTCCTGTTGTTCTCAAGAACTGTGCCTCTGTGCTTACACCCTGCCTAGGCAAACTCTTTCGCCTTTGTCTAACATCTTGTACCTTTCCCTCTTGCTGGAAGTTTGCTCTCATTCAGCCAGTCCCAAAGAGGGGTGACCATTCCCAACCCTCTAACTATCTTCCAATTGCTTTAACATCCTGTATCTCAAAAGTTTTTGAGTCAATTCTTAGTAGAAAAATTTTAAAGCATCTTTCCTATCACAACCTTCTTTCTGTTCATCAGTATGAATTCTGTCAGGGACGCTCCACTGACAATCTTCTCATCTACCTTTCAGACTCATGGTCATCCTCCTTTCGGGACTTTGGCGAAAGCTTTGCCATTGCACTTGACATCTCTAAGGCTTTCGATCGAGTCTGGCATAAATCGTCAATTTCCAAACTGCCCTCTTACGGTTTCTATCCTTCTACCTGTGCCTTCATCTCTAGCTTCCTTTCTAGTCGTTCTATAGCCACTATTGTAGATGGCCATTGTTCTTCTCCTCAACAGTGGTGTTCCTCAGGGCTCTGTCCTATCACCAACTCTCTTCCTTTTATTCATCAATGACCTTCTACGCTGTACATCTAACCCTATCCACTCACACACTGATGACTCCACCCTTCACCTTTCCATTTGGTTCCTGCGTCGTCCATCTCAGCAGTTACTTCAACAAACATTTAGCCCCAGAACTACTGCTCTCTGGAATTCACTTCCTGAGAGTTGCTTCCCACATATATTTAATCCTCTCCATTTTAAATCCAATTGTTATAAGGATTCTATGAATGGAGGATGCCTTTAGGCACATGGACTTATTTTTTTTCCTTTCTTTTTCCTTCCTCCATTAAAAAAAATAAAATAAAAGGGATGACGCGATGGCACACCTAATGTCTGACTTGGCTCGTGTCTCTGACTGGGGTAAGAATAATCTGGTTGTTTTTAATGCATCAAAAACTCAGTGTTTACACCTATCAACCCAACAAAATCTTTCACAGGTGTACCCACTAACGTTTAATAATATTCAGCTTAATCCTGCATCATCCTTGAACATGCTTGGGGTTTCATTTACTCGGGACTTATCTTGGAAAGATCATATTACGTCTCTTGTAAAATCTGCTTCCAAGGGATTAGGTGTACTAAGCTGACTCCGTTCCTTCTTTACCCCTGCACAACTGTTGACTCTCTACAGGGGTTTTATCCGCCCCCATGTGGAGTACAACTCTCATGTGTGGGGAGGCTCCCCACACACAACTCTTCTCAATAGGGTGGAGTCAAAGGCTTTTCGTCTCATTAACTCTCCTCCTCTTACTCACTCCCTTCAACCTCTGTCTCTTCGCCGCACTGTTGCATCTCTATCTCTCTTCTATCGCTACTTCAATGGTCACTGCTCCTCTGAACTGTCTGCATGCATTCCTCCACCTCTACAACGGGTGCGTATCACCTGTCTAGCAGCAAACTCTCATCCCTTTTCTGTCCAACTCTCTAATTCAAGAGTTAACCGTTACTCCCAGTCCTTCATTTATGCAACAGGTCAACTCCGGAACTGTCTCCCTTTGTCTGTATTTCCTGCTTCCTATGATCTCCAGTCTTTCAAACACAGTGTGTCCAGGCATCTCGAAATGATCAGATCTTGAATTTGGCTCTCTCTTGTATTTTGTTTTTCTCTTGGAAGGAACAATAATAGTGGGCCCACGGCCTTTGGTTCCTTCTTCCTCGCATTAAAAAAAAAAATATTCAATAATAGGCAGATACCGCCTGATTCCTATATTATCTTCTGTGCAACCAATATTCATATCTCTAAAATATTGAAATTCTCAGTGTTTCACTTAACAATACCCTCAGTTGGACCTCTCATTTTAGATCACTTGCTAAAACCACCTCAAAGAAACCTGGATTATTGAACAGAATCTGTAACTTCTTCACTGATGGGCAGTTAGCAGTGGTTTACAAGAGTTATGTGCACTCTCAGTGCCAATATTGCTCTCCCTTGTGGAATGGATGTGGAAAGGTTGCACTAAGACAACTGGACAAAGCTCAGAATAAAGCTATAATAATAATTAATAAAACAGCAATTACAAATGAACTACCTCCCTTACAAGCAACATAGAATGTTACCTCTTTTGCATTAGTTTACAGATAGTTTTATGGCAAATGCTCAGACGAAGTTGCATCCACTGTGCCACCTCTCCACACTTTCCCTCGTGCTACACACGCAGTTGGTAGTGCTCATGACTTGACTGTCACACTGATGTATTGCAGAATTTTTGCCTATCGGAAGTCATTTAATTCCAGAATTGCTTCTCTTTGGAACTCACCTCCCCACACTAGTTTCCCCCAACCTTCAACCTACAGCAGTTCAAGTCCAACTGTTGCGGACTTTTTATGAACAAGGACACCAGTATAGTAATTTAGTGTTTTTATTTTTTTTCACTTAATTTGCCTTTCCTCCCCCTGTTCATCTTGTAAAAAAAAATAATAATAATAAAAAAAAGTGAGTGGATGATGGCTGCAACCACCTACCACCTGGGAGTCACAATAAACATGATTAAGCAAACTTGCACAGAATGCCATGTTCAAACCTGATGGGCACTGGTGTGAGCTCGCAAAAGTTGGCCTTCATTGACGTAGAAGTTGTCAGATTTCCTCCTGCTAACATGATCTTTAGGAATCAGCAGCGAGTCAAAGTTCTGGTGAACTGTCACAACTGGGTGGAGGTGAGTATGAACGGAGAAGAGCGGATTGCCACGAGGGGACAGGTAACGGCCATACATGTATTTGATGATCCGCTGCGAGATATGATGCAAGGGATGATGCTTCTGAAGATGGAGATTTTTGCCAACATGGGATAGGAGGTGTGGAGTGATGTTATTCATGTGATCAACAAGGTACTCCTTCCCAGCTATAGTCATCTGAAACATTTATCCATATTACACACAAATTTACACCTATATGTACACAGTTCAAGATGCAAGAAACTAACTACAGCACCTGTAAAGATCTTATGGTTAACAGAACATCATTTCAACACTCCTTACATCCAAAATTCGTAGTGCAAAAGATTCAGTACTGCATTATAATGATGAATTTTGATATGCCTGATAAAACCTCTTACAAAAATCAGAATATGGTTTAAAGGTGGGAGGAAGCATGGTAGGCCAAGAAGACGGTGCATGGATGTGGTTGCTACTGAAGTTGATCAACCCGTCTGTCTGGCCGAGAAAACCCATCAACCGCAGGAAAGCAACTGCCCCTGCGTGACCATTTCTTGCAATAAACTGATGTTCCCTCTCAGATGAGGAGAATTGTGGGAAAAAGTGAGGAAATTTGGTTCCTGGGCAAATGCAGCATTGGCATCTCTCCACCCAGTTAACAGGGGCATCATAGTAGGCCCCACTTCACCCCATTTTTTGGTTATATGGTCACCACCCAACTTTGTAAATGGTATCCTGGGTTACAGGAAACCATCGGGCTTGTCACTCAATGAAGTCACCTGAAGTGGAATGAATAGTACCGTAATAAAAAGTGACAGAAGTGCAGAAAAAGTTTCTGAACTATCATGTGGGCCCAGGATTACTGGGACTTAACCCTTTCGTGCACCGAAAGTTTTCTGTGTCTGACATGATCAGAGAAAATGCTGCGAGGGCAGGCTGGACTCATGCACAATGGAAAACATTCACATGTATTTTATTTGCCCCAGGAACTGGTTATAATGGTATAAATTGTGTACCATCATCTTCCCTGATGTTTATACAGTACTATACAATAAGCTATAAAAACACACAAAATTGATGAGTAAAAGTACTGTGAAAGTACAGAAATAAGGTGAGAATAAGGCCGTTTAACAGTAAAAATAACTGCCCTACACCCTAGTGCAAAATTCTGCCCACACAATGAAAGAGCTAAGCATATGTCTAGATGTAGAATTTCATGGGCTTTCATGTGGTGTTGCCGGAATTCTGATACAACCAATAGTTTTCGAGAAAATTGCCAAAAATCGCGCGTGCCCCCCTCCTCCCTCAAATCAAAAACCGAGAGAATGCTGACTATTTGAGAGCGTTGGCCTTAAAATAGACACTCTCCCCTATGATGCACCAAAGATTGACACACTTCATGCTCAAACATAATTTTGGTTGAATATTTTTGTCCAGAACTGCCTAATTGGCATCCCTTCAGACCAATACTGACAAGTGTGTCATAGTACGTCATCAGTTCCTCTTCAGCCTAACACCATTTTGACTCGTTTTGAGTCACCGTGCGCAAAGGGGCTAGATGGTGAGTGAACAGGACTGTGACCCAATCAACTGGTCATAAGTTTGTTAGAATCTCATTCTATCAAGTTCCTTCTGGCTCCCTGGACCCTACCTCACCCCAGCCTAGGAAAAGAGGACAGGATGATGATGCAATATTCACTTCCATACTACCACTTGTGAGATACATGAGCCTGAGGACTGGCTACTATGATCCAAAATATAAAAGGTTAAGTGACTAATCTATGGTCCAGATGGCATTAGCCTACATGATTGAAAACCCTCAAACAATAAATGACTTGTCACCCCTTACTGACATACCCGGTAATTTTTAAAAACTTCTCTTAAAATACAGTACAAGCTACAGGTACTCTGACCCTTCCAAGAAAAATTTCAGTGGCTACCATACTTAATGAGCATTCTTACCTTAAGTATACATAGTTTTAAAAGCATGACATAACTTATATCTTTCAAGCCTGAACACTCTGTTACATTGATTATACTGCAGTTTCCACATTTTCAAATGCATTATACTGCAGTTTCCACATTTTCAAATGCATTATGTCCAGATGCCACTCCCATGCACACTGATGCTCCCTGAGTCACTGTGCTACCTACTCTCAATGATATATGATATTAAACTCTTCAGCTCAAGAACATCATATATTTTACAGTACTCATATACTGGCTATCTCCAAATAATTTCATTCAGCTTATGGGTGACTTTCTGAACTGGAAGTGCTAGATACATCCTTACTAATCCTCTTCACTGCTAGAGATCTCTCCCTATATATAACTGTTTGGTGGTTGTTTGATTAAAATGAAAAGGATATGGCCATACTCATGGGGTTAAAATTAAGGATGCTGAATCAAAGCAGTGGTACGTTATCTCTGTGGTACCTTATCTCCTGGTTTGTAGGTTGCTTTCACGGACAGGTGTCTAGTCAAACAAGTCAGGTTATGGGAAGGTACAAGCCTTCCCAAGCGTAAACTTGCAATGAGCAGTGTCATGATACCAGTGCCCTTAGCTCACCCACTTACGTGCCCTGGAATACAAATAGAATAAACAGTATAAACTAAGTAATACATATAGAGGAGGCTATACAAGGGTGAAAGCCTTCCCAAACATAACCTTACAGTGATCACTGATATGTTGATACCCTTGTCTCATTCAAATGTTTCTGGAATACACTCAACATTCATCAATGGTACTCTATATAAAGGTCAGTCCTGTGTTCCAAAATGTCTTAACTTTTACCATACAACTGGTATTTTAAAAAGGGAAGCGGCAAGTCTGTCTTAAAGGATGCAATGGAATTTTCCTGTGAAATCTATCTTAATTTTACAATGAACTTTATAGCAGAATGACAAATTTTACTATTTCTTCTTTCAAAGTTGCACAAAAAAGATTGACCATACACAACTTTTTCAAGAAGTTAAACCATAAACTCTGGCATGAACAAATAGAGGGCATAAATACCCTAGAGAAAAATAAGGTGTAAAATCTATCTATCTATCTATGGCCAGACGCCATAATCCCATCAGAGGCAGCCGTTTGTCTTTGAGTTACTTGTTTTATGGCGAGGGGTGCTAACCCTCCGCCAACCCACTCACTGACAAATAGGGAAAACGTGTGGGTTGGTTATATGGTTACGACCCAGCGATGTACTGTAAACAGTTTCCTGGCTTCCAGGAAACCATTAGGCTTGTCACTCAATGTACAGTAAAGCCACCTGAAAAGGAAAGTAGGGTAATAAAAAGTGACAAGAAAGATGGGAGAAATTGGAAGAGTGGACAGACAGAAAAAGAATGATGAAGGTGAGGGATGAAGTAGGCAGCACTACATTAAGTAAGTGGATGATAGCGAGAAATAAGAAGAGAAGAAGGCATTTAAAAAAAGAATGATAAAGGTGAAGGAAGAAGTAAAGGTCTATCTATCTATCTATTGCCAGACACCATAATCCCACAAAGGGTGGCCATTTGGCAGTGAGTTAGTTGTTTTACAGGAAGGGGCACCAACCCTCCACAAACCCACTTGTTGACACGTAGGGAGCACATATGCTTTGGTTATATGGTTACCACCCAGCGTTGTAAATGGTTTCTTGGCTTACAGGAAACCATTTGGCTTGTCACTCAAGGTATAGGCATCTGTAAAGGAAAGAAAAGGAATAAGAAGTGCCACCTAAAATAACCTACCCCACCAAACCTACATTCTATCTAATCAAGAAAACATTTATTCTTGTTGCAGCTCCAGGCTAATCTGGACATGAATCCAGTAGACTGCAGGCTGATGTAATCCCTTCCCTGCAGTCCACCATTCCCCTTTTGGAAGACAGGGCAGCAGAGTTACCCAGGTATGTCTGTGCAAATGTGTGCAGGCATCCCTCTTCAGTACCTTTACTGCAAGCATTTGGCTAATGCCCCTTCATCATGATGAAGTCTTCATTTAAGTTTTCCTACCACCTTACTAATCAATTCAACTTAGGAGAGACTTTTTAAAGCATTGAGGCTACATGCAACCTTAACTAAACTCCATCAACAGCTCGTTCCTCATTTGAAGAGAGGCATCTAGAGACAGAAAAAAAATTACATAAATGGTGGTTTAGTGGGTAGTTAAGGCACTCCCATCAGATTGAACCTGTGCAGGTTTATATCCAAAGGGTGGTTGGAGTTTATTGCTCATGTAATGCCACACAGGGATGAGTGAGGCTGGTCACTCTCATCTTAAATATCAGGACCAACTTGCCTAGCCCTAAGCTCCCACGCTTCTCATGGGGCAACACAGGATTAGATGATGATGATGACTGCTATGCAGCGTGTTCTGTGTCCCGACGTCTCGGGTCCAGTCACGGTGCAACTCTGGGTCCTTAATTCCTGACCGGGTCAGTACTAGCAAGGAAGGGAAACACAAACACCACAGGTGAACAAATACACTAATATATTAACCCGTACAATCCCGCTGTCGGCATGGTGCCAACGGTACAAAACGTCTCGAGTAATCCCAGCAACGTGATGGTGCCAACAGCAAAATTCGAGCGCTGTAGCATGTCTCTAACTGCTTCAGTCTAGCTAATTTTTTGCTAAGGAGTAGCTTAATGTATTGGCAACATTGTGTACAAGCACTTGTAGCACTGAGTTTGGTTCTGCATGGCTGGGTGACATCAGTGTGCCACTGTCCGTCACAGCGTTAGAATGTTGTGGAAGTCATGCCATTTTTCCACCTCACTGGGCTGAAGGAGGCGGTTGAAACTGTCACATGGACCCTCTGTCCCTTCATTTAGTGATTCAATAGAAGAGGAAGACTTGGATGACTCTTCTAGGGAGGAATATGAGCCAGTGAAGAAGGATATTGAGAACAGGGCTTCCCTCATTCTCCTCCCACGTTCTCTCTCATCCCACCCAGCTGGGTGGGAAAACATAGCTCATGGCTTGGGAAACTGGGCTAGAAACAAAATGGATGGCCATCCTGCACTTATTTCTCCTATAAGGAGTACTTTTTTTTGCTTTTCCTTGATTTATATGTTCTTTCGGATTGTTTTCTGCAATAAATTTTTTTCCCATTCTTGGTCCGGGATTGGGTGGGTATAAAATTGTAAAAATGCCTGGGATGGTACGGATTAATAGAGAAACAATTACACACACAATATTCTATGACCAGAGTCGAAATTACACAATGCCTTACACTGATATTGGTCTGAAGCACTGTCCACCTAGTTCAGGATCTTTGCCTCACATCTGGGTTATTTCCTCACAGTATCACAGGCAATATTGCACCAATATGGATAATAAATCAACACAGAGAGGTTTACATACAACACTACCCAGTATACCCACAGGGACAGCTCTTAAGCCTAGGTGCTCGCGTGACACAGACGGGTCCTATCTAATACATCATCTCTGTGTGACATGTACAGCAGTCCCTAGCTAACTTAGCCTCTATATACGCGTCACACCGGCCGAGAATATACCGTAGGTCACACTGGGGGAAGCAGGGGTGAGGAGCTTACTGAGGATAGGGAGGGTCTCTCTCTGTGGGGCCGGGGTGGGGAAGGAGGGGAAGGGTCCAGTACAGAGATATTGCTGTGTTACGTGAGTGATATGGGCTCGTCTGTCCTGTCCAAGGGGGGGGGGGTCTCAACTCGGGGCTGAGGTTATACACTCCGCATGTGATTCACAGGAGCTTAACTCGTCAGCAAGGGGGAGGTGGAACACTGAACACGGTGTGTGTGTGTGTGTGTGTGTGTGTGTGTGTGTGTGTGTGTGTGTGTGTGTGTGTGTGTGTACGGGGATAGGGGAAAGGAACACCAGAGAACAGTTCACTGGTAGTTCACTAGAAAGGGGGGGAATTCACAACACTGGGGAAGTATATAATCCGAGACCTGTCACTCATTGTTCTGATGGAGAGGAGACCACGGCCCACAGAGGAGAGGGCCTATGCAGGGAGCTCCAGGTGGCGGCCAGGCGTGGGAGGCGGGCCATCCAGGGAGCTGTGCAGAACAGTGGGGTCCGTGGAGTTGCCACTAGTCCGAGAGTAAAGGGGAGGTGTCTGGGGCGGCTTTCTCACCGTGTCAGCCCTGCAGGAGACAAGGCTCTCAGGACTGGGCCTGAAGAGGGCCAGAAGTCGGGCAGTACGCCATCGGCCCTTGGTCGTCTTTGGGGTCCAGGGAAGGGCCTGGTGGAGGCCCGGCCCGAGTGTCGGCCGGGAGGAGGGTGCCGCTGAAGTAGGGCGGCCTGTACCCCGGTCTGGGGCGACCGTTAGGGGAGAACTGCAGCCACCTGTGTCGGGGGAGGCCCCTCAGCCTCGGCGAGCGCCTGGGGAGGTCCACTGGCTCCGGGGACAGCGGCCTCGGCTGCAGGGGGAGGCCGACAGGGTGGAACTGCGGCCTCTGATCCTGGCAGAGCCTGTCAGTGCCTGTGGTGACCCAGGCTGCAGGGACCGGATTCCAGGCCTTGGGGGCGCCTCGTCTGGTCTGGACTCAAGAGGGAAGCCTGTAGGGGAAGAAACTCCAGCCTCCCAAGGAGAGAGCTGGAAGGAGTGACACTTTGCTTTAACACCAGGGCAGTGAGGCGAGCCAGAGGGGACTCCCTTCATCAGACAGCCCTGTCGGGCACTGCCTGTGCTCCTCCGTGGGACAGGGGTGCAAGGGCACTCCTGTCGGAGGGCTAGGGCCTCCTGCCCTGGGGATGTCGGGAGGAAGAGATTGGATGTACACTTTCGGCTTACACCGCAGCTCCGACAGAGAGTGCCCTCCCAACGTCGAGTTGAGGTTACCTGTCCTGGAGACGTCAGGAGGAAAAGGTTGGACATATACTCTCGGCTTTCGCCACAGCTCCAACAGAGTGTGCCCTCCTTCCGTCTGGGAAGGTCCTTTGCCCGTAACATCAGGAGGAAGAGGTCAGACGTACTCTCTCGGCTTTCGCCACAGCTCTGACGGAGCATGCCCTCCTTCAGTCTAGGCAGGGGAATAGCAACCCTACAGGCTCCCCCTGAGTCCTCAGTTAGTTGTGGAGCCGATCCAGAAGACTCGGTGTCCGAGGTATGCCTGGGAACTTGCCACTGCAAGTCCCATCCCGATTCTGGCGAACATTCCCTCTGCTGGAGAGTAGTGTACTTTCCCTGTGCACTACTGGGTGGTCTGGCTGCGAGGAAGAGGGGCACCGGGTCGCAAGGGAGATACGCCGTTGTTGCCTGGACGTTGGCCCAGGTAAATTAGCCCCTCCATTGTCCCCTTATGGGGTGGGTGTCATCCCCTCACTCTCTCCTCCTGGGATGGTGGTGTCGGGTTCATCTCGCCACGCTGGTATTTCAATGATGATGACGATGAATAAAATACATTACAGACTGTGACTAAAAAAAAAAACCTTCTTTTTCCACTTCTCTTCTTGGTCCTGCCCACCATCATTTCGTTTATAAAGGCTTCAACACGCTTACATGTGTTGGCCCTGGTCAACTAATGGTGGCTCTCCATCTTTGGCAGCCTCTCTATTCAGTCCCTTATCTCTGAAGTCACAATCTATGGCCTCATCTCAGGTCTTTTTGTCTGCCTCTCACAACCCTACCCCCAGTGTTCACACTTCTCATTTTCTGCACCCAACTGTCATCTCCCATCCTCTCCATATGCCCAAGCCATCTCAGTCTACCTCTCCTCATCACAACACCAATACACCCCAATTCCATCCTCCCTCTTAACTCTTCCATCATAAACCTAGCCTCCTAAGGCCTCACATTCACGATGCACTGCACACCGCCTCATCATTGTCATTTCTGTACCTTTGAGCCAGCGAATATCCTCATCCTTCACCGCCAAGGTCTCACTACCATACAGCATTACACTCCTGACATATGCCATATACAAAGATCCCTTTGCATGGAGGAAGAGCCCTCTCAATGTCAGGAAACTGAGGAAAGGCAACAGCTCCATGAACTTCTTCCAACCACTTCTCACTCTAGTCACAGAGATAGCTCCAACCCCACCTCCAGCACATAATATGTCTCTCAAGTAACAAAACTCTTCCACACTTTCAAGAGACTCAGCAAGTTCAATCCTATCATGCCGGATAATTTCCACATGCTCTCCCCGACACACTGCAGACATGAAATCATCATTAGAGAAAAATTAAAATTATCAGTAGGATGGAAGAACACCATATCAGTCTTACTATCCTAAGTATTATTTGAAGAAAGTCAAAGAAAAGGCAAATTGACATAACTAAAGTTTCATAACGCACTTGAAAATCATTCACACCAGCAACTTAAAGATTATAATAAAGAAAATATGAAATTAAGGGGGAGAAAACTCTCAGAAACCTGGCAACAGCTTTATTATCTATCTGTCTACAGCCAGATGCCTCAATCCCATCAGAGGTGTATAATATAAATCACTTCCACATCCTCCTGTCCCCTGCCATTTCACTGCACTCACCTCAAATTACACCCCCCCCCCCTCTCATATACCTCTCCACTCCATCCCTCCATCTCATCCTTGGTCTCCCCACCTCACTCATATAAACTCTCCTAGTTAGTCTCTTGCTCTCCATCCTCTCCACACGACCAAACCACCTCAATTATATTTCTCCTACCACTTTCTATTAACATCCACATCCACACCACACTGCTCCTTCAGACTGTCTCTCCATGTAACTCCACATGCTCCTCTCAAATAATAAAAATTTCCACTGCTCTCACTCGACTTGTGTCCTTCCAACATGTTTCAAGCTTCGCTTCCGTAAGTTACAGTGGGGATCACAATACTGTCATGTAACAATTTTTTTTTACATTCATGCTCATTTCCCTATTTCTTATCATTGCTTTCAATGAACTGGCAACCCTTCTTCCCTGCTGTGCCCTGTCAAGCACTTCATCCTCTACACTTCCATCCTTACTCATCACATTACCCAAGTACCGTACTTAAATGCATTCACATTTTCCATTTCCTCACCATCTAGCTTCACTGTGCATTCAGTGACTTCATTTCTCTTGACAACCACAACTTTGCTCTTCCCTACATTCACCTTTAGATGTCATTTATTACACACACACACACCCAAATTCATTCATTGAGCCTTGCAGTTCCCCTCCGTCCTCACTTAACAATACAGTATCATTTGCACACAACAGAACATGAAGTTTCCAAATGTTGCCCTCTCTCATCAGGGCCGCGTCACCATCCAATGCCCTACCTTGTATATCTTTTATAACAACATCCACATACAAACTGAACACCCATGAGATATGACAAATCCAGGTTTCAATCCAACATTCAGATAGAAAAATTCACTCAGTTCATCATCTTCATGCACTGCAGCCCTGGTGCCCTCATACATACTCTTCATGGCCTTCAACAGCTTCCCATTTAGCTACTCTGAATTTTTTATATTTTAAACATTCCTTGTCTATCTACTCTGTCCTATGTTTTTTCCAAATCCATGAGGGCACATACAATTTCTCTCCCTTTTCTAAGAACTTTTCCACTAAACATCTTAGGTTGAATATCTGATCTACACAACCTCTTCATCATCATGAAACCTAATTCCTGTTACTTTCCTAATAACTTTACTAAGAGGTATAAAACTTTTTTGTCATTTCTCTAAGTTTCAATATTATGAAAATCAATAACTTCATAACTTTTCTCTCATATTTCTTGAAAAGCTGCAACACTCACTTCGACTAATTTTTGTAATGAAATACAGTACAGTAAAAGTTGTCCAATCCGACCACTAATAACCCAAATATCACAATACTGTACTGTACTCCGAACTTTTCAAGGCAAAATTATTCTATTTTTTCTGGTCTTTTTTCAAAATTTTCTGGGCGTTATCTAAGAATTTATCTGGTTTGGACTTGCTCTTTGACTTGGATGTACCTGCCTGCAACTATTCATTTACACTTCTATGCATTTCCGGTGAGTAAAACAATAACCCATATCGTTTTGAGTGTTTATGTAATGATCATGTACTGGTACATATTTCTAATGTTTTCAGAGGTCCCTCCCAATAGTCCCCCCAAAAACAGAAGTCCAAAAGATCCTCGGTCCCCTGCCATTCAGATTACAGGACTTTTACTGTACTCAGTAAACTTTTTTAGCAAACCATTATCCTCTGAAAATAGAGGCTACCCTTACTATACTCGGTTTCACAGAGTCTGACGCACTGATTTTGCGAGCTGAGGACAGGTGGATTTGGTAACACTGCGTGACGCACTCGGGCGGTGATTGGTCAATTTCCGTTGTGTTCGAACGTGCGCCAAATTGACTTTGTGTTCCAAGGCCCTCATTTATTTGTAAGATACCGGAGTACACAGATACAAATTAAAGCAATGATATCTTTAATGATAAATATGTGCCTTTTAAGTTATTAGAGCTAAGCCTGAACGACAGCGATAACAAAATTAAGTCAAGTCACAACTGGATTGAGGCGTCTGGCAATAGATAGATAGATAGATAGACAACTGGATGCATACGAACATAGTTAGCGACTATGGCGGGAATTCAGATGTTCATAGCAAGGTGGTCCCGAGGTCCTGAGAAGGCTCGAATGTTCTTCCCACCACTATTACAGTGTCACAGTCTACAGTCTACACCATGCCCTTCATTATTTCACCAATTAACAACCTTACCCTAAATGCGCTTAGCTTATCTTCTAATAATTATGATTTGTGTAAGCACACACACACACACACACACACACACTAGCAATATAGTGTACACATACACATTCTCCTTACCCTCACAGGTAATCATATCTTCAAAAATCTGCATTTGTTTGTATTCACAGTCGGATTCAGTAAAAATTATTTTTTATATAACTGTGGTGTTTGATTTTCCTTAACATTTTCATATCATAAGAGACAAACATACAGACAGACAGATGGACACCCTATCCCTGGCCACCATGCACCCTCCCCTCAAGCATTATGTCCCTCAACAGAGAGCCAGGAAAGTAATGGATTACATCACTGTAGAATGAGCAGAATTTTTGTTAATGGTGGAAGAAAGGAAAGTAAGATAAAAGCAATCCCCATGAGAAAATAATAGTTGAACAATGATGCTATAATAAAACTGCGTGCAGTGTGAACGAAATCAAACATACTGAAATGAATTTAAACAAATCAGTCGCTGACTGTTGTCCGTATGCGTCCAGTTGCGACTTTACTTAGTTTTGTTATCAATGTTGCTCAGGTTTATCTCTAGTAATTTAAAAGGCACATATTTATCATTAAAGATATAACTGCTTTAATTTGTATCTGTATATTCCGGTATCTTACAAATAAATGAGGGCCTTGGTTGGAATACGTCAATTTGGTGCACGTTCAAACACAACGGAAACTGACCAATCACTGCCCAAGTGCACTGCGCAGTGTTACCAAATCCACCTGTCCTCTGCTGGCAAAATCAGTGCGTCAGACTCCGTGAAACTGAGTATATACAGTACAATGTATACCAAGGATGAGATGGAGGGATGGGGTGGAGAGGTATACGAGAGAGGGGGGTGTGAGTTGGGAGCTGGGCAGTGAAATGGTGGGGGACAGGGCGACGTGGAAGCAACTTGTTTGTGGCCACACCGAACGGAATTGAGGCATCTGGCAATAGATAGATAGATACTGTATATATACAGTAATCACTCCAATATCCGGATCAATAGAGCCATCGGTAGGTTCGGATATTGGTTTTGTCCGGATATTGGGCCCCAGCTTATGGACTTGTACTTATGGACCCTAACACAGAGAAACACCTATACAACTCCCTCCGGACATGCATAGCACCTATTTAACACCCAAATCACACCAATAAGGCACATAAATGACTGAAATAAATGCAATAGACACATAAAATGTGGGTTTAGAAGTATGTTCATACATTAATAAACATTCTGGTACTTATGGACTCTAACCGAACCTAACCTAACCGAACTCTGAAAAACACATTCCTACTGCCCATGCATGAGGTAAGTTTAGTATGGAAAGAAGTACAGTATGACACTTTCTGGTAAGTATAGTATGGGAAAAAATACAATATGAAACATTCTGGTAAATATAGTATGGAAAATAGTACAACATGAAACATTCTGGCTACTTACAGCAAGTCCCTGGCCACCTCGATGAATAACCGCCTCCTCTCGGACTCTGACAGTAAGAACGATTTCCTGAAGCACTTGCACTACACTCTTCCTGAAGTCTTGCACTGAACTTAGTCACTAACACACAGAAGTCCGTTCTTTTCACAGTGTTCACTTTAGTCCAAATAATGTTCCATTAAATTTAAGTGTTGCACATTAACTTTTCCCAAGTTTTTTTAAGTTTCCAAAGCCAAAACAAAGAAGGTTAGTTACGTTAAATTTCTTTTCTACTTAGTCTTTTCTCCCAACTTGAAAACCTTAACACAACACACCGAATTATTCACTGCAAAACACTCAAAATTCCCGTGTGGTCTAGTGGAGAAGTTCTTGCTGTTTATTCACTGTCAGAGCCCGAGAGTATCACTGGCAGGCGTCCAAGGGGTGCATCGGTGGGTAGTGGTGATGGCGTACCGACTACAGAAGACTCTGAAGACAGCCGCAAACTCACGTCGAGCGGTGACTCCACTGTAGCTGATGTGCTGGGCTGTGGCTCGGAGCATGAGGGCCTGTCTTGGGGAGGCAACGGAGTGTAACCAGGGCTTGGCACAGCGGGGGTCACGGGCCTGAAAAAACTGTCAATCGTTGACTGACGCAAGGACCGACGATTCTGGCGATTGATGATGCGCTGCCGGAAAGCACGCACTTCCTCCACGAGTCCCAAGGGCCCCATCTCCCTGTCGCAGTCCGGGTGTTCCAGGTAGTCTAGGACGAACTCTAGATGTTCCCGGAGTGCGCTCAGCTTGGGGATGGCTGGAGTAGTGTCCTGCTGGGCGGAGTCTGCATCATCATCGCCTTCGTCGTCGGAATCTTCAAGTTCGGGACTGACACCAGCAACCGAAGACGCGATCTCGATATCAGACAACGTCTGATACCCAGGATCGCCCTCGTCGTCGTCCAACCACTCACGAACATCGTCCACATCAACATCGTCGCCGTGCGTACGTAGCCGTGCATGGAAGTCATCCACGTCAAACCCTAGGAAATCGTACTCCACATCTGTTCCGAGAAGCAGACGAGACCAACCATTTTCAAGAGTTTTCACAGGGACTTCCTTCCATGCACTAGCCCAGTTGTACAGCGCAGACTTGATGTTGTAGCGGCGAAGGTTTTCCAAAGTCCGCTTGCCTCGAGTGTCACGTCCTTCCCTGCGCTCGTCCTCGTCCTCGAGAACCACCATCACCTCGTCCAGGAACTTCCGACGGTACAGGCGCTTTGTTGCCACGATCACTCCTTGGTCCATTGGTTGAATGAGAGCAGTCGTATTAGGTGGCAGAAACATGCACCTAATACGGCCATTCTCAGCAACCAAGTCCTTGTCGCATGGGTGGGCAGGTGCATTGTCGAGGAGAAGGAGAGCCTTTACCTGGTCGCGAGGAATTCCCAGTGTCTTCGTCTGGTAATGTATGACCTCCTTGACGAAGTGATGGTGAAACCAGTCTTTGAAAATCACAGCTGTGAACCATGCTTTCAAAGAATGGTACCATACGACAGGAAGGACATCCATCACCCCACGAAGGCACCGAGGCTGCTTTGCACGGCCAACAATAACGGGCTTAAGCCGGTGCATGCCGTTAGCATTGGCACAACACAAAGCAGATATCCGTTCCTTAGAAAGCTTGCGGCCAGGTACACGCTTCTCCGTCTCATCGGCGAGAGTGTTCGTTGGCACCGAGCGATAGAATAGGCCAGTTTCGTCAGCGTTATAGACTTGACCGAGAGTGAGGCCCTCCCTGTCGATCAATCCTTTCACCTATATCCGAAACTCGTCCACTCCATCCTCGTTAGCGTCCAATGCTTCGCCATGTGCTTTACGGTTAGTAAGGCCATGTCGCAACTTGAACGCGAAGAGCCAACCCTCGGATGCCTTGAAGTCTAGGGCGTCGTGAAGCCTTGCAAACTTCTCAGCAGCAGCCTTCAGCTCCGTTCCACGTACCATCACACCAGCTGCACGTTGCTGTCGATACCAAATCAACGTGGAGCGGTCGATCTCTGCATACTTGGGAGTAAACATAACCTTCCTCTCCACGTTGCGTTTGCTTCTCGACGAGAAGTCAGCCGTGTACTGCATGAGCTTGTCTCGGGAACGCTTGATATCAAACAAAGTCGACCGGGCCAGGTTGAACTCGCGGAGAATGCGAGAGGAAGACCAACCCGCATCAACCTTCTCCAATATCTCCCGTTTCTTCTCCAGAGTCAACACCACTCTCTTCCTTTTCTCAGGAGGCGGGGCCATCATCACACACACACTAAGAGTAGGGCAGAGAGCAGCAGGAGGCCTTGCAGCAAGTACGGCACCACCACAAAAGCGAGCACGTGGGCAGCCATGACGAAGAGCGTAGGTCTTGTCGCGGTGAGAGACAGGCGGGAAGTGGGGAGGATGCAGCGGCGCTCTATCGGACGTCGGAGGAATGACGAACCAAAACAATGCTCTCACGCAGCGCGGCAAGTTCAAATTACGGACGGCAAAAAATCGATTTTTTTTCCCAATTTTTTTGGATTTTCGGACCATTTTGGGAATGTTTGATCCCAGGACGATAAGGTTCGGTTAGTGGGGATGTTCGGTTATTGGGCGTCCGGATATTAGAGGGATTACTGTATATATATATATATATATATAAATATATATATATATATATACAGTGGAATTTCGAAATTCGACTCTTTAGAATTCGACGATTCGAATTTTGATGTGTTTTGGAGTGGTCCGCCTACCTCACATTTTTATGCAAAATCACGTTTTTCAATGCTCTCAGGGCCGGACTCAAACCAAAACACGCAAAGATAAAATTTTTGATGTGAACCAAAATGCTAGAAGTGAACTGAGTGAATTTTTCTCTTTGAAGGTTGGGTTGAAACAGGGATGTGTCATGTCTCCATGGTTGTTCAATCTGTACCTGGATGGCGTAATAAAAGAGGTACAAGGTAGGGTAGTGGATGCTGGAGTGGCCTTGGTGAGAAAGGGTAGTGTTTGGAAACTCCCTGTACTGTTGTTTGCATATGATACTGTGTTGTTGAGTGAAGAAGAAGTGGAGCTGCAAGGCTTGGTGGATGAGTTTGGGAGAGTGTGTAAGAAACGGAATCTAAAGGTGAATGTAGGCAAGAGTAAAGTGATGGTCTTTAAAAGAGGTGAAGTCAGTGAATGTACAGCGAGGTTGGATGGTGAGGAATTGGAAAATGAGTACGTTTAAGTACTTGGGTAGTGTGATGAGTAAGGATGGAGGTTTGGAGGGTGAAGTGCTTGAAAGGGTACAGCAAGGAAGAAAGGTTGCTGGTTCCTTGAAAGCAGTGATAAGAAACAGGGAAGTGAGCATGGAAGTGAAAAAGTTACTACATGACAGTATTGTGATACCAACTCTAACGTATGGAAGTGAAGCTTGGACGTTGTTGGAAGGGCACAAGTCAAGAGTGAGAGCAGTGGAAATGAGTTATTTAAGAGGAGCCTGTGGAGTCATATGGAGAGACAGGCTGACAAATGAGGATATAAAGGAGCGTTGCGGTGTCGATGTGGATGTGATAGGAAGCAGTAGGAGGAATACACTGAGGTGGTTTGGCCATGTGGAGAGGGTGGAGGGTGAAAGACTGATGAAGAGAGTGTATGTGTATGAGGTGGAGGGGGGGAGAGGAAGGGGAAGGCCGAGGATGAGATGGAGGGATGGGGTGGAGAGGCATATGAGAAAGGGGGGTGTGAGTTGGGAGCGGGGCAGTGAAATGGCGGGGGACAGGGCGACTTGGAGGTGATTTGTTTGTGGCCACACCAAACGGGATTGAGGAGTCTGGCAATAGATAGATAGATAGACAGATAGATGTATATGTATGTGTATATATATATATATATATATATATATATATATATATATATACTGTATATATATACAGTAAAACCTCACTATATTGGACTAATTGGGGCCCAAGCCAGTCCGAAAAATCCAAAAGTCCGATAAAAGCAACATCTGGACTCCCCCCTAGACTTCCTCCTCCTTTTGTTATGCACAGAGGCTCGTCTGTAATTCATGCGTTTATTCTCTCTCTCTCTCTCTCCACACTGGGCACTTCCATTTTACTTCACATATTTTTGTCTTTGTTGTCACCTTAATCTTCACCTTCCTATTCATTACATTCACTTTCATATTCACTTCCATGCTCACTTTCACAGTCACCTTGACCTTCACACTCACTTTCATTCATTTTGAATTTTCATTTCACCTTCACTTGCAACCTTACTTTCTCACTTTCACATTTAGCTTTACAATTACTTCCACTCACATTCACTTTTGCCCTCCCTACTTTTACTATCACATTCACCTCCACCTTCACTTTCACTTCCTCTTTCACCATCATCTTCACTTTCACCTTTACTTTCGACTTTCACCTTCATCTTCACTTTTACATTCATTTTCACCTTCACTTTCACTTTCACCTTCATTTTCCTTGTCCTTTACTTTCACCTTCATCTTCACTTTTACATTCATTTTCACCCTCACTTTCACCTTCCACCTTCACTTTCACTTTTGACTTCACTTTTACCTTCACCTTCATTTTCATTCACTTTCACCTTCCATCTTCACCTTCATTTTCACTTGACTTCACTTTCACATTCACTTTTACTTTCACCTTCACTTTTACCCTCACTTTCACCTTCCATCTTCACCTTCACTTTCACTTGACTTCACTTTCACCTTCCACCTTCATTTTCACTTTTACTATCACCTTCATTTTCACACTACCTTCACTTTCACCTTCACAATGCCTTCACTAATCTTCACTTTTACATTCACTTTCACCCTTCCCGGAGACAGGGAGGGGATAGATGAAGAGAGAGAGAGGAGGGACCAAAGTTATGCCTATCTCCCTCATTTGTTTATGCCAAGGGGACGCCAATTGCCATTCCCGTACTTACTCTCTCTGTTGACTTTGATATTCCATATCCACTTCTGTGATCTCTTTCACCTCTGCTTTTACAATCATTATCACAATTACTTTAATTTTCAATTTCAATTTCACCTTCACTCTCTCTCTCTCTCTCACCGGAGAGACGGGGAGGAAGGGAAGGAATGGAGGAGGAGAGAGAGAGAGAGGAGGGACGATGTTATGGTATCTCCTCCGTTTGTTTGTTTATTCGTTTATTCAAAGAGACAGACTGCTTCTGGCTTTATTGGACTTTTCCTGATGCATAAGAATTTAGTCCACTTAGCTCCACTAGCCCGATAAATGCGAATTCCGCTATACTGATGTCCATTATATTGAGGTTTTACTCTCTCCCTCTCTCTCTCTCTACACCGTATCTATCTATCTATCTATTGCCAGATGCCTTAATCCTGTATGGGGTGGCCACAAACACATCGCCTCCACGATGCCCTGTCCCCCGCCATTTCACTGCCCTACTCCCAGCTCACACCCCCCTCTCTCATATACCTCTCCACTCCATCCCTCCATCTCATCCTCAGCCTCCTCCTCCCTCTCCCCCCCTCCACTTCATTCACATACGCTCTCCTCATCAGTCTCTCACCCTCCATCCTCTCCACATGGCCAAAAACACCTCAGTGTGTTCCTCCTAACGCTTCCTATCACATCCATATCCACACCACAATGCTCCTTTATATCCCCATTTGTCAGCCTGTCTCTATGTGACTCCACAGGCTCCTCTTAAATAACTCATTTCCACTGCTTTCACCCTTGACTTGTGTCCTTCCAACAACGTCCAAGCTTCACTTCCATACGTTAGAGTTGTTATCACAATACTGTCATGTAGTAACTTTTTCACTTCCATGCTCACTTCCCTGTTTCTTATCACTGCTTTCAAGGAACCAGGAACCTTTCTTCCTTGTTGTACCCTTTCAAGCACTTCACCCTCCAAACTTCCATCCTTACTCATCACACTACCCAAGTACTGTACTTAAACGTACTCACATTTTCCATTTCATCACCATCCAACCTCACTGTCCATTCACTGACTTCACCTCTCTCAAAGACCATCAGTTTACTCTTCCCTACATTCACCTTTAGATTCCATTTCTTACACACTCTCCCAAACTCATCCACCAAGCCTTGCAGCTCCCCTTTGTCTTCATTTAACAACACAGTATCATCTGCAAACAACAGTACAGGGAGTTTCCAAACACTACCCTCTCTCACCAGGGCCACTCCAACATCCACTGCCCTACCTTGTATCTCTTTTATTACCCCATCCATGAACAGACTGAACAACCATGGAGACATGACACATTGTTTCAACCCAACCTTCAAAGAGAAAAATTCACTCAGTTCACCATCCACACGCACCTTAGCACCATCATACATACTCTTCACAGCATTCAACAACTTCCTATCTACTCCATATATTCTTAATACTTTCCACAATCCTTGTCTATCCACCCTGTCATATGCTTTCTCCAAATCCATGAAGGCCGCATACAACTTCTTTCCCTTCTCTAAAAACTTTTCCACTGAAGATCTAAGAATGACTATCTGATCTACACAACCCCTTCCCTTCCTAAAGCCTCCCTGTTCTTCTCCAACTAATTCCTCTGTTATTTCCCTAACTCTGTCAATAAGTATCCTCCCATATACTTTTCCTATTATACTAACAAGACAAATGCCCCTATGGTTACCACACACTTCTTTTTCCCCTTTTCCTTTGTACAAGGGAATAATTATACCTGACTTCCAATCCTCTGGGACTTCACCTTCCTCCCAGGACAATCTGCACATCATCCACATCCATTCTACTACTATCTCTCCCCCATGCTTCAGCATTTCATCACACATTCC
This sequence comes from Coenobita brevimanus, assembly GCF_032717465.1. Lineage (NCBI taxonomy): Eukaryota > Metazoa > Arthropoda > Malacostraca > Decapoda > Coenobitidae > Coenobita > Coenobita brevimanus. The sequence goes on from NC_136978.1 coordinate 14,694,031, forward strand.
ATCAATTCCTGGGCTTTCCCCAATTTGACTTTCTTCATTGCTTCCACAACTTCTGTCCTACTGATTTCTTCCTGTCTTCTCACCTCCCTCCTTCTCCCAGCCATTCCCCAACCACTTATACTCACATTACTTCCATTCTCTATGTTCAGCAATTCCTTACAGTGTTCTCTCCATCTGCTCAATTTTTCTCCCTTCTCCACTAGTAATCTACCATTTTTATCTTTCACTCCCCTACTAACTTCACTGCCACGCTGTCTTACTCTCTTCACCTCTTTCCAGAACATTTTCTTACACTCCCTCCATTTTACACTCAAATTCCTCATCCACTCTCTTCTTACTCTTACTAATCTATTCACCTCTCTCTTCCTTTCTACATATAACTCTCTCCCTCTTCTCAACTTCTTCCATGCCCCTATTTCTCATCCACTCATTGTATGCTTTCTTCTTTAGTGCCACAGCCTATCTCACCTCTTCATTCCACCATGCTGTTCCTAGCACCCTCTTCTGTCTTCTCTTCATCCCACACACCACATCACATGCTGCACATATTTCTTCCGTGAATATCTTGCACACACCTTCCACGTCCCCCATCAGCCCCAATTCATATTTACCCAATCATTCCTCCACTTCTCTCTTATATTCTGCCTTTTTCTCATCCTCTTGTAACCTTTCCACTCTCCTTGCAACTACTCCTTCCTCCCGTCCTTCCCTTCTTCTATTTCTCCATCATACTGGATCTTGATTCTGGCCACCACCAGGTAGTGGTCAGAAAGTCCACTCCCCCAACCTCTGTATGCTCTTGCATCCATTACACATCTTCGCATCCTTTCATCCACACACACATAATCAATCATTGCCTTCCTTTCATTCAGTTCACCACCCACCCTTCTCATCACCTGTCATGTATACCTGTGGATCATTTTGTGCCTGAAGAGGGTATTGGCTATCACCAACCCCCTCCCGGCACAAATGTCCACTAACGCACTGCCATTCTCATCTATCTCAGCAGGCACACCCCACTCACCAACTATTCCATCCACCTTCACATATATATTATATATACACTCAACCCTCAGCTATCACTCCCAATTGGTCCCGCTATGGCTGCGCTATAGCCGAAACCGTTATTGCCGAATTGAAGAACTTATGGTAATAATTCTAATTGGTGCCATGACCTCAATATTTACCCCTAAGATACCTTTTTTGTACCACATGTTAATATATAATAGTCTAAAAATGAGCATGTTTTATGATGTGATCACGATTCTTATAAATACCTCTCACAGTTGATTCACTGATGTTATGTTTCTTCCCCACACCTCGCTTGGTCTCACCATTCTCTATAAGTTTCACATTTCCAGTTTATCTGTATAACTTAGGTTCTTCTTCTTCTTTATTTCCCTGCCAGGTGCCGCAGCATTATGTTGGGTGATGGTAGGGGGATGGGGAGGGGGTACGTTGGCCATGGTCATATCATAAAAAGGTTATTGTTCTCACTATCACTATTCACGGTCTGAAGGCGCGCACTTGAATGGTTTGGCGGACAGGAGACTCGGTTGGGCAGCCAATCAGCGCTCGGCTGGCGCTGACGTCACACGACCAACCACGGAGTGAAGCTTTTGTTGGCTGGGCGGAGCACTGGAGCCTGGCCTTTTTAAATTTTTCGAACATTTGCGGTGCGCGATAGCAGGCATCTAGTTCATGATAAAGGTACAGTAAGCCCGCATTATACGATGCCTCTTTATATGATATTTTGCTTATACAATGTCAAAATTTTAGTACCCTATGCCCACTGTACAATGGGAACGATTTGCTACAACGATGGATCATCCGCGGCTCAGTGAACAGCGAATGTGCAAACGCAACAAAAACGTCCTCACACTGTCGGCATTGGACCACACACACTTGTCCACTGGTCCACCCTCATTAGCTAGCCCTGCCCAGCCAGCCAGCCATGACCAGCCAGGAAGTTCTGACATTGATGAGTGAGGGCTGTGACTGTGAGGCCCAGTCGGGACAATTAGCCGTCAGGACGATTCCCCGTCATTTATTTACGCATCAGTTTATTTAGCAAGTACAATAGTTTTTTAATTATGTAAGTTATAAAAGTGATGGTGGTTTATTGTTTATATAGTAAATGTAAAATATGGCATCAAATCATGGGCATTAAATCAAAAATAATAATATATTGAAACGAGAATCAGGTGATTTATGATCGATCCTTCATCTTAGCATGAGGCTACATACGAGACACTGGCATTTATATAAATGCCTAATTACCTTAAGTGAACGATCGACATACTTTGGAATTATACAAATAATCTTCATATTACGTCTATATAAATGTTTCGGGATAATTCGCCATCAAGTCAATTCGCCATCACAACAATAACAAGACAATTTGCCATCGGGACTTTTCGTCGTCAGGATGATTCCCCGTCGTTTATTTTCATATCAGTTTATTTAGGAAGTACACTAGTTTTTTAGTACTGTACTTGTACCTCTTCAATGACGTTTTAAAATATACCCAGAATGTTGTAGTACCAATGGAAATTAATGAAAACAGCTGTGGGTGATGCTAGAACATAATTCAAAGTCAACTACAGCAAGGTAGAAACAAGTTAAATATTGTCTAAAAGTGCAACTTACAAATGATATCCAAAGCCAACGCTATTGAATGAAAATAGACTTTGATAGATCCCCCTGAAAATTAGTTATTAAAGTATCAGTTAATCAGTAATAAGCATATTTATAGAATGACGAGGAATTGTCCTGACGGGGAATGTCCATATTATGACGGCGAATTGTCGACTTCATGGCGAATTGTCTAGGAACCACATAAACAACCGTTGCTTGCTTCAGTAAAGGTAAGATCTACTGTATACTGTAGTTTTCATGTTTTTTTTCTCTTTATTCACTATTAATGTGTTACTTTAAATGTTTAAACATAAGGATATTTCATGTATGTGAGTGCTAAGGTGTGTGTATGTGAGAGTTTAGGCACATCTGGGAACGTATCCCCATTGACTCCATGTTATACTGGGATTGCTATACGATGGATTGCTTTACGATTGGGTTTTCAGGAACAGAACCCCATCGTATAATGAGGGTTTACTGTATTTGGGTAGTTTTTTATATAGGCGTGATAGCGAGATACGCTATAGCGGAACCCATGATAGACGAGGGTTGAGTGTATAGATATATATATATATATATATATATATATATATATATATATATACAATATATTATATATATTATATATATATATATATATATATATATATATATAATATATATATTATATACATAATATATATAAATATATATATATATCTATGTGTATATATATATCTATCTATCTATCTATCTATTGCCAGACGCCTCAATCCCGTTTGGGGTGGCCACAAACAAATCGCCTCCAAGTCGCCCTGTCCCCCGCCATTTCACTGCCCTGCTCCCAACTCACACCCCCCTCTCGCATATACCTCTCCACCCCATCCCTCCATCTCATCCTCGGCCTCCCCCTCCCTCTTCCCCCCTCCACCTCACTCACATACACTCTCTTCGTCAGTCTTTCACCCTCCATCCTCTCCACATGGCCAAACCACCTCAGTGTGTTCCTCGTAACGCTTCCTATCACATCCACATCCACACCACAACGCTCCTTTATATCCTCATTCGTCAGCCAGTCTCTCCACGTGACTCCACAGGCTCCTCTTAAATAACTCATTTCCACTGCTCTCACTCTTGACTTGTGTCCTTCCAACAATGTCCAAGATATTAGACTTTGTAAATAGGTGTCTGAGTGTGAATGAACTGTGAAGTGTTGAGGCATCTGCAAATGAATGGATGGGATTTTGGGTGACATAATAAATTCTTAATATGAACCTGGAACAAGGTTGGCACTAGAACTGATCCCTGCAGCACGCCAGCATTAATTGAGTGGAATTTGGAATATACATCATCTACTTTCATTCTTCTGTAGCTGATATATGAAGAAAGCAGAGGAACAAAAGATGTTAGTCCATAGCATGGGAGTTTGGACAACAGGGAACGGTGCCACACTCTGTCGAAAGCTTTAGAAATATCAAGTGCTACTGCATGGGTTTCTCCATGTTGGTCGATTGATTGGTTGAAGGTATGAGTCAGGAGACTGAGTATGTCAAAGGTGGATCTTTCGTGGCAAAAACCATATTGTCTATCACTAATTAAGTTGTTGGAATCAAGATGTTAAATTATGTGCTCTTTAATTACAATTTCAAATACTTTACCAATTGAAGATGTGACAGCTATTGGTCTGTAATCAGGGAGGTCAGAGGAACTTCCTTTCTTTGGAATTGGGTGGATATTGGCTTCTTTCCATGAATTAGGAAATGAAGAAGTATGTATGCTCAGTCTAAATAATTTGGTTAGAACAGAGGCATGTTCTGGGGAACACTTTTTCACACCAATTGGAGGAATTCCATCTGGGTCTGGAGCTTTGCTGGTTGATAAATTGTCTAGGACGGATTTTACGTACCTTGTCTGTATTTTACGTGGAACAATTCTTGGAGAGTCAGGTTCTAGTACTGAGATGTTCTGGCTGACTTCCTCTATGGCAGAATTTCTGGCAATTGTACTGGCAAAGATATTCGCTTTCCCACACGGGTCATTTGTAATGTTGCCATCTGTACTGTATATATATTGTAATAAGTTCAAATCAGATACTATCTTGATTTAAGACTACGTGATTATACTTTACTGTCATAGAACCATACAATCCACGAATCTATGATATGCAACTGATTTATTTAATAAGTCTGAAAAACTCTTCATCTAAATGAATAACTATCTATCCATCTATTGCCAGACGCCACAATCCCGTAAGGGGTGGCCATTTGACTTTGAGTTATTTATTTCATGGGGAGGGGCAATGCTAGTATTTTTACTTATAGGCAATCATAGGGTATGCAGTTTTTATGCATTTTCTTTGGGTTCCTCTCACCAATAGCAACAACTTTTTCCTATACCATTTCCTTTGGGAATTTGCAATAAAAGAAGTCCAGGCGCTGAAAAACATACAGGTACACAAAAAAAGGTGGTAGATAGTGGCAATCATTATCCACTCACTCGATGTACCTGGTAGTGCTGCCTACTTCTTCCTTCACCTTTATCATTTTTTGTTTGTGTGTCTTCCCTCCTCTCTTTTTATTTCTCCCATCTTTCCTGTCGCTTTATATTACTCTTCTTTCCTTTTCAGATTCTGGTAGCTTTACACTGAGTGACACGTCTAATGGTTTCCTGTAAGCCAGGAAACCATTTACAATGCTGGGCAGTAACCAAATAACCAACTCATGCGTGTTCCCAAAGTATCAATAAGTGGGTTGGTGGAAGGTTGGTGCCACTCTCCATAAAATAACTAACTCAAAGTCAAACAGCCACCCCTTATGGGATTAGCCCATGGTGCCTGGCTATAGACAGATGGATAGCCACCACAAAAATATACATAGGCTTCATGTCATAAAGATGTTTAATCCTCACCTATGTACTCAATGAACCCTAACTATGCAACACCCTCTCCCAAAACAACTGACTTATGAAGGTTAGGTTTAATGAATGGTGGTCTGGATGGTTAAAATCATGGAGTGGGGGTCTTGGGAGGCATAGCCCCTCAAGTTAGGAACCCCAAGATTTTCTGAAAATGAGGTATTTCTGCAGGGAACGAGGTCAGTCAAATTGATCATTTTTAAAACATCAAGAAAGCCTTGTTTTACCCAGAAAACATGTGTTTACCTAAAAGTATAAATTTACTGTTCTTTCAACCAACCAGTTTGTGGTGGTTGGGCTTTAACCAAGAGCAGCACAGTATGGTGCTCATGGGTGAACTTGGACAAGTTTCACGATGGTCACAACAGAAGAGTTAGTTTAGGTCTAGATTTGGTTGGTTTGAAATTTATTTTTCAAATATTCTGATGTATTCTGGACAAATGTGATAATTTCCACAGAAAGGCAAGTAATTCTTGAGATAAGGTATGGGGGCATATGTAAAAAAAAAAAAAACATACTGTAGGTGATTTTCATTTAAAATGGTCTGAATCAGTTAAAAGAAAAAAAAAGTTGTATAATTCAACGTGATGTGGGAGCACCTCTTAATAATTTACAAAAAAAAAAAAAAAAAAAAAAAAAAAACATACCTATCTTAGAACTGATTCAAGACTTTATAAAGGTGTACAGAAGTGCATTTTCAAGTATGAAGAGAATCCATCAATAAACGAGAAAAATATGGTTTACTGTATACACTATAGGGGATACTGGCACCAAGGCTCCCAAGCTGCATTGTGATGGTGCCACAATTTTATAAAAGCTGAAACCTCAGTTTCATCACATTTGCTGTTTTTGTGGATCTGAAGCTACCTTAAGTTCTTGATACCGGTACCCTTTCATTTTCAGTCGCTTTTCTCAAGCACTCTGCACAGACGTTTTATTTCAGTCAGTGCTTACAGGATTTCATTTCTGTAAGTCAAGATTAAGTTAGGTTGGATTACAGTAGAGTATGGTACTGTGTGTGGTTGATTAGGTGAGGTCAGAAAAACAGAGTTTAGGTATGGATAAAATAGGATAGGTTATAAAAATTTAGGTTAGGTATAGGAATACAGGATAAATAATTTTGGGTTGTTAGGCTAATTCAGATTAGGTTAAGACAAATCAGCATTGATGAGGCTATATCAGTACTGAAATTATAGGTATTACTGTATTTTACAAGTGGACAATCCGCAGTTTAGGAATTACAGCACGATTAACGTATAGTATAGTCCCTAAGGATCATAATGAACCCCCATAACACCATTCAGAAATTGATATTTTCAGAGATAATGAATTTAATTTAAAATTCTAAAAAAATCTACCTTGGATCTTCACTCGCCCACTCCGGGTAAAAAATGCGTGCATTCGTATGTGTTTCTCTTCCCTTCGACTGCACATGTGTCTCGTAGGTCTGTATCACCCACTCATAGGCCTGCTTTAGGCCACGTGATGGTATTCTACCAATGAATTTGAACCACGGTCTTTGATTCCTTGTGGATGGAAAAATTCAAATCCTTCTCGATATGGCCTCTGAAGAAGAAAGACATGCTGTGTGTCTCGGGTGTGATATTGATTATTTACGAGTGATTAATCGTTTCCACTCGGAATCTGAGGAGACTATTGAGTTTCTTTGAAGACACGGTGTATTACCTTCAGAAGTTTATTGCCCAGACTGTCAGGAACCGTTTAAATTTAGAAATAACAGACATCACTGGTACTGTGGTCGGTACAAAAAGTACGTAAAAACCTAGAAATGGGTACAGTAGAGTTTTTTTGTTTCTGACTACAAAGGAACTTTTTTGGACAACACACACCTTCTGGCTCGGCAAATTATATTGTTCATAAACCACTGGATTCAAAGGTTATGGAACCACGATGTTATTGCCAGACGACCCTCGTCCTGGACAATCGTATATCTAGGGTAAGCATTCCCCTAGGATAGGTTAGGTATGTTAGGTTAGGTTTAGTGTGTTATGTGAGGTTACGTTACCGGGTAATGTATTCCCCTAGGATAGGTTAGGTATGTTGGGGTAGGTTTGGTTAGGTTTAGTGTGTTTATGTTAATGCATTCCCCTAGGATAGGTTAGGTATGTTGGGTTAGGTTTGGTTAGTTTTATTGTGTTCCGTGAGGTTACATCGTCTGTTTTGTTTGGTTTGGTCTGTTAGGTTACATTAACGGGTATTATTTTACAAGTGGACAATATGCACTTTAGGAATTTTAGCACCATTATCGTGTAGTATAGTCCCTAAGGATCATAATGAACCCCCATAACCCCATTCGGAAATTGATATTTTTGGAGAAAATGAATTTAATTTAAAATTCCAAAAAAACCTACCTTGGATCTTCACTCGCCAACTCCGGGTAAAAAAAGGTGCCTTCGTACGTGTGTTTCTCCTCCCTTCGACTACGCATGCATCTCGTAGATCTGTATCACCCACTCATAGGTCTGCTTTAGGTCTCGTGATGGTATTCTACCAATGAATTTGAACCGCGGTCTTTGATTCCTTGTGGATGGAAAAATTCAAATCCTTCTCGGTCTGGCCTCTGAAGAAGAAAGACATGCTGTGTGTCCCGGGTGTGATATTGATTATTTACGAGTGATTAATCGTTTCCACTCGGAATCTGAGGAGACTATTGAGTTTCTTAGAAGACACAGTGTATTACCTTCGGAAGTTTATTGCCCAGACTGTCAGGAACTGTGTAAATTTAGAAATGACAGACATCAAGATGACGACCATCTGTCTTCAGCATCATTGCAATTGTACACAAAAACTGTTTTTTACACACAATTAAGTACTTCTGCGAGAAATAATGGGAAAAAATCAGATCTGAAAATGCACTCTGAATAAAAAATCACATGAAGGGTTCTGGTAAATAAGTAACTGATAATTACCAAAAAAATTATTGGACAACACACACAAATAAAGAAGCAAATGCACTTGCAAAAGGAAGAGATAGAAAAACTAGGAAGGGAGGCCAATAAGAAAGACACAACCATCAGTGAACTAACAGTGGAATTGAGTATGCTTAGGAAGAAAGTGAGTGAAATGGGAAGTACAGTAGTAAATCACGAGAGTGTTATGGAAGAGTTAAAAAATGACACAGAGACAATTAGACAAGCAAGCAGTCTTATGGACCAGAGCAGTGATATTGAGGAGAAGATAACACAGGTGAATGAAGCTGTGCAAAGCTACAAAAATGATGTAGAAACCACGTATGCTGAAATGGTGAAAGTAAAGAAAGACTTAGAAACAAGGGTGGAGGAAAAAAGCATTAAAAAAGAAGTGAAAAGAATAATCCAAAACAATCCAAAGTTAAGTGAAAAGAATAATCCAAAACAATCCAAAGTTAGTCAGAGATTCAGTAGAAATAAATAAATCAATAGTAATCACTGGTATAGAAGAGGAAGAAATTAAAAACAAGATCACTAGAGACAAAAAGGAGATGGCAAATGTAATGAGCTTACTGAAAGAAGTATCAGAGGAAATCTGTAGTAAAGACATAGAGGAACACAAAAGGTTAGGGAAATACGAGAAAAGCAAGACAAGACCTCTAAAGGTGACTTTCCAGAGTGTAAACACTGGAAGAGATACTAAAAAATGCAAAGAATCTTATGGAAAAAGAGGAGTTCAAAAATGTATGGATAAAAAGATGCCTAACACAAGAGGAACTGGAATTACTGAAAGAGAAAAGGGAGGAAGCAAAAACAAAAAATGAGGGAAGATCAGAAGAGGACAAGAAGAAATTTTTTTTACAAAGTAATAGGATTGCAGGTACGAAAGTAGTACACAAACAGGATGGAAGAAAAAGGAGGAAGTTAGTAGAACCATGTCATGACAAGTATATAAACAAGATGATAAAGTTGATGTACTCAAATGTGGATGGAATGGTATCTAAATTACTAGAGATGAATGATTATGTCAGAGAAAATGAACCACAAATAATATGCCTAACTGAGACAAAATAAACACCAAGGATATCCAATGACATACTAAACTTAGAGGAATACAATATATGGAGAAGAGACAGATATTTAAAAAAAGGAGGAGGAATTATAATATTAACTAAGAAAAATCTAAAAGTCAAGGAAATAAACCTAGATATACCATCACAAGTAGAACTGATTGCAGTAGAGATCGACACATCTGAAGGTAAAGTAATTGTAGCCAATTTGTATATGCCACCCAGATCAAACACATGGGAAAGAGACGAATATGAGGACCTGGCAGAGAGTACAATTCAGAGTATAAGATCCTTGCTACATAAAATGGAAGAGAAATCGGAAAGAATTATACTAACTGGGGACTTCAATACAAATATAAATTGGAATACTCTAGATATAAATAGCCAAGAAAGCTGTTGGGACCAAAAGCTCCTGGATCTCGTACAAGAGTTTTTCTTAACGCAACATGTGAGAGAAACCACTAGAAAAAGAGGACTTGATGTACCTTCAGTGCTAGATCTAATATTTACTAGGCAAGAAAATGACATTGACAGTTTAATATATCACCCTCCACTCGGCAAAAGCGATCATGCAGTACTAAATTATAACTTCAGGATAGCATATGACATAGTAAACAGCAATGACAGTTACAAAAAGAGACTAAACTATAAAAAGGGAAATTATCAAGACCTAAAGAAGTATTTCTTAGAAGCTGATTGGGAAAATGAGCTGAGAGGACAAGATTTAAATGCTGTATATAAAAAATTTTGTGAATTTTATGAAACAGGAGTCCAGAAGTATATCCCACAGCACAAAGAAGCAGATAAGAAAATACAGAAATGGTTCAATACAGAATGTAAAAAATCAAAAGAAAGAAGAGATTTGTTGTGGAATAGATACAGAAGACACAATAGTGAAAGGGCGTATAATAATTACAAACAGGCAAGAAACGACTATACAAGAATAAGGAGGGAAGCCCAAAAACAGTTTGAGGAGGATAAAATAAATAAAAGTAGTGATCAACCAAAGCTGTTTTACAGCTATATCAGAAGCAAAACCAAAGTAAAAGATATAATACAATCCATTACGGACGAGGGAATCACTTATACACAAGAGAAAGATATTTGTGAAGCACTAAATAAGAATTTCCAATTAGTTTTTACAGAAGAAAAAAATTTTGAGAGGGACTATGTGGAACACGCATGTCCACACATACTACCAGATATACAAATAGCAGAAAAAGTAATACAGGAGGAGTTAAGTAGATTAGACAGAGGAAAAGCAAGTGGTCCTGATGAAATTTCATGTTGGGTGTTACGAGAATGTGCAAAGGAGTTAAGTAAACCATTATTTTTAATTTTCAAGAAATCCTTCAGTCAAGGGAAACTACCTGATATTTGGAAAAAAGCAAATATAGTCCCCTTATTCAAGAAAGGAAATAGACAAAATCCTCTCAACTACCGACCAATATCACTTACCAGTGTTGTAAGCAAGGTATTAGAAAAACTTATAAGAAAAGCTTGGGTAAATCATCTAGAAGAACACAGTATGATAACAGAAAGACAGTTTGGTTTCAAAAAAGGAAAATCATGTGTTACTAATCTGTTGAGCTACTATGACAGAGTAACAAACACAATACAGGAAAGGGAAGGATGGGTAGACAGTATCTATTTAGATTTCAAGAAAGCTTTTGACACAGTACCACACCAAAGACTTTTATGGAAGCTGTACCATCAAGGAGGAATTCGAGGCAAACTGTTTTGTTGGATGCAAGACTTTCTCATAAAAAGAGAAATGAGGACAGTACTAAGAGGAAACTACTCATCATGGAAAGAAGTGACTAGTGGAGTACCACAGGGTTCGGTGCTGGCACCAATCATGTTTTTAGTGTACATAAATGATATAAACAGTAACACTGGAAATGAGAGCTATCTGAATATGTTTGCAGATGATGCAAAAATACAAAGGAGAATTACTAGCGCAGACTCTTGTAGGGAGCTACAAGAAGAATTAAATAAACTTCATGAATGGAGTAGTACATGGCAAATGGAATTCAATGTGGACAAGTGTCATGTAATCAAGTTTGGTAAAAGTGGAAAAAGACCTGATTGGGATTATAAGTTAGGAAATAAAACCCTATACACATCAGAAAGAGAGAAAGACCTAGGTGTGATTATCAATAACAGACTATCTCCGGCTGACCACATCAGCGAGAAGGTACGGAACATGTATACACTGCTTGCAAATATGAGAATAGCATTCACATACATAAATGAAGACATGCTAAGAAGGATAATAACATCATTCATTAGACCAACCCTGGAATATGCATCAATAGTCTGGAGTCCTCATCTCAAAAGCATATAGACAAGATTGAAAAAGTTCAAAGGGCCGCTACAAGATGGATACCAAGCTTAAGGGACCTAAGCTACGAAGAAAGACTAAATAAACTGAATCTACCAACACTACAGGAGAGAAGGAAAAGAGGTGACATGATAATGCTATATAAGTGCATATCAGGAAAGGAGAAAATAGACATAAATGATTACTTAACATATGGAGAAGCATCAGCAAGAGGACACTGCAAAAAACTGCATAAGAAGAGAGGTGATAAAGACGTAAGGAAATTCAGTTTCCCAAACAGAGCAATAGATCAATGGAATGCACTACCGAATGAAATAGTGTGTGCCAAAACAATTCACAAATTTAAGGATAGGTACGATAAATATGGTCTAAGACACGGGACAGTACGAGCTTGACTCATTCCTGTAAAGATACAATTAGGTAAGAACAATTAGGTAAGAACACACTTTACTCCCTTCCCCCTTCCACGTATCCCGGATCCAATTTCTACTATCCTAAGTGTTCTACATTACATCTTGGCGTTACAAGTAATTACCTTATACTGGCCTTCAAATAGGCACTATACAACCACTACATGCAGTCTCATGTGTGTTTCGTCATTTTCTGCACACCAGTTTGGGTACGTGGACATATTCTTCACGGTTAATTGAAAATGCCGGCATGCAACCTTACTACTCGACTATTTTGTTAAGTCATACTACATACCACCCGGGATAATCAGGAGTCATTTCTTATCATTTCTTAAGGGTAAGTAGTAGTAGCTATGAAAATAAATTGAATAATAAATAAGCATCAAATTAAGGCAATGTACCAATGCTAGATTATTAATAACCCACCCCAGGTTCAATGGCATGTTATGGATATGAGCACAGCAGCCGAGGTCTCTCTCTCTCTCTCTCTCTCTTATAATTCCCCTTCTTTTCCATCTCATACTTTATTTCCATTCACTATTCCCTCCCTTCTTCCCCTGACTACCCCTCATTCCCCTTTCCTCCCTCTTCTTCCTCCCCTTCCTTGTAGTCTCACTTATCTTCGGCAGTCACCTCTTATGCCTCTTTCGATTTCCATTTACTTATTCACTACATTCCTTTCATATTAACTTGAACCAGATTTTCGTCCTCTTCCAGTTTATTTCATGTACTGTTCAGTGGCAGAATAAGACATTACCAGCAGGCACTATGTTCTTTCTGAAATGCGCGCTCCCGCTGCCAGACCCCCCACCCCACTACGGAGCCGCAGCCACACTCGCACCCCTGGACACCACAGTGGGCCAGGCGAGTGCGACGCCGGCTCAGCGCGAGACGGGCTCGGGTGCACCCCGACCTTCTGTCCCTCTTCCCCTCAACCTGCCCAACCACGACGTCGCAGGGATGCGAGACTAGTTCTCGGCCGGACCAACCCTCGTCAGGATCGAGGTGGGACTGCTCCAGATACAGTCCCAGGCAGCACCGCGGTTACGGCCACTGTCCGTACCGGGGAAGGGACGACCACTGTGCGCCCTTCTGCAGTTTTCCCCTGCAGCCCCGCGGTAACGGCCACTGTACGTACCAGGGAAGGGATGGCCACAGTACGCCCTTCTGCTACAGCCACATCTGGAGCCCGCCTCGATGTGATGGCTACTGTACACACACCGACAGGCAAAGGCAGGAGGAGTGGAACCGCAACAACGGCCACTGTACGTGTCGGGGAGGGAACGGCCACTGTACGTCCCTCATCTACCTCCTTCTCCTCCTACGGGAGTAGCACCGCGGTAACGGCCACAGGACATACCGGGGAGGGAACTGCCACTGTACATCCCTCACCTACTTCCCATTGGGTAGGCAGACCCACAGCAACGGCCACTGTACGCTCTTCGCCCACAGTCCCGAAGGTTCTCCCGGAGGAGAAGGTCACTTACGCGGCCCACTCTCCACCCTGCGGCTGCATGGGACGCCCTTCTGTCTCTCCCTCCAGGTATGGTTCCCTGGAGGTGCTGCCATTCCAGGAGTGGCAGCGAGGACCTGTTGCTGAAGGTGGGGTTCACACCCTCCAGCCTGCCCCTGGACAATGCTGGGTCCTGACGGACGCCCCGCAGGCGAGGTGCTGCAGTCAACCCCTGACGGCACCCCAACTTAGAGGTGACCGCAGTCCCAGGCCTCCCAGGGCCAGCCCTCAGACCCCAGGGCGGGACCGCTCTGGCCCCACTCACCATCGGCCCTCCGCCCAGAGCAAGAAGCGGCAGTCCCGACTCCAGACACTGTTTGGCCCCAGCCCCGAGGGCCCCTCACCAGGTCGAGGCCCTGACAGGAAAGGGCCTCCCTGCACCCCAGACCAGAAACGTGCCCAGGCCGTGACGCCCCCAAGAGCTGTCCCGTGCCTTCTGCAGGAGGGCTCACCAGTAGGTCTCCCTCCAACCCCCGGGCGCCACCTCAAATGAACCTAGACTCCGACAGTCCAGTGACGACGCAACAAGACCCCGGTGTCGTGTTAGTGACTCAGTAGTGGCAGTGACTGTGTTATAGAAACAGTGAGACAGGAACACCATCCGTAAAGTGTCTCTACCTCAGTCCACTCAGAGTGCTGTGTTAGTACCTAAGCACCCCGGAACCAGAGTAGTATATTAGTGTGTGGCGATACCCAAGTGAAAAGAGGCCAGTGTACCACGCAAAGTCCACGGGACCAAGTATATGAACAGTGTCACCATACCTATGTGATAATCTCTTGTGTAATAACTCAGGTGTAAGCACAGTGCCTATGTGATGTAATGTACCAATATTAACTAACCTGTCACTATGCCCGATCCACATTCAGTGTACCATTGTATGTATATTGTAAGGAAGTTGGATTAAGGCAATATATGTGTTAAGGTGTCTTGCCGAGTTTTTATGCCCTGTTCCTATGCAAGTGTCCTATTTCCGGTCTAGAAAGAGGACTCCGCTCAGTCGCTGGTGTCTTTAGAACGAGAATTAGTCGGTCTAAAAACATCCAGCACAACACTTTCCATAGCCCTTCATGACTAACATCGTCAGCTAGCATAAATGTTAAAATACAGCACTTCATGAAGATGGGAGATGGCAATTTTAGGCCAGGTTAAAGTAAAACGAGTATGGTTTAAATAATCTCTGATCCCATCGTGTGTGTGTGTGTGTGTGTGTGTGTGTGTGTGTGTGTGTGTGTGTGTGTGTACTGTCCCGTGTATTAAATCATTTTTATCATACATATCCTTAAATTTAAGAATTATTTTGGCACACACTATTTCATTCGGTAGTGCATCCCACTGATCAATTGCCCTATTTGGGAAACTGAATTTCCTGACGTCTATATCACCTCTCTTTTATGCATTTTTTTCTTTTTGCCAGTGTCCTCTTGCTGATGCTTCCCCATAGGTTATATACTCATTTATGTCTATTTTCTCTTTCCCTGAGACGCATTTATATTGTATAATCATGTCTCCTGTTTTCCTTCTCTCCTGTAGTG